>NC_050578.1:186769607-187369607 GCF_011100635.1 Trichosurus vulpecula
TCTCCTCATTGGCTTTTTGGAGCTCTTTTGCCATTTTGGTTAGTCTATTCTTTAAGGTGTTATTTTCTTCAGTATTTTTTGGGACTCCTTTATCAAGTCATTGACTTGTTTTTCATGGTTTTCTTGCATCACTCTTATTTCTCTTCCCAATTTTTCCTCTACTTCTTTTACTTGCTTTTCCAAGTTCTTTTTGAGCTCTTCCATGGCCTGAGACCAATTCATATTTTTGTTGGAGGCTTTTGATGTATGATCTTTGACTTTTTTGACTTCTTCTGGCTGTATGTTTTGATCTTCTTTTCACCAAAAAAGGAATCTAGAGTTTAAGTTTGCGTCTGAGTTCATTTTCGCTGCCTTTTCATGTTCCCAGCCAACTACTTGACCCTTGAGCTTTTTGTCTGGGTATGACTGCTTGTAGAGTAGAGAGTACTTTGTTCCAAGCATTAGGGTGCAAGTGCTGTTTTCAGAGCTGCTTCTACTCCACTGTCAGTACAGGCTCTCTCACAGCAGCACTCCTCCTCCCCCAGGAACCGCCAACCAGGACTGCAATCCAGATCCAAGTAGAGCACAGCAAGAGAACCTGCCTCTGTGCTCACAAAGTGCTCCTTGCACTCCCACTCTGATCCGCTGCTAGATTCTTCCCACCATGTGAGCCACGGACTCAGGAAGCAGCTGACACTGGAGCTCTGGAAGCAGCCAAAGGAGCTTCCTGCTGTTGCCACCACCACCACTGCACCACCTCTGCCACCCGCAGGGATGGAGCTGGACCACTCTAAACTCGATCCCACAGTTTCCCACTAACCTCCTCTTTTCATTTGTGGTTTGAGAAGTCTGGTAACTGCCACAGCTCAATGATTCATGGCCCTAAGGCCTGTTCTGACCAGCTGACTCCAGGTCTGGTCTGTCCTCACATGGGCCATGCTGGCCTGTGCTCTTCTCCTAGCTCCGTGTGATAGACCCTTCCCAGCAACCATCCAGTGTCTCCTGGACTGGCGACCTATTTCCCTCTGGTATTTAATGGGTTCCACAGCTCTAGAATTTGTTCAGAGCCATTTTATCAGGTTTTTGGAGGGATTTGGGCGAGAGCTTAAGCAAGTTCCTGCTTTTCAGCTGCCATCTTGGCTCTGCCCCCTGACTTTAAAATAATTTTTGAAAAACACAGAAACCCAGGCAAGACATCTCAGCCCCTCCCCAGAGAAGAGCAGTGCCCAACTCTAACATAAAATCCAAAGTCAAGAAATTGGATGGAAAAAATGGATAAATAACAACAGATAAGATACCTGAACATAAACTTACTATGGTGACTGGGTAGCTGAAGACTAACACAAAAGAAGACGATGACTTTTCTTTTTTAAAAAATCTACAAGCAAAGCCTAAAAATAATGCAAATTGGACACAAGATCAACAAGAATTCCTAGAAAAGCCAAAGAAAGAGCTATAAAAGCAAAAATAATACTTAAAAAATCAAATGATTAGTAGAAAAATGGAAAAAGAAATGAGAGCAATGCAAAGAAAATTAACAGCTTAGTAAAAGAAGCACAAAATATACTGGAGGCTAACTCCTTAAAAATCAGAAATGGCCAAATGATAAAAGAGGTACAAAAATACTGAAGAAAATAACTTCTTAAAAATGAGAATTGACCAATTAATAAAAGAGGTACAGAAAGCTCATTCAAAAAAAAATAACTCATTAAAAATTAGAATTGATCAAGTGGAAGCTAATGACTCCATAACACATGAAGAAACAACAAAACAAAGTCAAAAATTGAATAAAATGAAAGAAAATGTAAAATATCTCATGGGGTAAATAACCAACCTAGGAAACAGGTCAAGGAAAAATAATTTAAGAGTTATTGGACTACCTGAAAACTTTGGTTAAAAAAAAAAGATCCTAGACATCATTTTTTAAGAAATTATAAACAAAACTGACCTGATATCTTAGAAGCAGAGGGCAAAGTAGAAATTAAAAGAATCTACTAATCATCTCCTAAGAGAAATTCCAAAATGAAAACTCCTTAGTATATTATAACCAAAATCAAGAGCTCCCAGGTCAAGGAAAAATGTAAAATATAAAAATAAAGCAGCCAGAAAGAAACCATTCAAATATTGTGGGGCCATAGTCAGGATCACACAAGATTTAGCAGCTACTACTGTAAAGAAGTAGAGGGTTTGGAATATCTTATTCTAGAAAGCAAAAGAGGTAGGATTACAACCACAAACAGCCTACCCAGCAAAACTCAGTATAATCTTATAGGGAAAATAGATAGATATTTAATGAAATAGAAGATGAAAATTCCAGAACTGAATAGAAATGTTGAAATTCAAACACAAGACTCAAGAGAAGCATAAAAAGGTAAACATGAGTGAAAAATCATAAGGGTTTAAGATTAAACTGTCTACATTTCTATATGGGAAGATGATACATATAACACCTAAGAACTTTATCATAATTAGAGCAGTAGAAGACAGAAATCTATTATGCCAGGATAATCACAAAAGAAGAATGAAATGGTGAAAAAGAGAGATGCCCTGGTAGAAGGAGTAAGGGAGAGGAAGAATGGGGAAAATCACTTCATATGAAAGAGGCACTCGAGGAAGAGTTTTTATACTGGCAGGAAAAATGGCAAGGGTCAGGGTAAGTAGTACAGACAAAATGAAAGCCCTCATTATCTGAGTAATAATTATTTCAACTCTATGCCTCAGTTATATGCACATGTGTATGCTGATCATAGCATTAAAGCCACAATGATTTAAAAAAATGTGATCTAGTTTCAAAAAAGGGTCAAGCACCACCACTTCCTCGGTTGAGGAAACATGAGACAGTGTTTATATAACTATGTTAGGAGAGAAATCCAAATATGAGTTAATTTCTTCACAGTATGCAGCTACTCACAGGATTGGCTATAGGCACTAAAACTAGACTAATAAGAAAAATTATTTTAAAACAATTATTTGTATTATTATTATGCAGAATATTTCTCAAGTGGTCACTGGGTTATTGATGCAATAACATACTTACGGAACAAAGATTCTACTCAATGTGGTTTTGCAATAATATGGCTGCCTTTCTCCTATTCCCCCAATGGAGACCTCAGTTTCAAGTCATTTCATCACCAATCCGGCTTGCTACTTTGCCTTTAAAAAATCATTGCAAAACCGTTCTGCATAAAACTTTGCATAAAGAGAGGTAGGCATTTCCAGGGATTTAAAAAAATGCTAATACTTGAAAACAGTGTCCCTGTAAAGATTAAGTACATAATTTAATTGTCTTGTATCAGATTGGGGGATGGGGAGTGTAGAATCCATGATTCCCTATAGCAGCCTATTGACTCTTTCAACCTTGCCTCTTAAAACCTTACTGAACACAGGAGCTGATACTGCAGGTTTTATATTTATAATGATTAATTAATTCTGCACTAAGCAATGTTCTTGACTGCAGGAACGAAATCCACTTTAGAAAACCTAAATGACAGCTTGCCTAAAATAATTAACACCCACACTGATAGAATTGGAATGTTCTTCCCCTGCTTTACAGGGGTGAATGGGGATGGGGGGAGTCTTATTACTAATATTTCTGATTACTCAAAAATGGTAATAAAAACAAGGAGGGCTTGATAAAAGTAACGAGATGGAAAGACATCATGCAAGGAGTGCAAGTTATAGAAGTAAAATGTTTAAATAAAGAAAAGCCCAGTTAATCTGGAAGGTAAATAAATCACTTTTTTTAAAAAATAGAGTTTTGATTAGGGGTGAGGGCATTCTGTATATGGCCTTTAGCAGGAAGAAAAATGCTATGCTATAGGCTGATGGGGTGAACACTCAACTGCAGTGCCCTGAGTCTCTTTAAACAATGCTGTGAAGTCTTATATAATTGTGATTTTCAATGTCAGGGGTTTACCATTTTTTTGAAGCACCATGGCCCTTCCTGTCAACTTTAACTATTATCTAATTCATTGTGGAGCTTAAAAATCTTCAAATTTAAGAGCATCGACATCTGGTTTGTGTGACGTAAATAAATAAAAGAAGAAGAAGCCTGTGATATTGTCTCCTGCCTTTTCCCATGAATTTCTGAGTAGAGTCTATAAAATTACCTTACAAGTGGAGGCTCTCAACCAAAGCAAACTTAACACAGCTCCTGTCAGATTATGTCTCCATAAAGTGACAGCTCTGCAGATAAAAGACTTTGATGGCATCCTCACACTTCCCATTCTCAGCTCACTCTCATCTCCCTGTTTGGTAATCCCTAAATATCTAGGAAATGAATTCTAAACAATTCATTCTCTCCCCGATGAAACCCTAAAGAAATGTTTTTATTTACTTATTTAAAGAGAAAACTTATCTCATTTTCTCTCCTTCCACTGTTAGAAGAAGAAAAAAAAAGTCACAGCTCTTCATCTGCTTTCGATTTTTGAAGCTACAGACCCAAACTCTATTGTCAGGATCGTTTTATAAATATTTTGATGGAATTTTTCCTTCTGATAATGCTACCCTGTTCCTACTTTGAAGTAACCAACTTCAGTGCTCCCTGTGGTGTGGACAGATGGGGTCACCTTGGGCAGGCAATTATCCACTGATGCAGGCTACGTAGGCAATCAGAAATGACAGATTCAAATTTGACAGGACAAAAAACACTTTTCTTCAAAAGCAGGTGTTTTTATCTGAAATTTATTTCACCTGATAAGTGTGGACACTACCTCAGGGGAAACAGCTGACGAGATTACAGAAGCTAAGAAGAGGAAAATCATGAGGTTAAAGATCATATGAGAAAAAAGTTGGGATATAATGATGCTATGCTTTTTTAAGGATTTAATTAATATTGCTACCTTGAGAAAGCTCCAAACTGTTCCAAGATGATCCTTTTGCTTCATCTACCTTCCTCATCAACTGAGAGATAGCTGTGGTGATGGTTATCAGTACTAAAATTGGACATAGTCAAATAATGGACCTGAAGAAGAAATGGGCATTCCTTATCCAAAATATTCCAGTCCCTTCACTGTCCTACTAAAAATATTGACTATCATTAAGATAACATGGGATCTTCAGGGTTTAGGGCAAGGTAGATGAAGCACCCTGATATTCATTGCAAAGTAACAATTTAAGTCTGAAAAGGCTTGTCTATACTCATCAAAATCATTGAAAAAGTCCACGCTTTTCACTTATTGTTCTTGTGGATATAGCCAATGAATCAGAAGTTTTGTCTCATAAAGGTACACATCTACATAAGAGAAGATGCTGACATATTTTCTCCAACATTTTTTCCCTACTAGATATTTACTGGCTTCATGAGGAAGAGGTAGGATGAAAAAAAAAATCATGGTTCACACATATTTCAAAAGAATTCAATAAATACTTATTAGTATGTGTTGGTGTATGGTACAATAAACATATAATATATACATACATAATCATTTATCCAACTAGCTGAAATCACCAACATCTGCAACATTAATATTTATTGAACATTTACAACCTGTAGGGTACTTAGCTATGTACTAATAATCACCAAAAAATCTCCAGGCCTGGCACACACAGAATTGATTTTCACAAAAATCAGTAGAACAAAGCAGGCACAGGCTAAGATATCAAGCTTGTTTGATATCAATGTCTTTGCTTCTTATGTCCTGTACCTGTTCTCCTTAATCTTCAGTTAGTGTATAACTACTGTTTAATTCATTAATTGCTATTTAATTAACTTGGCCATAGCTATCTATGTTCAGCGACCAACTTGGAGTCTTTTGGTCCCCATAAATAGGGTTACCTGACTTGCAGGTTTAACACCACCATAAATGCAGGACATAGTCTGGCCCCCGTTAAGGGAGATATAAGGGCCCCATAGAAACAGTAGCAAATCAGACTGATTCTTGTCTCACTCTGAATGCATACCTAGCACCCAGTTTCAGCTATTGGATACATATGTCTAATTTCCTGTCTTGGTATCCTCTGGACAGGGACACTCCATTTTCCATCACCAGTTCTTTTGGAGACTGTGGTTCTACTCTGGGCTGTGGTTGCTGAGCTCATGACCTAATAGAATACAGTACTGCTCCTTTCTGGTGGTAACTACCTGCTTCCATAGGATTTTGCCTCCCTAATGTCACCACATTCCCCTAATGCCCACTTGCCAAGTTCTCCCACTCCCCTCAACTTAATACCCTCCACTGCCAGGGCAGAAGCAGTTAACACTGACCGTTGGGCCGGGGGTGGGGGACTACAAAAGCATACTAACTACAATTGTACGCTAGATAATTTGGGCATTATATAAATTTAGTAACAAGTGGAAATATGTTTGATGAGCAGCATAAATGAGACCAACACCAAAAGATCTGGAATGGACCCTGAATGAGGCAATAGAACATCCCATCATGGACAGTCCCAATTTTTATGATATTCTATTCTCAGTCATAAAATTTTATTGGTATTTATACTCCCCCAGCCAAGTTCCAATATATTGCATCTCCACCTTATTTCAGAGTGAGAGTTTTATCAACCACATCATATCATAGTATCTGGTTGAATAATAGCAGATGTTTTTAGAGGGTAAACCATGAAAGATAATTACAAAAGGGGTCCTTGTTTTCTATAACAGATAATAGATGGGAGTAATCCCTGGTGCATCATTCTATGTATCAGTGAGCTTTCTGGTTTTTAATGAAACTTTAACCTGATCAGAACTTGATTTTTTGACAGGGCATTTGTGACATTTAATTTATATTTTATATTCATACTTTCAATGCACCATGCCAATAGATTTGCTCAGATAGAATTATTTCAACACTAAACATTTATTAGCACCTGTTTGCATAGCACTGTGCTAGGCACTCGAGAGGTAACATTTAGTTGCGCTATCTGTCCACATAACATGGTTTGCTCTGGCTGCACTCTTTGAAGGCCATGCCTGTTACATTTTACCCTCCCCCACTCCAGGATTCATCAGAGCCCTGAGAGAGTTAGGGAGGTCTCTCTTCTCTTCCATTGGCTCAAATCCCCATAGATTTTGTTCCTCATTTTTAGGGATCCAATGACTAGCACTCCATCTGATTTAACCACTTAAAATTAGATTAACTTTTAGAAAGGGATGTTTACTTTTAAGATGTAGTAAGAAAAACCATGCAAACATTTGCCCTAACAGCTGAAGGACACAAATTCCACCCTCTATATGGCCTTGGTCTCTGGGGAGAGGTGTTACCCTCACAGTTTAGCTTAGATAAGTATTAGTTCCACCAAATTCAGGCCCATAAGCCACTGGGCTAATGTTCCTAGACCCTGGATGTCCAGGGCTTTTTTGCTGAGCTGGCTGCAATACACAGCTTGCGTTCCTCCACTCCTTAATTTCCAGAGCTTGAGCTTCTGAGTTGGATACTCCACCTTCTGCACCCAGAACAGATGTCATATGGCTTAAGGGGGAGAGAGAAAAAAAGAGGTGGCCCTAGACCCTCTGCATTTACCTGTGAGCGAAGGAGTCCTATCCTCACAAAATGCAAGAAAAAGCTTTACCTTTGCTCAGTTGGGCTGTTCAAAGGATACTAACAGCTCTAATTGCACAGTCAATGAACAAGGTCTGTACACATGCTCCAGTTCTCCAGTCTCCATTAAGCAGGTCTGTTAGCACCTTACATGTGGGTGATGCTATCTGAGCATGTGCCAAACTCCTATTATACCCTCCTGAAGCTTCCAGTCTAGTGGTATAGGAGACACCAACCCAGAAAACTACTCAATGATTGAATTAGAGAAGTATAAACAAAGTGCAACATGAGTCCTGAAGGGGAAAAAATGTGACTAAGCAGGGAAATGAGGAAAACCTAATGAAGGGCCTGGCATGTAAATGGGATTTAAAGGACAGATGGAAATCCAGCAAATGAAGAGAGAAGAATACAACCAATACAAACTTTTTAAAAATTGAAAGTAAATGAGACTCAAGTGAAAACAGTTGGTTTTCCAAATATTTGATAATTAACTCTTTCCTTCTTTCCTCCTGTGTCTTTTTTTCCTCTCCATAATCCATACAAACATTTTCTTCTTGAATATATTTAATTTTTTGTAGTAGGTCAGCACATCCAGCTTTCTTCTGAGGCAACATACAGATGAAAAAGCCTTTTCCACAGCATATCAGCCTATGTCAGGAAGGATATTCACATTGAAAATTCTTGCCTATCTCCCTCTAGACCCATTGCATTCCCCATGCATGGGACAACTTCTTCCCTGTCCACATGCAAGGCTATCACATTCTTATTCCTCAAGTCCTATTCAGAATCCATCTTCTTCAAATGGGGAGGAACAAAGTACTTTCCAATTTCTATTCAGAGCTAAACAAATCAATATGCCTCTCCCTTCTTAAAACATATATGCAATAACTAAACCCAGGAGATAATATTTATGGTAAAAGAAAAATAATCATAAAATTCATGAATTTTACCTCTATTTAGACTTCTTTTTCTCCAAGGATAATTTTTAAACTAACAGCTTCTGCATTTATTATAACCCTTACTGAAATTTTGCATTTTACAGATGCGTTTGAGTTTTCTAAGTATTGCATTTGACATAAGCACATTCCCTTTCAGATATGAACCTTCTCTGATAAAATTTTTCTTAACAGATAAGGATATATATCCACATAATATCTACACTAAACTACTTAGCATTGGTTTTAATAAGCGTATCTGGAAGTCCTTTTGTGGGATATCTCTTTGTCTTCTCAAAACACAGAGCAGTATTATGTACACAGTAGATGCTCAATAAATATTTGGTTAATGAATGAATGAACAAAAGCACTTCTGGCAAATTCCTCTTGTAAGTCAAGCAGATTTGTTTGCTGTCCCCACTCCCAAGCTCCAACCATTGAAATCCTTCTCTTCCTTGAAAGCCCAGCTCAGGTATAATCCTCGAAGATTTTGCCACATGAAAGGGATTCTCCCCACCTCTTTACTATTCCTCCCCTTCTCCCACCCCACCCCCCATGGCTCTCTCTGTCTCCCTCCCTTGCTCTCCCTCTTCAGATTTATATCCCTTTTTACAAGGAATGAGACTATGGTAGTTGTTGTGTTCTATTTATAAGGAACAGCTTTAAAGCACTATAAAATTTTAATTATTATAATTGTTATGCTTGTGACCTTACTAACTCAGGCACAAGTCACATGATTCTATAATCTCAACCACAATGGGATCATCAGATGAATAGAGAAAAAGGGATATTTATATAAGTGAATGAATAATAATTTTCTTTACACATCTGGTTATACACCAGATCAAAGACAGAAAATTCTCAATTACCTAAGATAACTGGAACATGTAAATGATTAAAACATAGAGATAATCTCCAAAATTCATTCTAGGCTATGGTTTCAACCTTTAAGCATAGGACCCTGACAGAGAGCAATCAGACATGGAGAGGAAAATCAGAAGAAAACAGTGTCACGAAAGTGAAGGGAGTAGAGAATATCCAGGAAGAAGAAATGATTGTGTCAAAAACTTCAGAGAAGTCAAGGAGGATATTAGCTGAGGAAAGACCACCAGGGTGAGCAGTTAGGAGATCACAGTTAACCTTTGAGAGAGCGCTTCAATAAAGCAGTGTGGTCAGAAGCCAGTATACAAGTGATTGAAGAGTTGGGGTGGGGGTGTGGTGTGGAGCACCAGATGGGTGAAGAGGAGAAATGACAACGTGACAACTATTGGAGGGTCTGTGACAACACAGAATCTTTAATGCACTATTTGGGGAGCTGTGAGTTGTCCTGATCATCTTAGAAAGGATCTGGAATTATACCAGAAAATTCACTAAATTGTGTATAGGCTTTGATCTAGTAATACCACTCCTGGGCTTACCTCAAGGAAATCAAAGACAAAAAGAAAGATGCATATATAAAAACATATTTATGACAACTTTCTTTTTTGCGGATGAAAAGAATGGGAACAAATTGGTGCCCACCAATTACAGAACAGTTGGCCAGATATATAAAGAAATATAACTTTGTCTTAAGAATAAAGCAATTTAAAGAATGAGGAGAAACTTAAGAAGATTTGTATTACTGATGCAGAGTGAAGAAACAGAATCAGGAAAACTATTTACAGAATGAACAAAGTAACCCAAAAAAAACCAGTAAAGAGACATTAGAACTCTGATCACTGAAGCAATCAATCTTCATTTCAAGGAACTGAAGATGAAGCTTGCCTCCCTCCACTCGGCTTGGAGGCGGTAAATAAGAGGCACCTGCCTAATGTCAGACATGACCCATGTGATGGCTTGTTTTATTTAATCGCACATTTCTTACAAGGGAGTGTTCCACTGTGGATACTGGATAGAGTAAGTGGACGGTCAGAAAGTAGCAGCACTAAATATAAATGATGCTGTCAGGCATTTTAGCAGTGAAAGAAGAAAAGATGTAGTACAACTTGAGAGAGGGCAAGTTCATTTGAAGGCATTTTAAGGATGGGGAAGAACTTGGCCTGTTGGTAAGTAATGGGGGGTGGGGGTGGGGGTGGGGCTAGCCAATCGATGGAAGCTGAAGATGAGAAAGTAAAAAATTGATTGACGGGACAGGGCTGGATTACAAGTGCCTTAATGGCAAGGCCTGTGTCAGATTTTAAGCTAAGTGAAGTCAGGACCAGTCTTCTTTGTGTTGTCTGTTTCATTTCCAGCCCCACTGACCTGAGTATTATGAAATACTTATGGAAGAAGAGCTGTACCAGTGCAGAAATAGCTCTGTGAAAGCTTGAACAATCAGATGAAAGTCTCTTTAGCCCTTCACTTTTACCAATATTAGATAAACCAAAAATATATTAAGGACCTACTTTGTACATGCAAGACCATTCCTTCTCTTGAGGAGCTCATATTCTAATGAGGGAGACAAAACAAAAAAGGAGGTCAGCTGCAAGTCAGATGAAAAGATCCAGTGTTCCCTAGGAATCAGGAACAAAAAGGAGAGTAATAGCTTTCCTTTAATATCATTCCTATAGATGATATCATATCCATTTCTGATGGTGAACCATTTGACAGTACCAAGTGTTTGGTGGCAAGAACTTTATTCGCTGAACATCTATAGCTATTGAAAAGGTTGGAGCAACGGCACCTACAGAAAGAGTTTACAGGACGTTTCTCCAATAGGGCTACTCTCCTGAATCAATGTTGGCTGTAGGAGTTGGGATGGTAGCAAGATTGTAGTCTGTTTTTCTTGGGGTTCTTGTGATTGCCTGTCCAAGATCACTTAGTTGGTAATTGGTGTTGGTGGTGGCCAGGATGGTAGAAACTTTTTCTCTAATATTTGCTTCCCCTGTTGATGGCTATGGGGTCCTGGACAGAAGCAGGTCTGATTGTCTGGGTTGCAATTACTGGTGCCTATAGACTAACTCCTAGTATGTTTCCTTGAGGGTCAGAGAGGAAGTCGTAGTTGACGTGTTGGCAGTGGTATGACCCACCTGGCACATGCAACCCCTTGTCTCTCCCTCAGGATGTGTGCATATAATGAACCATTTTTCTTACTCAGCACAATGAAAATTCTCTTTGGAGTCTTTTATTATTGCTTTAATAAGATACCTAAATGTCACTAAATCATTGTTTAGTCCTAGGCACAACTGTTATGCTTTTCAAAAGATTTCATAGTTGGTTGTTGCCGTGGATTACAGATATTCTCTTCAGGAGAATATTTGCAAAACACTTTCATGGCAGCCAGCTCACACTCACATTAAACTTCACAAAAAATGTGCCTCCATTACTTGTCTCATTCCAAAATCAATTATCTTTATCATATCTACAGAATAGGGAGTAGAAATTACAGCTCTCCACTTTATGTTTCCAGCATGCCAATGAGAAGGAAACTTCAAATTTATTAAGCTTGACTGGACCATAATAAAATTGATGGAATAATTTTAAGTTGTGGCAACCAATACACACATTGACATCCCTTTAACCTCTGAGGCTGGTAACAAGTCCCACTGATCCTTTTTGCAAACAAGAGAAACTTAATCTTTCCCATTTTGAGTTCATTTACTCTTAGGAGAACCAGATATATTTTCTAAATAAACCTACTCATAAGTGATCAGATAGAAAGCACTAACATCATCATTATCTTTCAAACACATTTATTAGGTATCTATTAGTACATTGCAGAGTTCCTGAGGCATCCTATAAACTAAACTAAATAGACATGGCTTCTGCACTCTTGGCGTTGAGGAAGAAGATAGAAAAAACTATAATAAGAAGACACAATAAATTAAAAAAAAAGAAAAGAAAAGCCAAGCAGGTGAGGCTCATGAATGTTGGGAAAACAGTTCTACATGCCTCCATTAACCTTGAGACCAACACTATATTACAATTCTTTTTTAAATTATTTATTTTATTTTTAATTTATGGAATAAAATAAGCATTTTAATAACATAGTATAATAAAAAAAGATAATTGCACATGAAACTGAAAATCTGTTATGTACAACATGGTATTCCTTTTAAATATATAATTATCATGTAAATTTCTTTTTTCTTCCCTCCTCCCCTAGAGATGACTACCATTAGATACAAATATATATGTGTGTATATGTGCATGTAATATATATATATATATACACATACATATATGTAAAAATCATTTTATACATACTTCTATTTTCAGTTCTTTCTTTGAATGCAGACAGAATCTTCCTTCATATGTCAACTATATAAACTAAATTGTATTATAATTCAACAGAATAGCTGTTGTCAAAGACTAGGAACATGAATCCTCAAGAAGGTGCATAAGCATGTTCTCTACCTTCTATTTGAGAAGAAAGGGAAGTGTGTATAATACAATATATTGTAACAAGCTTTTCTTGCAAGATAATTAAAAAACATTTTGTCACTTAATTGTGGTAAAACCTCAGTTGCCTGATATTATTTTAACTCCCAATTATCTGTCTTCTTTCTCAGTGAGAGAAACAGCACGACATAGTAGTTAGAAAGGTGATCTCAAAGCCAGAAAGATCTGGGTTCAAGTTCTGTCTCTGATACATACTGACTATGAGACCCTGGGTCTGTTCACTTAACCTCTTGGTGCTCTAGTCTAGATAATTCTCTGAGGTCAGAACATGCTGATAAGATGATGAACTTTGTTGGTAGAGTTTCCTCTCTAGGTAATTCTCTATACCCACAAAATCACAGCTCCAGTCCCTATCCCCATCCCCAGTAAAATTTAGATGCTTTTGTAATAGTCAGGACCATAATGAACTCCCAAGTGAGGAAATTCCCTCCCCCAATTCAGGTCACCACCTTATCTGCCATGTCTAGTTTTATAGACGTGCTACTATAGAGTGAGAAAAAGTTTAAATAAATTTGAAAATTGCAGACACAAAATGAGAGAACGAATGAAGGGATGCTTAGAGCAGGCAGGGCTTCTTCAACTTTTTTGTGTGTGGCATATACCTCTTTGACACTTTGAAGTCTACAAACCCTTTCTCAGGATGATACTTTTAAATACATAAAATAAAACGCAGAGGGAA
This sequence comes from Trichosurus vulpecula, assembly GCF_011100635.1. Classification (NCBI taxonomy): domain Eukaryota; kingdom Metazoa; phylum Chordata; class Mammalia; order Diprotodontia; family Phalangeridae; genus Trichosurus; species Trichosurus vulpecula. The sequence goes on from NC_050578.1 coordinate 186,783,062, forward strand.
AATAATTATTTTGAAATATATACATATATACATATGCATGCATTTTCCCCTTCTAAATTCACAACCCCCCTGAAACCTATTTGTTGGTTTGGGGGGATATATGTATCCCATCTTAAGAATCCTTGTTTTAGAGTATATTCCTAACTCTTTAAAGTCCAACAATCCAGCTTCAGCAATCATTAAGCCACTTTCATAGGCACTAGAGATGCCAAGAAGGAAAAAAAACCACACATTCCACCACCACCCCACTACTTCAAGAACTTACAATCTAACAATTGAATTGGAGTGTGGGGGTGTATGTAGTATGATACAAAATAGTATGTGATGAGGGAAAGGAAAATCCAAATAAAATATGCTACAAACAATTTAAGAGAACTCACTTCTTTTGAAGGGGGAAGGATCAGGAAGGAATTCATGAAATAGGTCCTACCTCTGGGAGAAATGAAAACAGTGTATTCCCCTTTACCCTAACCCATGGATAATTAATCTTTTCATGCATGTACTGCTGCCCTGGAGGACCAATGTCCAGCATGGTGGTTGACCACTACTTCTAGGCATAAACTCTATCCATTCTTCACTTCAACAATCTGTCCCCCTACCCCACCCCCACACATATCACCAGTCAACATGCTGTTGCATGAATGTTCTTTCTCTTCCTCACCCCATTCTCCCTTCCAGTTCCAGAATCATAATCAACTTTTTCATTGTTCCAACAAAGAGTATCTTAATCTGCTCCACCATTGCTCTACTCACTTCTTAAACAGGTCTATTCACTGAATGGGTGTTGCCTCACTCAAAGTGAGAACTTGGAAAGACCTTAGTTTAAAAAGGCCTAGGTCTCCCACTGAATCCTGGGCCATCTCTGGTCATCCTGATCTATAGCTGAGCACTGGACTCAAATGGCTCTGGAGAAGAAAGTGAGGCTGATGACTTTGCACAGCCCTCCCTCGCTCAAATCTAATTCAATTGTAAGTCGTGTCATCATCTTCCTGATACCATGGTCCTCTTCCAGAATGAAGGACAAATCACACACAACCACAACGACATTATCCTTTTAACTTTCCAAGCTACCAATTCCCCTATGTGTGTTCTCTCTCTTTAAAGAATGTAAGCACCTTCCAGGGCAAGAACTTCCTGGGTTTTGTATTTGTAGCTGCTCAGTACCTGACATAAGTACTGTAAGTACTTTTCATTATTTCATTCATTTCGAACAACCTCTGTGAATGCAAAAAGGCATAAGAGGGCAAGACAGGCCTGAGCTGCAGCTATTACTCTAATCTGGTTAGAATATACAATGACCAAATTGCAAGGGGGGAAATGAGAATGTAGACTGGAGCAGATTGTGAAATTACAAACTAACAAGTTAGTAGTAATACCTTACAGCTACTGATCTTTTTGAAGCAGAGGGCTGATGTGCATTAGGAAGATTATTTTGGCAGTGATGTGAAGGATGAATTGGAAAAGAAAGAGATCCCAGGCCGGGAGAGAGTTCGAAGAAAGGATATTGCAATAGTCCAGGCAAGAGAAGATAAGATTGTGAACTAGTGTGTTAGTGGTAAATGTGAAGAGGAGAAATAGAGGGAAGATAGAACAGGAAGCACAGGCAACTGATCGGCTGTAGCGATTGAAGAAGAAGAGAGAGCCAGTGAGGGCTCTGCTTGTGAGGACAGATGAACGAGAGAGGAGCAATAGTACATCAAACACATTAGAGCATTTGTACAGGGCTTTACATTTTGCAAAGTTCTTTACAAATATCTCATTTTGTTCTCACAATAGACTGACATTGGAGGAGGGAGGAGATGCTGTTATTATCCCCATTTCTACAGATGAGGAAACTGAGTCACACAAAGGGTATTTCACTTGCTCAAGGTCACATAGCTAGTAAACATCTGAGGTCAAATTTGAACTCAAGTTTTATCGCCTCCTGGTCTGGTCTGAAAGAAAGGGCTGGTTTAGGGAGGGAAATTGAATTCAATGTTGGATATGTGGAGTTTCATATCAAGAACAACACACCCCAAATGTGTGTTGTCTGGCAGAGAAATGTGTGTGCGTCAGGAAGAGAAAATTCTGAAGCATGCATCTTTGCAAGGAAAGATTTTCAGACTCATGTCTTTCTTATAGGCAGTGGCACAGAAGATAGAATCCTTAGGATGACGAGAATGGATTGTGGAGTTTGGGTTATATGACCTCTGAGCTGAGGTCCTTTCCAACTCTCAAATTCTATGGCTTTTTATGGATTTCACTATGCACTTATCTTGTATGGATGGATATTCCTTTAACTATCAGATGTTAGACTAACACTAGTAAAGAGGAATTTCCTACCTGATATAGCCACCACCTCAATTAGTCTACAAATGGCTCATGCTACTGAGGCATGGTACCTCCCTACTCCCGCCCAGAAGGTAGCTCACAACTATACAGGGTGTCCATAAAGTCCGTGTGCAATTTAAAAGGGTTGTAACTTTGTAATTATATGTGACAGAAAGAATCTATAAAAATTGTATTGTTCTCGTTACCTTTCAACATGCCCACCATCATTACTAGTACAAAGGGTAATATGATTCTGTAGTTCGTGGAAAACATTTTCAAGCTGATTTTTAGTAATGCCAGGAATCACATCAGTTATCCTAGTTTGCAAGTCTTCTTTAGATCGAGGTTTGGTTGAACAAATATTAGTTTTCACATGTCCCCATAAAAAGAAATCCAATGGAGTCAAATCTGGTGAACGTGGAAGCCAAGAAGATGGTAGACTTTGGACAGCAGTGGTAGATTTTAGTTCATCCCACCAAAGAACAGTTTACTCTCTCTTCTAGTGAAGCCATGGGTCAACAGTAATCCTGAAAAATAAGTAATTTTTAAGTTGAATTTCTAAATATAAAATAAAATAAATGTAAAACTTCTGAAGACAGAAATAAACTAGACACATCAAGCTTTGTAATCCTTGTTACAGATTCTATCACATATAGTTACAAAGTTACAATTATTTTAAATTGCACACAGACTTTATGGACACCCTGTATAATACTTTTTTGTGGGATGGGGGATGGATACAAGGGCTGGTTCTGGGCCTGTGATTTCATCAGTGTTGGGAAATATTTGCTATCAATGCAAAAACCCAATTGCTATGCAACTTAGAGAATTGCCTTAGAGAATATGCCTTAGAGAATTGCCTGAATCACTGATGATGACTTGACCCCGGTCCCACAACCAGTATGTGACAGAGACAGGGCCTAAACACTTCCTCATTCTAAGTTCAGCCGTCTCTCCACTGAAGCATGTTGTCTCTCTGATATAGCATAACTGTGCACAACACTTTTTTCATAACACACTTAAAAACTAAAGATCCGAGTGGTTTGCCAAGGGTCATACAAATATTATGATAGATCCAGGATAAGAACCCAAGCCTCTCCTGACCCTGAGTACAGTGCTTGGTCAACTACTAGAACATATTGCCTCTCAGGTGAAAATTTTCATGCACATTATCCTATTTAAATGTCAGATGTTTAGAGGCAATTTTGTTGTTGAGTCATTTCAGTCATGTCTGACCTTTTGTGAACCCATCTGGCGTTTTCTTGGCAAAGATACTGGAGTGGTTTGCCATTCCTTTCTCCAGCTCATTTTATAGATAAGGAAACTAAGGCAAACAGGTGAAGTGACTTGCCTAAGGTCACACAGCTAGTAAGTGTCTGAGGCCAGATCTGAACTCAGGTCCTCCTGACTCCAAGGCCTGTGCACTATCCACTGTGTCACCTAGTTGTCCCTCATTTAGAGACAAAGGAAATAGATATTATTCTACATCTCACCCTGGGGGAAAGTGAGTCACAGAGCTGTTTTGGGCACTTGCCACAAGGTAGGAAGAAGCAGTAGGTAAAGCAATGGTTGGGAATCTGGAGCTCAGAAATTCCCATTTTTTACTTTACTCCCTAAACCTCAAAGCCTCCTTAAATTCTAACAGAGAACTAAAGTTTGATAAACACAAATGTGTTGCTTTCACCTATAGGCAATTATGATAGTCTTCTCTGACATTCTGGGCCAGCCTTGTTTCTAAATAGAATTTTAGAATCAAGCTCTTCACCGGTGGAAAGAAAGGTGTCTGACAGGTGATCAGGGAGCCCAGTCATTTGGGCAAATATTATTAACTAGTCCTAACAAGGAAAATAGCAGGGTTCTCAATCTTCTTTTTCAGGTAACTTCCAATCTTTCCATGATAAGGTTCAATTAAGATGAAAAAGATCAGGTAACTATGCAGGGAGACCCTAATTCCTGTAGAAGCAAATGTCAGATGAGTGACTGCCTTGTTATTTCTGACAGATTAAGGATAGTATTTATCAATGGCACTACAGTTGACTTTTCAATGCAATTAACTTTGTATCCAAAAATAAACTTGATTGTTTAACTGCTGGTGTATTAAGCACCAGGGAGAGATACACCACTTTCTTTGGAAATAATCAGTTTCCCTCAGGTTTGGATTTTTTTTTTTTTGGAGCCGTTATTTTTCTGTAAAAATGATCCTCCTTCCACCCCCTGCCACATATACTATTCCCTCCTCCTCAGTCCCCTAAGTGGAAGTCAGGCCAATTAAAAAAAACTTATATTGATAGACCAAGTTCAAGACAGATGCCAAGTGAATTGATCTGAGTAAGTTAAATGGGAGAAAGTACTTCTAAGAATCAATGTTGGTACTAATTTGGCTAATTGTTGTAGAGTTTTTTAAGTGAATAATTTTCTCAATTGTGTTTTTGGATTTTGATATTTCTCTCCCACCCTCATAATCCTGCATACACATAACACACTCAACATACGTTCGTGGGTCAGATCTCTTTAAGGTAAGTATACCTAGAGGTGATATATTACTTTGTTTCAGTGTGTTTTTGCCCCATTTTGTTTTTATTACCTCATGTTCTGTAATTAACCAAAGAGATTTAGACACATCTTTGTACTAAATCAGTTTATCTTACTGCTCCAACATTAAGCTTCCCTCCAACCTTTGCCCAGAATACTTCCCGGAGTCGACTTCTGCCAATATCTTTAAAATCAAACAGAAAGACTTCTTCTGGGTTGGGGAGCAGGGAGAGAATAAAGATGAAGCAAGAAGGAAATTAAAAGAATGAATTCAGAGTAAATGAGCAGACCACAGATGTTGAACCTTAAAAGGTTCAGGGGCCAAAGGAAAGACTGGTTAATAGTGATAAGGTTTTTCTGAGCTAGCCTTACAGTTACTGCACACTTGAAGTACAGTGATTTCAAGGAATTTAGGAAGCCTTTTATTCCATAGTGAGAGATGCAAAAGGCTCAGGCAAAGGTCACACACTAATGTAAATTTACACTCTGTTGTAAATGATTGATATCTTACTCTTAACTGATAGGGGGATAAGAGGAAATAGAAAGCGAATACATAAGCTCAACACCTGACATGAGAAGAAGGGGTCACTGTCTAGGTAGTGAAGGGAGAGGCTGGGGCAAAAGAAAACAATTTGACATCTGTCAGAAGTCTCATCCACTTACCTGTGCCATATTTACCCTGTTACTCACTTTTGTGTAATATCATGGTATCAAAGATATAGAGCAATAAGGGACCACAGAGGTTATTAGTTCAAACTCCTCATTTTATAGATCTGGAAACTAAGGCCCACACAGACTTGCCCAGGGTCACCCAGGCAGTATCAGGGATGGAATTTCACCCCAAATCCTTTAACTTATAACCTTGATTCCCTTGCCCTCCCATCTTTCATTTAGCAAGAACATATAGTAGCACGGAATAATGAATAGAGCTCTAGACTTGGGTACTGAGCATTATCCTGCCTCTGAAGCTGATTAGCTGTGTGACCATGGGAAAGACACCTTCCCTCTCTGAGCATCTGTTTCTTCATCTGTAAAACAAGAGATAATAATACTTGTTCCTACCTACCAGGCTTATTGCAAGGAGTAAATGCCTGTAAAATATACAAATGTCATTTATGCAGCTAATCCTGTAATATCTCACCCTCTCTTTTCTTTATTTAGTCCTTTAAAAGGCTGGCTGTCAGCAAGTCAAGGACCAGGCACCGGGGAAACAAATGTAAAAACAGTGCCTGCCCTTATTCAGCTAACTATCTAATAGGGAATACAACATGCAAACATCTATGTACAAACTTCATATGCAAAGGATAAATTGGGGTCAGTCTCACAGGGAAGGCATAGCATTAAGGTGGAGTAGGGCGATTTTCTTGCAGAAGGTTGGATTTTAGATAGACCTAATGGAAGCCAAGAGGTGGCTAGGTATGGCACCGTGGACAGAGAGCGGCCTGGAGTCAGGAAAACCTGAGTTCAAATCTAGCCTCAGATACTTACTAGATGCATGATCCTGGGCAAGTCATTTAACCCTGTTTACCTCAATTTCCTCATCTGTAAAATGAGCTGGAGAAGGAAATGACAAACTACTCCAGTATCTTTGCCAAAGAAAACCCCAAATGGGATCACGAAGGCAGATACTACTGAAAATGACTAAACAATAAAAATAAACAATGGAAGCCAGAGGGTAGAGATGAAGAGGGAAAAATTCCAGATATGGAAGACAGACAGTGAAAATACACAGTTAAGAGATGTAGTGTCTTGTTTGAGGAACAGCAAGGAGGCCAGTATCACTAGATCATAGAGAATGTGGAGAAAGAGTAAGATTTAAGAAGACTGGAAAAGCATTATGAGGTCACGATATGAGAGGCTTTGAATGCCAAACAAAGAATTTCCTATTTAATCCTAGGAATAATAGCAAGCCACTTGGCTTTATTGGGGGATGGGGTATGTCTATAACATGAACAGACCTATGTTTTAGGAAGATTATTTTAATAGCTGCCTGAGTGAAGATGGACTAGAGTCTGGGGAGACTTTAGACAGGGAGGCCAACCAGCAGGCTACTTCAATAGGCATGAGGTCAGAGGCAGAAGCAGAGCTAACTAGTTGCTCTCTTAGATATAAAATTTGCAGTTTCTCGTGGTAATTGGCATATATTCATTGGTATATACTAATTTGGTAATTCTCATGGCTGAGTTTTCTCAGAGATCAGATTAGAACAATGAAGTCATTCATTACTAAGGGAAAACAGACTCATCAGTTAAAAACTTTCCCTCCTCTGGAGAGGATGTTGTTTTTTTCAGGGTCCTAGGAAATTTGGGCCATGGGCTTAAGAAAGCAACACCTCTGCAAAGAGATGTTCCTCCCTGAAGTGAAATGGTACTCTCATTTTATGCTTGGGGCTCGGGGCCCCAATCTCAGATGCCAAGGGAAGTAGGGGACAGAGGTGATTATTTGGTTCAAGCTAAACTAAGAACAGACAACCTGATTCCCCATAACCCCATCAACAACCACCATGCCAGTCACTGTACAGGGGGGCAGCAAAGTGGGACAAAAGTTACTAGCCCTAAATTACTCCTCCAGCCAAGGGAGGATCCTGGAGCTTAGGTAATTATTCTGTAGTGGCTTGGAGCAGGATGGGAATGAAACCAGCAAACGGTCATAAAAAGTCAGACCTGACTGAAATATCCATAGCAGCAGCAGCAAAAACAAAGGAATTTCCTCATTTGGGGAGAGTGTGAAAAGCAGCCTGATTGATGTACAGGGTAGAGAGGGCTGGCCTCAGGAATCAGGAAGACCTAAGTTCAGGTCACATCCAAGACTGACACATACTGTCTCCATGACCTGGAGACATTTAACCTCTGAGTGTACCAGACAACTCTCCAAGATTATTTGAGAGCAATTCCCAATTAACATTTCTAACAGAAGTTTCCCCCCAGCCCCTCAATACCAGTGCTTTCTCTCTTATGATTGTTTCCAATTTATCCTGTATACAGCTTGCATTATATGTATTCCTTTGCATATTGTCTCCCCCGTTAGATTTTAAGCTCTTTGAAGGCAGGGACTATCTTTTGCCTCTCTTTGTATCGCAAAACTTGCCACAATGCTTATCACATAGTAGGAGCTTAATAAATGCTCATTGAATTGAAGTAAACAGTTTCGTTGCTCCTCAACGGGAGTTGTCTCCAGCAATCAAACCAAAAGTCTAGATCAAAAACCATCCCTTTGACCATGACAGCCCTCCTACCATAAAACCTTGAAGTATATGCAAAGAGGTGCAGCTAAACCAGAATAAAAGCAATTTAAAATAAAATAATGGGAAAGGATTTCACCAACTAACAAGCTCTTTGCTTGAGTTTTCATCTCAAAAGACCCAAGGAAGTGGGATTATGAAATGAAACATTATGGACCAATTCCCCTATGGGGAGAGCCATATAGGACCCATAATTCATGAAAGAAATAACAAATAACAACAGAGAACCAGCAAAAAATAACTGGAGAGAATAGATGAGCAAAAAAGGAGCCCATCAGAGAATGCAGCTTACAGATCATTGTCACAACCAGGGCCAACTCAAAGAACAATGGGCTTTCAAGGAAGCACTCTCCCACATTTGTATCCTGTACCCCCACCCCTGCCTCACTAGAGCTCATCACATGAAAGTTGGTTGACTGTTTGGGGGAGGGAGGTGCTGTAGAGGCAGTCAGGTGGCACAGTGGGGTCAGGAAGACCTGAGTTCAAATCTAACCTCAGAAACTTACTAGCTATATGTTCCTGGGCAAGACACTTAACCTCTATTTCCTCGTTTACAAAACTGGGATAATAATATCAACTACCTCCTAGGGTTGTTGTGAAGCTCAAATGAGATAATGAGTATAAAATGTTTAGCACAGTGCCTGGCTCATAAAGCTATATAAGATGTTAGTTACCATTACTACTACTACTACTACTACTACTACTACTACTACTACCACTATTACTACTACTACTACCACTATTACTACTACTACTACTTCTACTACTACCACTATTGCTACTACTACTACTACTACTACCACCACTATTTCTACTACTACTACTACTACTACTACCACCACTATTACTACTACTACTACTACTACCACTATTACTACATTACTACTACTACTACTACTACTACTACTACTACTGCTACTACTACTAGTACTACTACTATTACTATTATTACTAGGGATTCTGTATCAAGAAGAATATGGAATAGGTAACCTGTAAGCTTTCTTCCATTTGTGAAATTCTTCTGCACCCAGAAAGTGGTATGTGAGGATGATCCAGCAGCCTCTCCTGCTACAAAATCGGCTGTGATTTAGAGACAAAAATCCATTACCAGCCAATGCCTTCTTAAATCTAACTTTCCTTTATATGCTCAGAAAGTCATTTCATGGTGCAAGACTGTGTAGCAGACTCTGGTGCAATTCTCTTGGTCTCCAGGGAGCATTTCTCTTCTCAGGATTCTAGTATTAACTAGGGGATGGGTAGTTTCCTCATGCAATGGCTCATAAGCCCCAACTGGTGTTATTTTCCCATTGATTATCTGTTGATATCACTTAGATAGTCAGAAAAGTAGCTTTCAGTAATAATTACTAAGGTGGTACAACAAGTAAAGTTGGTACAAAATTAACAAGATACTATGCCCTGATACATTTATTAGGTAAAAACAAATTTATCGAATAAATGAATCAATCAAAGACATTTAACTAAGGTAAAAGGACATAGTTTATCAATCTAGGAAAGAGTAACCTGATTTCAGCTATTGGATGAAATAAAATGAAAAGACCTAAGAAGTACAATGGAACTAAACAAAGAGACTTGATCATGTCCTATGGGCTTTAGAGAAAAGGCAATGAAGTTTGGAGCCCAGCATTTAAATGTCTGGCTAGCCAAGGTCTAGGGGCCATTATCCAACAAATACATCTAGGCATATACTCCGAAGTAGTCTCAGACCCAGGATCTGAACCCAGATTTCTCCTAGGTTCAATCAAAAGTGGGTTCAAATTAAGAACAAATACAGCAAAGGGCTAACTCCTACCTTTGGTTGCCAGAGGTCTTCATGATGATTCCCTTATGCATGGTAAAGCGTCGTGCCCATCTTCTTACAGTGTCCTGAATCTGCTTTCCTTCACATGTCTAGCTTGTTCCCAGCTCCTAACATAGACACTGCTATTAAACAATACTATTCCAGTGATTACCAAGATTCCAATAGCAAGTCTAAAATCTTCCAAAACTTTCAAGTTCAAAAGGCAATCCTTTGGTCAAGCTTGGGCTTGGGCAAGAGGAGGAGACAGAGGCTCTTCTCCACCTCCAAAAATTCTATCTCAGGAGCTTGGCTGGATGACTCTCTCCCTTAGGCTAGCCAGACATCTAAATGCTGGGTTCTAAACTGCATTGCCTTTTCTCTAAAGCCCATAGGGCATGACCAAGTCTCTTTATTCAGTCTCAATGCACTTCTTATGTCTTGTCATTTTATTTCATCCAATAGCTGAAAGCAGGCTCTCCTTCCCAGCTTGGTAAACTATGTCCTTTGACCTTAGTTAAATGTCTTTGATTGATTCATTTATTCGATAAATTTGTTTTTACCTAATAAAGGCATCAGGGCATAGCACTTTGTTCATTATTTCACTTGTGGTAGGTGTTATTGATTAATTGATTAAATAGACCCATACCCTTATAAGCTGCATTGTAAGGCACTGTCACCTTTTGATGTCTAATTTATCCCAGCAGAATTTTGAGTAATGGATCATTAAGACATGCCTGTATAGATAAATTAAGTTATAGCAAATTAAGGCCATGACAAGTCTTAAAAATCACAGTGTATTAGAGATGATAAAGCAGCCTAGTCCAGATGAAGAAACTAAGGCCCATAGGAGAGGAAATGATTTGTGTAAGATCACACAGTTAGTTATTAGGCCGGACTCAGACTCAGCCCCAGCCCCCATGCCCTTTCCCCAGGATATCACAATACCTCTCAAATTAAACAAATTTCTTTGACTGGGCTACTTCAAATTTTGCTAAGAACCAGTGACCCATTGCCCTTTATATTATTTTTGTCCTAGATTTTATACCATCAGTAGCATTTGATTTGTCTTCTAGACTCTCTAGTCTTTACAACTCATTCAAGCATTCACTCATTCAGCATACATTAAGTACTTGTTGTATATAAGGAATATCAAAATATCTGAAGATTGAGTCTATTGTAGATATTAGAGAGAGAGAGAGAGAGAGAGAGAGAGAGAGAGAGAGAGAGAGAGAGAGAAAGGAAGGAAGGAAGGAAGGAAGGAAGGAAGGAAGGAAGGAAGGAAGGAAGGAAGGAAGGAAGAGAAAGAGAAAGAAAAAGAAAGAAAGAGAGAAAGAAAGAAAGAAAGAAAGAAAGAAAGAAAGAAAGAAAGAAAGAAAGAAAGAAAGAAAGATGAGACACTACAAGCTGTGATACAAACTGGTTTAAGGAATACCAGAGGCATATAAGAATAAAGTGTTGTAATTGACAGAAGAGAGAGATAGTTTACAACAGAGGGGAAAAAAACAACAATTGTTGGGAATATCAAATGTAATAATATATGTAAAGCATTTTTCAAGCTTCAAACATTAAATAAAATCAGCTATTGTGATGATGGAGTTGGTAGTGCTGGTGGTAGTAGTTGTGGTAGTAGTAGTGATGCTGATATTGATGATGGTGATGACTGAAAATATGGTTAACAATGATATAGCTTTAAAGTTTACAGTATGCCTTAGGCATTTTATCTCCTTTGTTCCTAAACATAATACTATGAAATAAAATTCCTATTTTATAGTTAAGGAAACTGAGTCTCAGTGATTTGATCACCTTCTTACAACTAGTAAGTTTCAGAAGCAAAATCTGACTTGAAAACAGTAGACTTGAAGGTTATGGATTTTTTCTTTTGGTAGTAGTGGTTATTTTGTTTGTAAAGGAAGGGTTAAGAGCATCCCAAGCACAGGGAACAGCATGAGCAAAGGTGTTACTATGGGCCACACATCATATTAAGCACCAGTGCTAGTGAAAGGCAAATGAAACAGTCCTACCCTCAAGGAGTTCACATTCTAATACAGGAAGACACACATAGGGGATGGTTCAGTTTTAGGGCAGGAAGAAAGACTCAATGATACCATATGCAGGGCATATGGTAATGTATTCTCTTCCGTGTCATTTCCATTGATTAAAAATCATTTCTGATGTTGGACTATTTAGACAATGCCAAGGATCCTGTTGGCAAGAACTTTCTTTTCCAGGTCCCTTGAAGCTGGAACTGCTGAGGAGACAGGGGTTATCACACCTTCAGATATGATGCACATTTGGACTGAAGACCTTGATACAAGTGATGTTTTGGTCTGGTGAAATGAGGTTCAGGACTGCTATTTTCAGAGCTCTTGGGCTTAGCTGACCATTGGTGGTAGTTGAAAAAGGTTGGTGTTGGTGGTGGCAGGAAAGGCTAGGTTTTCACATGAGTTGCTCTCTTGAAACATGGCTGTATAAGCTAGGTCAGCAGCAGAGGAGGTAGGGGGACAAGCACTCCTATTCCCCAGTCTCCTGGGCATAAAATCCTGGATTGTATCCAACTGTGTTGGGAGAAATGTGGTGGTTGAGATGGTGGCAATGGATGCTCTAAGCTGACACATTCAGACTCTTGTCTCTCCCTCAGGGTCCATTGCTGCCTTGGTTAAGGCTTGTTTGTGGCATTTGGTTAATAGCTGGTATGAGGTGGGTAGAGAAGTGTTGAGATGCTCCCCAAGATGATGACTGCATCAGCCATGTTGGTATGGGAGGAGCTTACAATTCCCAGGGCTCTACCTTCACCAGCCTCTGAAAGCAGTGGTGAATAGTCTGAGCCGCTTTAATGTCCTCATCCACAAAGTAGGGATTATATCAACTGACCTTCTTTTATAGAGTTGATGTGATGACAAAACAAATGAGTAGTTTGTGAAAATACTTAGAAAAGAAAAACATATATTAGGCAAAAAAGGAGGAAGATCCCAAGGGAGAAGAAAGACTGATACATAAATATAAGAATATAAACCTGCCAGATTCAGGGTCTAGGTCCAAATTCATTTAAAGTATACAAATCCTTTCATTCTGAGAGAATTCAAAGGCATGCCAGGTACCGTTCCTGAGGAGGCTGAGGCTGGTGCCTTGCAGTGGACTAAGCAGAACAGATGCTCATACTGAACAGCAGCAAGATGATAAGCATCCAGTAGCAGGGGTCTATCTACTAGGCTGCCTAAGAAAGGGTGAACTGGCCCATCACTGAAAAAATCAAGCAAGGCAAAGCTCCCATGCCTAGAGTAGAGAGACTGACTTAGTGGCTACTGCACTTCCAGCCTAGAAGACATAGAAAGACCCAGTTTCAAAAAAAAAAACATCAGAGATAATCTGTATCCATGGAGTTTTGTTTACTTAGGGAAAACAATATTTGAGACAAGACTCACCAAACGTAGCAGAGAAGCCAATTTTCCTCTAAAGGAGGGAAAAAAACAGACGACCATAAGGCAAGTCACATATTTCTCAACTGCAGAAGGATATTCACCCCTTGCTTTTACATCGACACTGTTATTACTGTTATTATAGCTAAATCTTCTCATTTCTCTGACATTATTAACCATGACAATTGTGGCTTTGAGGCTCTATTTCATGGGGGGAGATCACCTATTAAAACCAAGAACAATCTCATTGTCTTCTACAGCACTTACAGAATTGCTTTGTGCCTGTAAGATGTTTCCCAGACTCCCTCCCACTTCCTACACCCTCCCTTCTACACCCACAATCAAAACAGATGCTGCTTCTCCTGTGTGGAATACTGTGTGGCTGGAATAAATTTTAAATATGCCAATATTTCCCAAAGTCTTAATTGTAAATCATAGCAGGATCCACTGAGGTAATTTCCATGGAACTGTCTCCAGTACTTACCAAATCATGAGTATGCTCTTTGGCAATCTGACTTATGCTGTTACCAAAATGTTATAAACACAGACTGAAGCATTATTGAAAAAAATTATTTGCCAGCATGTGTATACACACATACACACACATAACATACATATGTATATGCATATGTATGTATGTACACATGTGTATGTATGTGTGTATGTATCTATCTATATTCATCTCTCTATATATATAGATAGATAGATAGATAGATGTGTACATATATATGTCTACATACATACATATATAAATATATATGTATATGCGTGTATGACCTTGGAGAAATTGTTTAAAATCTCTGGACCTCGGTTTCCTTCTCTTTAAGATGTGAGCCTGAGGAAGGGCTAAAGCAATGTTAGAACTGGAAGGGATGTTAGAGATATTCCAGTATAACCCTTTTCATTTTATAGATGAATCCCAGAAAAGAAAAAAAATCATACAGCCAGGGACTGAGTCAAGACTTGAACTCAGGTCAAAAGAGGATTTCCTTCTCTACTGCCCTTTCCCCAGGCAAAAGTATAGGTGATTCCAGCCATGATGGTAACTCCCCGTTTAAAGCATCTTCATTTTGACTATGTAAAAATCTTAAAAATCAGCAGGTTCTTGTATGAAATTTTTCCCTATTTGAATAAATCTGTTTTATGATAATAAGTTAAGTTGAATATTAATCCCTCTTCTCTCCCTTCTCTATGTTCCCTGACTCTGGCCCAGCAGCCCTGACACCCACCTACTACTAGGTAGTCATGCAAACAAAAGGGAGTTAGATATACTATTTACAAAGTCACAAATGGAAAATATTCATAGTATCTCTCACCCCTAGTTGTGTTTGCTACCTGGGAGAGGTAGAGTTCATGAAGAAGGTTGGGTTTGTGGATAATCCTTATGAAAAGGGAATAGTCTTTGAGATTTTGTTAAAATTTAAATGAACCCAGGGATCAAAGGAAGTCTGATATATAGTTTAGGCCCCTTACATGTGCTCTACTTCAAATGGTTCCCCACTGACTGCTGAATAAAGTTCAGACTCCTTAGGAAGAAATGGAAGGAAGGAAGGAAGGAGGGAGGGAGGGAGGGAAGGAAGGAAGGAAGGAGAGAGGGAGGGAAGAATAGAAGGAAGGAAGGAAGGAAGGAAGGAAGGAAGGAAGGAAGGAAGGAAGGAAGGAGGGAGGGAAGAAGAGAAGGAAGAAAGGAAGGAGGGAGGGAAAAAATGGCAAACTGTTCCAGTATCTGTCAAGAAAACCCTAAATGGGGTCATGAAGTGTCAGGCATGACTGAAACAACTCAACAACAGTATGTACATACACACACATGCGCATGTATACATGTATTTACACATACATATATATTACATATATGTGAATATCGTATCTCTCAGTACCCAGTTTATGTAGGGATTTACATGCAACACTTTCGTAAATAATAAATGTGGTAGAATTTCCTTGAATAGCATTCCCCACAAAAACATCCCAACACCTGGTGCTTACACTCATACTTTCTCTCTTCCATCATCTAATACTCTGATCTCATTCATGTGGGTATCACCTCTATTATGGACATCACAACCTATCTATGCCTAGCCATCCTATGTGACTCTTGTTCATCCCATACCATTACCACAGAGTGTCCATCCATGCTAGACGCCTTCCTCCCCACTTCTCATGTGCTCCATTGACTTCAAGAACATGACAGGAACATCCGACCTAATAACACTTAAATTAGCATGACTTTGGAGAAATCGAAGGAGTATAGGGCAGTAAAAAATAACACTGGTTCCTATCCTGCCTCCACTAAATATAAATTGTGTGACTATGAGCAAATTGTGTAATCTCTCTCTTTAGTCTTCAGTTTCCTTATTAATAAAAGGAGAGGATTGAACTCTATGATCTAAGGTCTCTTCCATCTCAGATTCCTATATTTCGACAAATCTCATTGTACCAGTAGTACCAAAGTGGAAACCTGCATTATAGGTTATCTTTGTAAGTTATTTTTCTTCATTATTTTCAAGGAAAAAAATCCTTTAATGCTTGCTTTGCACAGCCCTACTAGAATGTTAGGTGGTAACATGGGGCAATGGTGTCTATGGATAAGGCCCTGCTGTCTATACCCCAAACCCCATATTCTATGGACAGTCACAAAGATGCTAAGGGTCCAAATTGGCTCTTGAGCTCTTCCCCTATTGGCCCCTTGCCACTTGGAGACAGTTCAAATGAACAAGCTGCCTTTTCTTTCTATATATTGGTTTCTCCCCCATTTGAAAACAAAACTCTTCTCCATCTGCTTGCTTCTGGGATATTCATAATTGCATGCAGGATAATTGGCGGCAACTCAATGTGAGGAGAGCCCTGTTGATTCGAAGCACAGACTCAATAAACGTTTGGATTTCATCGTTTTGCTAAATGCGCCTGTGTCACAGCCAGCCTTCTCAATGTAGGAGTTCAAATTAATGGGAAGCATATGAAGAGGGGGTGCTCCTCTAAACCTGTTTTCTTCCTGCCTCTCTTTATCTTTTATAGAGCGCCCACTCTTATTGGTGCTAAATGATTGGTTTGGTTGGTTTTCCTCTGAGCTCTGGAAGGTCAGAGAAAACAGTGCCAAAATAAGTCCACAATGTAGTGGAGATCTATGAGAATTGGGGCATTTTGTCCATGCATGCATTAAGTGGTAGCTCTGAACTCAGGCATTTAGCAGGTCAATTCCCATTTTAATATGTATTTTATTCCTTTACAAAGATCATTGTCACAGAACAAGACATTTGCTTCATGAAAGAAACCATTTTAGTTGGCATACAATTGGCAAGCAGAAAGAAAATGATTGTGAGGGAGATGAGAGGGTAGGACCTTTATTAAAATTAAAATTATGTACATTCAAACAAAATAGCATTTGAGCAAAATCAATTAGCTCAGGTCTGGGTCATTTTCCCTTGACTAACTGAGCTCAGGTGTTTGATTTTGATCATGTAAAAGCTACTGGCTGGTAGTATGCAGACATTTGGGGTGGGCTGTGTAAGGAACGGTGGCTTTCACCAGTCCTCTGAATGTTGGGGAGCTAATGGAAGGGACCAATGGAAAGAGGTTTCAAGAACAGTAGCTCTTCAATTGGTCTTGAGATGGACCCCTAAAGTAGCTAACTCTCCCTAGCAAGGCATCTATGACACTTGGAATTTTGCTTGTGTTTATAAGCAGCAAGGCCTGGCAACAAGCCATACTCCTGTAACAACATTAATAAGTGGGAAAAATACTTTCTTCCGTTGCTGGCTTCTTTTTTAATAAAGCTTCAATTTAAGCCTTTCATGAATATTCACTTAATTTGGTTAAACAGAGGCAGCAGGCAATAATCTCAACTTATTAACAATTTTTTTCAGGGGCTGGGGTGGGGGGAAGGGAATTCAACTCAGTAATTAACCAGGTTCATTAAGCCGAACAATCAAATGGAGCTTTGTTGGGGGTTTTCTGAAGGAAATTAAAAGTTCAAGTCCTGTTCTAATCATGAAAGTTAATGTTGAAAGGAAAGTATCACAATGTTTTCCCCATGGAGAAACTTTGATGGTTATAAGAGGTCTATATGTAGCACAGCAACGATTATTCTTGTCCAGGGGATTAAACAAAGACCAGCCTTTGCTTTAATATGAAAAAGGAAATGACATTTGTTTTTGGGCAGTGAATAAATGCCATGAGTCCTTCAGATACACACACACACACACACACACACACACACGTATATACATATATATATATATATATATATATATATCTGTCATACATAAATATATGTAACATGCACGGTGTACATATTATATGTGCATGTGTACATGTACATATATTATATAATATGTGCATGTATACAATCTATATTATATAATATAGTGTATGTATATTATATATATATCATGTCATACATATATATGTATGTGTATATGTGTATGTGTGTGTATATATATATATATATAGGGGTGGGGGTGGGGGTGTGTGTGCGTGTGTGTGTGTGTGTGTGTGTGTGTGTGTCTGAAATAAGCAACATTACTTTTACACATGCTTTTTTGGAGGGAAGGGAATTCTAGACCTATGATTTAATTAGTATAAGAAACCCTTGGTGTGGAATTCTTCTTCATCTATTCAGACTAGCAACCCGTTTATTACATATAATTTGAAAGACTTGCCTGGGGAGTCCTTAGAGGTTACATCACTTGACTATGGCATCACGTTGTGAGTATACATCAGGGACACTTCTTGAATCTAGATCTTTCTGATACCAGCGCTGGCTCATTTTCTGGTATCCCATGACAAGTCTCTTGCAAAATATATGCACTTTTAATAATTCACAATTATAAAGTACTTTAAATTTTGCCAAGAAGTTTCCTCAAAACAACATTGTGAGTTAGGTGATGCTGGCATTACCTCCTTACAGATGAAGTAGAGGAAAGACTCAGAGAGATTCATGTATTTGCCCAGAAGTGTACAGGCGAAAAGTGTCCATGCAAGAATTAGAATCCAGGGAACTCCTGACTCCAGGTCCAGCACTCTTATTCTTCCATACCATAATCACTCTTGATAGCTAAATGCATATACTTATACTCTTTGAATACATATCTCAAATCAACAAATGTTCACTGAGTACCTACTATATACAAGGATCTATGATCTATTATTGTTAATATAGATATAATAACCATAGCTAACATTTATGTATCCATGTAAGATTTGCAAAATATTATATATAAATAATACGAACTCATTTAATGCATTTCACTTGGGATCAGTCATTCAAACTCTTCCAAATCCACATAAATGGACTATCGTCTAGCCTGTGTGTCTCCATTTTACCCACAAAAATGTCACGAATGACTTTGTCAGTAGATGAGCTTTACAAATAGGTTTCCCCTATGAAGAAAGGAAATGGCTAATCAGATACAAGTTCTTAATGAGGTCATATTGGCTCTTTGTGATCACTACTTCATTTTCTAGGTATTTACTAACCATTTACCTAAAATACATTCTAGAATAAATTAATTAATCAATAAAAAATAAAATAAAATATATTCTAGAGTTGTGCCAAGAATTGAAGTCAAGCTCATTCACTTATATTCTTCATACTCCATTTTCTTCCTTTTCTTGTAAAACAGGATATCACTTAAGCTCTGGTTCTGAGATGCATTTTCTATTTTCTACACACTTTCTTTGAAAAAGATTTTATTTGGTGCTTTTTAAACTATAATATAGATGTTTCCCAACATTCCTCTCTCCATTGAATCCTCCCTTGTAACATAGACAAAAAACAGGTGAGCAAAACAACTGCATCTGACAGCATATGCAACACACCATGGCTGTAGTCTCCTGCAGTTCTACAGAGAGAAGGGAAATGTGTTTTATCATCTTATCCCTAGGGCCCAAATTGGTCATTAAAATTAATCAGAGTTTGGTTTTCTCATTGTCGTCTTCTTTCACATCATTGTAGTAATTGGGTATATAGTCCTCCTAGTTCGGCTTACTTCTTTCTGCATAATTTTATACAAGTTGTGCTGAGAGGATACTTCAATGTAAATATTGAGTTCCTAAGAAGAATGATCCAAGGGATGGAGTGGAGAAGACCATGAGATTGATATCAAAATTAAAGAGAAATGTGGGAGAATATTTTAGTAGGTTTTCCTCTGGTTGATGTGGTGGAAAGAATGTTGGTCTCAGTGTCATGAGACCCAAGTTGGAATGTCACCTCAGGCCAGCTCTGTGTCTGTAAGTGAGCCACAGCCTCTCAGAATCTCAGTTCCCCATCAAAATAGGTGTGTTAATAATTGCACTGCCTTCCTCATTGGCTGATTTCGAGGAAAAAGATTTGCAAGTCTTGGTTTAATAGAATCATATCACAGTACCAGAAAGGACCTTTTAGACCTTCTGGTCTTACTCCTACATTTTGCATATAAGGAAATTGACTATTAGAGAGTTTGTAACTTGCCCATAGACATGTAGTTAATGCACATTGGGAATGGAATGAATTGTGATTTATCGCTATTTTAAAGATTTTCTAAAAACATATGACTAATAAAGAGTTTTTGTGAATAGAGAACAATAAAACTCAGAGGGCTCTGATAAAATATAAACTCATTGAAGACAGGAATTATTTCATTTTTGATCTGGTTCCCCTAGAGCCTTACTGCAGTACCTGGAACATAGTAAGCATATAATAAATTCTTGTTTATTTAAGTTGAATCGACATGATCTCCTGCATCTCTGAATTGTGGCTGTCATCTCTTACATATTGCAGTTTTTTTCCTTTGAATCCAAGATGCCATCTATGGCATCACTCTGATTCATTTTGTATTTCAGAAATTAACTGGAATTTTAGGTCAGGCAATGGTTTAAAATTTCCCCGGGGTTTGTTCAGTGCGGTGCCGTGAGTTTGTGTATTGACTAACTGTCACTGTAATTGTGTATCTAATGTGATGTGACTTCAGTATGTTGCCTTCTCTGAGATCTGTGTGTAGCTTCTAGAATCCCTGATTAGTTCGGGAAAAAAAAAAGATATTCCAGCATTCAAGGGAAGAAAGACACCATTTCAAGGGAGTCTCTAGGGATTCTGTACCAGTAAGGGTTGGGGAAGCCCAGCATGATGTGCCTCTGTCAGAGTCAAGTTTCTCTCTGGGGCTCCAGTGGAGATCTTGAGCCCTCCTTTCTACCCACACCTTCTTCTGGGTCACTGGACTATGAATAGTACTCCTGTGACAGAGGCACGTGTCCAGGCTGAGTGACAAAGGGAGCAGGGCCAAAGTCATTTTTGCCTTTTACTGCTACTGAACAGGACCCTCACAGTTCCCTGCCTTGGAACTCTAACTTGCATTCAAGGCCCTGGGAATAATTTAGCTTTCCAAGTGCCTTATTTCACAGTAGATTATGCTGCAGCAGCCCCAGACAACCCATTTAAAATGTGGAGAGTGTGTTCATGCAGAGCTCATCACTTTAGCAAAAACGCAGCCGCTGAAGATATGGAGTATCGCTAAGTCTTCAAAGCATCTTATAGCAACAAGTCCCCCACTCCACTTCCTTTGGGACTGTCTACCACCTGCCAATAAAACTAACAAAAAACATTTAGTTTGGAATGTAAAACTTATGGTAAACTTCTAAGCATCACAATTGTCAATGTAGGGTACCCTTCCAAAACAAACAAACAAATCCATCTCCAGTGAAGGACTGAAACACTAACCATTTGGTTACCAATACCCATGTGATTATCTTAAATGTAGTCAATATGGGGCACATGCAGTATTCAGAGTGGAAAAAAAGAACTAAATTCTACAACTCCCATTGTTTTTCATGGAAATCCCATGCTTCAATCCCCACTCTATGCATCCGAGTAGTTATTTACCCAGACTTTCCAGCCAGTTTCTCTTATCATTAATGACAGACAGAAGTATCAAGTCTTCTTCTATTCCAGACCCTCCTGGGAACAGAGGCAAAGTGTGGATAGCTCCTGATAAACAATCAACCTAAAGAGATTTCTCTGACCCTTAGAAGTGAAATTATCAGTGTCTTTGAGTTAACTCCTTTTTTTCTTCTCTAAAGTGAATGTAATGTTGGTAGAAGGGAACAGATTGACAGAGCTCAAAAATTAAGTATCATACTTACCGATGAGGCAGAAAAATTGTCAAAGAGGCAGCTGACATTTTATTCCAAAAGTCAATTCTGTCTTCCCATGAATGGAGATGCAGCAGAGCATAGTGGATAAGGATTTGAATCCAGCTCCAGATATCTAATAGCTACATGACTCTGAGCAAGTCACTTATTGTCTCTCAACCTCAGTTTTCCAATCTGCAAAAGGGATACTAATAACACTCACACCACAGGGTTGTTGTAAGGTTAAGTCAGTCAATGAGAAATTTATCAAGTACCTACTATATCCCTGGCTCTGTACTAAGCTCCAGGGATACATAAAAAGGTAAAAAAAAAAGCTCCTGGGAATTTACAGTCTAAAGAGATAGACAATATACAAACAACTATGTACCAGCAAGCTATATACAGGATAAATCAGAGATAATCAACAGAGAGACGGCATTAGAATTGAGGCTAGGGAAAGGCTTCTGGTAGAAAATGAGACTTCAACTGAGGCTTAAAGGGAGTGAGTGAAGCCAGGAGGCTTGGATAAGGAGGGTGAATATTCCAGGTATGGGGGGGACAGCCAGTGAAAATGCCCAGAGTCATCATCCAAACTATCTGGTACTGGCTAAGAAATAGAGTGGCAGATCAATGGAATAGATTAGGTATATAATACATAGTAGTAAATGATCATAGTTATCAAGTGTTTGACAAACCCAAAGGTCCAAGCTTTTGGGACAAGAATTCACTATTTGACAAAAACTTTCTGGGAAAACTGGAAAGCAGTTCGTCAAAAACCCATTATAGACCAACATCTCACACTGTATACCAAGATCAGCTTAAAATGTTGTAGACCTAAAGGATGATACCATAAGCAAATTAGGGAAGGATGAAATTGTTTACCTGTCTAATCTAGGGATAATGGAAGAATTTATGATGAAACAAGACATAGAGAGCAGTATGGGATTTAAAATGGATAATTTTGATCCCATTAAATTAAAAAGTGTTTGCAAGGGCAGCTAGGTGGCCCAGCAAGTAAAGCATCAGCCCTGCAGTGAGGAGGACCTGAGTTCAAATCCGACCTCAGACACTCGACATACTTACTAGCTTTGTGACCTTGGGCAAATCACTTAACCGCAATTGCCTTGCCTTCCCCCCTCCAAAAAAAGTGTTTGCCAAACAAAAGCAATGCAGCCAAGATTAGAAAGAAAGGAGAAAATTGAGGAAAACACTTTATAAAAAGTTTCTCTGATAAAGGCCTCTTTTCTCAATTATAAAGAGGACTGAGTCAAATTTATAAGAGCACAAGTCATGCCCCAATTTATAAATTGTCGAAGGATATGAACAGTTTTCAGACAAAAAGCCAAAGCTACTTGTAATCGTGATAAAATGCTTTAAATCACTATTGATTAAAGAAATGCAAATTTTAAAACTCTAAAGTGCCACCTTACACCTATCAGACTAGTTAATATGATGGAGAAGAAAAATGACAAATGTTGGGGGGATGTGGAAAAATTGGGACACTAATGCTCTACTGGTGGAGTTAGAAAATGATCCAACCATTGCGGAAAACAACTTGAAACTAAGCCCAAAGGACTATAAAACTATGCAAACTTTGTGACCTAATAATGACACTACTACATCTATATCTGAAAGACATTTTTTTAAAAGTAGAATGATATATATGTACAAAAATATTTCCAGCAGTTCTTTTAGTGGTAGAAAAGAATTGGAAATTGAGGGGATGCCCATCAATTGCAGAATGGCTGAAAAGGGTATGGTATATGATTGCAATGGAATACTATTGTGCTAAACAAAATGATGAGCAAGTAGACTTCAGAAAAACTGGTGAAGAGTTACATGAACTGATACAAAGTGAAGTAAGCAGAACCAGGAAAACATTGTACACAATAACAGCAGTTTTGTAACAATGATCAATTGTGAATGAATTAGCTATTCTCAGCAATAAAATGATCCAAGACAATTCCAAAGGACACAAGATAAAACATGCTCTCCATCTCCAGAGAAAGAACTAGTGTAGTCTGAATGCAGATCAAAGCATATTTGTTTTTATTTTCTTGTGTTGTGTGTGTTTTTCATGACTAATATGTTTTTTTACAACATGACTAATACGAAAATGTTTTGCATGACTGTAAAATTGCTTTCCTTCTCAATGAGTAAAGAGGAGAAGGAGGGAATGAATTTGTAACTTAATTAAAAAATAATGTTAAAAATTGCTACCTATAATTGGAAACAAAGCATTTAAAGTAAAAAAGAAAGAAAAAGAAAATGCCCAGAGTCAAGAGGTGGAGTTTCATATTCAAAAAATACCTAGGAGACCAGTGTTAATGGATGGCCTCAGTATGCAGGACATGGAATAAGGGCATAAAGTGTAAGATGACTGGAAATGTGTGTAGGGAGAGGGAAGAAGTTTCTAAAAGGTTTTGAATGCCAAAGAGAGGATTTTATATTTGGTTCTAGAGATAAGGAGTCACTAGATCAAAGGAAATAATGTACCTAAAGCATATTTCAAGCATTGATGTACTAAATGAATTTAAGTGATTATCATTATAGAGAATTGGTAGGCTTTGTGGTGAAAATGCCTAGTCAGATTGTAAGGGGTGTGTGTGTGTGTGTGTGTCTGTGTCTGTGTGTGTGTGTGTGTCTGTGTCTGTGTGTCTGTGTGTGTCTGTGTTTTGTTTCTGTCCTAGTTTCATATAGGGCAAAAATGATCTAACTTTTAACATGTGGTTAAATAGATGTTTCTGTTTCTGAGATTTACCATCTATAGAGTAAGTATAACTATATGCTTCCTCTTCCTCACAAGGGTGTTTGAAAATAAAAGATGTCCTATGAGAGAGGTGCTTTGAGCATCCCAAAAGTCAGGCATAATGTAAACTCACAGTATCATCTTATTAACAGAGTCAGCTGCAGAATGATGGAGAGTGGGTAGAGCAGGGCAAAATGAAATCAATCAATCAACAAGAATTTATTGAGCGCTTGTATAAGGAGAAGCATGACAAAATATTGAAAAAGATGTGTGAAATGTAAGGGAAAGCCTTTGTAATATTCTAGCCAAGAGTCCCTGTGAGTTTGGCATTTTCTGCGAAGGGTGCCAGGTTAGCACCTAGTGAACTATCCTCACTGCTAACACCTTAGCCAATTAGCAAAGATTAACAGAAAAAAAGAAAGGGAATAGCTGCTTTACAATAACTCCCTATAGAATCAGAAGCTCAATTGAGAAAATATATGAAAAACACAGAATTCAGTTCCCCACAACAGGTAAAAAATCCTCTCTAAACCTGGAAGGCATGGACACTCAAAGAACTCCCCCAACAACCTAAAACCATATGCTATGCTTGTCTTCCTGCTGGAGGCACTCAACAATTATGTGCGCTATAAATGCAAGTTGGTTTCTACTTGAGGAGGGGGGGAAAGGCTTGAGAAATACTCTTGCATGCTCTATTTCATTGGAGAGGATGAAGGGTTCTTGGCATGGAAGAAGCAC
This sequence comes from Trichosurus vulpecula, assembly GCF_011100635.1. Lineage (NCBI taxonomy): Eukaryota > Metazoa > Chordata > Mammalia > Diprotodontia > Phalangeridae > Trichosurus > Trichosurus vulpecula. Next base: position 186,807,946 of record NC_050578.1, read on the forward strand.
TACATAATGGAAAAGAAAAAGAAATTTTAAAAAATCCATGAGAAAGGGGAGAGGAATTAAAACCAGCATCAAGAAGTTGGAGAGAAGAATATGGCACAGATGAGAAAGAGAAGAAACCTTTTAACACTTTAGCTATGTAACAGGTAAGATTTTTTTCCAGAAGTTAAATCTAGACCTACTAAAGATGAAGTAACATTATTTCATTCTCTACAAAAAGAAAAAGAGGGGGGATCTAACAAAAGCTAAGAGGTACAAGGAAATCTATCGAGGTTCTAGGTAGAAGAGATATGCCTTAACGATTGGGGGGCTCCACATTAAGGAATATGAAGCACTTACAAGGCTAATCGGTCTTCCTAGAATGTTTCTATGAGATTTAACTGAGAGACTGCCAAGAGTTATCAAACACACCAACTGTTACCCTCTTCTGTTAATTCATGTGGGAATGAATAGAACTGCCAAAAGAAACCTGGAATATATCTCTAATGGCTTTAAAGTCCTTGGTAAGAATCGGAAGAATGTGAGCATACTGGTGGTGGTATCATTTCTTAGTCAAGTTGAAGGTCATGAGTTTGGAAGAAAACTTAGAATATGGGAAGTGGGCTTCTGGCTAAAGAGGCTGTGTAAAGGAGTAAACCATAGCAGACTATGGTTTAAAATACCAGAATACTAGCCTCTTGGAAATTAAGTGCATTGTAAGAGGCTTGAAAAAAAATGTTTAGCCAGAGGTTCATTTATTGGGTCAAGAAAGTATTAAACTGCAATTTGAGAATATAGGGAGAAAAATATCTGAATTAAACAGTTAAATGAGATTTTATAGAAAGAATGACAAAGAAAGAACAATAATGAAATTGGTGTGCTGAAATTTTTAGTAGAAAAAATATAGAAAAGAGAAATGGGAACAATGTATGTGTTGTTCACTCACTTCAGTTGTGTTTGATTCTGTATGACTCCATCTGGAGTTTTCTTGGCAAAGATACTGAAACGGTTTGCCACTTCCTTCTTCAGCTCATTTTACAGATAAGGAAACTAAGGCAAACAGAGTTAAGTGTCCTGTCCAGGGTCACACAACTAGTAAGTTTCCGAGGTCAGATTTGAACTCACAAAGATGAGTTTTCTAACTCCAGGCCCAGCACACACTGTGCCACCTACCTGCCCTTCATGCCTTATCTTTGTGTCTATGTGTTTCTGTTTGTATCTCTTTTTATATATACATACATATATATAAATATATATGTATGTGTGTTTGTGTGTGTATATTCATGTATGAATGTATACATAAACACTTCATCTTTTTATCTAAGAATATCTATGGTTTCAAGTGCTTATGTGCAAAGAAGGAACAATTAAGGTGAACCTGAAATTTACTATAAAGATAAATAAAATCTTTGAATAGTGAAGGTAGATGTTTGTTTACTTCAATTCAATAAACATTTATTAAGCACCTACTATATGCCAGACACTGGACATAGAGAAAAAAACGAAGCATCCTTTGCCTTAAAGAGTTCACCTTTGAACTGATCCAGGCATTGTGGAAAACAATTTGAAACTATGCCCAAAGGGTTATACAACCGTGAACACCCTTTGACCCAAAATACCACTACTAGTTCTGTATCCCAAAGAGATCAAAAAAAAGAAAGGAAAGGACCTATTTGTTCCCAAAAAAAATATTTATACCAGCTCTTTTTGTGGTGGCAAAGAACTGGAAATTAAGAGGATGCCCGTTAATTGGGGAATGGCTGAATGAGTTCTGGTATATGATAGTAAGGCAATATTGCTGTTCTGTAAGAAATAACGAGCAGGTGGATTTCAGAAAAGAAAGCCTGGAAAGACTCATATTCACTGATGCAAAGTGAAGTGAGCAGAACCAGGAGAATATTGTATACGGTGACAGCAATACTATATGATGATTAACTGTGAATGACTTGGCTATTCTCAGCAATACAACGATTCAAGATAATTCCAAAAGATTCATAATGGAAACTGCTGTCCACCTCCAGACAAGGAACTGATGGAGTCTTAAAGCAGATCAAAGCACTACCGTATTTCCCCATGTATAAGATGCACGTTAACTTTAGGGCCCAAAATTTGAAAAATAAAAGAATTATATAAAGTTATTGAACTCAAGTTTTATTCATCTGCTCATAGCTTTCAGGCATCTTTAGGGCAAGTCTGGTGTGTGCACGCATGCTTAGTCCATTCTGTTTCATGAACCTGAAGCACCAATTGTGTCCTCCTTTGAAATCAGTAACTTCTTTTTCATCAGCAATTCTTCTTGCCTCATGCTGAACCATCTTTGTGGACACAGGAATTCCAATTGCCCTTTGCTCTTCAATCCACATCTTCAATTCCCTCTCTAAATCAGGCCATTTTACTGACTTGCCTCTCATGGCCTTCTGCTGTGGCGTTTTCAGTAGGGTTTCTTCTTCCTGTAGCCAGTCTTGGATTGTTTTCTCAGTTGGAGGAGGACCAAACTTACGTTCAGCAGCACAATTTCCATTCACTTTTGCAAACTGGATCACTTTTAACTTGAATTCAGCACTGTATGAAAATCTTTTCTGAGCCATTTCTGGGTAGAACTTGGCAAAATGTAACCTAATATACCCGTAACAAACGTAAAACAATGAGCGCAAAGACAAGTGTGAAAAAGCAGGGAATGCAAGTAAAAAATCTACAACAATGAGCACAAAAACAAGCATGAAAAAGTGGGAAATGTAAGTAAAAACAATCTACACCCACTGTATAAGACGTGCCCAGTTTTTATACCCCAAATTTTTCGGAAAAAGGTACGTCTTGTACACGGGGAAATATGGTATTTTTTTCACCTTCTGTAATTTTTTTTCTTTGGGTCTGTATCTTCTTTCACAAGATGACTAATATGGTCATATGTTTTGCATGATTGAACATGTATAACCTATATAAAATTGCTTACTATCTGGGAGGAGGGAGTGAGGGAGGGAGAGAGAAAATTTGAAACTCAAAAATGTTTTAAATGAATGTTAAAAATTGTCTTTACATGTAACTGGGGAAAAAAATAAAATATTTTTTAAAGGAGTTCACCTTTGTTGAATGAATGAATGAATGAATGAATGCTTTGCCTAAAAGTAAAACAGCAAATATAAGGTATGATGAAATAGCAATATATGTCAAGAAGATACACACTTGCTTGAAAATCTATGAACTTGAATATAATGATAGGTTTAAGTACATCGCCTTGCATTCTTTCTTTGGGGATCACTTGAAAACTACCTACAGACTTCTCCCTGGCTTGAGACCAATCTAATCACTAGTATATAGGGGGATAGAAAGACCCATTAATGCATTACTCGGGATTCACAAGTAAGCCTTGTGTAGGTCTGGTTTTGACCTTGGGCTCTAGTTCTAATTACTCGTCTACTGTCTTGTCCATTTTGACCTTGTTCTGAAGAACCAATAAGAAATGTCACTATCCTGTTTCCTAATATTGAAATCTCTTATCTTTCCCCTTTTCCCAAAAGGGGAAAAGAAAAGAATAAATATTTATATAGTACCTACTGTGTGCCAGGTTCTGTTCTAAGCACTTTGCTAATATTATCTCTTTTGATCCTCACAACAACCCTGTGAAGTAGGTGCTGTTATTTTCCCCATTCTATAGTTCAGGAGACTGAGGCAAATAAAGGTTAATTATAAAAATAAAGGGGCAGAGTATGGTCCATTTTGACAGGACTATAGAGTATATAGAAAGTAGCAATATAAAAAAAGCCTAGACAGATTTGGTGATGCCTAATTGTGGTCAAGCAAGTAGTTAAAATTTTACTCAGTGGGCAATAAACGGTCACTATTACCTAGACAATCTGCCAACTCAAAAAAATAAGATTTGGCAGTAGGGCTATCATTTATTCTGGTGGTGGTGGTGGGGGGGGTAGTGGAGATGATGGTGGTGGCAGCAGTGGCAGCAGCAGCAGCAGAAACTAGCAGAAACTAGCAAGTGTATAGCACTTGGTCTGCAAAATGTTTCACAAATATTACCTCATTTTATCCTTACAATGCTTGTAGGCATATTTTATGACTATTCCCATTTCCTAGATGATGAAACTGAGAAAAATTGAGGCTAAAAGATTTGCCCAAGGTCATAAAGCTAGTGTCTAAAGACATTTGAACTCAAGTCTTCCTGAGTCCAGGTCCAGTTCTCTATGTACTGTGCCACCTAGCTGCTTCTAAGGTTGTGTTTCAGGCATAACCCAAATTGGGCTGACTTCTTTAAAAAAAAGTATTTCTCATCTAAAAGCAAGTACCATTGCCTGGAACTGCAGGCAGCTATGAAAAAGTCTCAGGAGCAGCAGGGCCTGGCCTATGTCACCAGCTTCAGTCTGAAGAGGTCTGAGGCATTTCATCCTTGTGACTTTTCAAAATTCTTGATCTCCCCATTGGTTTTGCCAAAAAAGACTTCAAGTGAAGACAGATATAGTAGTGTTTTCAATAACATAGATGGCTGTCAGTGAAGAAATGAACTGAAACTCCCAACTTATTCCATCAAGTTTTCTTTTGACACAGCTTGAGAGTCATGGCCTTCCATCCCTTTGGGTCTCAAACTCTTTCATGTACTTAGCTTAGCTGGTGAGAGGGAACAGTTGGTGCTAGTCTATTTAAATCCTCCTCTGGCATCCATGTAGAATGAAAATATGCAACTATGTCACAGTACAACTGTGTGAATATCATGATCTGTGTGTGCGCAATTATTAAATTATGGTAGGGGGGTGAGGGGAAAGCCAATAATATCCCTCGTAGAAATTTCAGCAGATCCATGATATCTGGATCCATGATTTTTGGAGTGAGTGTGGCTAATCCATCCCTCCACTAGTGCAGATTGCGGTTCCTTGATACCTTATTGTCCAATGATATTCTCCATGCTCTTCCATAAATTCTCTACCCCGTTCTTTTGGTGGCTTTCTTCTACATCTTTTACCATTTCATTGATTCCTATGTAAGACTTGGACTGGATATGTATTATTCCTGAATCTTGCTATGTGACATCACCATCACCACCTCTTTTTAATATATGTGCATACATATAACTTATACATACATACATGTATGTATATGTGTATGTACATATTGCAATAGTACTCATCCCAATGTTAGCAAGGCTTTGGGAATTTTTCATTACATCCCTATACAGAATATAAGTTGGACATGAAGAATCATAGAATGCAATACACATGCATAAATATATATCATGTATATACGTATGTCTGTATATACACATGTATTCATGTGCATATATATGTGTGTGTAGAGAGGGGGGAGGAGAGAGAGAGAGGTACAGTGGAGAGACCTCTGGCCTTGTAATCCAGAAGACTTGAGTTTAAATGTGGCCTCAGACACGTACTAGCTGTGAGACCTTGGGCAAATCACTTATCACTGTTTGCCTCGGTTTCCTAATCTGCAAAATTAGCTGGAGAAGGAAATGGCTAACCTCTCTAGCACTTTTGCCAAAAAAGCCCCAAATGGGGTCACAAAGGGTTGGGCATGACTAAAATGACCAAACAACAACATATGTGTGTATAAATGTACATCTTTGATAGTATCTTTATTTTTGCTTCGTATGCAGAAGTCATTAGGAATCTCCTACAGCATATTACGCTTATGCTTAACATATTTACTCCCATCATATGTCACCTGAGATTTAAATCCTTCTGAGATTGCGACATTCCATATTCTATAGCCATATAGAGGTGCTGGAAGAATATTGATTAGATGCATTATGCCATTGCCTTAAATAGTGTAATCCCTGCTCTCTCACAATTGTTCAGGCATTGCTTTACATCTATACTCTGGTCTTTGCTCTTGTCCTTCTCCAACCAGAGTGCCCTCTTTCCTCTTTTCCACCTAGCCAAATACTATGCATCTATCAAGACCAAGTTCAAGCTGCCCCTCCTCCATGCAATCTTTCAAGACCTCTCCAGCTTGGAGAGTTTTATCTCTCCACAAAACTCATAATGAAGCATTCATTGTCTATGACCCTGATTTGCAAATTAGGGACTTAATTAGGTACTTAATCTTATTTTTTAAAGTCTTATTATGAGAGACAGCAAGGCATAGTAGAAACCAGGAAGTCCTGAGTTTAAATCCAGCCTCTCACACATCCTGGTTGTGTGATCCGGAGCAAGCTTCTTAACATCTCAGGGCCCCAGGCAACTCTTTATGATCTGAATTACAGATGAATTGCTGATCTGCATCAGTGGAAGGAGTGTTCACGCTGGAAATTCCCTGCTGGGATGAAATCAGAGATCCAGGCTAAGAAAAAAAGATAAAAAATAAAATCCTCCTCTGATGCCACATTGTTTCATAAAAGTGACCCTTAGCCCTCAAAAGCTAAACTCTAACATATCCTACCAATCTAAAAGACTTTGGATATGGACCATGTCTGTCATCCATGGACATGTCTGTTTTCCAAGTAACAAACTGGCTAACTTTGGAGGTGCTCGTCCCCAAAAGGCTGGACGTACAAGGATGATTTGGGTGCCTTTGTTTTGTTTCATTTTTTGTTTTGTTTTATTTTTTCTGGCCACAGCAATGAATGGAGATCATCTACTAAAGCCTAGAGGGTGGTGATCTGCACTGGTGCATGGAGTACCTACTCTGATGGAATCATGGATTCTCACATGTTATTATTATGTTTTATTTTAAAGAGCTATAGCCTGAAAGTAATCTTAGAGAATATATATTTTTGATGTATGTATGCCTTCTTTCTAGCTTCCAACACTTCTTCGGAAGAACTTTGAAAACCTTTAAATGACACCTTGACACACTAATGTCTTCAGCTGGTTATTGTAAATGAATTAATTCCCAGGAAGCAATCTCATCTGGCAAATGGACACAAGACTCTTGGGCCAAATCTGTGATGTTGTTTAACACTGCTTAGTTTTTTTCAGAAATGTACTATATTTGGTTCTGGCAAAATATATGCAGTCATCCAGTCTCTGCCAGGTTGTCAGCAATTGGGCAAACATGTGACAAAAATAACAGAATTTCAAAGTTAGAGGAAACCTCAAACGCCATGGAGCCTATCTCATACTGGACCACAAAGCCACTCTACAACGACCCCATAAAAGGTGTTTACTCGAAGTCTTCTAGTTACTGATATACTACTACCTCTTTCCCCAGAGAAAACTGGCCCTTAGAACCAAGAGCACTGTGATCAGACAGTTCTCTTTTCTTCAATAGCAAAGGAAAAGAGAGGGTGGTAGACAACTTTCCGGGGACCAGAGAAATAAAGCATAGGTTAAGAAGTTCAGACAGTGTCACAGATGCAGGCGCCTTCCTGCGGTGGTAGTGAAGGAACCCAGGGTTTTAGCCACCTTTATCCCTCTGCCTAAAAGGTTGTCATTCCCTGTGACCTTCTTCTATAGGGATAGGTACCCATCAATCAATGAATCAATTAATATTCATTAAGTGCCTAGTATGTGCCAGTCCCTAAGCACTAGGGGATAAAAAAAGTACTGGGAATAAAAAAAAAGAGGCAACAGACAGTCCCTGCCTTCAAGGAACTTATAGTCTAGTAAAGGGGAGAGCATGCAAACAAATATATACAAAGCAATCAATATACAGAATATATAGGAAACAATTAACAGAAGGAAGGCACTGAAATTAAGGAAGATCATAGAAGGCTTCCAGTAGAAGGCTTCCAGTAGAAGGTTGGATTTTATTTGGGACTTAATAGAAGCCAGGGAAGTCAGGAACTAGAGCGAAGGAGGGAGAGCATTCCAGGCATAGGAATCAGTCAAAGAAAATACTCAGAGCTGAGAGATGGAATGCCTTGTTTGTGGAACAGCCAAGAGGCCGATGTCACTAGATGGAAGAGTTCTTGCTGGGGAGAAAGGTGTTAGAAGATTGGAAAGGTAGGAGGAGACTAGAGTTTTCAGTGCCTAACAGAGCATGTTCTATTTGCTCCTGGAGGTTATAGTGGTTTACTAAGTATGTGTATATAGGGGTGGGGGGAGGGAGGAGGGGTCAGTGTGACATGATCAGTCTTGTTTCCTTAGGAAGATCAATTTACTTTCTGAATAGATAATGGATTGGATTGATAGACTGGACTGGAGGGATACTTAAGGCGGGCAGACCTACCAGTAGGCTATAGAAATAATCAAGGTGTGCCATGCTGAGAGTCTGTACTAGATAGGTGGCCACGTCAGAAGAGAGAAAGGGATGTATTCAAAAGATGTTGCAAAGGTGAAATTGACAGGTCTTCACAACAACTTGCCAAGAGGATAAAATCCCATGTATATATGTTAAGAGACACCAACACCGGATACAGCAGATGAGACCATTTTGTCTCATCTGTCTCTGTGAAACCGGGTCTTCTCAGGTCATAGAAAGAACCAGTTTAGGAGGGGAAAAAAATAGCCTCAGGCTCTGGCATCAAGTACTCCAAAGTGTTTGACTAAAGTTTTCACAGCAATTGGCATAAGAAGCAGGGTTGACCTGGGGAGATACTTTGTCACCTGTTTATTTGTTTATTGGTGGAGGCTGGTCTCGAAGGACAATAAGAGATCATATTACACGGTCACCACATTTATATGTAAGCAGGACAGCTTCAAAGCTCCCTCAGTACATCATAAACTCTTTGTTTTACAAGGACCACATTTTACAGTAGATATCTTTGTATCCTTCAATGTGTCTACTGTACTGTGATACATACAGTAGGTACTCAATAACATTAATTGGTCTCCCTGTCACCATTCTCCCTTCTACACTCCATCGTACACACAGCTGCCAAATTGATGTGCTTACAACACACATCTGATCCATCGTGTCACTTCGACTCAAAAATCTTCAATGGCTCCCATTGCTTCTAAGATAAAATATAAAATCCTTAGCCTGGAATTTCAAGTCCTACACAATATGGCTCCTACCTACTTGTCCAATCATATTCACATATTCTCCGTTCTAGAAAAATTGGCTAGCTAACTGTTCCCTATATGACACTATTCACATTTCTCTGGGCTCTCTTCTTGCACGAGTGGTCCTCCATTACTTAAACATACTCCCACCTCATCTCTCCCTTGAAAAACCATTAAAACCCAGTTCAGATGTCTCTTTCTAGATGAGGATTTTTTTCTTATTCCTCCATTTTTTTGTATTCTCTTCCTCCTGAAATTACTTTGCATGTGTTTGGATTTATTTACTTGTTCATTCAGTATCCTCCAGTGGAACTTTAGCTCCTGGAGGACAGAGACTCTGTATTCTTAACACCTTGCATATAGCAGCTACTTAATAAATGCTTGATGAATTGGATCAAATTAAATAACAATTTACTGGTTTTGTTGGTCTTAGTTGTTTCACATCTTTCTCTTTGCTTTCCCAATCCGTTGCCACATCCCAAATATAAATCACATCTCAAAAGTCTTCTGAATCACAGGTGTCAAACATTCCAGGGCTGCATGCAGTCTACAACAATCCTGAGGGCAGCCTGAAACGGATTAAGATGCAATTGGGAAATACTTAAAAAATATAATAAAATATAATGTTACATCTTGTAACTAAGTCAATATGTGATCTGTAGGGATCCTTAGTTAGGGATTAACGGCTCATTTCTGTTTGAGTCTGACACCACTCTCGTACATTATAGTATACTCAAGATAGCGCAATTATCAATACCTCCATTTTCTAAAGACGGAAGAGGTCAGAAAGAGGTTAAGTGACTGGGCCATGGTCATATAGAACCATAGTTGGAACCAGTTGGTATACTAGATCTTCCCAGAAGCCTTCTCTGGTGCCTACCCAAGGTGACAGCCTCTCTTTGAGCAGTTACCACCTTCATCCGTGTAGTTATTTGTACATATGTCTTAAATTCTTTACTAGATCATAAAACCACAAATGTAGAACTGGAGAAATCTCAAAAGATATCTTAACTTTCTAATTTTATAGATTAAGAAATGGAGGTTTAGAGCAATTAAGGGACTTGCCAAGAACCCCACAAATAACAAGTGTTAGAGGCTACATTTGAATCCAGGTCTTCCTGTCTCTAACTCAACACTCCTTACATTATTCCACATTGTCTCTGGATTAAAAGATTCCTGAGACAGGAGTTGCTCCATCTTCATCTTTGTGTCTCATATGGTGTCTTATGTATAGCAGATGCCCACTCAGTATTCATCGAACTGAATTGAATTAAATGACCCCAATTTCTGCATAATATGCTAGGTGCTGTACCCAGAATGGCCTTTGTTTTCTTTGAATGACTCAGCTTACCTCATTGAGCTTCCCTGGACGCTGGGGCTTGCTCTTCCGGGGCAGGACCAGAACTTCCTGTGTGATGAGTCATGGGGCTGGCTGAGGGGAGGTGTTAACGGCTACACTAGGGGGAGGGGCCAAGTCAAGAACCAATCGGCCCTGGTCGTTCAGGTGGTGCTTGATGATGTCAAAAACTCTATAAGAGGGGAGAGGACAGCTTGAAGATCCTCTCTCTCTTCCTTTTCCGGTTGGAGCCAGCGACAGTTACAACGACAGTTACAGAGGCAGTTACGACAGTTACGTCAGTTACAGCCACAGCCATAGCTGAAGCAGGAGCTGCCAGTAGCAGAGCTAACCTACGGGAGAAAGCTGAACAAAGACTTCAGGCCATTACAGCGACAGTTACAGCGACAGTTGGAGCCAGAGGCAGTTACAGAGGCAGTTACGACAGTTACGTCAGTTACAGCCACACCCCACAGCTGAAGCAGGAGCTGCCAGTAGCAGAGCTGATCTACGGGAGGAAGCTGAACAAAGACTTCAGGCCAGTGGGTAATCTTATTACCATCGAGGGGGAAGCATGATTTTGCTTTACGCAATCATGCTTCTCTGTAGCCTCCTGGTTACTCTTGCAAGGCGTACTTATTGGGCCTGGAAGCTTTCAATCAACATATCAAAATGGGGTTGCTGGTTCATGGGTTGGTTACTGTTGAGCCTAAATAAATGTTTTGATTCTTCTGCCTTCTACTTTGAGAGTTTCTTATATCCGGCGGTTCCGAACCTTTCAGACATGTTTATGATCCTCTTTGAGATTATAAACTCTGCCCTCCTGATACATTTGGCGTCACGAACAGGATCGCTAGGTATAAGATCTCTATTTAGAAGCAGAACAATTTCAGAGGAAGAGATGAATATCCCAGGATGGGAGGATCCATTTTATTCCTCCCTAGCAAAAGAATTGGCTAAAAAAGCTGGACCCTGTGAAAACTGGGAACCAAGGCTACGGAGAGGAGATCCTAGGGATTTGGAAAAGTGTTTACGAGAAGTTGGGATTCAGTCAGGGGCATCACTATCTAGGCAAAGCTGGATAGTGTTATCAGCCTACCGGCTAGTATACGAAAGATTGAGATTAAGTGAAAGACATGGGGGCACTCCTACCCCACAGGAAGAAGAGGAATCTCAGATAGCAGGAGACCAAACTGACTCAAATGAGAACTTTTCTATTAATGTGGCTAAGAGCAACAGGAGACCAAAAAAGCCCAGAGTGCATTTCAACCCAGCCCAGAAAGAGCCTGACTGCCTGCTTCGTCCTAGCCATGGTGGCAGAGGAAGTGAGTGGGGAGAGAATGAGACAATGTTAGGGGCTGAGGCACAAAACACTACTGGGGTTCAGGATGTGCCTCACACAGAGAATAGGAGATGGTTAAATGATCAGACAAGGGCTCGACCCATACAAAGGAGGAAGACAGAAACCCGAGGTGAAGATTCAGTTACAAGGGAAATTCAGGAAGATTTCTCACCGCAAGAGGTCACAGATATTTTGAGTAGATTCAGCCAAAGAATAGGAGAACCATTGATATCTTGGATGGTAAGACTCAGTGATCAAGGGGCCGGTGGAATATCAGTAGATGGGACAGACTGCATGAGATTCATAGGTATCAGCCATGATCCTCTAGTTCAACAAGCTTTTAGGGAACATCATCAGCAAGGAGATGGTGATAGCGGGACTACTCTGTTGGCATTAGCCGCTGTGGGATGCAATAAGAGATATGCTACTGATTCTATGTGGCCCACTGAGCACAGACCCTGGTATTCACTTAGAGATTGTATCATGAGACTAAAGGAGGAGGTAATGAAGACTGCCATTATGACAGGAACTGCAGACAAATATTACAATGATTCAATGGAACTGCCTCATAGGAATTTAATAATTAGGACAGCTCCCCCTGCTTATAAACAACTAATTTTGAATTTATTACTTGGAGAAGTAGGGAGCCGTCTTACAACAGTGATAAATAAGATTTTACAGTTATATGACTTAGGTGACTGGGGAAGGGATAGATCTCCTCGAGAGAGAAGAGTGAATAACCAGCAAACTTGGCGCCAAAGGAGAGTAACAAGGAAAGAAATGTTTACTGCTTTATTGAGAGCAGGAGTAGGTTTTGAAATGATAGATGGAATTCCAACCAATGAATTATATAGAATGTACAGAGATAAAGGCCTTGATAACAGGAGAGATAGGGAAATAAGAACTGCTCCTGCAAGCCCACAAGCCACTCAGACTGAAGGTGACCTTGTGTGATCAACGGATGAAAACTTGTACATCTGGGGAAAGGCTGGGAGGACAATCTTAGTCTCTATCTAGGGTGGGATCCTCTTGGCTTCCTCATTATGTTCCTTTTGAAAAGAAACATTTCCCACCTGAGTTTGGCTCTGATGTTGGATCTTTGCATAACTGAAATCTCAACCAAACTTGAGATGATTTTATTTGAAGAATTATAGTCCATACTTGTCTATTCTTTTTGTCCTTTGTTTTGGCTAACCTTGTTGCTAGTTTTGTTTCCTTCAGGCTTAAGCACCCTGCACTTTCCGGTGACTGCCTAAGCATGTAGCATTCTTGGAATTCCTGCCAGCTCGTTAAAGAAATGACCTCTGGAATGGGACTTTTTGGGGGCAGGGCCATCTCTACATCCAATTTCAGCATGAAGAAGCTATGGAAAATGAGACCTTCACCCCTCACCCCAAGATTTTGAGCCCCAATCGTTCAAGGGGGGTGGAAATGATGATAGTGTTCTGTTTACTTATTTTGTGTTATCCTTGCTGTGTTGTTTTATTGTTATGATATTATTGATCCTATGTAATGGATACAAGGATTTAGGGGTGGACATTTGAATTATTAATAATTATTTTGGGGATGATTGATTGAAGAGATTATTTTGCTGGGATCTAGGGGTGGATCGCATTTGAATCGTTAACCAATGTTTGGGAATGTCACTGAATGATATGTTTTGCTTTATAATGAATGATATGTTTTAGTTTCCTTTGTAATTGGATCACAATGTATGTTCTAGGATACATGGCTGATTAGATTATGTATCCTATAACAAGGGGTGGAGTGTAGCCAGAATGGCCTTTGTTTTCTTTGAATGACTCAGCTTACCTCATTGAGCTTCCCTGGACGCTGGGGCTTGCTCTTCCGGGGCAGGACCAGAACTTCCTGTGTGATGAGTCATGGGGCTGGCTGAGGGGAGGTGTTAACGGCTACACTAGGGGGAGGGGCCAAGTCAAGAACCAATCGGCCCTGGTCGTTCAGGTGGTGCTTGATGATGTCAAAAACTCTATAAGAGGGGAGAGGACAGCTTGAAGATCCTCTCTCTCTTCCTTTTCCGGTTGGAGCCAGCGACAGTTACAACGACAGTTACAGAGGCAGTTACGACAGTTACGTCAGTTACAGCCACAGCCATAGCTGAAGCAGGAGCTGCCAGTAGCAGAGCTAACCTACGGGAGAAAGCTGAACAAAGACTTCAGGCCATTACAGCGACAGTTACAGCGACAGTTGGAGCCAGAGGCAGTTACAGAGGCAGTTACGACAGTTACGTCAGTTACAGCCACACCCCACAGCTGAAGCAGGAGCTGCCAGTAGCAGAGCTGATCTACGGGAGGAAGCTGAACAAAGACTTCAGGCCAGTGGGTAATCTTATTACCATCGAGGGGGAAGCATGATTTTGCTTTACGCAATCATGCTTCTCTGTAGCCTCCTGGTTACTCTTGCAAGGCGTACTTATTGGGCCTGGAAGCTTTCAATCAACATATCAAAATGGGGTTGCTGGTTCATGGGTTGGTTACTGTTGAGCCTAAATAAATGTTTTGATTCTTCTGCCTTCTACTTTGAGAGTTTCTTATATCCGGCGGTTCCGAACCTTTCAGACATGTTTATGATCCTCTTTGAGATTATAAACTCTGCCCTCCTGATACAGGTGCACGGAAGAGGAAGTTGGGGATTTTTAATTTAAGAGTAGAGCTCCCTCTACTCTAAGAGGAAAGAAAAGGACATACAAGCTAAAGTGTTAAAAAAAAAAGTCATTGAGTATCATCGCTTGTCTTCCCAATGGGTGGCGGGGTGTGGGCTGGATAGAGGAAGAGAATTTGGAACTCAAACTTTTTTTTAAATGAATGTCAAAAATCAATCAATAGTAAAGAAGGAAGGGGAGAAAGAAAGAAAGAAAGAGAGAGGGAGGAAGGAAAGAAGGAAGGAAGGAAAGGAGGAAGAAGAGTCTTCAATAAATCCCATGGAGCAAAAGAAGGAACTGAAGATTTGGAAGAAGCCTCCAGGACAGGAGGAAGTCAAGGAGAGACTAACTCTTAATAAAGTAGGATATGGATGAATGCAAAATGATGGGGTCTAACCCCAGTTCTACCACTAACTAGCCATCCCACCTCTCTAGCCTACACGTTCCTCACCCATGAAATGGAAAGATAGGACTCAGTGATCTCTTAATGTCTCTTCTTGTTCAAGTATTTCTCTGTTCTCTTATGGAACATGCATATACCCCAGGACTGGAAAGAGCTGAAAATAAGGGACCACAACCTTGGATTTAGGAAGAGATAGTGACTGTATAAGCAGAAAGCAGAGCCAGCCTTTCCTGCAGGGTAACATTCTCTTTGATAAATTGTACGGCAAAATCACCCCGAACTTTTAATTCTTCAAATAACAAGCTCCACAAATGCCATTATCTGTTTGCTTGTGAATCTAGCATTTATTCTAATGCTGTAGATAAAAACCACAGGCTCTAATATTATGGGACAAGGATGGAGTGAGCAATGCTTAATGCTATTCAAGATACTCAGAGGTAAAAAGCTGCAAATGAAAATTATTACAATGAGCAAGAATAAAATTATTATAAAGCTGTCACATTTCTAATATTTCATATCACTTCTGACCATAAGCTCACAGCTATAAAAGCAATATCTTTTACTCGTCAATGTGCACAGATGATGGTTTGCATTCTTCCAGACTTATGATGGTAAAATGCCTTTAATTATGTTCCAGATAGCTACTTGTAAGGCATTCTTAAACCTCTTCAAGGTCAAAGCCTCCCTTCTTGCTGATCCTTCGATCATCACTCTATGATTTCAGTCACACTGACATAATATCTATTTTATTCCTTGGAATCACTACACTGCTGAATTGACCACCCAGGCCCCAGTGAGCAACCCCTGTCCCTAAAGGTTCCATGGCTATACACTTGATGTCGGGGTCCATGGCTGTTTCCACTGCTCCTCTTTAGAGGTCAGCCAAACTAAAAACTCCACTAGGTACTTACAGCAAACTTGGAGCCTGAATGCTGCCAAATAGTCACCATCTTTTGGGGCCATTTGGGGTCTTGAATATAAAGCAGATGGTAAACAGAAAAAAACCCCATACGGCCTGTGTTTCTAGTGACACCTTGTAATGAGAACAAGAATGAAATGATTGGTTGCCAATCATGGATCTAAGTAGGCACCTTGAAAGCCCACGACTGTACATAGTTTATGGTGAATTTAAGCGATTGCTAGCTATGCTGCATACAGTAATAGACTTTACTCCCAAACCATTAATTTAAACTTGCAGACACCAAAACCCAAAAAAAGAATCATCTTCATGGATCACTGGCCTTGTTAACAAGTAGCAAATGGGATAAACTGTATATTACAGGAGCACCCACTAGCTGAGCTCTTGTTAAGGGTATAGCAACATTGGAATTTCACTGTTTTCAGGGATTTCCAATTTATCCCCTCATGCCTGCCCCCCCAACACACATCTAATATGGGTTAAGTGTGGATTTTGAAGGAGTATAAAGCATAGAATGAGTTCAGCGCCTGGAATAAATTGGACAGTGTGGTAAACGAGGACCTGGTGACAGGCACAATCATTGATTATAGGACTTAGAGCTAGAGGGTCTTTAGGGATCATCTAGGCCAATTCCTTCATTTTAAATGAATAAAATGAGTCTCAGAAAAAGTAAGTGAGTTGCCCAGGGAGAAGGGAAAGGAATCGGCATCTGTCTATAAAATAGGCCAGGCACTGTGCTAAGTACTTTACAAGTATTTTCTCATCAACTGTCTTGGGAGTTAAATGTTATTATTCTCCTAATTTTACAATTGAGAAAATTCAGCTAGGTGGAGGTTAAGTGACTTGTCCAGGGTCATATAGCTGGCAAGTTTCTGAGGCCAGCTTTAAAGGCAGGTCTATCCACTGACACTCTACCACTGCCCCTTCCAAGTGCATCCAGGATCAAACAGGAAAGCGTAAGAGATAAGATTCAAATTTCTAGGTCTTTTAATTCCAAATCATTGGGTTTTTTTTTCTTTTTCACTGGGCTCATGAAGGTGCACAAAGTATTTGATATGTTATATCTAACTAGTCGATATTTGACCAGCCCATCTATATCTGTGTCTGTATGCACACATGTGCATATGTCTTTGGAGAAAGTGGAAGAGAATTGTTCCACTTGTAACAAATTATTCTTTCCCAAGTATGATACTTTTTAGCTGTGTGACACTGGGGAAGTCCCTTAACCTCCCTGACCCTCAGTCTCCTCTTCTGTAAACTGAAGGCAACAATACTTGAATGACCTACCGCATAGGGCTACTGGGAAGAAACTGAGCTATATGTTATATATGTTACATATGTTATATAGATATATGTGTGTGTGTGTATGGTGTGTGTTGTATGAGGATAAGTTATTATTATTATTATGAATACATCTTAAATACCTAAACATAGTTCAAATGAATGCAAACTCTGGAATCCTTGGACATAGTCCCAACTCCAGGGTTAGGAGGATATCTTATGCAGCCTTTTAGATTCATCAATGCTCATCACTTCTTCAATATCTCACATACCTTAAAAAGGCAAAGAAATTCACTATGTGAGGGCCAAGCCTCTGGTTTACATTGTGAACACCTTGTTAGATTGTGAGTTCCTTGAGAGAAGGAGGTGTCTTTTGCCTTTCTTTTTTACCCCCAACATTTAGCACAGCTCCTGGCACTTAGTAGGTGCTTGATTAATGCTTACTGACTGACTGAATCTGATGGTGAACTGTTCCACACTATTTAGGCTCATATTTTAATTGTATCATGATAACAAGGACAAAACATGAAGAATTTCATCTTGCTAGGACCTATCAGAACTTGTACCCTGCTACTATCCCCTTTGAGAATCCAAGGACACATCTAGCTAATGATAAGACACCAGTAGAAGACTTAAGTGGAGACAATGCCTATTAAACCCAAAAAAACCCTTCCTAAATAATACTTACCTGTCCCACCATTCCCCAGTTTTATATGCTAATAGCAGATACTATGTTGAAAAGGAGCCCTGACCACCACAGAACAATCAAGGAGATTGCTCTCACATGCCACCTAAAATATTTTTTGGTTGAGCCAAGACACAGATCTCTCTCATTTTATTTAAGTGCTTTGAACACAAAAACAGTGGTTGGGTTGGCCTTCTTTTTTTCTTTTTAATCCATAACACTCCAGTATAGTTATTGGTAGTAAACAATGGATCCTAACTAACTTATTGCCTGGCAACTACTCACGTTCACTAACCATCGCCTTCAGATCTGCTCCCATAACCTGCCAAAATTGGCAAACAGAAAGAGAGCTTCTCCCCTACGGCCAGTGAGTTCCCTTTCAGTCACTGGAATAATCACTAGCTGTCTTTAAGTAAGTAGTCCCCTCCCCTATCTCCCACTTTCCATCTCTCATCCATCTTAGCCCTACCTCTCCCATGTTTAACTCTTGTTTTTTTCCCGCTCCTTCCTTGTACCCTCTAAAATTCCCATGGCTTAAATAACAACCTTCCCTTCATTTTAGACCTCTTCCTTTTGAGTGTCTATCTTTTATGACTCACAGAAGCTCAGATTACTCCAGATGACACTGCAACCTGATCACCCTATAGCATTGACTATAGTTTCTCTAAAGCCCCATGATACACTGCTCCTAGAAAAATGAGTCAGGATATCCCTGGCTTGAACTTTTAACTTTCAGACTCATTCTCTTTACCTCAACTATTTAGCAATTCCTCGTCCTTTGATGTCCCCTCTATAAAATTTTATCATCCAAACCAAATCCTAGTGGCAATTATCTAGTGACTCCAGGCCATCTTTGATCCTTTCTCAAGGAGTTCAGTACATGGCTCATGGTTTTCCTTTAACTCTTGCCTAGCATGTAGTGGGTGTTTAATAAAGGCTTGTTGATTGACCACAGATATCATGAAGTTCAAACTATATCTGAACAAGACTCTATTATAAGGATGGGCAGGAGGGAGGAATCAGGCATCTATTAAGTGCCTACTATGTGCCAGACACTATACTGAATGCTTTACAAATAAATATGATCTTATTTGATTATACATCATCCTAATTTCTCAAGTCCCTTCCAATTCTAAATCTAGTATCTTGGAACACTCAAGATTAATTACCCAGTTTATGTTCAAAACCTTCAATGACAGAGAACTCATTGCTTCCCTCAGGTAGCCAATTACACTTCTAGGTAGCTGAAGTTATCTACCTTTGTTTCTGTTTGGCCTCCAAAAAGAAATAAGAGAAGATACTCATCATTCACTCATTTGCACAAGAGGACATTGGGTGTGGAACATGGCATAAGGTGTCAGTTAG
The DNA here is from genome assembly GCF_011100635.1 of Trichosurus vulpecula. Lineage (NCBI taxonomy): Eukaryota > Metazoa > Chordata > Mammalia > Diprotodontia > Phalangeridae > Trichosurus > Trichosurus vulpecula. The sequence continues at coordinate 186,826,818 of NC_050578.1, forward strand.
TTTTTCTGAACTATTTTTCCTTTCTCCTTTTTTCTTATCTATATGAGATGGCTTTATGGAAGGGGCTAAGGGGAGGAACATTGAGAATCATAGATGTTTAAAGATAAAAAGTACCAATAAAATGTATTTCTAAACACAAAATAAATATCAGTTCCTTTCTTTACTTCATGTTTTGAATAAAATAATAATTATAGCCAATGAGGAACTTATCAGGTATTTTATTTTTAGTTGAAGATTCAGCAGAAAAGAATCCCTTTAGTTGAAGTTCAGTATTTGTACTCTATCATGTGTGTAAGCCAGGTTTGTGATATTTTTGCAGAACTCATTCTCCTTTTCCTCCTATTGATCTGGTGGTTTCTAGTGTACTCTCATCTCAAAATCATCTGTTTCTATCTCTATTGAGACTGGCATATGGTATCTGTCACTTTCCTGCCTTCTGATTCTTGTTTTTCCTAATGGGAGTATATCTTCTTGTTAGACAGTGCTACTATATTAACCTTTTTTCTGACCTGTTTCTTTTAAATATATTGCTTAGTAGCAATTGTGAGTCACATCTCAAGAAGACCCAGTGATATTTTGGGGTTGAATTTATCTTCTTGCTCAAATATTACCTCCTCCAGGAAGCCCTGTCTGATCTCTCAGTTGGTAATAAACTCTTTGTATCCTAGATTCCATGGAGCACTTTATCCTTTCCTCTCATGTGCATTCATCATTTTGGATGACGATCATTATGATCATGATGATGTCTATGTATCCTACCTCCCTACTATACTGAAATATCTATTAGAGCAGAGACCTCGTGCCACATTAATTTTATATTTCTCTTATCTCAATAGTTTGCCAAGTATTCTTCTTAGTAGATGCTTAATAAATGCTTGTCAAATGAAAAGGTGTGACATAGACATATGATAATATCTCTAAAAATGAGACGGCCAGTAATCATTGAAGAAGGATGACCAGTTAATACCTGAGCCTCAAATCAGGGTAAGACAAGCTTATGACCTATCAAAATTTACCCATTTTTGTGTTTTAGAAAGGACACTAGAAAATAACCATCTCTAATAAGATTTGCTTGGGTTTGGGGAACTGCGGCATTTGGAATCACATTAACTGCAAGAAAATTAGATGCTGCATAATTTAAAAGCTCCAAATGAAGCTAGGTATGCCAATTGGTTGTATACCCAGAGTGACATAGTTGTCTTCTTTATTGAAATGGGTATTCCACATACAACGCATCTATCCTCTGTAGTAACTCAAGGTACTGATTGTTACTAGAATGAAGTGCTTGCCAAAGAGGGCATTTGGATTCCTGAGTTTCCTTAATATACTTGTCATATAACTTAGCTTTCACGAGGAAAAAAAATAAATTCTTAGAATATGATGGAGGATATTATGAGTTTATTTGATTCTGAAATCAAAAATACTAAAAAAAACAGCTCATGATCATCTGAATGTCTTGTTTGGATGTACTTGTTTGCAGATTCTTCTCCCAGTTCCAGAATGCATTAAAAACCCAGCTAAACTGGAATAGTTTAATGAAGAAAAAGAGAATTTCCAGGCAGTAGGACAATTATCATTATCCTCTGCTTAGCATTTAAACCTTTTTATGATTGGGCTCCAGCATACCTTCCCAGCCTTATTGCATATTATCCTCCCTCACATATTCTACATTCCAGTCTAGCCTATTTACTGTTTTATACTATATCCTCTTTCCCATCTCCATTATCTTTGAATAGGCTGTCCCTCAAGCACTGAAGGCACTTCCTCCATACTTCCAATTTGTAAAATCCCTAGATTCCTTTCAATAAAGTTAAAGTATCATCTTTTGCAGGAATCCTCACTTCCCTAGTTCCTGGGGCCTCCCGCCCAAGAAATTGCTTTGTATTCCTTATGTATATTTCTTATTTGCTTTTTGGATCTATAACTTATTTCCTTCCAATATAATGTAAGTTATGATAGGGATTGTATCATTTTTTTCTTTGTCTACCTAGAAGAGTACCTGGCATGTTGTAGGTCCCTAATGATCACTTATGAATGAATTACCTCTAATTCACCTTGTTTATTGTTCATATTTTGTGCATTTGTTCATAAACATTTAAGATTGTGAAGAATTATTACTGACTCTATTCTTGGACACCATATGCTCTTAACTATTGTGCCTTTCCACTGAAATTCTTCATACGTCATATGTGATTATCTCTGTAATATTTGGTTTGGAATATGCAAGTGTGCAGTATTATCTACTGCCATCTTTCTTCAGATGGAAAAACTCTTGATAAGATCTATAAGTCTCCAGGATAATATAGATTTGAATGGCTTGGATTAGATGTAGAGTCATGATTCATTACTAGCTGTGACCCTGGGCAAATCACTTAACTCTGTTTGCCTCAGTTTCCTCATTTGTAAAGTGAGCTGGAGAAGGAAATGGCAAATCACTCCAATATGTTTGCCAAGAAAACCCCAAATGGGATCACAAAGAGTCAGACTTAACTGAACAACAAAAGATCATTAGAGTTGGAAGCTACATTAGAGGTCAGCTAGCCTCACTCCATCTTTTTGTACATGAGAAACTGAGACTCAGAGAACTGAAATGGCAGTGTAAATGCTGGGATTTGAATGCAGGTCTTCCGAGCCCAAACATAGAGTGTTTTCCATTATGCCTTGCTATTCTATCCCTGCCCAATGATTCATTTCTGCATCTTAAAACCCTGGTCTAGAAATCCCAATTTTCCAACACCATCTTCTTAACACAATAGTTAGCTATTGTTTTGTGTAAACCATGCTTGTTTGGCCTATGAACTTGTATGTGTGGTATAGATAATGTAGATGCACTGGGATCTTCTGATATAAGCACTATCTATACAGATGTCCTTTAATTACAGAGTGGATATCTTCTAGTCAAGTTATTATAAAGAACAATTCTGCATGTTGGTGTTGTCTGTCCATTGACTCCCACATTTGAATGGGAGTTTAATTATGTATATGTCCAACTTACAACTAAAAGTGAATTTTAAAAATAGGTTCATTTTGTCCCATTGGGTCCAAGATGCCTAGACAGAGTTAAACATCTTGAGATACTTCTTGAAGCCCGTAAAATATCGTCCATATGGAGTAAATCTAGAGCTTTTTAAAAGCCAATGTCTTCCAAAGTTGAGTTAGTGATACTTATTTTTCCTTTAATTGCTTTGCATCAGATATATGGAATCCAGTGTCCTATCTGGTACATTCATGTGGCAGACCAGGGAGGGAGCAGAAACACCACAAATTTGCATGAAATAATAGTCACTATGGGAACTCAACCAGAATGAAGACCAGGAAGGAAAATAGAATATCTACATGTAGTGGTTGTCAACAGTGACAAAGTGTCTGTTATTTTGACTCATTATTTCCCTTCAGATGCCAACTCACTTAGCAGGATACAAATGTTGGCAAAACAAGGCAACTCTTTAGCTTATAATCCTGTGATCTATGGAGCTAGTCCTACTGTCAAGACAAGTGGCATGTCATTTGCAGTGTTATTTCTGTGTGTCATTTCTGGCACAAACATGGTAGGTGAACTTTGCTGCTGTAGAGGATCCCTAGTGCCCAAAAGATCAAGGTGTCTTTTACATTGGTTGTGGGATCTTACAATTTTAGGATTGAAAGGAAACTCGCAGATCATTTAGTCCAACCTGTATCTGAATCATGTACCCACTTATATACAAGCATTCTTAACATAAGATCATTTAAGTTTTTTAAAGAATTATTTTGGATTACTATTTTGATATAGATGATTTCCTTTATAATCCTATGCTGTGGAATAAATTAGAAATTTCAAAGGTCCTTGGACTCCAAGTCATGAAATTTGTGTTCAGAGATTGGCTTTGCCACTAAGTAGATGAATGACCATAAGCATTGTCATTTAACTTTTTAATTTCAACTTTTCACCTGTAAAAAATGAGGGCATTTGATTAGAGTTGCTTTAAGTTTATTTTTATCTCTAAGAAACTAAATCCCTCTATGTTATTAAGTCAATACTTCAAGGATGTGTGTTTTCACTGGTGTTGGTTCTCCTTCCATTAATATTGATTTCAATCCCACTTGGCAAGTGATTTTCAAGAACTGTTATGGCCAAAAATTGTATTGCCCTATGGCCAACTTGGTGATTAGCCTCTCCAAACTTGACTGGGCTGGTACTCAGAAGGTAGACATTGCCAAGTTCATTTGAAGTCTTTCCAGATTTGTAGGATCTACCAAAATATATTTGCCAAGAGGATTCTCAATAAACCAAATCAACAAAATATTCATTGAATATCCACTAGGTGGAAAACACTATTTGATGTTGTATCCTGCTTTTAAGAAGCTAACATGCTTTCTAACTTCAACTGGACCTTCCTGTATGGACCATAAACCTATTATTTATACCTAATTGAATCCTTATCACATTCCTTACAGAAGCTGTGCCAAACACTGTAAATTAGTCTGAAGTACCAATCTCCAATCCCACTCCTCTTTTTTTCAGTAGATGATCACATCCACTTTATTGAGATGGAGGCCTTCCAAAACAGTTCCCTCAACTTCCATCCTACACACTTCAAATCCTTTTCTCCCAACCCTTCCTTCTTGTCTTCCCCTTCAGAGAATTAAGTAGCCCTTGTTCTTGCTAAGGCTAATCCCTCCATCCTTGAATCTGTGACCTAGATCCCAAAGCACCTAGATGGCACAATGGATAGTGTGCTCAGCCTAGAGCCAAATCTGGCCTCAGAAATTTACTATGTGTGTTACCCTGGGCAAGTTCCTTAACATCTATCTGTCTCAGTTTCCTCAATTGTAAAATGGAGATATTAATAGCACCTATATCCCAGAATTGTTATGAGGATCAAAAGGTATAATATTTGTAAAAGGCTTAGCACAGTACCCACCACATAGTAGATGCTTAATCAATGCTTGTTCTCTCCGTCCCAAGATGTTGCTAGCTTCATGATTTTCTTGCATTACTCTCATTTCTCTTCTCAATTTTTCCTTTACTTCTCTTACTTGCTTTTCCAAATCCTTTTTGAGCTCTTCCATGACCTGAGACCAATTCACATTTTTCTTGGAGGCTTTTGATGTGGGCTCTTTGACTTTATTGACTACTTCTAGCTGTATGCTTTGATCTTCTTTGTCACCAAAAAGAGATTCAATAATCTGAGTCTTTGGTTGCTTGCTCACTTTCCCAACAAACTACTTGAGCGTTGAGGTTTTTGTCAGGGTATGACTGCCTTCAGAGTGGTGAGTGCTTGGTACCAAGCTTCAAGGGTCTTGCACTGCTGTTTTCAGAGCTACTTCTACACAGCAAGCTCTGCCACACATTACTCCTCCTTCCCCAAGGACCATCAACCAGGACTGTGACCCAGATCCAAGCAGGGCAAGGTAAGAGGACCCTGCCTCTGTGGCAGCAAAGCACTCCCTGCACTCTCCTTCCATTAATATTGATTTCAATCCCACTTGGCAAGTGATTTTCAAGAACTGTTATGGCCAAAAATTGTATTGCCCTATGGCCAACTTGGTGATTAGCCTCTCCAAACTTGACTGGGCTGGTACTCAGAAGGTAGACATTGCCAAGTTCATTTGAAGTCTTTCCAGATTTGTAGGATCTACCAAAATATATTTGCCAAGAGGATTCTCAATAAACCAAATCAACAAAATATTCATTGAATATCCACTAGGTAGAAAACACTATTTGATGTTGTATCCTGCTTTTAAGAAGCTAACATGAAAAACAAGTCATTGACTTGTTAAAGGAGACCCAAAAAATACTGAAGAAAACAACACCTTAAAAAATAGACTAACTCAAATGGCAAAAAAGCTCCAAAAAGTCAATGAGGAGAAGAATGCCTTGTAAGGCAGAATTAGTCAAATGGAAAAGGAGGTCCAAAAGACCAGTGAAGAAAATACTCATTTGGGTATCTTACCCTATAGGAAAGTAGCTGGTAAGGAGATAAGAGAGGGGGATGACAGAAGGGAAGGCAGAGCAGGGGAGGAAGGAATCAAAAGCAAACACTTTTGAAAAGGGACAGAGTCAAGGGAAAAAATGAATAAAGAGGGACAGGATAGGATAGAGGCAAATATAATTAGTCTTTCACACCATGACTGTTATGGAAGTGTTTTGCATAATGATACATGTGTGGCCTATGTTGAATTGCTTGCCTTCTCAAGGAGGATGGGTGGGGAAGGAAGAAAGGAGAGAATTTGGAACTCAAAGTTATAAAATCAAATGCTCAAAAAAAAGTTGCTTTCACATGCAACTGGGAAATAAGATACACAAGCAATATGGTATAAAAATCTATCTTACCTTAAAAGAAAGTAAGGGGAAAGGGGATAAGGGAGGAGTTGGGTGACAGAAGGGAAGGCAGACTGAGAAAAGGGACAATCAGAATATATGCCATCTTAGGGTGGGGGGAGGGTAGAAATGGGGAGAAAATTTGTAATTCAAAATCTTGTGGAAATCAATGTTGAAAACTAAAAAATATTAAATAAAGAAAAGGAAAATTAAAATTCAAAAAAGAACAATACCCATAAATGGTGGTTCATCCTGCTCTATGTGCTGATATGAGGACTAGAGCAGGCTGGTGGTGCTTTATAGATGGTACCTATCTCCAAGTGAAAATAAGAGTAAGTAAAGAGCAGCATATGTAAAGCATCACAAGACAGGAGAGTGACCGTGCAAGCTTCATCCTGAGGGATAATGCAAAGCAGGTATCGCTGTCCAGTAAACACTGAGAAAACACTGACAGTAGAAACCTTAAGAGAGCAAGGACTCAATTATGGGTGACTGTCATGATGACTCACTGTGTCATGGAAGAAACCTTGAGTCACCTCATAAAACAAGCATACTCTATGTGTGTGAGTGAGGTGGGGGCAGCGGGGGATGACAACACAAAATTTTGTTTTTTCTTTGTACCCCCAGTGACTAGCATGATATCACGGTACAGATCAGGTCTTCAATAAACGCATGTTGACAGTGAAAAAAAATAACATAATATTATCTATGTTCTATTTTATTTTATTTACTTTGTTAAACATTTCCCAATTACAATTTAATCTGGTTCTGTTCCATTTGGAAGTGTTGCAACATTTTGATACCTCTGACTTAAAGTCAGGAGTATGATTTTATACTTTTTTCTCTTCTCTCTACCATCTCTCCCTTAGTGATTTCAGTAGTTTCAACTATCATCCAAATGTGGGCCATTCCCAAATCTAGAACTCTAATCCTAAACTGGAAGGCACAGTTCTAAAACTACTTTTCTTCAAGAAACTGTCCTGTATTACTAAGCTAAAATTTAAAACTTTGCCAAGCTCTCTCCTACCATTGTTACCATATTGAAGAGCTCCCTTTCTTGTTACTTCTGTTTTACTTCTGTTAATGATAATTTCATTAGGAAGCAACTTGGAAATTACTATTGTGGATCTGATGGTAATCAATAAGGAATAAGTGTCTGTTGGAGTAGGATTGTAAGATCAGTCTTAGAACTGGAATGGACCAAACTCCTCATTTGACAGATGAGGAACTGAGGCCTTGAAAGTTTAGGTAACTCACCCAGGGTCACCCAGTTTAATTTTTGAGTAATATTTGAGGTAGAATTTGAACCCAGTTCTTTCTGGCTCTAAATATAGCACCCTATTCATTGTGCTATAGAAGAAATAATGGATATTTTGGAAGAACATCCATGCCATCTTAGAGTTTGTGATAAAGAGTCAGATGTTTGGCCTGTTCTGACATCTACCTTAGCTTTTTTTGAGTATACGACTCCCTATCTCATCCAGATTAGAAGCATAGTAGCCACTCATTTCCTAGTTGTACTGCTGAGATTGGCATGGAAGCTTTGACGTGTTCCATTTCTGACCTGGGCTAGGATATCCTTTTTAGGCAGTCTGGTGACTTGTCATTCTTGGAGGCTTACCATATTAGGCCTGGCTTTGTCCACCAGGCCTGGATGTTGTACACCTGAGTAGCTTTAGTCCTTCTGCAACTGAGAACTCCCAAGTTCAAGAGATCCACCAGTATCAGCCTCTCTAATAGTAGGGGTTAGAAGGTATATACCATTATGCCCGAAACAACCTTAGCTTTCAAAGAGTTGAGAGGTAGTATATGTGAGCTAAAATTGTGGATTAAACATCATCTCAAAAGGGATGACATCCTCTCAAGAAGAAGATTCATAGAAACTATGGAGGTACTCATCTATTGGGACACAGTTGGACAAGTTATGATATATGTGTATGGTATATGGAGGTTGGGCCCATCTTGAACTGGATGAGGGGGGTAGGATAGATTGCCTTTTGGGAATTAAATAGTTTTTTAATGGCTCATATAGAATGCTATTGTGCTAAAGGAAATAATGGAGGTGATTTTAGAAAAATTTGGGAAGGCTTGTTTCAAATGATGCAAAATAAATTTAGTAAAACTAGGAGAACAATTTATACACTAACAAAATACTATAAAGACCAATGACTTTGAAAGACTTAGAAACTCTGATCAATATGATGAAAACAACTGCAGTTCCAGAGGACTCATGATGATAGTATCTACTTCCAGAGAGAGAGAGAGCAGATAGAGTATAGATTGAAGCATAATTTTTGGACCTAGCTAAACGGGAATTTGTTTTGCTTGACTGTACATGTTTGTAATGGGTTTTGTTTTTCTTGCTTTCTCAGTGAATAAAGGCGAGAGGAAGAAAATTCAGAATTGAAGATAAAAGTGATTTTTTTAAAAAGGTACTAGTAAAAAAGGAAGAAAATTCATTCCTCATGTAAATCAAGGTAATTAGATTCTAGTTTCCTTTCTACCTTTGTATCTATGATCTCATGATCATAAATTAATATCATAATCATAAATAAATAGTGGTACAATCTTCAAAAACTGAGGTTGGGAATGCTACCACCATCTCAGAAGGAACTAAAACTCTTGATAAATGTTAGTGACAAAAAAGACTGGTTTGAGGATTTAGGGCAGTTGATTATGGTCATGTTTCGGGAAAGAGGGCAAAGAATATGTATGACTGCAACATGTGGTGGATGGGATAATTAGAATGGGTTTACAATCTATTTTGCAAATGAGGAAACTGAAGATAAGAAAGGTTAAGTAATGTACCCAGCTATTGTCTGATTTAAACACAGATCTTTCTGGCACTAAGTCCAGCACTCAAAACACTGAATCACTAGAAGATTTCATGATTTCATGACTTCATGACTGAGATGGAGTTTGATATGGTCATTTGTGAAGAAAAGGTAAGGAGAACATGATGGTTGTCTCTGAATATGTTAAAGACTTCTATTTGGATGGGAAAAGAAATACAACCAATCTAATGAGGTCTTTTCTTCATGAACCTGTGTTGGCTCTTGGTAATCACTTCTTCTTCACAGACTGTCTCTTTAACCATACTTCCTATAATTTTTCCAGAAAATCAAAGTTAACCTGTTTGGTGGGTTGAAGAATTAATATTCATTCGTTTTGGAAAACCTGGACAAAATTTTTCCTGTCCCCAGTATTTTTGGACCTTTCTACTTCAATAATATTTTTTTTAAATCTCTGGCAGTAGCTCAGCAACACAGGTTGTTTCTATATCCTAAGATGTAGTTCATCCAGTCCTGGTGACTTACACTCTATGAGGGCAGCCCAATGTCACACAAATCCCATCAGATTTGAGATTGGAACCCAGGGCCTCTGACTCTACCTCCAGCATTCTTCCTCCTGCATTGCGCCATCTCATCAAATATGTGCTCTAACCCAAGTTGTGTACTTTTCAACATTTCTATTGCTAAACTTTTCCATTCATTCTATAGTAGATTCCCACTAGCTACATGTATTCTTGCCTCATTACACTTCTCCTTAATACACAGTCAAGAATACAAAGAAAGTCTTAATACACCAAGCTATAATAATTTATAAATGGAAATGACCTTCAGGGTCATTGGGTCTGCTCTTTGCTACTGTAGGATTATGAATATTAAATTCTCCAAATGAGAACCATAACTTTAGAGCAATGTGGCATGCCAACTATGCCTCCCCCTGCCCCAGAGGTCTATATATGCATAGTTGCATTGTCTACACAGGCCAGAGCTTGTTCTCTTAATTCGTTGTTCAACATATAAAGCAAAGAAACAGCTTAATGGAAGAAAATTTTTATAATTTATAAAGCTTGTCTTTCTTGATAGAGTTGCTTAAACAGTCTAAATTCAGCTCCCAAAAGAAGCTCAGATGAAATAATGGTATAAATTTTAATAAAATATGCAAGGAATTTGAGCATTAAACCTCCCATTATCTGTAGCACCATTATCAGTGCAGGGGTTGTATACCTAATTCTCTGTACATTATGTTAAAAAATTAAAGCATTATGTCTAATGCAATGTCACAGACAATGTTAATGCAAAAATTAACTATCCTACAGTACAAAAGGAAAGAAAGGAATTACAAAAGGACAAGTTAGAATGATGGCAGAGGACTACTGCTTTTAGAGTAAATGCTGGGGATCTCCAAATCTAGGCTTATTAGAGACTGAAAGAAAACTGACCCAGCACATTCTATTTATTCTTCTATATCACTTCCAAATGCAATTTATCTATGACTCTGTTGCTATAAATAAATTGGACAATTGGGTGGGCCTGAGTTGAACCAGATGAAGAGGATAGACTAGATCTTCTGTCCCTAAGCTATTCCATGAAACAAAGAATCATCTTAAAAAATACCCACACCAATGAAATTGGTGATATCCGGTGATATTGTGGCAATAAGTCATGGAATACTCTCTTTTTCTGAAGAGTGAAGCTGAATAATGCCCATAGTGCAATAGATCATTTGTTCCTAAGATCACAGAGGCAGTGCTGAAGGGACTTTAAGGGCCACTGCATTTTACAGATGAGTAAACTGAGGTCCAGAGAAGTTGAGACTTGTCCAGGTTCACACGTACACACACACACACACACACACACACACACACACACACACACACACACGCATTCACACACAGAAACAGCATCAAAGGTGATGTTTGAACCCAGGTCCTTTGACTCCAATGGTCTTTCCACCTTACTATACAGTGAGTCACATGGTGAGTATAAACAGCCTACTTCACACTGCAAATAACAGGTTTGTAAAAGAGAAGTAAAGTATGCTGTGAGAGAAATGTATGCCAAGAAAAGAGCAAACAATAATCAATGGGCAATTTCCAGGTTTCATTGTCACACAACACCAGCATCAGACTGAGGCAAACTTATTGGAGGACATGAACACGAATCAGATAAGATGTCTGTGGGCAAGCAGCCATCTGCATCATTACTGAAGGTAACCAGCTCTACCACTGTCAGGTCTATGCCCGAAAAAGACCAAAGGGAGAGGAAAAGGTCCTTTATGAACAAATATATTTATAACAGCCTTTTTTGGGGGGAGGGGACAAAAATTGAAACTATTGGGCTGTCTATGAGTTGAGGAATGACTGAATAAGCTGTGAATAAGCTGAATAATGAAGTACTGATTGTCCTGTAGGAAATGAGGATATATGATTTCAGAATGCCATTGAAAGACTTATATGAACTGATGTGAAGCAAAATGAGCAGAACCAGAACAATAACATTAATACATCAAAATGACCAGTTTTTAAGAATTTTATAAACTGATGAGGGATGAAATGAACAGAACTGTAGTAATTTACGCAATAACAATGACACAGTTTAAAAAAAACAATTTTGAAAGCTGTAAGAACTATGATCATCTGTAATTCCTGAGGACTGATGAAAAAACATCTTATCCATACAGAAAAGTGACAGATTTAGGGTGTGGAATTGTGTACATATACATACACACATATGATGCATTATGAATACATATAATGCATATAGAATGTGATATATGCTGTCAGACTGTGTCACTAGATTATAGTTAAATATTTTTCTTTATCACAAGGAAACATTCAATGGAGGTAGGAGTCAGGGGAAATGCTAGTGATGTAAAAGCAAAAGGCATCAAGAAACTCTCGAGAGAAAGGGAGAACATATCATCCAGTGTCACAAATAAACTTCAGAAAGGTTTTCAGACTTTATTTACTATTATATTTGGGTTTCACTGCATTGTTCACCCTTTGTTCACAGATCAAGAAACTGATACTTTGATGATATTGCACACAAATTGATATTTCTTCATCTGCAAAATAAACAGAAGAAGGAAATGGCAAACCACTCCAGTATCTTTGCCAAGAAAACCCCAAATGGAGTCAAGAAGAATAGGATATGACTGAAATGAATTAGAAATTCTGAAAATCAAAGGGGAAATTAATAAAATTTAGAGTAAGAAAACTATTAAACTAATAAATAAAACTGAGAGCTGATTTTATTTTTAAAAACCAATAAAATAGATGAACCTTTGGTTAATTTGATTTAAAAAAAAGAAAGAAAAAACCCAATTACTAGTATCAAAAATGAAAAGAATGAATTCACCACCAATGAAAAGGAATTTAAAGCAATAGTTAGGAGCTATTTTGTCATACTCTATGCCAATAAATCTGACAATCTATATGAAATGGATGAACATTTACAAAAATGTAAATTGCCCAGATTCACCAAAGAGTAAATAAAAAACTTAAATAGCCCCATTTTAGAAAAAAAGGAAATTGAACAAGTTATCAATGAACTCACTAAGAAAATATCTCCAGGACCAGATGGATTTATAAATGAATTCTACCAAACATTTAAAGAACAATTAATTCCAAAATTACTTGGAAAAATAGGTGAATAAGGAGCTCGATCAAATTCCTTTTATGACATAAATATGATGCTGATACCTAAACCAGAAAGGGCCAAAACAGAAAAAGAAAATTATAGACCAATTTCTCTAATGAATATTGATGTAAAAATTTTAAATAAAATATTGGAAAGAGATTATAGCAATTTATTACCAGGTTAATACACTATGACCAGATGGGATTTGTGCCAGGAATGCAAGGTCGGTTCAATATTAGTAAAACTATCAGCATAATTGACCCTATCAATAACAAAACCAACAGAAATCTTATAATTGTCTCAATAGATGCAGAAAAAGCTTTTTTTTAAACAAAATACAACACTCATTCCTATTAAAACTGCAAGAAAGCATAAAAATTGAGGTTTCCTTAAAATGGTAAGTAGTATCTATTTAAAACCAAGAGCAAGCAATACCTGCAATAGGGATAAGCTAAAAACCTTTCCAATAAGAATAAAGATGCCCATTATCACTACTCTTACTCGATATTGTTCTAGAAATGCTAACCATAGCAATAAGATAAAAAAAGAAATTGAAGGAATTAGAATAGGCAATGAGGAAACAAAACTATCACTCTTTGCAGATGATATGATGGTATACTTAAAGAATCCTAGAGAATCAACTAAAAACTGGCTCAAATTATTAACAACCTTAGCAAAATTACAGTATATAAAATAAACCCACATAAATTATCAGTATTTCTACATACTACAAAAAAATTCAGCAAAAAGAAATAGAAAGAAAAATCTCATTTAAAATAACTGTAGGCAATATAAAATACTTGATAGTCTATCTGCCAAGACAAATCCAGGAACTATAAGATACAATTATGAAATATTTTTCACATAAAGTTGCATCTAAACAACTGGAGAAGTACTAATTATTCATGAATAGGCTGAGTCAAATACAATTAAAATTACAATTCTACTAAATTAATTTATTTTTTCTATGCTGTAGCAATCATATTACAAAAAAATTAATTTATAGAACCAGAAAAAATAATATCAAAATTGATCTGGAAAAGCAAAATGTCAAAAATATCAAGGGAATCACTTTTAAAAAACATGAAGGAAGGAGGCTTACCTGCACCAGATCTCAAAATATATTACAAAGTGGTGATCAGCAAAACAAGCTGTAACTGGCTAAAAAACAGAGTAGTGGATCAATGAAATAGATTAGATAGACAATACACAATAAATAATGAATGACCATAGTAACCTAGTGCTTGACAAAACCAAAGATTTTTAGGAAAAAAAATTACTGTTTGACAAAAATTGCTGGAGAAACTGAAGGATAGTTTGGCAGAAATTAGGTATAGCCCAACATCATAAGGTCAAAAGGAATACATGATTTTGACATAACAGGTGATACCAGAAAACAAATTATGGGAACATGGACTATTTTACTTGTTAGATTTATGGAAAAGGGAAGAAATTATGACCAAATAAGAGATAAAGAGTAGTACAGGATGTAAAATTGATCGCTTTTATTACATTAAATTAAGGCTTTTTCATAAAAAAATCAATGCAGCCAAGATTAGAAAGAAAGCAGGAAACTGGGGAGAGGGGAATTCACAGCAAGTTTCTCTGATAAAAACCACATTTCTCAAATATGTAAAGTACTGAGTCAAAATTATAAAAATATGAGTTATTCTTCAATTGATAAATGGTCAAAGGATAGAAAAAGACAGTTTTCAGACAAAGAAATAAAGTTTTCTATAGTCATATGAACAAAATGTTCTAAATCACTATTGATTAGAAAAATGAAAATTAAAACAACTCTGAAGTACCACCTCACACCTATAAGATTGGCTAATGTGACAGAAAAGGAAAATGACAACTGTTGGGGGGAATACGGAAAAATTGGGACACTAATGAACTGTTGGTGAAGTTGTGAATTGATCGGAACTATGCTCAAAAGGCTATAAAACTATGTATAATCTTTGACCCAGAAATACCACTATTAGGTTGATACCCCAAAGAGGTCAAAGAAAAAGGAAAAGAACTCATGTGCACAAAAATATTTAGAGCAGTACTTTTTTCATGGTAGCAAAGAACTGGAAATTGAGGGGATACCCATCAATTGGGAAATGGCTGAACAAGTTATATTACTTGATTGTAATGCAACACTATTGTGCTATAAGAAATTGTAACCAGGATGCTTTTAGCAAAACCTGGGAAGACTTTCATGAACTGATGCAAAGTGAAATGATCAGAATCCAGAGAACAACATACACAATAACAGCAATATTGTATGATGATCAACTGTGAATGACTTTGCTATTCTCAGCAATACAATGATCCTAGACAGTTCAGAAGGACTTATGATGAAAAATATTTTCCTTGTCCAGGAAAAAGAACTAATGGAGTCTTAATGCAAATTGAAACATATTTTTTTTCTTTCTTTATTACTCTGGGCTGTTTTTGGTCTGCATTTTCTTTTTCAACATGACTAATATGCAAATGTTTTGCATGACTGCACATGAATAATCTATATCAAATTGCTTGGCTTATCACGGAGGTGCAATGAAAGGGATAAAGGGAGAGAATTTGGAACTAAATTTTTTTAAATGATTGTTAAAGCATTTTTACACGTAATTGAGAAAAAATAAAAATTAAATGTGAAAAAAAATGAACACAATAAAAGATAATGCATAAGCAAATGTCATGTTATATAGTATAGACTATAACTGCTCTCATAATTCAGAGAAAGACAGGGGCGATAAGGACAGCCTTTGTCAGTAAGGCTTTGTGGAGGTTGTATGTGTCTAAATGAGGCTGTTAAGGATGTGTAGGATCAGACAGAAGGTGAACAAAACCATAAACTTGAGAATGAGCATGGCAGGGTGGAGAAGGAGGGTTGAAAGATCTGACTAGAGCTACATAGTACAGAAAGATCATTAGTTTTGGATTCTAAAGACCTATTTTAGGATCCTGGCATCAAAATTTACTAGCAGCATAACCTTGGGACATATACTTAGTCTTACTGTTTCTACTTCCTTATTTGCAAAATGGGACTAACAGTACTTGCACTACCCACCTCCTAGGGTGGTTGTCTATAAAGCATTTTGTAAACCTTATGGTACAAGAGAAATATGAGTTGTTATTATTATTTTAGGGTTCATGTTCAGAAGGGATAGGGAATAAGGTTAAATGAGTTATTTCAGATTCTTATAGCTGAAGGAGAGCAGATGGACCCTATCTAAAAATGGCTCCTGATACCCCTCCAATACTCAGTTTGCTGAGCAATTTGGCTCACCGGAAAGCAATTTGGGGACATTTAGGCTTTCAAACTTTAGTGTGAGTTACCTGTAATTAATATTAATTAAGACAGAGACTCTCTTATATGAAAAGAGTGTGGGAATCTGCAGGGTTCATTTTCCTATTTGTCAACTTTTATTTGAAAACAGCAGGTGAAATTCTGGTTTGAGCAATGTTTAGCCTCAAACTATCATGAAGTTGTTTTGGTATCTATGTAATTGCAAAAGACTGCTTTGGTCGAAGCTCCTGAACACTTTTTATTGTTAATTTTGGCAATAAACCTGTTAATTAGTTAATTGTAAAACATTAGTGAATCAAGCAAAAAGAATCCATCTGTTTATAAAATTTCAAAGATTTCTTCTGGGCATTACATTTAAAAATCAGGACTGGTACTCACTGTATCTCCTACTGACTACAAAGCCTTCTTTTTTCAATGCTTATACAGTAAATTTTTAGAGTCAAAAGGTGATATTTTCTAATGAATTTATTTTATACAATTTGGCTGGGGGGGGGCAGAATCTGTAATTAAGGAATTTGTAATGGTTATAGGATATAGAATGTTTCCTGTGAGTTAGTGAAGGAAAGATTCCCATCAAACATATTCCCTGCCACTGGCCTACTTCTGATGCTTAAATCCAAAAAAAAAAACAATTCCATCATTAACGCATTCTTCTTTTCACTTAAACATTGCCCCCTAGAGTAAAGGGACCTAGGAGGCACTAATATTACAGTGTGAAATAGTTGATCAAATAGGGCGTCATGGGGACATTGGACATTTGGAAAGGAGGAGATAGAAAAAAGTGAGAGAGAGACCAGAAGGAGAATCCTGAGATGATCAAAGAGAAATTTGGCCCAATACACAAATTTTCCTGGTGCCAGGCTTGTACTTCAGTTCACAGATTTGGACACAACAATCCTGGTTTCCTTTAGTAAACAAGATGTGACAATAAAGTAATGAAAGTAGTTTCCTAGTGGGGCTCATAAACCAACTCTGAAGGCAATTCTTAAAGAAGAGTTACAAACAACCATTGTTGGAATAAATTTATAGTTTCCCAGTAAAAGTGCTTTGAAGAACACCACTCATTGGGATATGTAAGTTCTATCAGGGGAATGCTGTGGATATAGTTTACCTAGATTTTAGCAAAGTATTTGATAGCCTCTCCTTCATACTATTCTGAGGGACAAAATGAAAAGATATACGTTAGGCCACAGTAGTTGGGAGAATTCAAAATTGGTTCAATGGTAAGAATCAAAAAGTAGTCACTAAGGATTTGATATCACTTAGAGGAAAGTCTCTTGTAGAGGACCGAAGGTACCTGTGCTTGGCTTTGTGCTTTCCTCGGTGACTTGTATGAAGGAATAGATGTAATATTTATCAGATTCAAAGATGATATAAGCTGGGAGTGGGGTAGTGGTATGCTGCAGTCCCTTTGAACTGGCTCTCCAAACCAATTAAATTTTAGTTAAAATTGAGTTAAATTTTCTGTGCAAGCATTTATACCTCAAAAATTGGCAAATGCTATAAGTCAGGGCTTGATTTATTGTCTTGTTAATTGTTCAGACTTACAAATGTCATGGAGAAAATGTTAATGAGGCAGATTAAACTTAAAAGTCTGTTCTGAATACATTATTATTTTTTTCAGGAGGGCTGGTTGTTAAACATTTACCAGCAAACCACTGAGTCTTTAAGAAGAGGCTGTGTGACCACTTTCTGGATATATTGTAGAGGGGATTCTCGCTTAGGTGCAGGATAGATTATTTGACCTCTGAGAAGCCCATCTTACTCTCAGATGCATTAGTTCTGTAATAAAATATAGAGGAAAGAGTGCAATGATCAAATGTAGGACTGATTTAATGACTATATCCCAACCTAGTTCTGGTACTGGTTGTGTGATCCTAGGCAAGTTAGTTCATTCACTAGGCCTTGTGCATTTAGTGTACAATGCTGTTCAAATGCAAATAAAAACTGAAAAAGGGTCTGAAACAACAGGCCAATGTAGTGGTAGAGGTCTTGAGGAAGTCTGGGGTGCTTAGCCTCACTTCCTTGTGCATCAGTTCTCCATGGTCTTCACACTTTCCTCAGACTACTTTCTTCCCAAGTCCTCTCTGACAGAAGCAGCCTCTGAGCCATCAAGATATCTGTCCAAGACTGTAGAAGTCCTGAACAGATGTAGAGACTAGGGTACCAAAATTAGTCAGTGGATCCAACAGTAACAAGGTGACAGCCCTCAGATTCAGCTATGTGTACTACGTGTCTAAAGCTCCTGACTGAGGATTTCCTTCTCTCACCAAGAGAAAATCCCCTCCACCATCACTCCCATCCCAGAGGCCTTGGCTTCTGATAACCTGTGTACGTGGACCACAGGTATCAAATTGAAGTCTACAAGCAGCTACAAAACTCCCAAACAGGTACTGATGGTGGAGAAACCAGACTGAAATGCAATTAGTACAGCTTTAACAAATTGAATAAAAATAAAATAAAACCCAGATAATGTTCATTTCTGGTTTTCTATAGCATTATGTGGAAGGCTGTGGAAGGTCCTCTACAAGAGACTTTCCTCTAAGTGATATCAAATCCTTAGTGACTACTTTTTGATTCTTACCATTGAACCAATTTTGAATTCTCCCAACTACTGTGGCCTAACGTATATCTTTTCATTTTGTCCCTCAGAATAGTATGAAGGAGAGGCTATCAAATACTTTGCTAAAATCTAGGTAAACTATATCCACAGCATTCCCCTGTTTCTGTTTGAGCTTGACCCAACTGATGCAGACGTACTGAGTAAGAAGAGAGAGTGAAGGGTAAAAATTCTTCTACCCAATGACCAAGAGTTAGAATTCATCCTAAGCAAAATGGTGAAGTAGGTAAAATCAGTCTTACCACATGCTTTTCTACCAGTGTGGTGTTCTCTGAACTCTCACCAACCCAGGGAACTCCACTACCATTCAGTCCCTCCAATAAGTTACTAAGTTATCTCATCTGAGTTACATTTTGCTTTTAAATGGGGGTTTCCTGGGAATGCTACAATTAATTCTACCACAATGCCCAAAATTACTACCATTCATGTCAATTCTTAATGCTCTTTGGAAGACATAGGCTTTATAATTTAGTGATGGCGTGAGGAAGCCACTAATAATTTTTGTCACCTAGCAGAGAGCAGGGTCCAGTAGAAATGAGGTATTTTAATTTGGCGATAGTATGAGGAACCCACTAATAATTATTGTGATCCAGGAGAAAGCAGAGCCTTGTAGAAATGAAGTATAAGACAAATTGTTTGGGGTGGGAAGGAAGAGATAAAGGAAGCTGGGGAGCATTGAAACACTACCCAATCTGAATGGGGTATGGGAGTAAGGGACCTAAGAAATTAGAAGAGAGTATGAGAACATGGAACAGACAGAGAAGGTTGAAGAACTGGGGAGGGAGACAAGTAAATGCTCAAGGAAGAATGGAATGATATTGATGACAAACCTTACCTCTCTAAAAGGCAGCATACCATAGTGGGAAGAATGCTGGGCTAGGAAACCTGGATTGCATTCCTGATTATACTATGGACTAGCTGTATAGTCATGGGAAAGTCATTTTAACTCTAGGGACATCAGTTTCCCCATATCAAGAGAGCGCTTGGAATAGACTTGTAAAGTCTACATCATATCTGTCATCCTATGATTTCAGGGTGCATTTGAGATCACTAATTCATTTTCCACCAATGTAATTACTACATGAGAATTAGAGGGTGGGGAGCCACATATCAAAACTTCCCTAATTATGCCTCATACACCTGTTTGGTAGATAAAAGAAAAGACTGCATTTCCAAGAGTTTGTTGATATAGTGAGTCCATATTATAAATACTGTTTTCAGCAGAGGGGTAAAAAAGTGCCATCTTTAAATACTCCAGCATATAATGTCTCATTTGTCTCATATAATTCTGATTTAAGGATAAAAATCTTTTTTCAACACTGAAAGCATGGCCCTGCCTATAGTCATCTGAATTACAGGATCATTTTCATATCCAAATGGAACATTTCTTTTTATCTGACCAGGAATGAAGATGATACAATATTCTTGGCTGAGATTAAAAATATATCAGGATGGAATATTGATAACAGTATGCAGTTTAGAAAAAAGGAGGTGGGATGATGCACTGTGGAAACTGATAAGAATGAAACAGTTCCTAGCTGAACTGAAATGATAACCTCAATAGATAGATACTAATGACAGATGTCTATGAGATTTAAAAGGAAGACTCCAGGATAAAAAGGAAATAAATTTGGGCATTCTAATAAAAGAAGGGAGAATCTAAAGGCTAACGTTAATTGAATTATGTGTTGTAACGAGATAATAGTCTATTGTAGAAAGATGAAAGTCACAGCAATATCAAAGCATCTACTAAAAAGACATCAACTTGACTCCACACAGTTTATTTTTAAAGGGGCAGATCCTAATAATATCCTCAAAAGTAAGACAATCCTAATAAATCTCCAATTTCAGTAACTCCAATATTCCAATGGATCTGCCATCTTGTCACTTTGGATTCTTCTTCTAATGCTGCAGAGCTCAGTTTATCATGGCTTCCCCTCCTGAGCTACTCTTGCCCATGGATTTGGTTTCAGAAATTTTGAATGGGAATCTTTGCTCTGTCATTTGTTATCTGTACAACTTTGGGTAAGTCACTTTCCCTCATTTGGCCTAGTTTCTCTATATCTGAGATGATGTGGCTGGACTAGATGACCTGTGAAGTCCTTAAATCTATCATGTTCCTAAAAATCCTTCATGCAAAACTAGACAGTCAATCTAAAATGCTGGAGGACCTCCCTCTCATTATCATGACATAATTAATAACTTTCTTTAATTTATGAAGGTAATAAACCTAGCCTGTGTACATGTCATGCCAAATATCCACAGCTTTCATAGCTTCCAAATCACTGAGTAAATTGCCCACATTTCCTCCAGAATTTATTCAATGTGTATCATTGAGCTCCTGCCATGTGGCTGTCCTCAGGCAGCTTACTGTTCTCAATTCAATTACTGTGCTCTTTGCGGAATAAGACAATATTATAAAAGATAAGAATAAGGATGTTGAGTTTCTGAGACTAAGAAGAAATTAACTTAAGTAGTATATATTAGGCACTAGAGTCATAGCCTCTCTCAGTGTTTAACCTTAAAAAACTTGAAGACTGTTATCATGCTCCTTCTCTTCCCTAGAAGGCTTTTTGATACCTTCAAGTCATAACTCCTTAGTTGGTCTCAGAGTCATAATAAATATATAAGGGTGAGGGTTCAAGACCAAATGAGGTTATGACTTCTATTCTGTAACATACACTACTCAAGTCAAATTCTTCTTAGTCTCAGAAACTCAATATGCTTATTCTGGCCCTCTCCTATCCTCTGACATTCCAAAGAATGCCCACTTTTTAAAACTGGATCAAGTCTCTAACTATTCCAATTTCATTCATCACCCTAGCCTTTGAATTCCTGTGATATTTATAGTAATGCCTTCAAAGAATTTTAAAGTTAGAAGGCACCTAAGATGCCATCAAAACAAGCAGCATGCTATAGCAATAAAAGAACAGGGCTTATGGCACTGGATGAAACTTGTATTCATATCTCTGACTGCCACAAACCACTTAACCTCTCTGAGGCTCCATTTCCTCATCTTTAAAATGAGGAGTATAATATTTGCATGACTTAAGCTAATAAGGTTAAATGCTGGGAAAACATTTAGCAAAGACACATAGCCCTACAAAAAGGTGAATTGTTATTATCTGTGGACTTTCTGTCCATGCAAAATGTATCTTTACAATATATGCAGCAAGAGAATACCCAACCTCTACTGGACACTTTAAGTGATGAGGAGCTCATTGCCTTACAAAAGACAACTCATTCCATTTCAAATCAGCTTTAATTGTTAGAAAGCTCTGCCTGAAATCTACCACCTTTAAATTCCCCCATTGGTCTTATTTTTGACCTTTAGAGCTGCATAGAATAATTCAAATTCCTCCTCCTCCATGTGACTTTCTGTGGTTATAAAGGAAATTAATCTTTATTATATTTTCAAAATATTGCATTGACGGTGGTGGTGTTTTACTGTGAAACTTAGTCAAAAAAGTTGCTTCTCTTCACCCTTCTACCACCTGAAGATGAGTCATCAAAGATGCAATAGTTTGTACTAGATAGTTACAAGCTGTCTTTCTCTTGAAAAATCTGGCTGCTTGAGACTAGGTATTGTGGTATGGTTTTTTGTTTGTTTGTTAAATTTCTAACACACCACAATACCAAGCACATAATAAGTGCTTAGTAAGTGCTTTTTGAAAACCTGACTGAGAAGTCCCATGTCATGGGTTTTATTGTTGGCTCTCTCCTTACATATGGTTTCTAGTATACTACTGCTCTTCCATATTGCTATTTTCTTCCAATACTATGACCACCACTGTGGTCACCTGGCTTGGCAAAGTATATTTGGGCAGTTTTCTCTCTGCCCCCTTTGACAGATTAAAGCTTTCTTGATCAAAGGTAAAAAACTCAAAGAAAATGCATTTTTTCAGCAGCCCTCATTAGGTGCATTGCATCCCTAGACAAAAACCAAATATACCTAGATTTTAAACTTTGGTTCATGCAGGTCTGAACCATGGGATCTGCAAGATAAACCTGTAGAAGTCATCTTTTCTAGTCGGCTAGCTCCAAATAGAGCTTTATGCAAGAAAAACATTCCTGTTCATGTCTTATCTTCCTCCCTATCATCTCCCTATCATCTTATATGTCTGTGCATGATTTGGGAAAGCTAATTGTTTAATTCTCCAAATATATGAAGGTTTGTTTTTGTTGTTATTTTTGAAGATGCCAAGCCACTTATTTCATTTGTTTCAATGTGGATATGCTGAAAAAATGGATTTTTTATTGTAGCAGAGGAGACATGGTCTACATTTTAAGAAGAATTTCCTAACAAAAAAAGGCTATGATATTTTCAAGAGGCCATTGAATTCAGTTTATTTGAATTTGGAAGCAAACATTAGTCATCTGTCTTTAAGGTATGGTTGAGGTTTTAACCTGCCTGGAGTCAGAGAAAAGGATTGAAATTTGTAAGAGGCTTCAATTCAGCCTAACATTACTCAATCCTATACACATCTCAGTTTTTCTTATCTACCTGTAGCCTAGACAATGGATTTCTATTTTATTGTGTGATTGTCTCTCTCTTTGCTAGATACGTTTAAAAGA
Source organism: Trichosurus vulpecula (assembly GCF_011100635.1). NCBI lineage: Eukaryota > Metazoa > Chordata > Mammalia > Diprotodontia > Phalangeridae > Trichosurus > Trichosurus vulpecula. The sequence goes on from NC_050578.1 coordinate 186,850,040, forward strand.
AGACCATTAAATCAGTTGTTAAGTAGAATATATGCTTGCTGAAGACAGGTTTTGTTTCATTTTTTTCTATCTTAGGCACCTTATAGAGTATTTTAATAAATAGATTGTAGGAGGAGCTTAATAGAGTTGAATAGTGACAAAGATCTGAAACAATGGTGGGGGGTAGTGAAAACAAATCAAAAAATTATGGACACCTCAAAGAGTGTTTTTTTGGTTTCTTTTTATAGAGGGCAAATCCAGGAAGGCAGAGAGATAAGTATGGTATAGTAGATAGAGACCTGGTTCAAGAAAATCACTTAATGGTAACTTCTCAATACTTTAGGCAACTAATTCTATATAAGTTGCAGAGAAGTTATAGAATTGCATTGGAAGAGGGGTTCTTCTTACCTAGAATTCCCTACTAATGAAATCACCAGGCCAGTCCCTATCTTTATCCCAATTTCTATCCCTAAATGTTTAATAGTAAAGCAACCCAGGGGGGGCAGAGTGATATAAGAAGGTAAGTAGGGAGGTAAATAGGGAGAGCAATGGGGGGGAGATACGGATATAGACAGAGATACAGAAAGATGGAGACACAGAGATATGCACCTATGTATAGACCATATAAATACATCAAATTATATAATTTTTATATTATATACATTTATAATGTGTATATATTTGTGTGCATATGTGTGTGTATGTATATGGAAATTTTTTGTTCTACCTACACTTAAAAATTCAAACAGGACAACAAAATATTACTCTACTATGCTCTTCTGAAAGTTAACTACTTTGTACTATAGACAACTAGCTGAAGAAATATTCTTTAGTAACAATTCAGTCATTAACATTTATTGATATCCTATATGTGCAAAACTCTGGGTCAGGTATATGAGGACACAAAGGTACATTAAGGCACCATACGGTCATATGCTGGAAAGCAGCAGGGTCTTAAGTTGAAGAAAGGAGATCATAACAGACTATACACCTAGGGCCTTCAAAAATGGAGGTCACAGGAGGCAGCTAAGTGGCACAACGGATAGAACACAGCCTTGGAGTCAAAAGGACCTGAGTTCAAATGTGGCTTCAGATACTATGTGACCCAAGGCAAGTTACTTAACCCTGATTGCCTCCAAAAAAAGCTGGATATCTCATACACACAAATACATAGATATTACAAAGCACACAGCCTGTTGTTTCTGTGACAATAACTGCTTAGAGAATTAATTTCAGACAAACCAATCAGGATAGAGATGATGGGTCAAGAGTAAAAGAGAAAGCTAGAGCTGACCATGGTCAATGTAGGAAGACAGGGTTGGAGAAAAGCTGCCAGACATATCTTTGTGATGGTACTTCACCCTAATCAAGATTTCATCGTGCTGGTAGGTTAAGACAGTTCAGAACATGAACTTTTCCTTTTTTCCCACTGCATAGTTACATAGCGAGCTTTCACTTTTCTTACTTTTCTTCCTCTTCTAAACTCTCAACTTCAGCTTTAAGAAGGAAAACACCCTGCAGCCTGTAACCCACAAGCGGAAATTTAATTATTGAGTGACCCTGCAACCTGAAGGCTTGGAGGGCAGGAGCCACCTCTCATATTTCTATGCCCTACATAGTACCTACCCCACCGCTGAGCACATAATAATGGAAATACAAATCACTCTAAAGTTTACAAAGCACTTTACATACATGGATTCATTTGAGCCTCAAAGCAATCCTGTGAGGGAGGGACTAATATTTCTATTTTACAGGTAAAGAAACTGAAACTAATAGATATTAAGTGATTTGCTATAGTCCCATTTACAATGTGTCAAAATTGGGATTTCAACTCAGGTATTCCTCATTCCACCTCTAGCACTCCATCTACCAGATCATGCACTAGCTTGCTCTCTCTCTCTCACTCTCTCTCTGTCTGTGTGTGTGTGTCTCTCTCTCACTGCATATATATATATGTGTGTGTATATATACATATATACACACACACGTATATATGTATATACATGTGTGTGTATATATGTACATATATGTATCTATATATACATATATACACATATATATTGAATTATTTCAAATTGCCATTTCTACAAGAATGTGAATTTTGATTTTCTGACAAGAAGTTTTTCCAATGTTATTTTTTCTAAATAAAATGTTTTAAAGGATAGGATTAAATACATACATACATACACACACACACGCACGCACACACACACATCCTAATTAGTCACAAGGATATGTTTCTATACACTTGGGCCTTTCAATCTCTGGTAGCATATTTGCCATGTTGTTCAGGCATTTTCAGTCATATCCAACTCTTTCGGACCACATTCCTTTTCCAGCTCGTTTTACATATGAGGAAACTGAAGTAAACCAGGTTAACACAGTCACACTGGTAGTAAGTGGCTGAGGCCAGATTGAATTCAGGTCTTCCTGAGTCCAGGCCCAGAGCTCTATCCACTGCACCATCTAGCTGACCCATATTTGCCATAGAGAGCAATTTATATCTATGAGAAACAATCCAGGACTTTGTCCCACAAGGGCAACATACTTTTCCCCTCCCTCCCAGTAGTCTTTCACCCAGAAGAGGGAAGAGAAAAACCAATTGCCTGAAAGATCACTCCTAGGATAAGGAACATGGGGGAAATAGGAGTCAACCGGAAAAGTGCTACTCCTTCGTATCAAGTGCAGCCCTAGAAAGAGAGACAGTGATCCTCTTGGGTAGCCTAGGGACTAGTGTTGGGCTGGGAAGTAGTCTCACAATCGCAATTCATGGCCTTCAAAGAGTGCCCTGCACACCACGGACGGAGGTAGGGCTAATCATGAAAGATGAAAGTACTTCCCTAGATGTCATTTCTTATGGAGAGGGAGAATTTTAGGACCCTCTCCATTCTATAAGGACATAGAATAGGGTGTTTTACTTGGCTTGTCAATCAGGTTAGAATGAACTCTAACTGGTCCTACTGCAGCTGTTAACAGGGGAAATAACCTGGGGAAATAAACCCCAGGACCAAGGTCAATGATTACTTCTACCCCCAACCGAATTTGCTCCCCAGGAAGCAAAATTCCTAATTAAAGGAACTTCACCACGTGTTTTGGAAAAGTAGCATAGTATCAGTTCGTAGAGTCATAAACTTAGTTCCCTTTAATAAATTCTCATGCAATAAAACAAGTTGACTCCCAAATAGTGAATGGAAAAATGCATTATGATCCCATCCAAACATTTTAAGCATTTAGTGTTTCATTGAACTTGAAACAAGATGTTTCATAAAAAGGCTATTCCAGAACTTAATGTTTAGAAGAAATTGGCTGACGATTTTCTCTTCGGTGTTATCAGGAAACTACAGTTAAGCATGTATATTTACAGAACAGTGAAATTTTACCTCTCCGTTTACTTCTTATACACTTTATTATCGAAATAAAATATTCCCTTCTAAATCTGTTTCCCATTGGTTCTAACCTTCCACCCCACCCCCGCCTTCATTCATCTAACTCAGGGCTCATGGCAAAGTTTGCCTCTGAAACATTGGATTTGGTTTTTCTGAAATTTTTCAAATGTCGGAGAGCACGTGTTCCTTTTCTTGAATGTTTCTTGGCCATGGATAAAGGATGTTAACAGCTGCAGAAGAACCAATTAGAGTCCATTCTAACCCAATAGACAAACCAAGCAAAATGCCCAGTTGAATGTTCTATGTCCTTATAGAATGGAGATTTGCCGCTCTATGGGCCCATCTATAATAATGAACCCCGGGCATCGTTTTCATAGCACAGATGCCCCCATGGCACCTAATTACTGCATGCCACCTAATTTCACTTGTCCCAACTGACTGTGATATAAAAGAGAAAGATAAGACCTTGATGGTGGTATAGTAACAGAGATTTTAGGAGAGCAGAATACATGAATATCAACTTTAGGAACATTCAATTAAAAATGCAAAAGCAAAGCTGTCAGAGAGACTGGAAGGCAGCTGGATGAAAGGAAAAAGATTAGTGAAAACCCTGGAATGAAAGCACTGTTTTCATACAATACTCTAATCAGGAAGACAAGTGGCAGTTGTTAGGAGGCAGAGAGATGCTGAACAATGCCTTTCCAAGGGAAGCAGTCACCACAAACCAGGAGAGGCTTCAGGAGGATACCACTGATTTGAATATGGGTAGAAGAATTGCCTAAAGATGTTATGACCCCACATCTGGTGGCCTACCAGGGACAGAATCATACATGCATGCATACACACAATGATGGTAGTGAGTATATTCCTCCTTGCCCCACCAACTTTATTGCTTTTTTTCTTTTAATATTCATTTCACACTGCTCTAATTATCTGACTTTTCACATTAATGGTAACATATAATGAGCTTCCATTTTGTATAATTGACAATATTAAGAAAGTATTTTATGTGCTTATTTTTTTAAACTGGAATTCAATTTAAAGTCACCATATCAGATCTTATTAATTCTTGGATATATATGCATCTATATTTCATTGGAGCAGAATCCCTTTTTCAAAAATTAGTTCCAGAATTCACAAACACAGACTAGAGTTGCATCCCATTCATCCTCTTCCATGTCATATTAAAACAACAACACACTTCCCTCATGTGTTGTTTTAATAAAATGCTCCTATGAAGGAATGTACTATATAAGACCTGGGAATACATTCTCCTATTTCTTCAATTCATTAAAAGGTTACCAAACATGTAGCTAGACATGGCAAGATGGTGCAGAGCAGAAAGCACTGGATTTGGAGTCAGAAAGACCTGAGTTTTAATCCTGCTTCTGCCACTTAATAATCCGTGACCATGGGCAAGTCACTTAACCTATCAGCTTCAGTTTCTTCATCTGTAAACTAAGGATAAGAATTACACCTACATCACAAGGTTGATGAGAGGATCAAATGAGCTAACATTTGTAAAGTGCTTTACAAACTTTAAAGCACAAAAATGCCAGCTAGTTAATGATTATTTGTAGATATCTGTGTATAAACTGTCTATGTGTACTGAACTAGGCACTCTTTTTTCATAAAATAAGTGGAAGACACTGGTTCCTGTCCTCAAGGAGTTTGAAATGCTACTGGGAAGACAGAATGAATATTCCAGAAAGGACCACATAAATGAACCATATAGACAAAATACCCAGATGTTTGACCAAATGTTTGACTTTTCACCTACATACTTTGGTGTTTGTAATGGCAAGCAAAGTAGGACTTTTCGTTTTCTTTTATTTTGGAGTGCTTCTCAGGACTAAGGCAATCAAGTGCCTTTGATTGAGTCTTGCCTTGGTAGGAAGACCCACACCATTTTGCTAATTAGGACATGAGACGTATGAAGCCCTGGGGCCCTAAAAAAGGGTACATATACTCTGAGGGTAGCCTTTAAGCTAGAACTCTCAGAACTGCTGGAGGAGAGGTTTTACTTGGGGGCTTACTCATGGGAAGAATGTTTGTGTGATTTGGCCTGAAGAGACTCTGGGTAATCGTTAAGGAGCTCTCCTCCCCTTCCCCCAGCCTAGCTTTGAAAAATCCAGATGTTGGTGCTTCTCTCTCTCTGGTAACTATGTATGTAATGTCTTAGTCAGAGAGCTAGAAGCCCTGTCTGTTGATTTGTGTTTATTTGCTCTGTTTATATAATTTCTGCTTGTAATTTCTGTTTGTGTTTTCTCTGAAGTTCAGGGTGATGACTATTTCCCCTGAACTAAGTGAATGATATATGTATGTTTAATTAAAGTGAGATTGTAAACCCCTTAAAGTTGCTTTCCTTAGAAAAGCAGATCAAAGAACCTGTGCTAGCAGCCCTCCTGTGTGCTGATGTTGTTGGTCTTACACCCCCACAGTAGCTGCTAGCAACATTGTTGTTACAGTGTTAGAAAAACTGCAGTCAAGATGTAAAAAGCAATTTATATACCAAAGTGTTAGAAAATAAGGCCAATGACAGAAGATTAAAGGTGCTGAGGTTCTGAAGTTTAAAGAAGAAAAGGGGAAATAGAACAATTAACAGGCTGAAGAATAAACTCCATAACCTCTCTCCTATTGCAATGGACACATAATCCTATATCACATAATCTCAAAGTTGTAAAGGACTTCAAAGGCCATCTAGTCACTCATTTCCAACAATGCCTTTTGCAACATCCTCAATGAGAAGTCACGCAACTTTTGTTTAAAAATCTCTACAAAGGGGAACTCACTGTTTCCTAAGAAATCCATAAGGGGATTAAGGGGGGGCGGAGCCAAGATGGCCGCATGAAGGCAGCCTCTTACCGGAGCTCTCTCACAAGGTCTGTCAGATTCCCATAAAAAAGTGAATTTGAGAAGATTTGAGAGAGTCAGAAACCGCGAGCAGTCTGCATGGGGCAAATTTCCGAGCCGGGAGAGTTTGAAAGGCCGGAGGAACGAACCTGCAGGCGCGGAGAGTGCCCGGTGCGGAGCTGCTCCAGACCAAGGCGGAAGCGGCTGGCCGGGAAATCAACGTGGGAGACGGGCTGGGAGAAAGCTGGGCGCCCGAAACCGGCAGAGATCCCCAGGCCTCCCAACACAGGACGGCAGTATCTGGGAGCGACGAGAGGCAGCGCAACGCCACCAGCGCCACCAGCCGCGAAAACACCCAGCCCTGACGCTTGCAAAACCCAGGAACTCGGCTTCTTGAACTTCCGGAAGACTCAATGGCCAGGTAACCGGCTCTAACGCCTCCCCCCCTCACCCAGAGAATTCCTCGGGAAAAAAAAAAAAGAGAACTGAAACAGAGGAGAGAGTAGCGGGGCTTCATAGGACAAATACTAGAAGCTCATTAGTCCCAGAGGGGAAGAGTCGGCAGGGGGCCAAGCCAGGAGCCCAGACGTAACCTTGCTCCCCCAGGGGAAGCGCCAGTCATCAGCTCAAACAACAAACAGCTGAGACCATTGCCGAAAAGCAAGTGCTGGAGAGCACCCACAGGGAGTGAGACGCCAGGGAGCCAGACCCCTTCCCCACACCTCAGGAAACTGAAGGTTATAATTCTAGACTCACAACCCCCAGAATAAGAAAGCTGGGACAGAAAGCCCTGAGATCCACAGATACAAACCAACATGAAGAAGAACACAAAAAAACCGAGGACAATAGATTCTTTTTATGGAGACAGGCAGGATCAAAATATCGACATAGAAGAAGATAGTAATGACACAGTAGATACATCAGATACCTCAAAAGCTAATATGATCTGGTCTCCAGCCCAAAAAGCACTGCTGGAAGAGCTAAAAGAGGATTTTAAAAACCAAATTAGGGAGGTAAAAGAAAACATGGAAAAAATGGAAAAGTCCCTAAAGAATAAGATTGGCGAAATGGCTATGGAGATTCAGAATCTAGAGAGAGAAAAGGACACCCTGAGAGGTGAAATCAACCAATTGAAAATGGAGGCTCAAAAGCAAAATGTAAACACTAACTCATTTAAAATTAGACTTGAGCAAGTAGAAGCTAATGAATCTATGAGGCATCAAGAAGTAATAAAACAAAACGTAAAGAATGAAAAAATAGAAAAAAATGTGAAATATCTGATTGGCAAAACTACTGACCTGGAAAATAGATCCAGGAGAGACAATTTGAGAGTTATTGGTCTACCGGAAATCCACGATGAAAAAAGGAGCCTTGACAGTATCTTCGAAGAAATTATCAAAGACAACTGCCCAGAGGTCCTAGAACCAGAGGGCAAAATAGTCATTGAAAGAATTCACCGATCACCCCCTGAAAGAGATCCCAAACTGAAAACACCAAGAAATATTATAGCCAAATTTCAGAGCTATAAACTCAAGGAGAAAATACTGCAAGCAGCTAAAAAGAAGCAATTCAAATATCATGGAACTACAGTCAGGATCACGCAGGATCTCTCAGCTTCCACATTAAAAGACAGGAGAAATTGGAATATGATATTCCGAAGGGCAAAGGAGCTGGGACTACAACCAAGGATCAACTACCCAGCAAAACTAAGCATAATTTTCCAGGCAAGGCGATGGACATTCAATGAAATAGGGGAATTCCAGACCTTCCTGATGAAAAGGCCAGAACTCAATGGAAAATTTGATCTCCAAATACAAACCTCAAGAGAGACATAAAAAGGTAACCAGGGGGAAAAACCCCACAAACTTCATTAACCAATAAGGTTAGGTTGTTTACATCTTTATATGGGATTTTATCATCTTATGTATGTTTTTTATGTATATATATATGTATATATATATATATATATATATATATATATATACATATATAAGTCATTCTTGTGAATGGTACAACTATTGTGACAAATGAAAGGGATATACATAGGTTGTGAATGCCTGTATAAATTAACTGATGTAAAGATATAAAATATAAATAAGAGATATAAAGGGAGGGCTATGAGGGAAGTGGTAAGGAGGTTGTAGAAAAGGGTAAATTACACCAAAGGAAGTGGCAAAAAAACATATTATAGTAGAGGGAAAGAAGGGAGGGAGAAGAGCAGTATTTGAGCTTTACTGTCATCTGATCTAGTTCAAGAAGGGAATAACATACTCTGATAAGTTTAGAAATCTAACTTGTCCTATGGGAAGTGGGAGGGAAAGGGGGGAAAAAGGGAGGGGGGAGGGCAGAAGGAAGAGGAGAAGTAGCAAGTGGGTAACGGTTAGATAAGGGAGGGGAATAAAGAGGGAGGGTTAACTGAGGAAAGCGGCGGTCAAAAGCAAAACTTTGTTGGGGAGGAGAAGGGGAAAGGGAGAAATAAAAGCATAAACAGGGGGAATTAGGATGGAGAAAAAGACACAGATAGAAATCATAACCCTGAACGTGCAGGGGATGAACATTCTCACAAAACAGAAGCAGATAGCAGAATGGATTAAAAACCATAATCCTACAATATGCTGTTTACAAGAAACGCATCTGAAACAGGGGGATACACATAGGGTTAAGGTAAAAGGCTGGAGTAAAATATATTGTGCCTCAGCTAAAGTAAAAAAAGCAGGTGTAGCAATCCTAATCTCAGACAAAGCAAAAGTAAAGATAGATCTAACTAAAAGAGATAAGGAAGGACATTATATCCTGCTAAAAGGCACCATAAACAATGAAGCAATATCATTGCTTAACATATATGCACCAAGTGGTAAGGCATACAAATTCTTAGAGGAGAGGTTAAGGGAGTTACAGGAAGAAATAGACAGCAAAACTATAATATTGGGAGACCTCAACCTCCCCCTTTCTGAACTTGATAAATCTAACCTCAAAATAAATAAGAAAAAAGTTAAGGAAGTAAACAGAATTTTAGAAAAGGCACATATGATAGACCTCTGGAGAAAACTGAACGGGGATAAAAAGGAATATACTTTCTTCTCAAAAGTACATGGCACATACTCAAAAATTGACCATGTACTAGGGCATAAAAACCTCACAATACAGTGCAGAAAAGCAGAAGTAGTCAATGCATCCTTTTCAGATCATGATGCAATAAGAATCATTTTTAATAAAGTACCATGGAAAAATAAGCTAAAAACTAATTGGAAACTAAATAATTTAATTCTAAAGAGTGAGTGGGCCAAAGATCAAATCAGAGAAACAATTAATAATTTCATTCAAGAGAATGACAATAATGAAACAACATACCAAAACTTATGGGATGCAGCAAAAGCAGTTCTTAGGGGAAGTTTTATATCTCTAAATGCCTACATGAATAAAATAGGGAAAGAGGAGATCAATGATCTGGGCAGACAGCTGAAAAAGCTAGAAAAAGAGCAAATTGAAAACCCCCAATTAAATACCAAATTAGAAATACTGAAAATCAAAGGAGAGATTAATAAAATTGAAACCAAGAAAACTATTGAATTAATAAATAAAACGAAGAGCTGGTTTTATGAAAAAACCAATAAAATTGACAAACCTTTGGCCAATTTGATTAAAAAAAAGAAAGAAGAAAATCAAATTACCAGTATCAAAAATGAAAAGGGTGAGGTCACCTCTAATGAAGAGGAAATCAAAACAATAATTAGGAATTATTTTGCCCAACTGTATGCCCATAAATTTGACAACCTTAGAGATATGGATGAATATCTACAAAAACATAAACTGCCCAGACTAACAGAGAAGGAAGTGAAATTTCTTAATGACCCCATATCAGAAAAAGAAATTGAGCAGGCCATCAACGAACTCCCTAGGAAAAAATCTCCAGGGCCAGATGGTTTTACATGTGAATTCTATCAAACATTTAAAGAACAACTAATTCCAATACTTTGTAGACTATTTGGGAAAATAGGTGAAGAAGGAGTCCTACCAAATTCTTTTTATGACACAAATATGGTACTAATACCCAAACCAGGTAGAGTTAAAACAGAGAAAGAAAATTATAGATCAATTTCTCTAATGAATATTGATTCAAAAATTTTAAATAAAATATTAGCAAAAAGATTGCAGCAACTCATTACGAGAATAATACACCATGACCAGGTAGGATTTATTCCAGGAATGCAAGGCTGGTTCAATATTAGGAAAACTATTAGCATAATTGACCATATCAACAACAAAACTAGCAGAAACCATATGATCATCTCAATAGACGCAGAAAAAGCCTTTGACAAAGTACAACACCCATTCCTATTAAAAACACTAGAAAGCATAGGAATAAGGGGAACCTTCCTCAAAATTATAAATAGCATCTACCTAAAACCATCAACAAGCATTATTTGTAATGGGGATAAACTAGATGCATTCCCAATAAGATCAGGGGTGAAACAAGGATGTCCATTATCACCCCTATTATTCAATTTGGTTCTAGAAACATTAGCTGTAGCAATAAGAGAAGAAAAAGAAATTGAAGGAATTAGAATAGGAAAAGAAGAAACTAAATTATCACTGTTTGCAGATGATATGATGATTTATCTAGAGAATCCTAGAGAATCAAGTAAAAAACTACTTGAAATAATAAACAACTTTAGCAAAGTTGCAGGATATAAAATAAACCCACATAAATCCTCAGCATTCCTATACATTACTGACAAAGCCCAACAGCAAGAGATAGAAAGAGAAATTCCATTCAAAGTTACTGAAGGCACTATAAAATATTTGGGAGTCTATTTGCCAAGGCAAACCCAGGGCCTATATGAACATAACTATGAAACACTTTTCACGGGAATAAAATCAGATCTAAATAAATGGAGAAATATCAGTTGCTCATGGTTAGGCCGAGCTAATATAATAAAAATGACAATTCTACCTAAATTAATCTATCTATTCAGTGCCATACCAATCGAACTACCAAAAAATTTTTTTACCGAGCTGGACAAAATAATAACAAAATTCATTTGGAAAAACAAGAGGTCTAGAGTATCTAGGATATTAATGAAAAGACATGCTAGAGATGGTGGTTTAGCCACACCAGATATTAAACTGTACTACGCAGCAGCAGTCATCAAAACTGCCTGGTACTGGTTAAGAAACAGGGGTGTGGATCAGTGGAATAGGATAGGTACACAAGTAGGTGAAATCAACAAGTTTAGCAATCTACTCTTTGATAAACCCAAAGAGGCCAGTTTCTGGGCTAATAATTCACTATTTCACAAAAACTGTTGGGAAAATTGGAAAATGGTAGGGAAAAAACTGGGCATAGACCAATATCTTATACCATATACCAAAATAAAGTCAAAATGGGTTCATGATTTAGGAGTAAAAGTTGATACTCTAAATAATTTGGGAAAGCAAGGAATAGTTTACTTATCAGATTTGTGGAAAAGTAAAGAATTCATGACCCAACAAGAGATAGAGAGCATTACAAAATGCAAAATGGATAATTTTGATTATGTCAAATTGAAATGTTTTTGTACAAAAAAAGCCAATGCAACAAGAATTAGGAGGGAAGCAGAAAATTGGGAGAAAATCTTTGCAACTAGTATCTCTGATAAAGGCCTCATCTCTAAAATATACAGGGAGCTAAGCCAAATATATAGGAATACAAGCCATTCCCCAATTGAGAAATGGTCAAAGGATATGAACAGGCAGTTTTCAGAGGAAGAAATTAAAGCTATCTACAGGCATATGAAAAAATGCTCTGGATCGCTGCTGATTAGAGAAATGCAAATCGAAACAACTCTTAGATACCACATCTCTCCTGTCAGATTGGCTAAAATAACAAATCAGGAGAATGATAAATGCTGGAAAGGATGTGGGGAAATTGGAACATTGTTGCATTGCTGGTGGAGTTGTGAGCTGATCCAGCCATTTTGGAGGGCGGTGTGGAACTATGCCCAAAGGGCTATAGAAATGTTCATACCCTTTGACCCAGTAATACCACTTCTAGGGTTGTATCCCAAAGAAATCATGCAAGCGGGAAAAGGACCCATATGTACAAGAATATTTATAGCAGCTCTCTTTGTGGTAGCCAAGAATTGGAAAGCAAAGGGATGCCCATCAATTGGGGAATGGCTGAACAAGCTGTGGTATATGAAGGTGATGGAATACTATTGTGCCATAAGAAATGGGGATGATGCAGACTTCATAACAACCTGGAAAAACCTACACGACATAATGCTGAGTGAGCGGAGCAGAGCCAGGAGAACGTTGTGCACAGCCACAGATATGTGGATTCCGTGAGGACCAACCCTGACATACTGCGCCTCTTTCAGCAACCTAAAGGGGCAAGGACAATTCCAGGGGACTCACGATGGAGAATGCTATCTTCATTCAGAGAAAGAACTGAGAAGTTTGAATACAGACTGAGGCACACTACATGCTCGCCTTTTCTGCTTCTCTTTTGTTTTTGTTTTTGGGGTTTTTTTTTTCTTGTTTGTTTTGTTGTTTTTTTTTTTTTTTTGGTTCTGTTTCTTCTTTCTTGTGATTCATTCCATTGGTCAAAATTCTTCTCCACGACTTGACTAGAGCATAAATTAATTCAATGCGAAGTTATACATGACAGTTATATGAGACTTCATGCCGTCTTGGGGAGGGATGGGGGAGGGAGGGGAGAAAAACTGGAACTCAAAACTATGTAGAACCGTGTGTGGTAAACTAAAAATAAATAAAACACCTTTAAAAAAAAAAAGAAATCCATAAAGACCATTAGATAGCACTAATTATTACAAAGATTTTCAGGGTATGGGGAAGGCTTCCACACTGAGTTGAAAACTGCCTCTCTGCAGCTTCTAGCCATTATTCCTTACTCTATTCTCAGCAGACAATCCCTCTCCAACATGACAACTCTTTTCAGTGGCAACACCCAAATTACTACTTCCTTCCCTGCTGTTGTACAAACATGCCCAAGTCTTTATCCTTAAAAACATTCTCACTACACTCTACCAGCACTGAAAGCCATTGCCCTATATCTCCCCTTCCTTTTTCAACAAACTCCTTAAAAGTTCTCTATGTTCATTGCCTTTATTCCCTCTCTTCTTACTGTCTTCTAAATCTTCTACAATATGACCTCTAACTTCATTGTCCAATTAATACTGCCCTTTCCAAATCACCAATGATCTTTTACTTGCTGAATCTTAAAGACTTTTCTCAACCCCCATCCTTCTTGATGCTACTACAGCAATTGGCACTATTGATTACCCTTTGCTTCCATATTCATTAATTACATTAGTCTATACTTTTCTTTCTCTGATTTTACTCTTCCTGGTTTAGATATCAGTATCATATTTGTTTCATCCTGAGGGTACAAAGACTAAAGTAAAGTTTTCATTTTTCCTGACACTGCTCTTTCTTAGTTCTCTAATATACCTGACTATATGCCCCTCTACTCTGGGTATATTGCCAAGGCTCTGTCTTGTGTCCTCTTTTCTTCTGTGTACTCACTCTTATGATGAACATATCAGCCCATGTGGGTTTAATTAATCTCTATGATGATGACTCCCCAATCTTTATTTCCAGTTTCAGCCTCTCTTCTGAGCTCCAGTCACACATCACTGACTCTCTAGTTAACCATTTTGAAGTACATATCCTGTAAACATCTCAAACTTGGCATTTCCAAAACTGAACTGATTACCCACTTCAGCTCTCCTTCTAATGTCTCCATTTCTATCAAGAACACCAACACCATATTTCCTTTCACTCTGGATCAGAATCTTGGTGTCATCCTCAACTCCTCCTTGTCATTCACCCTTCATATTCAATCAGTTTCCAAATCTTATCCATTCAACCTCCATGATCTCTCTTCTGTCTCTCTTCATTTCTCCACTCACAGAGCTACCACTCTACTTCAGGTCTCATTACTATCATCCAGACTATTAAAATAGCCTCTTAACTGGTCTCTATGCCCCAAGTCTATTCCCTTTCTAATCCATCTAATCCATGTGAAGACATTTGTGCTTAACTGATTTTCCTAAAGCACCAAGCTGACTCTGTCTCTCCTCTATTCAGTGAACTCAAGAGGTTGCCTATAACCTCCAGGGTCAAATATAAGCTTCCCTCTTTGGCATTTAAAATCCTTCATAATCTGATCCCAACCTATCTTTCCAGACTCATTGCATACTATTTGCCCTACCTAACATATAGTAAGCACATATAAATGCTTATTCCCCTTCCCCTTCCCTTCCTCCTACACATACAATGGTTTGGCCAAACTCTCCTTGCTGTTCTACATACACAAACGCTCCATCTCCCACATGCCTGTCTGGAATGCACTTCTTTCTCACCTGCATTTCTTAATATCTCTAGTTTCCTTCAGGGCTTAGTTAAAGTACTACCCTCTTCATGAGGTCTTTCCTGATCCACCATGGACTAATGAGTTCCCTCCAGAGTCAACTTGGGGTGACTATTTTCTATCCATTTTAGATACACTCATATACATTCATGCTGTCTGCATCAAAAATAATGTGAGCTCTTTGAGGTCCTTGGCTAATTTACTTTAGTCTTTGTACCCTCAGAGCCTAGCCCAGTGTTTGGCACATTGGAGGCATTTAAATATTTGTGGATTGAGTGACGTTGATATGAGCAGGGGTGGGGAACCTGTGGCTTTGAGGCCCCATGTGGCCCTCTATGTCTTCAAATGCAGCCCTTTGTCTGAATCCAGACTTCACAGAACAAATCCTTGGGATTTGATCCTTTGTTCTGTGAAGTTTGGAATCCCTGGATATGAGGATAGGTACCTCCTTCGCTGAGTTGCCTTGGTGAATCCTACTGAGGGGCAGAGGACTGGGCTACAAGACTTCTTATGATCCCTCCCAGTTCTCTGGATTTTCATAGCATGCTTCCTCCTCTTATCTTCCCTTTACTCTTCCACTTAAAAAAAGGTACCAGAACAATTTAAATCCTATGGGCAGTCTTTCTGTTATATTTATTAAAACAATAAAGAAACTCATACCAAAATACTTGAGGGAAAAACACAGGTTCAGTCAAGAACTTGAGGATGTCCTGACCCTTCACTTTACATGCACCCAGAGTGCAAGGAAAATGGCTGTACCAACGATTGATACACAGCAGTGTTTTCTTTGTCATTGCTGGACAGGAGGGACTTTCATAAAATGATTTTCTGTCACCATCCGAAAGTGATCGGGTCTATGAACAATGTAATGGCAGAATAAAGTATTTCTGGAAACCCCACTGAGGAGGTATTCTGTTGCACTGCTCTCCTCACATATTTCATGGAGATGGCCCTGAGCAGAGGGAGGGGGAGGGAGGTAAGTTAAAATTTTGGCTCAGGCTAGGAATCTTCTATTTCTCTTGGAACGGCTACTCAGCATGGCTAGGGCTTTGATCAGACTAAAGATAGATCCCATTAGGTGGTTGACAGCAGTTAAAATATGAGGCCTCATTTGTAGCTACCAGAGACTGGAGGGTGTTTTTCTTAAGTTGCAGTTTGATTTTTTTTAAGTCACAATATATTGGAATAAACATAACTGTAGAATGCTTATAAGTGTATAAAAATCACAATCAGAATTAGAAAATATACCATTTGAAATGAAACCTCAGGAGCCAAAATGACATGACTTGCCTGACCTAGTGTGCTTAATAAGGAAAGAAGGAAATAAGCATTTATTAAGTGACTACTATGTGCCAGGCATGTACTAATCACTTTGAAAATATTATCTCATTTGGTCCTAACAACTCTGGAAGGCAGGTACTACTATTATTCCATTTTACATTTCAGGAAACTGAGGCAGACAGCAGTTAAATGACTTTCTCAGGGCCACAGAGCTACCAAGTGCCTAAGCTTGGATTTGAACTCAAGGCGTCCTGACTCTAGGCCCAGCATTCTACCCAGTGCATCCCCTAGCTTCCTCTGGGTCTCAACAAGGCATTGAATCTAATGTATCATTCTTTCAGGAGAATCTATGGTTCTAACTGGCTCAGCCACACAGGCAGAGTAGACAGACTGACTACATAAGATCTAATCTATACTCCCGAAGTAAAATTGGAATTAACTGAAAGGTCTGGAACATTGGGATTTGTAAATACTGCCATGAGAAGCAGAGATAGGTGTATCAGGGCTCCCTCATACTTACAAATTGATGGTAAGTTACAGAATCACAGAATTTTAGTTATTTTTTTAAATTTATTTAATATATTTAGTTTTCAGCATTGATTTTCACAAAAGTTTGAATTACAAATTTCTTTCCCATTTCTACCCTCCCCCCACTCCAAGATGGCATATATTCTGGTTGCCCCGTTCCCCAGTCAGTCCTCCCATCTGTCACCCCACTCCCCTCCCATCCCCCTTTCCCTTCTTCTCTTGTAGGGCAAGATAAATTTCTATGCCCCATTTCCTGTGTATCTTATTTCCTAGTTGCATGCAAAAACTTTTTTCTTTGCTGTTGTTTTTAACATCTGTTTTTAAAACTTTGAGTTCCAAATTCTCTTCCCTCTTCCCTCCCCACCCACCCTCCCTAAGAAGGCAAGCAATTCAGCATAGGCCACATGCATATCATTATGTAAAACTCTTCCACAATACTCATGTTGTGAAAGATTAACTATGTTTTGCTCCTTCCTAACCTATCCCCCTTTATTGAATTTTCTCCCTTGACCCTGTCCCTTTTCAAAAGTGTTTGTTTTTGATTACCTTCTCCCCCCGTCTGCCCTCCCTTCTATCATCCCCCCTTTTTTATCTTCTTCCTCCTTCTTTCCTGTGGGGTAAGACACCCAATTGAGTGTGTATGGTATTCCCTCCTCAGGTCAAATCCAGTGAGAGCAAGATTTACTCATTCCCCCTCACCTGCCCCCTCTTCCCTTCCTACAGAACCACTTTTTCTTGCCACTTTTATGCAAGATAATTTAACCCATTCTGTCTCTCCCTTTCTCCCTCTCTCAATATATTCCTCTCTTATCCCTTAAATTGATTTTATTCTTTTAGATATCAGCCCTTCATCTTCAACTCATCCTGTGCCCTTTGTGTGTGTATATATATGTATATGCACACACACACACACACACACACACACACACATATATATATATATATACACACCTACACATATACGTACATAGACACACACATATGTATATATATGTATAAACATATATATATATATGCATATTCCTTTCAACTACTAAGATATTGAGGTCTCATGGATCATGCACATCATTTTTCCATGTAGGAATATAAAGAAAACAGTTCAACTTTAGTAAGTCCCTTATGATTTCTCTTTCTTGTTTACCTTCTCATGCTTCTCTTGATTGTTGTGTTTGAAAGTCAAATTTTCTATTCAGCTCTGGTCTTTTCACTGAGAAAACTTGAAAGTCCTCCATTTTATTGAAAATCCATATTTTGCCTTGGAGCGTGATACTCAGTTTTGCTGGGTAGGTGATTCTTGGTTTTAATGCTAGCTCCATTGACCTCTGGAATATCATATTCTAAGCCCTTCATTCCCTTAATGTGGAAGCTGCCAGATCCTATGTTATCCTGATTGTTTTTCCACAATATTCAAATCGTTTCTTTCTGGTTGCTTGCAGTATTTTCTCCTTGACCTGGGAGCTCTAGAATTTGGCAACAATGTTCCTCGGAGTTTTCCTTTTTGGGATCTATTTGATGAGGCGATCTGTGGATTCTTTCAATTTCTATTTTGCCCTGTGGCTCTAGAATATCAGGGCAATTCTCCTTGATAATTTCTTGAAAGATGATATCTAGGCTCTTTTTTTGATCATGGCTTTCAGGTAGTCCAATCATTTTTAAATTATCTCTCCTGGAGCTATTTTCTAGGTCAGTGGTTTTTCCAATGAGATATTTCACATTGTCTTCCATGGTTTCATTCCTTTGGTTCTGTTTTATAATATCTTGATTTCTCATCAAGTCACTAGCTTCCACTTGCTCCAATCTCATTTTTAAGGTAGTATTTTCTTCAGTGGTCTTTTGGACCTCCTTTTCCATTTGGCTAATTCTGCCTTTCAAGGCATTCTTCTCCTCATTGGCTTTTTGGAGCTCCTTTGTCATTTGAGTTAGTCTATTTTTTAAAGTGTTGTTTTCTTCAATATTTTTTCAGTATTTTTTGGGTCTCCTTAAACAAGTCATTGACTTGTTTTTCATGGTTTTCTTGTATCATTCTCTTTTCTCGTCCCAATTTTTCCTCTACTTCTCTAACTTGCTTTTCCAACTCCTTTTTGAGATCTTCCATGGCCTGAGACCAGTTCATGTTTTTCTTGGAGGCTTTTGGTGTAGGCTCTTTGACTTTGTTGACTTTTTCAGGCCATATGTTTTGGTCTTCTTTGTCACCAAAGAAAAATTCCAAAATCTGAGACTGCATTTTTGCTGCCTGGCCATGTTCCCAGCCAACACATTTGACCCTTGAGTTTTTTGTCGGGGTATGACTGCTTGTAGAGCAAAGAGCACTTTGTTCCAAGCTTGAGGGGATGCACCATTGATTTCAGAGCTATTTGTATATAGCCAGCTCTGCCACCCCAGCACTCCTCCTTCCTCAAGAACCAACAACTCGAACCTGACACAAATCTTCAGCAGGCTCTTCACTCCTCCTCTGATCCACCACTTCATTCCTCCCACCAGGTGGGCCTGGGGCCGGAAGTAACTGCAGCTGTAGTTCTGTAGCTGCACCTCCTCCGCTGCCCCGGGGCAGTGGCCAAACATCCCCTGAAGCTTTTTCCACTACCCTTCTCTATTGTCTTTGGTGTTTGTGGGTTGAGAAGTCTGGTAGCTGCCACAGCTCATTGATTCAGGGTGCTAGGGCCTGTTCTGCCCTGTTCCTGGTCTGGCTGGTCCTGCTGCCTCCCATACTGAGCTCCGCTCCCCTCCACTCTGTGCATGATAGACCTCATCCAGCAACCATCCAGGCTGTCCTGGGCTGGATCCATGCTTCCCTCTGCTATTTTGTGGGTTCTGCAGTTCTAGAATTTGTTCAGAGCCATTTTTATAGGTTTTTGGAGGGACATGGTGGGGAGCTCACGCAAGTCCCTGCTTTCCAGCCGCCCCTGGGGATCCACCCCTGGAAGCCCCAGAATTTTAGTTATAAAGGACCTCAATGGCTATCTAGTCCAACTTATTCATGAAAGGGACCCCCTCCCCCTACAACATACTCAACATGTAGTCATCTAACTTCTGCTTGAAGGCCTCTAAGGAAGAGAAACCACCCCCACTAGAAATAGCCCATTTTGCTTTTATAAATAGGGGTAAGGACAGTACCAATGATTGCATCAATCTAGGGAAATCTTCCTACTGATACAGGTTGTTATCTTCTCTGAAACATCTCGTTCTAGAGATGTGCCTAGATTACTGAAAATAAAATGATTTGCTCAAGATCATGTAGTCAGTATGGGTCAGGGTAGCACTTGATCCCAAGTATTCCTGGCTTTGAGGCCAGCTCTCTATCTACTACATCTCATTGTCTCTTTCTACTTTTGAATAGTACCAAATTGACACCACCAAATCTATGGACACATCTGATTCTTCTGTCCAAATGTAGGTCCATTTTTTTGGGCAGTGGCAACTTTAAAAATTCATCAATTCCCTAGCTACCCAGAACAAGAGGGACATTGATGTCCCTGGAGTTCACTAAGAGTTCTTCATTTTTTTATGTTTATTAGAATTACTAACTAGTTTCTAAAAGGGGTGATGTTGGCCTAAAAGTCCATCATTTGGCTGAAGAAAATTATCATTATCATTATTGTTGGTAAACATGGTAGTAGTAGTAGTAGTAGTAGTAGTAGTAGTAGTAGTAAATAGTTAGCAGTAGTAGTAAAATGAAGAGCAGGCTAGTGTTGGAGTTGAGTCCAACTTCTGTCATTTACTATGTGATGATGGGCACGTCACTTCATATCTCAGTTCCCCAAAAAGCTAAGACTGTGCCTCATAATCAAATTGCTAACTTGCTACCCACCCTTATTGAGTGAACTCCAGTGTCATTCTATTGCCTACAAGATTAAATAGAAATCTTCTGTTTGGCCTTTAAGTTCTTCACTACCTGGCACCTTCCTACCTTCCCAATCTTCTTACATTTTACAACACAAGGATAATGACTTTCTTGATGTTCCTTCCATGTGACACTCCATCTCCTAATTCTATGCCTTCTCACTTGCCAGGAATGCTTTCTCTCTTCACTCCCTGACTCCTAACTTCCTTCAATATTCATCTCAAATTCTACTTTATGCAAAAGACCTTTCCGGATTCCCTTCAAATTTCACTCCTGCTCCCATTGCTAGGACTTTTCCTTTTGGATTAGCTCCCATTTGCAGTGTATAGATATTGTAAATGCATAGTTATTTGCACATTGTCTTTCCACTAGAATGTGAGTTCCATGAGGGTACCATGTTATTGCTTTTATTTCTATCTCTAGTGTTTGGCACAGTGCCTGTCACATAGTACGCATTTAATAGATATGTGTTGTTGATGATGGTGGTCATGATAGTGGTGGTAGTCATGGTGATGCTGGTGATGATGATCTATACTTGCAGAGGAAGTTTCCATTATGGGGTCTCCCCCATTGATGAAATCACATTAAGAACAATGACAACTGATATTTCTATAGTGCCTTAAAGTTTGAAAAAATATTTTATATATGTATATGTGTGTGTGTGTGTGTGTGTGTGTGTGTGTGTGTGTGTGTGTTCCATATGATCTGGTCATAAGCCTTCCCCTACTGACCTAGCCTGATCCTCAAATGGCAAACCTGATTGTTCTTTGAAACTTTAATTGAAACAATTCCAATTTGTTAGAATTAGACCTTAAACTTTTAGGAAATCAAAGGAAATAATTGAAAATGAGCTAAAAGCTTAGAGTTCAGAGTTGGAGTACATGGTTTGTAATGTTTGATTATAGAGTATGGATATCATGTTGTACGTAGGCATTTGGGGGCATGGGGGCATTGATGAAATGATCCTGTTTATATCACAAGAACATATCATAGAAATCACATAGCACCAATTCCCTAAAGATTTCCAAGCCTCTTGGAATGGAAATATTAAAAGCTCACAGATGTGATATATGCCAGTTGGCTCTTAACCTTTATCTTCTCAGCCACTCCCATATGTTATTCTGAAAAGAAATTAGATTATTTTTTTTTCATTCACCAAGTTGAAATGGTTCATATATTCCATTTTATCATAGTTCCAAGTGTTTATCTGGCTGGCCCCAAATGCTCATTGCTTCTCTAGACTCACATTTGTCCTCTGTTTATAGCATTCATTACATTTGAAGGGCTTCAACTCATGGGGTTTATGCACAGTCATAGTTTGGGCAAGGTTATCTCATTGGAACCATTATTATTTCTAGGATGCCATAAATAAATATTTGCTACACGTATAAAAGACCTTCTACAACAAATGGAGCATTTCCAGAATCCTGCTCCCGGTTTTCTTCAGCAATAAAATAAGGAGGGTGGTCTACATGAGTTTCAAGGTATCTTCCATCACTAAGATTCAATTCAGTAACTAAAGTATTAAGACAAAAGCTTATCTTTTTATTTCATTAATGCTAATTTACAATTATCCTTCTAGGGCAGACAATCATAACTGATCCCTGATCTTGTCCTCTCCCTCACTGATTTCTCCATAGCGAGGCTGGCCAATATCATAGCATAATGAAAAGCCATTCCTGATTCACCATGAAGAAGATCTGGTTGTTGTTCCTAGGAAAGCTGAAAGAAGGGGTGAGTGAGAATGGCTACTTCTAGTCATGTAATGACCCATTGATGGAAGAATTTGACATTTAATATGAAGTAATAGACTGAGCAATCCACTGGCCTTCCTTCCATCCTTTGTGATAGGAGTGGATGGTTGGTGAGAAAGGGGGTTCGACATCTGTTAAAAGAGGAGAAAGCTTCTGGAGGGCACTCCAGAGTAGCTTAGGCTCTCCAAGTAGCATGATGTGATTCCAGTAAGGGTTGAAGGGTCATGCTTCTCTACTTCCCTACCCTGGACAGTAAAGGAAGCATCAATGTACTTATGGGGATGGGGTAGTGGGGGGTGAAAAGAGAAGGGGAGAAGAGGCTTCCAGGGCAGGTACATGCCAGTTCTAAGTACAAAGGCAGAATTTGGTGATATTGAATCAGCAAGGAAGTGAAAAGGAAAAAGAAGACCCTTTTACTGGATGACAACTTAACAAGCACATGTGTCATAGGTTCAGTTCTCCAAGTCCCTACATTCAGGAGAATAATAGTCAACAGTGGAATAGGAAGCCCATGAATTCACAATCAGCCACGAACTGGCTTATGTGGGATTCTTCCAGACACCCAATGCAGACCCTAGTGCATTAATAGGCAATCAGCTAAAGGAAAATACCCTGTTATCATCTCCCATGATTAAAAGTTATACATGTGTCTCCAATCACTAACAACAGGCTGCCTAGTCATAGGCTGAATATGTGTTGCCAAAAACAGAAGGAAGGAGAGATGGGGAAGAAGGAGAGAAGCCATGGAGGAGAGGCAGGAGGAAAGGCAGGATGAAAGGAGAGGCAAATGAAAATAAAGGAAGGCAAGCAGAAGAGGCAGGTTGGGGGGAAGGAAGACAGGAAGAAAGGAAGACTAACAGTGATGCAGTACAGTAAACATTTTAGTCCACATTAAAAAAGATAATGAAGAGTCACCCTGGTGTTGCAGCTCCCATTCCATTATTAGAGCACAAAGAATTGTCTTTGCTTCATTATTGCTTAATTCCAGAATAAATGTTGCCATCATCCTTTCATAGAATTATGAACTGTGTCTTTATTTACTTGCACGGCACAATTTTCAAACATGCGACGGACCGTTGCTCATGTTTTTCATTGTCATGGTATTAGGGAAATGTAGCATAGGCTCCAAATTTGCAGCTGCTGTCCAATCATAAGATCACACCATCCGAATAATGCTATGATACGTGACATTCTCTCTTTGGCGGCTCTGTTCCTTGGGACTTCTGAATTCTGTCACCCTGGAAAATGAGCAGCATTTCTGCTGACAGATTTTTTCCTAGTCACCACTTTTAATGAAGCTCTCCCAAAATGAGGTAGGAGATTAAATACATTTTACGTACCATATCAGAACAGTGATATTAATGTTATTTGTAGCAGCAAGGTCCCAAGCAAATTTCAGTGGACTGCAATACATTGAGTAAAAAAATGGGACTTCCGAATGGAATCAGTTTCGTGAGTGTCAACACGCCATAGCAATGATATGCAGACTTTATCCTCACATTTTCTTGACAAGAACGAAAGTGTGCTTTGGCACAGTTTCCAAGTACATCAAATTACTGCCCAAAATGGAATTTATTGCACAGGCAAAAGTTTAGTAAAGAAGGCCCGTAAACTGTAATAAAAGGCTACTATATCTCCTGCTCCCTCGCTTCTAATGTGACAAGGGTATTATTATCCAATATAGCCATAAAGCCTTTTATAGAGATATTTTTCCCCTTAGCCCTGTTATTTTAATTTGTGCACAGGTTTGAGTCCAGGCAATTTCCCCCTGCAAGGGCTCTCCTCTAATAGAATTATCCTCCCTCCTCCCCAAGATGGCCTCCAGCCTTCAGTCCACTGGCCCCAGTAGGTCATGATTCTGTGCAGAGCCGTGGACACCTCCTAGGCAGCCTGCCATTATCTGTGCCAGATACCCTAGTGTAATGCAGTCCCCCAAGAGTCGGCACAGCTGGTCCCAACTTGAAAAACCGAACCATTTGGAGAGCTCAGTGAGTTTATTTTTCTCTGCCTGGGTACCTCATTTTCTGAATTCCTCGGTCTTGTCATAAAGCATCCCTTTTGAGAAAAGGTAAGCCTAACAGGATTAAATGTAATTTAGAGTCAATAAGGAGAAGTCTGCCATCAGGCAGTATTATAATAGATGGTATTATCAGAAGGTATAGGATTTAGAAGGTTTTCAGTGACCCATTCTACTGTAAAAGATGAAATCATGAGGAAAAGAAATGTCATTCTTAGTCAGACCCTCTCACTAGTTCCATCATGCAAGCAAATCAATTCACAGTCCATTAGAGTAATAAGAGCTGTGTATTATATTTTATGGGGTTGGGCAGGGGGAGATACATTTACAAGAGAACTGAAAACACAACCCGGGATTCTTGGTACAATCTTCTTTATTGCCACTCGAGTGGTAAATAAAATGTTTTCGGTTCTGCATGACACTGAAACTGAACGTACAAATGCTACATAAAACCTCCTGCATGAAAGAATTGCAGTTTGGCTCTCAGCATGGAAGCCCCTAAATCATCACCCACACGTCAGGGAGCTGGAGCACTCCCCAGTGTCTCTGTCTCCAGGTGAGTCTCTCAGTGCACCCATGTCGTGAAGGAGTCATTCTTTCCTGAAGACCCCCTCACCATGGCTGTGCGAGGTGTAACATCTTTGATGCTTAGCAACAGAACCCTGCAGGAACCCCAGTCAGGAAAGAGAGTAGAGCTCTGTGCTCAGAATGACCAGCTTACCATCCTAGTCTTCCACCAACCGAGGATCCCCCTTCACCAAATGGTCAGCCTTTAGAAAGAGCAGATGATAATTAGAAGAGACAAGAAGGCACCGAGAGCCAATTGTCTAAAATCCTGTCCTTTGATGATAGGTAGTATGAGAAAAATAGAATAGAAGAGCTTCTTGGGTCTTTGGTTTCTCTTTTTGAAAGGAGTGGGATGAGAGATTTGCCAGTTGTCGAAGTGTTCCTCCTAGAGTGCAGGCCTGACTACATCACCTCCCTCCGCTCCATATATTCCAGTGATTTCCTCTCACCTCTGGATCAATTATAAAGTCCTCTACTTGGCATTCACAGCCCTTCATAACCTGCCACTCTTACCTTTCCAGGCTTCTTGCACCATACACCTCACTTCCCATACTCCACCGTCCAGTAACATGGGCCTCTTTGATGTTCTTTAACCAAGACATTCCATCTCCTGACTTTAGGCATTTTCCCTAGCTGTCTCTCATGCCTGTGCTGCCCTCCTTCCTCATCTCTGCCTTCTAGCTTCCTTCAACTCCCAACTAAAATTCACCTACGGAAGCCTTTCCTATCCCCATCTCCTTAAATCTAGTGCCTTCCCTCTGTTGATTATTACCAATTTTTCCTTTATATAGTTTTTTCACACCTCTTTATACATTGCCTCCTCCAATAGACTGAATTTTTGGAAAGAATAGCCTGTCTTTTAGCCTTCCTTGTATCTCCATGACTTAGCACTGTGCCCAACACATAGTAGATGCTTCACAAATGTTTGCTGAATGATCATTGCCAGATTCATCCTTAGTTCTCCCTGCTTCTAGCTCACTCTCTACCTTGCCTTTCCTCTTAGTCCTTACCTCACCTCTGAACTGATTCTGTGGTCACTTCCTGTCCACTGCAGCATGAGATCTGAGTTCATGCAAGGGGAGGCATAAGAAAGGGAAAAATCAAGAAAATGTGTCTTAATGGAAGAAATAAGCAAATTTTAACTTTAAATGGTTGGATAACGGGCAATATAGGTCAGAGAAATGCATAAGAAAGTCATCAACAGCTTCAGGTTCTGTGGATTCTCCCTCTCCATTCCTATATGGAGATAGCTGGGTGACAGGGCAGAGGGAGCACTAGGCTTGACAAGGAGAGCTGAGTTCTAATACTGCCTCAGATGCTAGCTATTTTTTTTCACCTTGGGCAAGTCATTTAACTTCTCTCAGTCTCAGTTTTGCAGCCTATAAAATGGGGATAATTAAAACAGGTGGAGCACCTCATCGAGTCACGGTGAGAATTAAATGAGTTCATGTGTGAAAAATGTTTTACAAACTTTAAAACACTATATAAGTTTCAATTATTATTATTACTATTCCTGAGAGGCAGTGTGGTAAAGAGAAAGCTATGAAAACTTCAATCTCTGATATGCATACTGGCTGGGTGACCCTAGGAGATTGATCTTATCTCTCAATTCTATAGGCCGCTCTCTATGACTATCAATAGCAGACAAGGAACATCGGTACAAGGGTGTTATCATGTGGGAGTTCCTTACATTGATGATATCACGAGTCTAGCCCCTATCATCATCATCATCATCATCATCATCATCATCATCATTAATTATTCCTTTATCTTACTCCAGAAACTCATTACCTCATGCTACTACCACAACCTCTTCTTTGTGTCCAGCATCTCCTGACTATCCTACATGCTCTGATGGATTTGTGAACCATGTCTCTCGAGCAAGAAGCTGCACATTGTCATTTGCTCATCACATCAGCCAGCCATTCAATACACACCATGAAATAGTAGATAGATTACTGGACTTTAAAGTCAGGAAGACCCATGATCAAGTCCTTCCTCAGAAATCTACTAGTTATATGACTCCAGGCAAGCCATTTAACCACTCTATGCCTCAGTTTCTTCATCTATAAAATGGAGATTGGACTTGATGGCCTCTAGGATCACTTCCAAGTCTGTATCTATGATCTATTCCTACTTTACCTAAATTTCCTTATCTCCCATAGTCCTTGCATCCAGGTAGACCTGCCTCTTCATTGGCTCTCCTCATTCCACTAAGAGGATTGCTCAATCTGTCTCTGCATACTTTGCTCAAGCTGTCCCCTGCCTGGAATGCCTTCTAACCTCCTTTGTATCGATCTAAATCCTATGCTTCCTGCAAGACCCATCTCATACACTACCTTTTCCACAAAGCCACCACTGAATATTCGGTGCATATTTTCCTTTTCTGAATTCCTGAAGCCCTTTCAGTCAGTTAATCATCTCCCTCTTCTCTATGTGTCCTCTTATGCTCTAGTTTCATGCAAGTCTTCCCCCCACCCCAGACTAGATAACGATCTCCTCTAGAGCAGAGATTGTACGTCCCATGTTTGGGGGATTTCCCCAGAATTTTGGACGTATAGCATACTTTAAATATATTTATTGATTTCAGTTGTTATTAAAATCCCATTCAGAAATACTTCATGCAAATACATCTGTGGCCCTCTTATTTTATACTGTTGAATAAGAGAAGGGAAAAAACTAAGTTTTAGCAGATACTTGGTAGCCATAAAAGATATAAAAGCCATTAAAGGAAAAATTGTGTGCATTTAGAAAGAGCCAATATCGATCAATTTTGCTGATTATTTCTTTTCTTCCTCTTTTTCTCTTTAATAAACTATTTATTGTATGATATGTCTCAGAGAGGCAAGGGCAGAACCTAGGCAATTAAAAACAAAAGACATTAATAAAAATTATTTTTAAAAAGTCATATAGTAACCATTATAAGCTAGGGTGGATTACTTAAGAAATTAAACAAGCATTTCCATAACATAGTACAATGAAAAAATGATAATTGCACATGAAACTGCAAATCTACTATATACAACTTGCTATTCCATTTAAATATACAACAAAGTTATTGTTGTTTTCCTTTTTCTCCCCCTCCCCCACTCTAGAGGTGGCCACCATTAGACAACAAATATATATTGTGTGTATACACACACACACACACATACATGTATACATATACATACACATATACATATATACACACACACATATGTATATGTGTGTATGTGTATATATATGTATATACTATACATACTTCTATTTATCAGTTCTTTCTCTGGATGCAGATACTGTCTTTCTTCATATGTCTTTTATAGTTAATTTGGGTATTTATAATAGTCAAAATAACTTATTCACTCATCCTTTTTTAATAGGGTTATGAGATTGTTAAGTGATGGCAGTGCCATAAACATGATTACCTATTCAACAAGGGGACAGACCCTAACTTCTACCATTTGGTGAAGGGGAGATCACTGGTTGATAGGAGAATAAGGCGGTCTTTCAGAAAGCTGAGCCCCATTCCCTTCTATGTCTCTAATAACAATGTCTATGGCCTATTTTGTCCCTACCCAAGGGTCTTCTTATTAACAACAGAATTTGGCTTATGCCTCTCAAAGGAATTCCCAGTCCCCTACAAGCACCAAAGCTAACCAGAAGAATATCCACAGATTTTTATTAATACTACTGAATGGAGAAGCACTTGGTATGCAAGGCTTTTTAGCAAGGCAATACTCTAGTTACAACTCTCTCTCTAGCGTGCTCCATTTCCCTCCCCACACCTAGAGGTTCAGTCAGATCCCCAACAAAAATCACAGCTCAGTACCAAATAGAGTTCCAAGAGCACGAATGGAAGTGATAAGTGAAGGGTCAGCACATTTGTCTTTCCATTCACCTGCTTCCTTCTGGGATCTGTTCATTCCCTTATTCCAGCATCTATACATCTTTTGTCATTCTCAAACTTTGTCTCGGTCTGCATCCTCATCTTTCAGAATAGCCCCAGGGCTCTTATATTACCCTATATGACACTATCAGGCTTTGAAGTTGCCTGCAGCACTCAGTTTAGCCCTAGATTGCCTTAGCATGCGCCTGGCAGTGTGGTTCTTTCCCTAAGCTGGCCCCATACTCTCCACGAGCATTCTAATCAGAAGTCCTTTCTCCCTCTCCGTATTGCACGTGCATTTTATGGCCCCTGAAAAGGCAAGAGAGAGGGCTGATGGGAAAAGAAGTCAGTCATAACTTTTAAAGGGATGTTTGAGTACTTGGGGTACTTTTCAATGGGGGGATTCAGTGTATGGCTATGATATCTGGCCCTCCCAATATTCTCATGGATATGTTGGAAGGAAATGGATTATTAAAATCAGCTGGCTCAGAACTAGTTGACTTGACAGACCCAAGCAGTGCCAATTAATGAATTGATACCAACCTGTGCTTAATAAATATTTATTGAACTGAATTGAATTGAAATTGAAACTAAGATAGGTCTCTAGTCAAGTTCCAAGGAGCTTTGTCTTTGACCCTTTTCTATTCAACATCTCTATTGATGACTTGGATGAAGATATAGACTGGAAGAATGATTGGCTGACTCTAACAAAATCAAATTTAACAGAGATAAATGTCAAGTTAAGCCTTGGGTTCAAAAAAGTCAAATAGACAAGTAGAGCATTAGGAAGATGTGTTTGAAAACAGGTAGGGAGTTTTAGTAGACTACAATCCCAATAAGAGTCAGCTGGGTGCCTTGGCAGTCAAAATAGCTAATTCAATCTAAGGATGGAATAGCAGCAGCAGCAGCAGCAGTAGTTTGTTATTTTACCCCAATACATCATCATGGTCCAGAGGTGACCCCAGGTTTTCAGATTCATGCTGGAAAGGCCCAAATTATAGTTCAGGTATTTGAGAGGTTTTGTTGTTGTTATGGTTGTGGTTGAGATAATAATTATCTTGGGATTTAAAGATGAAAGTGACCTTAAAAATCTCCTGATCTAATATGTTCATTTTATACATTTGGAAACTGAGGCCCAGAACCCAGAAGTTATTTATATAAAGTCACACAACCACCAAATAGGAGGGCCAGGATTCAAACCCAGGTCTCCTTACTCCAAATCTGCCATTTTTCCAAATTCATCAGACATCACCATGCTGTGAGTCAGGAAATGTGGGGTCTAGTTCCATTTCTGCCACTACCATTAACCTGCTATGATTTTTGTCAAATCACTTCGCTTCGCTGTATCTTGTTTCTTTGCTTATAATTCAGAAGGTGATTGAACTCTAAGGTCCTTTCTGCTCTAATCATCTGTGTCTGGTGGAGGAAGCTGTGTGAGCACTCACCAAGGAAATAGGACAGGGGTGGAAAACCTATGACCTTGAGGCCACATGTGGTCTTCTAGGTCCATAAGTGTGACCTTTTAACTGAATTTCAGAGGATCTAGAAGACCACATGTGGCCTCAAGGCTGTAGATTCCCCACCCCAGAAATAGGCCCTGGAGCTTCTCTACTTCCAGTCTTGACTCTG
The DNA here is from genome assembly GCF_011100635.1 of Trichosurus vulpecula. Classification (NCBI taxonomy): domain Eukaryota; kingdom Metazoa; phylum Chordata; class Mammalia; order Diprotodontia; family Phalangeridae; genus Trichosurus; species Trichosurus vulpecula. The sequence continues at coordinate 186,880,117 of NC_050578.1, forward strand.
TCCAGCCAGCTTGCACACTTCACCTACCTACCTAGGGGAAAGTAACTGGGAGAAGGGGCATTGTTATCTGGGAGTCGGGGTAAGATATTCAAGTATCAGTCACCAATAATTCTGGTAGAGGTTGCTCATTGGTAAAATGAGGAGTATAAAGCACCTAGCTCCCAGAGTTGTTGTGAGGATCAAATGAATGAGTATTTATAAAGTGCTTTGCAGACCTTGAAGAGCTATATAAATGCTAGCTACTGTTATTGTGTGAGGGGAAAATGAAATAACAGGTAAAGTTCTTTGCAAACTTTAAGTTATATAAATATGAGATATTATTATTATCTGGCTTAGAAAGAATACTATGAGGAAAAACTTATGTAACTTGCAAAACATATAACTTTAAGTTATATAAATATTAGATATCATTATCTGGTTTAGAAATAACACTATGAGGAAAAACTTATATAACTTATAAAACTTATATAACTTTAAATCTCATTTAGAAAAAATACTATGAAGAAAAAATCAAAGGAGCTATCATCATTTATTGTGTGAAGAAAACTATTTAGTTGCTTGAATATCTTCCTTTAGTTCAAATTGCACTAAAGAATAGAGGTCTAGGACCTTTAAAAATAGATCTTATCACTCTTTGACACCCTGGGAGAAACCCTGAGTGAGAGAAATAGAAACAGGTGGGCCAAGCAGTGATTGTTATGGATCCCTCCTTTTTTCAAAGGTAGTTGGGGAAAGAGGAAGGGTGTAAAGAAGGAGGGGAAGGAAGGAGGTTCTCTTGGCTTCTCCCTTCTCCATTTCTCCTCCACCCAAAGTATGGCCATGTCCTAATTATTTCCTCTTTGTAATCTTTGCATTCTCACTGCCACTCCCTAGCTTGGGTCTTCATCACTTCATACCTGTATTAGTCCTTATACAAGCCAGTAAACTCTCCTCCATTCTCTGAATTCTAAATCAAACTGCACACTATTGCCATATTAATCATTATGTCACATCACTTCTCAAAGTCCTTCAGTGGCTGAGTCCCTAATGCCTACAGGATAAAATCCAAATAGCTTAGCCTGGCAGTCAAAGCCGTCCACAATCTGACTGCCATCCACCTTTCTTATGTGAATCCCTCTGCCAATCCTCTGCTTTTAGCAAAATTGATCCCACCCACCCCCAAACTACTCCTCAAATAGGTTTCATGTTCTCCTTCCTAAGCATCACTGCTGGTGTTTTATCCCTGGCCTGGAAGGTTCCTTTCTAATTCGACCCTTTCTACCTGTTCTCAAAGTAGCTTCCTCTGTCATTTGAATGTGTTACACGGGCTTACTTGATGTTCCTGGTGTATGACACTCTGTCTCCTATCTCTGTGCCTTAGCCCTGGCTGCCCCCATGCCTGTAATGCTTTTCGTCCCCACCTCTGCTTCTTAGTTACCCTGACTTTCTTTGAGATTCAGCTCAATCCTCACCTTGTATAAAAGTCTTTTCCCAAGACTGCTTTCCATCTACTCTGTATATGTCTCATATACTTCACTGTTTATGTGTTCTCTCCCCCTTGAGAATGTAAGCTCCTTGAAGGCAAGGACTATTTTTGCTGTTCTTTGTCTCCCAGAGCTTATGAAAATGCCTGGCACATAAAAAGTGCTTAGTTAATGCCCATCGACTGACTGATTACAGCTCGTTTTCTTCCTTCTTCAAGCCTCTACTAAAATATCACTTCTGTAAAGACAATTCTCGCCTGTCTGACTGCCTCCAGCTTCACGGAATCTCGTGTATCTAACTCCACTCATTTGGCATTTCTATACAGCCTTGAATTATTCTCTTTTCAGTTGTGTGTCCCCTTCTCTTGCTATAAGCCTAATGTACCAGTGATAGTCTTTTTCCATTAATGTGTCCTGAGACTCAGCTCCCTGGTGCCCCCTTCTGGTTTTTCACTGCCACCACTTCTCTTGATTGAAATGTAACAAGATACTAAGTACACAGACAAAGTGAATTAATAGCCCCTGCCCTCAATGGGCTTGTATTCAATTGGAAAATATAACATTTGCCTGGATAAGTAAACATAGATAATTTGAGGAAGAAGAGACCATTATCAGAAAAGGCTTCCTATAGGAAACAGCACGTGAATTGAGCCTTGAAGAAAGCAAAGGATTCTAAGAAATGAGAATGAAGATGGGGTTCATTCCAGGCATATCAGACAGCTGTTTCAATGGCATGGAGAATGCAAATGAAATACTGAGTCTGGGGAACAGTAAAAAGGCCAATTTGAATAGAACAAAAAGTATGTGAGTAGAAGAACATGAAATATGTATGGCAAGGTAGGATGGGGTCTACTAATGAAAGACTTTCAATGCCAGAGGAGTTTGTATTTTCTTTCCTAGAAGCAATAGGAATTCTTCAGTAGGAAAGTGACATAACTAGATCTGTGCTTTAGAAAGATTAAAAGGTGGGGCAATTAGGTGGTATGGTGGATAGAGCACCAGCCCTGAAGTCAGGAGGACCTGAGTTCAAGTGCTCAAGTCTAGCCTCAGACACTTACTAGCTGAGTAACTCTGAGTAAGTCACTTAACCCCAATTGCCTCAAAAAAAAAGAATAAAAGGTATAGAAGAAGTATTAGAGAACAAAGATACTGCAAGCAGGTAAGAGGTAATTTCAATGGTCAGTGAGGATCAGAAATCATATGCAGAAGTCTGGGCAGAACAATTAGAGTATTTTCAAGAAGGCCTGATGAAGCATTCTGAATGAAAATGATCCCCTCCCCCAGCCCTGAAACATGGAACGGTGAATTTGAAGTCAGAAGACACAACTCACAGCCCTGCCATTTATTTGCCTGCGACACTGGTTAAAGTCTCTTCATATGTCTGGGCCAGAATCCTCTTCTATAAAATGTGAGGGCTCAATTGGAAGCCCATTAAAGGTCCCTTCCTGCTCAAATCCTACAACTACATAATGACAGGAGCCAATAAAGAGCTTCTAAAAAGAAAAAAATAGATAATATTTACATAGGTGCATTTAGATTTACAAAGCATTTCGCATATGTATTATTTCATTTGATCAACAATCCTGTGAATTAGGTGCTAATATTATCTCCATTCTGCAAAGGAGGAAACTAAAACTAAGAGAAGTTAATGAGTGTCTCAGGATCACACAGCTACTAAAAGTCTGAGGTAGGATTTGAACTCAGATCTTCCTGACTCCAAGCCCAGCACTTTATCCATTAAGCCACCTCAGTGCCTACATATGAAAAGTTAAAATTTAAGAATTCTTTATGTGGAATAATGGCATGCTAACATATTAACAGGTGATAAATTCTGTCTAACCCTCTCATATCAGTTCCCCACTCCCTGCCCTCTTTCAGACATGGCCTATAATTATTATAAAGGCCACTATAAAGTTTCAGCTTTCTTAAAATTTCTTCTAACTTTATTCTTTAAAACTCATCCTACTTTGTGCTTCTGCACAATATCCCTCCCAGGACAATTAGATCCTAAAATATTGTGATCAGTAATGAATATAGTTCTCCAGGTGAGGCAGAGAGGTAGTAATTAAACAGTAGTAATTCCACCCTGCTTGATTTATATTTGGCTTTCCCAGTAATGAAGCCCAATGTTCTATTTTCCTCTTGCATGGTGCCAATAGAATTGGTCTTTAAGGATTATCCTTTAAATCTTCTTTTTTGGTCATTTGATGTTATGGATGTTTTTTTCCAGCATATTACATATGCTTTTGTGATTCTCTCATTTGAAAAATAACTGAAAGCTAGTAGCCAAATACTAATTCCAAGATTACAGATACCTGACAGGCATTTTGACAAGTACTGCTATTGCCAGCCCTCTCTTTTATGGTTTTCTTGATGAAAACTCAGAAGTTCTTGGCCTTAGTACAAGGTTTGGGTGGACAATTCCTACTAGAATGAACAAGAATTAAAGGAACTGAGTACTAAACAGCCAAATGAAAAATTACTGCTGTTTTTAAAAAATGTTTTTAAACTACATCTCCTCAAATAAAAAAATATCTAAAGCACCTTCTCTTTGTAAGTAGGAGGCGCTTGTGCCATGTTTCACATACAAAGAAAAAATAAAAACAATGCAAATAGGTCTAATTCACAGTTCTGACATAGAAGTTTTCCTTTGGATCAAAGATACATAAAAATATAAGTTTTACTGTCCTCCAATGACTTTCTGGATTCCTAAGCTTAAGATCTATGTGATTTTAAAGAATAATTAACAACTTCCATTTTCATATATAAAAAACTTCAGGTTCAGTTTTTTTTTTCTGGCAGTCAAAAGCCAATCAATCTTGCTCTCAAATGCTAATAAGAACAATTAAAAGTAACATTAATTGAAATACTGCAGGGGCTGTTAAGTCTGCCCTCCCCCACCTCTCTTACTTTAACCTCATGGCAATACCAATTTAGAGTACTAATTAGTGAGTCGCCCTTTGTCTGATCAATCTTTGGAAGGGAGAGTTGGCCTTTAAAGCCCAACAGAGAGCTGCAGATGGCCAATGCACGTTGAGGAAGTCTGTGTGCCAGCATCCAGGATGTTTATTTCACCTGGTAGACCAAATGTGACAGGGCATTTTATTTACAGTGTGAATATTAATTTTCTTTCCTTTTTTTTTGGTGGAGAAAATGCAGAGCTCATTTGTATTGTTGTAAAAACTTGTAAATATGCCCTGTAGGATAAATAATATTCAAAACAACATCCTAATTAAAAGGAAAACTGAGTTGTCTTGCACAATAATATGAGGGCACATAAATTGTAAATAAGATACATTGTGAAAATGAAAAAAGACAGGCTGGATCGGAAAGGAATGAAATAAGATTTTGAACTGGGTTTTTGAATGAGCACAAATTGTAAGATAATGTCTCATTGAACATTAAAAATGAACAACCATTGGCAAAGACGTAATGGAATTTCCTATGGATACTGTTTTTATCTTAATATAATTTTCCCCAGTAGTTCCACTGTAGTCATTTCTCTTTCCCTTTGTCCAAAGTCACCAGAATGTTTTCATTGTCGGTGTTACTCAAGGGCAAACCTGAAAGCAACTCAGAATCCAACTGAAAACACAGAAAGGAGGCATGACAGACCCATAAGGACCATCATTCCACCCTGTAGCATTAGTCTGATCAATTATCCTCTCCACCCATCAGCTGGGGTTAGATGGGAAAGCTTGATTATATCTTTCTTTGTAAGTAGGCCTGAAGCCTCTACTTACTAGGAACTAAGCCTATTTGGGCTTGAAGCCCTCAGGGCCCTAAGGGGAGTTGCTAAAACTAGAGACAATGGTATGTTCACTGCATACTAGTCAATCATGAATTCAGCCAATCAGAGTCCTGAGTTCTAGCTAATCAACACCAGCTAGAACTGTATATAAGGAGAGTCTGGAGTGTGAGAGAACCAGAATTGAAGAGCGAAAGAACTGAAAAAAAAGCAGAACTGAAGGGAAGCAGAATTGAGTAGACATCAAGAAGACATTGAGGCAGCAGACATCAAGAGGGCGCTGAAGAGCAGACATTGAGAGAGACAGTGTTGACAAAGCTGTGGAAGAGAGTGCTGAGCAGAGAGTTAGGATTTATAAGTGACTGTTTACAGGAAAGGCCCTAGCAGGGAGGAAGGTTACAGGATGAATTGGTTCCTCACTATAATACTGTGTTATAATTTCTTTGTTGCTACATTGAGGTTTTGTAATATAATTGCTACTATATCAGATTGGGGTTATTGGTCTTGGGATTGGATACTCAGGTCTAAATAAATGTTATACTTCCTCTACCTTCTACATAGAGAATTTTTAATACTTTGTGATTCCAAACCATTCAGGCATGTTCATGGTCATTCTCGAGGTCATGAATCTTGCCTTACACACCCCCAACAAGAATGTCCAGAGCTGCACAGTTGTCCTTAAGCCCACTGGCAGTCACAAAGCTCATCAGACCTGGATTCACCAACCAACTAAATGCTCACAAGGGACCCATTCTATGGCTTTGGGGTCAGAGAAATAATAAAGTGAAGGTGGCTGGAAGGGGATCATGGAATGGGTTCCCATGAACAAATGGACATTTCCCAAGGGTTTGGCTCTATAAGAGTTTGAGTGTCATGCCTCCCACCTTGTTCATAAGTTCTGGAGCCTCCCAAGGGCTGGAAATAAGGAGGACATGCCAAAATGAGAGTGAGAACCTAAGAGATGTGAGGCTGACATGAATATTCTTCCCCAATGAAGCCGCCTCTGATCTCCTCAGCTGAAACTGTTCTCTCTTTTCCCATATTTCCTGTGTGTGTGTGTGTGTGTGTGTGTGTGTGTGTGTGTGTATGTGTGTGTACAAGGGAGTTGGGGGGTTCTTTTCCCTTCTACCCTTCTACTTTTTATGATATTTATTTACATTCTTTCTGTGTTCTTCCCAGCAAGAGATAAGTACCTTGAGGGCAAGAAATATTTCATTTTTCTTTTTATGTACCCAATATGCAGTTGAGTGCTTTGCACATAGTAGGAATTTGATTTATGTCTGTTGGATCAAATTAAATTGAATTCCCTTAGCCACAGAGGGTTCTTAGCAATTTTCTCTTAGTAGATATGTGTAGTAAGCCTTTATTTCACACCTACCATGTGCATTTTCCTAGATAGTGTGACACATAGTAGAAAAATACAATATAAAACAATGTCTCTTCTCTCAGAGTTTAAAGTCAATTGTGAAGATAAAACATGCAAATGATAAAGAGTAACAATAGGAGCTTGTATTTCTACATCTTTAGGGTTTACAAAGAACTTTTCTTATGTCAGCCCTGTGAAGTAGGAAGTTTTATAATGCCCCTTTTATAGATGAGGAAACTGAGGCTGGGAGGGAAAATGACTTGCCTAAATTCACATAATTGGCAACAGGACTTAAAGCCAAGGTTTTTGCTCTTGAGTCCAAGGGTCTTTACAGTATTTGTGTGGTACAAACAGATGCTCAAAGAGGTTTATTTTTTTAATGCATTACAGTGAAAGGTAGAAAGACAAACTAGAGAGAAGTATTTTGAGCAGGGGAGCAGACACAAGATTTAATATGGCTGTGTAATCTTGTTCAAGTCACTGCAAATTTCTGTGCCTCAACTTCCTTTTCTGTAAAATGAGGGGAGTTGGATTTAATAGTCTTTTATAAATTTGCTCACTAGCTCTTTCCATCACTTTGCCATCTAGCTTACATTGTAAGCTTCACAAGGGCATGTCAACTGATTTTGCTTCCCTCTCTGAAAACTATAAAAACTGTCTACTGCAGGGTAATATGAGTTCTTTCATAGTAGGGACAATTTTTGCCTTTCTTTGTAGATCCAGTGTTTAGCACAGTTACCCAAATTACAGGAAGCACTTAATAAATGCTCGCTGTTGTTTTACCTAGGGCAGGGCCATTGAAAATTTTGTCTCTGGATGGCAACCCAAAAGGTATGCACCCTCCCACTTCACCATCCACCCAGGGGAGGGAAATTCCAGGTCCCTGGCAAATCTGTTCTAACAGATGGGCACAGGGTCTGCTGGAGAGATGCTTTCCTTAAGACTAAGAGAAGACCTAGTTAGAGATGTGGGTCAGCTCTGTCTAACCATGATCTATCCCTGAAAGGACTCAAGGATATTCAAGGAAAGGGGTCAGGCTGCACCAGGGTAGGAGTTACTCCTATCTACATGATGTTGAGCACAGACAAAGTGTTATCCAACTTCCAAGCAGGCCTAGGAGAAGCAACGGGCTAAATCAGATCATGGTACAAGGAATCTACCCATCTGAGCTTGCCATAGTTGACAGAATACCTACAGCTCTATTATGACACTAGTTAATAGCTCTGTTGATGTTAATTATATGTTATACAATTAATTTCCTTTGGCCTTATGCATTTTTTTGTAAAGGAAGAAAGGGAGAAAGAACGAGACTGAATTTCCTCAAAATCTGGTCACCTGCAGAAAGGCCTACCTTTTTTTCAAACATCAATGAAACATGTAAGAAAGCTCTCAAATTTTTTAACAGAATTGTCCCATAGCTAATATATCAATGTGTAAAGATGATGTGCCTACTCACAGCTTTTATTTTAATTTCATCAAGATCAAGAAAGAAAATAGTCAGGTCCTTTCAGGACAGTTTCTTTAGCCAGAGAGCTGGTAAAGAGGCACTAGATGAAGAAGAAATAAGCCAATGCCCACTTTCCACAGGTAGGGTTCAGTTGTTTTGTGAACAGTCACATTTTAAATATGTATCTATATCTATAAACCACCATTTCTGTAATTTTCCCACTTTGAAATTGATGAACAAGTTTTGTTTAGGCTGCAAATTTGTTTTATTCCAAAAATTGATGAGTCTTTTTCCATTCATTCCATTCCATTTCCATTTCCATTCTTTCAAAAAGAAAAGAAGCACTTTGCTTTCTTAGGATGAGATAATAGTTCCCAACTCATTCAAGGATGCTGACCCCTTTTACACATCTCATATCCAGATCCATACGTGAGGATACTCATTGACTGAGAAAACAGATGATAACAAAAGAGTACTATGAATCCAGTAAAGCTTTAAGTCAAGCTATAACAGTCACGATAGCATCTCCTCACATTCAAAAAATAGCAAGATGGGTCTGTATATAATTGATTTACTCTCCAGAGGCTGTTGGAATTGCATGTAGATTCACAAACTCTTTTTGTTTATACTCCATGGCCACAGGTTGGAAATTGTTGGTGTAGTGAAGACAGCCCAGCACTCAGGAGACTAGAATTCAAGTTCACTGCTCTGTGACCTTGAGAAAATTGCTTCATCTCTCTGGTTCTCATTTTCTTCAGTAAAGGAGGATATGGGGTTAAATGTTAAGATCCCTCCTACATGTAAAATTCTGCAATAACTTGTATAATGGGGGAAAAAAGAAGGAGTGGGGTTAAATGAGTAAAATGAGGGGGCAGAATTAAATGTTCTCTAAGGCCTCTTACACATGAAAAATTCTATAATACCTTGAATAATGAACAAAATGAGGAGGTGGGATTAAATTATCTCTAAGGTCCCTTCCACATGTAAAATTCCGTAATATCTCAAACAATTAAAGAAAAAGCAAACACCTCATATCCTGTTAAAGAGAAAGTTAGCGTAAGAATTAACAAGTAATTAAAAATATCATTCAAAGTCATTATTCAATATTTTTTGGACTAGACCTATGATTGATTACATTAGTATATGGAACTTCCAGTAAAGAAACTCCTTTCATTCTTATAGATGTCCATAATCTTGAATGTGCTTTAACATATAGAATCAGTAATGTGATTTGATTACAAATTCTGCTTCATGGGGACTGTCAAGAGTATTCTTATATAGGCATGAAGGAGTATTCTCCAAGCTTGAGTTTTCCCAGTGCACTGTTTCTACAGGGGTCCTTTGATTCCATTATTCTGGATGACCTTGGCATACTCCTTCGCTGATTTGTAAGGAACCCGGGGTAGAGCTGGATTTTCAAAATCAACATGGTAGAGGCCAAATCTGCTACTATATCCGCTGTTCCACTCAAAGTTATCCAGAAGAGACCAGACTAAATATAACTGAAGATTGACTTTATCAAGATGGATAGCTGTAATTACAAACAAACAAACAAAAAATTAATACTTATATAAGATTTAGACAGAAATAAAATACTTGCCATTTATGTGGTAGCTAAATGTTTGTGAAGGACATACATTTATCAACATCATTTTTTTATTCTGACAATAGTCTAGTATGATAAGTGCTAGAGATACTATTATCCCCATTACAGATGCTGAAACCGAAACTCAGAGAGATGGGGTGCCTATGGTCATCCATTTTGTGTCAGAGGCAAGATTTAAACTTAAATCTTCCTGACTCCAAGTCAAAAAGATTCTTTCCATTTAGCCTTAGTGCTTCTTGAAGGCAGGCTTCATGAGAACAGGACATATAGAACGTATATCAAAATCCCCATGTATCAATCTAGCAATCACTAAGCATTTGACTATGTGTCAATGTAACAGCAAGCACCCTAGCATACCCAGGATGGCAGCTAGCACAGGTTCTTTGATCTGCTTTTCTAGGATAGACTGCTCAAAAAGGGGTTAACAATCCTACTTTTCATTACATTCACTAGTTCAAGGTAAAGGTCAGCACCCTGAACATTGGAGAAAATACAAGCAGAGGATATATAAGCAAAGAAAATACAAACAGAAATTAAGACCAACAGTCAGGGTTCCAGCTGCCTGAATCAAAGCAATATTGCTATACACTTTACACACACCATTGAGTAGGGGGAGCACAGACATCTGAGTATGAAGGGCTCTTAACAAAACTGCTACTCAGTGTCCCACCCAGGAAATCACAAGATCCTTCTCATAAACAAACCCCCAAAGCAAAATCTTACCTCAGAGTATATACACACTTTTGGCTAATAGACTCAAAACCAGAAGGCATTACAACCCTCCTGATTCAGTGCCTAATTAGCTTAGTGCCAACAGTTGTTAAAGTCTTCCTATAAGCAAGCCTCACCCTAAGCAAGCTCCTCCCCCATGGGCTCTATGTGACTCAGGATGTATTACAGCTGTGAGCTGGGCCAGAGTTCAAAGAAGGTCACATAGACCTATTAATGGATGGGGAAGATCTTCCTGTTCCATTAACATTACAGTCAGGTACACGTTAAGGTGCTGGGGACAAAAAGACAAAAAATAAGTACTACCTACCCTACATTCTACCATGGCAAACAACTTGTGTACATATACAATATTTACAGAATGCATGCAAAGTAAATATGAGGAAGAAGGGGCAGCTACAATTTCTATGAAGAGGCACAGAGACAACGTCAGGTATGAAGAGCAGCAAGCTAGCCAGCTTGGCTTGAATGCAGAGTGTTTAAAGAGAAATTATGTGTTATAAACCTGAAAAGGAAGTCTGAAGGCTACAGAGGAGCTTGTATTCTCCCTACCCCTTTGCCATATCCCTTCCCTGGGCTACTTGACTATTTAGTGTCTGAATGAGATAAAAGTCAATAATTTCATTTGTTCTGATGAGATGAAGATCCACCAGGCCTTGCCATCTGCCCTGCCTTTATGCCTGTCATTCCCCTAACACTATCATCTTAACTACTTAAGTAACCTAAGGACCTCTGGGCTTTGCCATCTGTCCCACCACTGCATCCTTAAGAGTAATGGACTTTTCATCTACCCAGAAGCTGACCTTTCTTTTATATGTTGTCTCTCCCAATTATCCATGTGAGTTCTATAAAAGAAGGATCTATCTAGCTTTTTTATTTATGTTCCCAATGCTTGGCACATTTGTTCAGTCATTTTTCATTCATTTCTGACTTTTCATGACCCCATTTGGGTTTTTCTTGGCAAAGATTCTGGAGTGGTTTGCCATTTCCTTCTCCTGCTGATTTTTATAGATGAGGAACTGAGGAAAACAGGGTTAAGGTATTTGCCCAGAGTCACACAGCTAATAAGTGTCTGAGGCCAGATTTGAACTCGATAAGATGAGTCTTCCTGACTCCAGGCCCAGCACTCTATCCACTGCACCACCTACCTGCCCTAGCTTGGTACATAGTAAGTGCTTAATAAATCCCTTTGCATTTATTCATTCCTATAGAGAAAAAGGAACAATGAGAGGTCAGGGGATCATATGATCAGTCCTGGGTCTTAGAAACATCCCTTTGGCAGTTATGTAGAGGGTTGATTAGAGAGGAGAGACACTTGAGGCAGGGAGGCCAATTAGAAAAATATTGAACAGGCAAGACATGACAAGAGACTGAACCAGGCTGGTGGATGAAGGAATGATGCAAAGAAAAATACAGATGCACAAGGTTTTTTGAAAGTCAAATCCACAAGACAGGGTGACTGGTTGGATATAGGGGGAGGAAGGGGTTGAGGGAATGACAGAGGTGGAGGTGGAGAATAAACCTATAAGTGAGATATTAAACTCTTTGAGAAAGGAAAGAGAATGACCCAGAGTCCATTAGAAGAGAAGAAGTCCAAGGATCTGGACTGGGTGATAAAGACAGATTGAGTGAACCTCAGAACAAGAGAGGTTGCCAGTGATGGTAGCAAAGGGAAATTCTGGAAACGGCAATTAAGAGCAAGTCTTACATCTCTTCTTCCTCCTGGCCTGGGGGATGGGATGGGGGTAGGGTGATGGGGGTGGGGGGAGGAGGGAATTTGGCTTAGAGGAGCACCTAGTGCAGGGGAGGGTCACCAGGGATACGGGATCACCCAGAAGGAGGCACACTTTTGAGATTTAGACTGAGGTTGAGTTTGTTAACTGGGAGCAAGGGTTCCAGAGGGTCCAATGGAACAAGGGAACAGAAGAGGATATAGAACTCAGAGCAAGAAGGCTGAGAAGGATTGGGATGAGAGTATGGAGAGAGGTAGGGGGAAGAAAGTACCTTTGCCTCAGAAGACAATTCTGAATCACAGGGATAATGGGAGCAACACAGAACCGAGGTATTGGATCTTTTTTTTTTTAAGTACTACACTACAGATTAGGATGTATGCACTGTAGTATCAGTCCTGCCACTAATTAAATGTGCTACTTTAAGGGAGTCACATGCCCTCTTTCTGGACCTCATTTAGCATGTTTGTAAAACAAAATAAGAAGGTTGTGCTGGATGCTCTCTCTAAGATCTAGTCCAGAGCTAACGTTCTACAATTAATTCTAGCTGTGTTCCTTAAAAGCCTGTATACAAATCAATTTTTCACATCCAATCCCATTTCAAAAATACTAGAAGTTTCTTGTCTAAAGGAATCCTATATAAAGGGAGGCTCTCAGATAAATAAAGAATCGCCCCATAACCATTCCAGTGTAAACCCTGACTTTTTACCTATCAGCTTTCCTAAAGAGGCACACCTGAAGTTCACCACTCCTCACAGCCTCCAGATCTTTGGAAATGATTTTCTTTGAGCATCATGCAGATTTCACAGATGAACAGTTCATAACAGGTTAATTGACTCACATTCTCTTTACTTTTGTGCCTGTTGGAGGCACACAAAGTCATTGATGGAGAAAATGCCTCATGCGTGACCTCGAGGCAGATATGAAGCAAAACAGTGTGGTTTGGGCCCCTTTTGAATAAAGTATTGTTTGAAGATGGAAAACATGATATCCATGCATACTAGCCAAGTGTCAAGAGAAAGGAACATGCATTGGATATTCCTTCTTCTCCAATGTATACACATTTTCCATGTCTTTTTTTCCACTCCATCACCACCCCTGCGCTGAGACTGTCTGAAACTAAAAGAGCCTATTGGGAAGGGAGCTGGATCTGAAACTTAATTTAAACGCCCTGCATCTCTTAAAGAATCAAAAATGACAGCATCTAAGTGTACAAAACCCTGAACACAACAACTGCCTTTGATGCTCCTGGTTTTTCAAACTGCTCACACAGAAGAATGGAAACCATGCCCCCTCCCTGCCTCTGCCATCAGGTCTGGAACTATATTGCTCAAGAGCGAGTGTTGCCAGTGACAGAGCCAGACAGTCTCTGGAAACACGCAGTACCATTGATCATGTACAAAAGCAGTGATTCATGTGCTAAACCCTGGGATAAAACGAGGCTGCTCCTGCCTCGAGGATGGGACAAAAAGGGAATCTTGACAAGTCTCATTGTTAACTGTCAGGGTTCCACAGCAGGCACTGAAACTCTGTTCAGAGACACTGGGGCCCAGCTCTTCTTTTCTGTCATGGGGCTGCTCCAGTAGAGCTCATCACCTGGTTAGGTGGAGCCTAGAAACGAGCCTGCTGGAGCAGGCTACACTGGACCGCAGTGCAGGGGAAGATCACAAACCTACTTAGGAACCTCCATGCCTCCCTGCATTCAATCTCGTTGGAAAGGGAAAGAAGCATCATCATGTGACCTGTCAGTGTGATTTATGAGGTCCCAAAATCTTGAAGAATAGGGGAAAAAACCACTTTTGTGCTTTCAATCTCCTCCTCTAGCCAGGGTTGAATGCAAAGATAACAGAGACTGACAGGGATGATTGTGGGAACAAAGCAAAGTGGGATAAATACGATGAGCATCATGGTCCCTGTATTGTATATCCTGCTTTTGGCTAGAAGGCAAGGAGGAAAAAGTCGGCAGGTTAGAAATGAAAGCTCATATTTCCATCGTGATTTACCATTTAACAAAGAACTTTTCTATCCTATCTTGACCCAGTGAAGAGATGAAGAAATGCATTCAACTTCTTCCTTTCCACGGTAGGGAGGGGAGGTGGGGGTGGGACTACTATCACTGCATTAGTTGGTTTTGCTTAATTATTTTTCTTTGTTAAAAGGGAAGAATCACTACAGGGTGGGGATGAAAATATATCCAGAAATGTCCATGACATAGAAACAAATGGAATTAATAAAACTATTTGTAAAAGCTCTCTCTTAACAATAGCACTAGGAAAGAGATAATACAAGTGATATTATCCCAGTTTTACAGATGAGGAAACTCTTCAGTTGTTGTTTCAGTTTTGTCTGACTCTCCATGACTCCCTTCCTGGTTTTCTTGGCAAAGATACTATAATGATTTGCCATTTTCTTCTCCAGCTCATTTTATAGATGAGGAAACTGAGGCAAATAGGGTTAAGTGACTTGCCCAGGGTCGCACAGCTAGTAAGTGTCTGAGATTAGATTTGAACTCAGGAAGATAAAGTCTTCCTAACTCCAGGCCCAGGACACTATCCACTGTGCCACCTAGTTGCCCAAGAAAACTAAAGCTTAGAGAAGTCAAATGACTTGGCCACAGTCACAACCTCCAGTATGGCGATATCAAACTTAAATAAAAATGGTGGCCACTAACCCATAACTAAGGATCCCTGCAGGCCACGTATTGTCTTAGAAAATCAAATATGTTTAGATATTTATTTTCTTATTAAAACATCAACATATTAAAATCAGAGAGGAACTATATTTTAATCTGGCTCAGGTCACACTTGGGAGTATTGTGGGCCCCATGTATCCAGCAGTGTTTGTCCCCTCTCTTCTAGTAAGTGGTAGAGCCTGGATTCATACCTAGGTCTCCTCACTCTAGCCTCATCCTAACACATCCTGCATCCACCTCTCTACCTCTAATCAAGACGACAGGAGAAAAATATCTGCCTAGCACACATAAATGCCCAGGTCCTGTGTGGGATCCTTGGTAAGGCACTTCCAAATATAATGAATCTCATGCCAAAGCTGTGATTAAAACACAAAACACATTAACAGCTCATTATCTCAAGGCCCTGAGCAGAATTCTCTCAAGTTTCCAGTTAGGTTGGGTACCAGTTCTCCTCTGCATGTCTCATGACTCTAAAATTGGAAAACAGGAGTCCCTTTGCCAGGGCCCAATAGGGATTTGTTCCTCCATCATTGCCCAATATGGATAGCCTTTGGTCTCCTGATTACACAGGACATATATAAAAAGCATGCCATGGTAGTAGGGGGATGCCAGTCAATAGACCCAAGCCCCCTTTAAAAGAGCACCAAAGAAACAACTGGGCAGAAAGGGAAGTGTTTTCCCAGAAACAAAGATAAGGAGGCCAAAGCCTTGGCACAGAATGATCTTCAAGGTTGTCCCTAAGGGAGAACAAGGCCTGGGGTCATCCTAGTACAGCATGTCCCCTGAGAGTTAAACATACTTTGTACTCTTCTCCCTAATCTCAATCCTACCACAACATCTGTGGCTAGGTTAAAACACACAAGTTTTAAAAAAAAGCAAGGGGAGGGTAGAACGTAGTAACCATTAGCAGCATCTTCATCATTTACATGTATATGTATACATGTATACATACGTATATGCACATAGATACATAATATATAAATTTGCAAGAATTTATACAGCATATTAAGGTTTGCAAAGTGCTTTACATATATCACATTTGTTCTTCACAATAATTCTTTCAGGTAGGAGGTATTATTATCCAAATTGAACAGATATGGAAACCAAGGTGGAAAATTCTTAAATCACTTGCCCAGGATCACACAACTGATAGTGTCTGAGGGCAGGATTTGAATTCAGGTCTTCATGACTCCAAGTAAAATGCCCTATCTAATGCAGCACCTAAATTTACAGAACTAGACTCATTCTTCCTCCCCCCACACCTACTTCAGTCTCTCTCTTTTATAATCCTCTCACATAGTTGCCAAACAAATCTTCCTAAGGTCTGACTTTGTCACTCCCCAAATACGTGTGTGTGTGTGTGTGTGTATGTGTGTGTGTGTGTGTGTGTGTGTGTGTGTGTGTGTGTGTGTGTAGGCATTGGGGGACCAATATGGGTAATGTCAAACTTAACATTTGAACTCAGGTCCTTCTGACTCCAAGCCTAGATGCCCTTTGCACTATACCACTGACTCTTAAAAGAATAAACTACAAACCCCTTAACCTGGACTCCACAATTTTGTTTTCTAACCTACCTTTCCAGTCTCATTTTCACTGTTTTTCCCCTTTCAACCAAATAATATTATTGTCCTCCTCCAATTCTCTTTTGCCTTCTCTAAATTCCAAGTACTTGCTTGGGCTAAATCCATGCAAGGGCATTCCTTCCATACCTATATTTTTCGTATTTCAGGGCCCAGCTCAAATGCTACCTCCTTGAAAATGATCAAGTAATCTCTCCCATTCTGAAACTTCTTAGCTCACTTTGTCTGAACTAATTCTACCTTAACTCATATGTTTTAAAAATATATATTTTAATATTTTTGATTAACAAAAATCCACTTTCTCTGTCTCTCACATTGCCACCCCAAACTGAAAGAGAAAAACATACTTTTAATAAATATGCATAGTTAAAAAAGCAAAGTCCCACACTGACTGACATACTTATTTGAGTAAATATCTTGTCTCCTATATTCCATTTATAAGCTCCTTGAGTTCAGGGATCATGCCCAATTTAATCTCTGTAGCCACAAAACCTGTGTCCTACAAAATTAAAATGAATTGCATTGAGAGCACCTAGCTCATAACAACTCGTATAAGGTAGGTTGTGGATGTATTATTACCCACATTATATAGATAAGGAACTTCACAGAGTTTAGAGAGTACAGAGGGTTTAAGTAATTTGCCCACTAAGTAACAGAGGCAGACTTGAATTTATGTTTCCTGGTGGAAGTTGGAGGCGGAGAGGGATGGGATATATCTGGAAGAGAAGAGCAGTACCACTCACTTTGCCTTGACGGTGGTCTGAGGGTATAGGAGGATGAGTCTTGTGAATTAGGAAGCTATTAAGAGTCTCTGTCAGTCAAATGACTCAAATCAATAAAATACGTATTTAAATTTAAAAAAAAACATTTTACTAACTTCCTACTAGGTTCAAGGCACTATGCTAGGTGCTGGCATCTCCTTTCATTCATTCAACAAGTATTTATTAAACACTTACTAAACACCAGACAATATTATAGACTCTAGTGATACAACTTAAAGAAATCAGCCTCTACCTTCAAGGAATTTCCATTCTCCTTAAGGTACTCTGCTATATACTTCCCTAGGTCCATAGGCATCAGACTGGGCCTTCCCATAACATGGAAATCTAGAGGGCATCTCAAAACTGTAGTCACTAAAATGACTTCATACTGGTTAAGAAACAGAATTACAGTCAAAGACACTTGGACAAAAATATAATGGCTTTAGACTACTTGATGAAGCAAGTCTTAATGCCAACACTTTTTATATAGGAAAATATAGCTTCCCCAACCAGAGACAGAGAAATACTTCATAGGGCTACTTTTTTGATATGTCATGCCCCATTATACCACTCTCAAAAAATAAATAAATACTGCTTCCCCTGGCCTGGTGAGGCCAATATTGAGATGTGCCCAAGTCTGTGCTTATATGGTTCCCACTGGGTTGCCAAATGCCTCTCTGTGTGGAAGGAGACAGGGAGAAATTTCAAATGACACAGTCCATAAGATAATGATCAAAGAAAAAGTAATGGTACTAGAAAATAGAAGAGGAGATAAAAGTCCTAAAACTGTGCTAGAAGAGGAATCCAAGTCAATAACCAGTGTAGCCTTGTTTCCCACCAAGCCTGGGGTATCTTGTACAAGACTCTCCTAATTGGTGGAGAGGATGCTGACACATGCAGCATCCCATGAGCATTTTCTTTACAAATTAGAAGAGTCTTATAAAAAATGCCCCAGATGGCTAAAAAGCTGTATTACACCAGAAATGCTCATTGCAAAGCTGAAGGTAAGAGGAGTGTAAAAAAGAAAGCTAGTTGAAAATCAGGAGCCCAGGCCAAATCTTGAGAACTAGCAGGAAGCAAGGCCTGAGATTTAAGAACCAAGTGTTTAGTACCGGATACAAAATGAAGTATTGTACTAGACAAGAATTCCAGTTTATTGGACTCTCTGTGTTGCACACACAAAGGTCAGTTTTTCAATCCAGCTGTGCTTAGTCAGTCTCTACCCTTCAGCATCCCTGGAATTCTTTTTAATTGGAGAATTACTTTGAGTACCTCCTTCATCATTTTAGCAACAGTGGCTCTGGAGGAGAAAGTGAGGCTGGTGACCTTGCACAGCCCTCCCTCACTCAAATCAAAGTCAACTCCAAGTCATGTCATCATTTCCCTGATGCCATGGTCCTCTTTGAAAATGAAGGACAAACACAACCTGTGAATAGACCAAGCTGCCTAAATGAGGACCCAGCTAATTAGGTAACTCAGCTCATCCTCTCCCTCTCCCTCTCCCCCTTCTCCTCTCCAAGGGAAGGTAAATTTTGATGGCCAGAAGCTGCCCACTTAACTTTGGGTTTACTGGCTAGATTTTTCTTTCTTTCTTTTTCTGTATTTCTTTCTTCCTTCCTTTCTTTTTCTTTCTTTCTTTCTCTCTTTCTTTCTTTCTTTCCTCTTTTCTTCCCTTCCTCCCTTTCTCTCTCTCTCTCTCTCTCTCTCTCTCTCTCTCTCTCTCTCTCTCTCTCCCTCCCTCTCTCTCTCTCTTTCCCCCCTCCCCCCCTCTGGTTTCACAAAATCTTAAACCCAGTTCACTCTGAAGCTCATAGATTGGACCACAAGAGGTCCCTGCCCAAGCTCCACTTAATGGCTGTATTTTGGGCCCTCCTGGCTTAGAGTGACTGTCTATGGTAATTGTTTCTCTTTGGAACAGCATCCCTGAGAGTCTTCCCCTCCCAGATTGATTTGGTTTTTTTTTTCTTTTTTCTAATTAAAGGGGCCATCCCTTGACTCACTTCTTAAAGGGGGCTATTCACTGAATGGGCATTACCTCGCTCTAAGTAAGTACATGAAAAGGCCTGAGTCTAAAAAGGCCAGGGTCTCCCATTGCATCATGGGCCATTTCCAGTTATCCTGATGAATATCAGGCCACTGCACCCAGATGAGTCTGGAAGAGAAGTGATGCTTGTGACCTTGCACAGCCCTCCCCCACTCAAATCAAAGTCAACTGCAAATTGTCATCATTTCCCTGATGTCATAGTCCTCTTCAAAATGAAGGACAAACACAAGCAACTGTGGACGCTAGAGGGCCTGTGACAGATAATTGCCAAGAACAAGCAGTCACTCTTTTTTCTCCATATCAGCCACCAATGTCCTCACGAATAAAATATTTCTTTTTCTAACTCTGAAGCAGCATAATAAAAATCTACTGCTGTCATCAAGATAGAAGAATCAGAAGAACTCATCTTGCCTCCATCTAGGTTTACAGTTACCCAGAGCATGGAATATAGGAAGAGAATGTAGGAGAAAGCTCACTTAAGGGTCCAGAGGAACTGATGTTTAAACTGCTGTTGACTGCAGCTTTCAGAACAAAGGTTTTTATCCTCTTTGAAGGTCATGGATGTCTTTGGGATTACTTATGGACCCCTCCTGAGAATGTTTTTAATATAAAATAAAATACATAAAATTACCAAGAAAACTAACTTTGTTGAAATGCAATTATTGAAATATATATGTATATATACATATGCATATATACACATATATATATTTCAGTTCGCAGCACCCAGATTAAGAAACCCTGCCTAAAATTTAGTACTAGAATAGTACCACAGTCCCCTTAACTATGCAGAATATGTAATGTTCTAAAGAAGAAAATGGAAAAAAAAACATGAGAAGGATAAGGACCAAGAAGTACTAGATTTTAAAATCTACTACAAAGTAATAGTCATTAAAATGATTTTGTACTGGTTAAGAAACAGAATTACAAAATATATCGAACAAACAAATTCAGTAGCCTAGTGGTCTATAAATGCAAAGACCCCAGCCACTGAAGTTAGAATGAACTTTTTGACAAAAACTACTGGGAAAACTGGAAAGTAGACTGGCAAAAAATAGATATACACCAATATCTTAAAGCTTACATCAAGAAAAGTTACAAATAGTTACATATCCTAGACATAAAGGGTGATATAATTGTTAAATTAGAGGAGCAAGGAAGAAATTACCTTTGAGATCTATGGATAGGAGAAAAGTTCATGACCAAATAGGTTAGAGAAGATCAGACAAGATAAAATGGAAAATTTTGATTACATGAATTTTTTTAAGTTTCCACACAAAATCAATGCAGCTAAAATTATAAAAGAGATAGTTAACAGAGAAAAAAATCTTTGCTGTAAATTTCTCTGGTAAAGGTTTCAGTTCCAAGATACATAAGGAACTGATTCAAAATTATAAGAATAATTCTGTTCCCCAAATGATAAATATCCAAAGGATAAACAGGAGGTTTTCAGAGAAAGAACTCCAAGAAAATAACCATATGAAAAATGCTCCAAATAAATAATAATTAGAGAAATATAAAATTAAATTAATTAAATTAAAGCATCTCTGAAGTTCTACCTCATGCCATCAGACAGATATGGCTAATTAAAAAAGAAAATGGCATATTTTAGAGGTTACAGAAAAAAAGGAGTTACATTGTTGCCCTGTTGGTGGAGCTGTGAATTGGTCCATTCCTGAAAAGCAATTTGGAACTATTCCTCAAAAGTTACTAAATTATATATGCCCTATAATCCAGGCATATCACTACTAGGCCTATATCCCAAAGAAATCAAAGTGGGGAAAGAACCCATGTGTACAAAAATATTTATAACAGTTTTTGTTTCAGCAAAGAACTGAAAAGTAAAGGAATGCACATCAAATGGTAATAGCTGAACAAATTATGCTATATAAATGTAAGGAGATATTATTGTAGCATAAGAAATAACAAAAGGGATATTTTAGAGAAACATTAGAAGACTTATATAAACTGATGCAGAGTAAATTGAGCAGAACTAAGAGAATGATAGCATTGTAAAAACAACTAACTTTAAAACACTTAACACCACTGATCAATTCAATGACAATCACAATTTCAGAGAATCAATGATGAAATATGTTCCCCACCTCCTAGCAGAGAGGTAGATTCAAAGTGCAAACTGAGACAAACACTTTTTGGACTTTTCTACCAATATAAAAATTATTTGGTACAAGGGTTTTCTTTTTCTTTTTTTCCAATTGAGCAATTATAATTAAACAAATTAATTTTAAAGCATGTAATATTATATATATATATATAATACATATGTGTTGAATATAACTGAATTTTAACTGAATCAAGTTGAATATAACTGAATCAAAAACATAGGATCATGATGTGCTTCAGAGACAGTGTCCTATAGTAGACAGTGTTCTAGACTTGGATTCGAGACTTAGATTCAAATCCTCCTTCTGACACTTACCTACCAGTTATGTGACTATATGTGTGTATGTGTTTAAAATAAATAAAGGAAATGTCTATAACTTCTGTTCCTATTATATCCTTGCAACAAATATCTCTTTGTAAGAGCTAATTGACAGTTATTGATTTAATGGAATTGTGTAAGTAATTGCTGGCAATTAAAAATAGGGAACACAGGAATGGGGACTTGAGCTCATACGGTCAACAGATGAACTACTCCACCTCCCCAGGGATATCTTACACATCTGAGGGGGGATGTAGTCAGCCTTACTCTGGCAGAGAAAGAGACAGACAGACAGAGAGACATACAGACAGACAGACAGACAGACAGACAGAAAGACAGACATAGACACAGACAAACACAGACACAGACAGAGAGACCTATCTATGCATACATTGGTAGTAAGTACGTCATGAGGCTGTGGTAAAGATGATATATGAAAACATATGTATAATGGTGAGCAGGAACTAGAATGCATACTCAGTTGATGCTATATAGATGTGGAAGAAGCTAGAGAGCTTGCTTCTGGAAAGGAATAATCACATGTAATGAAAGTGCATGGCTTCTTGTTTTGAAGCTTATTTGGACATTGTACAATGGGCCCAGACTACTAACCACATGATGAAGAGATGGACTATTGATTGGCCATATAACCAGAATTGATGTGCATTCAAAAAGCACTAACCAATCAAAATAAGGGTGGTTGTGATTCCTGCCCTGTTCTGTTCAAGTGAGGAGGCAAGGACTAAGCCTTAATGGGGAAAGGAGGTGCAAGCTTTTGTCTCCCCGTGTGAGGCCAAAGTGTGGCCCATAATTAAAGACCTCTGTTCTTTGAGTCTTCACATTTATCTTTCCTTAGGTAAAGGAGATTAGATACAGTTACAGTCTTGTGAATTTTAAAAGGTTTGGAGAGAAAGCTACCAGAAATCTGGGAACTGCAATATGTGATAGAATTTGCTGAAAGCCAGATGGTGAGGAGCAAAGTCCTCAGAAACCTATTTAACCCAGCCCAGCAGTAGCAGAAATGTGGACTCATCCATCCATCAGCCTGGCTGAATTGGGAAGAGAACTTGGTGGGGCAAATGCTACGAGAAATCGCATTAAGTCTGAGGTCATCCACTCCAGAGACCAAGGTAAAATAGGAAAGAATGTGCAGCCAAATATTAGGGGAAATGTTTATAACTTCTATTCCTGTTATATCCTTACAATAAATATCCATTTGTAAAAGCTAATTGATAGTAATTGGTTTAATGGAACTAAGGCAGTAATCATGGACAATTAATAATAAGGAACACCCTGGAATAAGGGGTTGAGCTGATAATGTTAAGAGAATTATCCTCACCCTCTCAGAGATATCTTAGAAGTCTAAGGGGGAGGTATATTCAACCTCACTCTGGGAGAATGAGTCTAAAGTCTCCATATATGTATAAAGTGTAGAAAGTACCATAGAAATGTTAGTTGTTATCATCATCATCATCATCATTATCATATTTAAAGACAGAAGGTGCTTTTGGTGACCCAAAGGTATTATCCTAAATAATCCCCATCATACAAGACATATAGGTGAAGAAGGTGTAAGAACTCAAGCTGAATATGTACTAACACAAGGATAACTTTAAATGTCACATTTTAATCAATATCCACCAGGTTGTTTTGTTTTGTTTTTTTTAAAGGGGGGAGTAGAGTCTACCCCTTTTCCACAAAATAGATTCTTTTAGGGGAAGTTAAAGATGTTTATTCCAGCAATATTCTTCTACCACACCATAAAAGAGACCTGTACAGAAGGAGATTAGACCCAAGGGGAGAGAAAACCAATATGCACTACTTGGAGAGCCTAGAGGTCCCACCTTTGGGTTGGGGAAAAGGGATGGGAGGCTGAAGGAGGCCAGCAGGGCCTCTATATCTCATCTAGGAGGACATTCCCCTATAACAAGCCCCCCATAGAGTCCCTCTTTCCCTCTGGGGTCAGCAGGGTAGGCACTGCCCCAGCAATGATCACCATGAGCACAACATGCAAATAAGTCTTTTCCTCACACACCAGTTGGGGCCTGTGGGAGGTCCCAAAAGCTCCTACAAGAATCCAGGCCTTCCTAGAGGTCCTAGGTCAGCATATTATGGGCCTAGTGCTCCACCAGCATCTCCATGATTTTCATATCTCTGCACCAGAACTCCAGGCCAGCCTTAATCTGCTACAAATCCAGCATGTGAGGCTGCACCCAGGTCATATACACCTACTTGCCCACTTCATCAATGCTGCCTTTCATCAGACCAACAAAAAGGGCCTTCAGCAACAGTAGCTCCACCTGGTTCACCTTCATCTTGGTCCTCTGGGCAATCTCCTCAAAGATCAGCTGCCCGGTGGTTGGCTGGGTGCATGAAAGTCATCTCCAGGAGGAATAGCAGCTAGATCTCCTGCAGGAGCAAGGCCTCATCGGCCACCAGATCTGGTTACTGGCCCCAGATTGGCTTCAAGGTGTAGAACCTCTCAAAGTCACCACTGTTGAAAGTGTAAAGTGTGTCAATCAGCCACTGGTAGGTCACATTCTTCAGAGAGTCCAGCACAGGGTGATGAGTAATTCCTCTAAGTTGTAGATACCTTCCCCAAGAAGTCCTGCCAGGCCCAAGGTAAATGCTCTTTCCTGATGCTCAGACACAAGAGCAGAACCTTTACATGGATACAGCCCAGGAACTGCATTATATCCTTGTGGTAGGACATGTGGTTTCCAGTTGTTGGATAGTACTTGCTGGAAAGGTCATAGAAACAACTGTACATGTATGTCACACCTGGAAGGTTGTTATGCATCTGCTTGACATCTTCAATTGTTTCCTTGGTCACCTGGAGGTCTCCAATATTCAGTTTCAGAGCCCCTCTGGCAGTTTTGCACAGGATTGCTGTATCATCGCTTTTTACCTTTTCAGGAGTCTTTTCCAGAAACATAAGAGCAACATTATCATATGTCATTTGTCTAACTACATGGAGAATGATTTCCACCAAAGACAAAAGAGGAATGTACCAGCTCATGTAGATTTCTGGACAATTTAGTTATTGTTATTTTTTTAATAAAATATATTTTTAAATCTAGTATTTGGTCCCAGAAGTCTTTTTTTCCCATAGGTTCACATTTTTGCCACTTTATCAGATCAGTCTTTAAAAATGGTCTCTTGCTTTGGGATTGCATGAGAGGACAGAGGGTCACAGATGCTTTCAGCCACTGTTGCTCACCTGTAATTGGGGGCTTATTGCACATTTTCTATGTTTAGATCTTATCTGTGCTGCTTTTCCCCCTTTTTTAAAGAAACTACCAGCAGGTGTACCAGTTCTCTGGCTATTACTGCTTTCCATTTCCAAGGCTCTGGATTCTTCAGTGAGACTCCTGAGGGACATGTATCCAAAGTTAATCTGGGAGAAAATGGTACAAGCTTTGTTCTCAAATCACTTCTAGGAAAGGCAATCTTTTGTCATGTGTACATGGTCATGAATGCCAATAGGACAAAAATTCCACTAACATGGATGAGTTCAGGGCGCAAAGATCATTTGGAGAAGGGCTTTTCAAAGAGTTCCTAGGATGTGATGAGCAATGAAACCAGATTTGGAGGCTGGAAAGCAGGGATCGCCTAGGGCTCTCCCCCAGGACCCTCCGAACACCCATAAAAATGGCTCTGAACAAATTCTAGAACTGCAGAACCCACAGAATAGCAGAGGGAAGCAGGGCTCCAGCCCAGGACAGCCTAGATGGTTGCGGGGTAAGGTCTATCACATGGAGCTGGGAGTAGAGTGGAGCCCAGTGTAGGCTGTGCCTGGACAAATCAGACTGGGAGCCAGGCGGAACAAGCCCCAGCACCATGAATCAGTGAGCTGTGGCAGTTACCAGATTTCTCAACCCACAAACACCAAAGACAACAGAGAAGGTTAGTGGGAAAAAAACTGCAGGGACAGAGTGAAAGGAGTTTGTAGTTCGACCACCATCCCGGGGGCCGCAGAGGTGGTGCAGCTACAGAACTATAGCTGCAGTTGTTTCCAGCCCAGGTCCACCTGCTGGGAGGAAATAAGTGGTGGATCAGAGGTGACTCAGATCTGAGTCGCAGTCTGGGTTGGCAGTTCTTGGGGGAGGAGGAGCACTGCTGTGGCAGAGCTTGCTGTGTAGAAGTAGCTCTAAAAAATAACAGCGCAACCCCTCAAGCTTGGGACAAAGTACTCTCTACTCTACAAGCACTCATACCCCGACAAAAAACTTAAGGGTCAAGTAGTTGACTGAGAACATGGCTAGGCAGTGAAAACAGACTCAGATTCAGCCTCGGACTTTGAAATCTTTCTTTGGTGACAAAGAAGACCAAAACATACAGCCAGAAGAAGTCAATAAAGACAAAGATCCTACATCAAAAGCCTCCAAGAAAAACATGAATTGGTCTCAGGCCATGGAAGAGCTCAAAAAGGATTTGGAAAAGCAAGTTAGAGAAGTAGAGGAAAAACTGGGAAGAGAAATGAGAGTGATGTGAGAAAACTATGAAAAACAAGTCAATGACTGGCTAAAGGAAGGAGACCCCAAAAAATACTGAAGAAAATAACACCTTAAAAAATAGACTAACTCAAATGGCAAAAGAGCTCCAAAAAAGCCAGCGAGGGGAAGGCAGAATTAGCCAAATGGAAAAGGAGGTCCAGAAGACCACTGAAGAAAATACTACCTCCAAAACGAGATTGGAGCAAGTGGAAACTAGTGGCTTGATGAGAAATCAAGATATTATAAAACAGAACCAAAGGAATGAAAAAATGGAAGACAATGTCAAATATCTCATTGGAAAAACCACTGACCTGGAAAATAGATCCAGGAGAGATAATTTAAAAATTATTGGACTACCTGAAAGCCATGATCAGAAAAAGAGCCTAGATATATTCTAGAGCCAGAGGGTAAAATAGAAATTGAAAGAATCCAAAGATCTCCTCCTCAAAAAGATCCCAAAAAGAAAACTCCTAGGAATCTTGTCGCCAAATTCCAGAGCTCCCAGATCAAGGAGAAAATACTGCAAGCAGCCAGAAAGAAACTATTGGAGTATTGTGGAAACATAATCAGAATAACACAAGATCTAGCAGCTTCTACATTAAGGGATTGAAGGGCTTGGAATATGATATTCCAGAGGTCAATGGAGCTAGGATTAAAACCAAGAATCACCTACCCAGCAAAACTGAGTATCATGTCCTAAGGCAAAATATGAATTTTCAATAAAATACAGGACTTTCAAGCTTTCTCAGTGAAAAGACCAGAACTGAATAGAAAATTTGACTTTCAAACACAAGAATCAAGAGAATCATGATAACATAAACAAGAAAGAGAAATCATAAGGGATTTACTAATGTTGAACTGTTTTGTTTACATTCCTACATGGAAAGATGATGTGTATGATTTATGAGACCTCAATACTAGGGTAGCTGAAGGGAATATACATATACATATATATATATATATATATATATATATATATATATATATATATATATAGAGAGAGAGAGAGAGAGAGAGAGAGAGAGAGAGAGAGAGAGATACAGAGACAGAGAGACAGACAGAGAGAGAGACAGACAGAGACAGAGAAACAGAGGGGGGGGGGCACAGAGTGAATTGAATATGAAGGGATGATACCTAAAAAATAAAATCAAATTAAGGGATGAGAGAGGAATATATTGAGAGAGGCAGAAAGGTAGAGATAGAATGGGGTAAATTATCTCACATAAAAGTGACAAAAAAAAGTGGTTCTGTAGGAAGGGAAGAGGGGGCAGGTGAAGGAGAATGAGTGACTCTTGCTCTCATTGGATTTGACCTGAGGAGGGAATACCATACACACTCAATTGGGTATCTTACCCCACAGGAAAGAAGGAGGCAGGAGATAAAAAAGGGGGGATGATAGAAGAGAGGGCAGATAGGGGGAGAAGGTAATCAAAAGCAAACACTTTCAAAAATGAACAGTATCAAGGGAGAAAATTGAATAAAGGGGGATAGGATAGGAAGGAGCAAAATATAGTTAGTCTTTCATAACATGAGTATTGTGGAAGGGTTTTACATAATGATATACATATGACCTATGTTGAATTGCTTGACTTCTTAGGGAGGGTGGGTGGGGAGGGAAGAGGGGAGAGAGTGTAGAACTCAAAGTTTTAAAAGCAGATTTAAAAAAAAGTTTTTGCATGCAACTGGGA
Organism: Trichosurus vulpecula; assembly: GCF_011100635.1. NCBI lineage: Eukaryota > Metazoa > Chordata > Mammalia > Diprotodontia > Phalangeridae > Trichosurus > Trichosurus vulpecula. The sequence goes on from NC_050578.1 coordinate 186,907,910, forward strand.
AATAAGATATACAGGCAATGGGGCATAGAAATCTATCTTGCTGTACAAGAAAGTAAGGGAAAAGGGGAGGGGAGGAGTGAAGTGACAGAAGGAAGCTGACTGGGGAACAGGGCAACCAGAGTATATGCCATCTTGGAGTGGGGAGGAGGGTAGAAATGGGGAGAAAATGTGTAATTCAAACTCTTGTTAAAATCAATGCTGAAAACTAAAAGTATTAAATAAATTTTAAAAAAAGAAACCAGATTTGGACTGGCAAGTCTAAGAAAGTCATACTTCATAGCACAGTGGAAAGACCATTGAACTGAGGGCTGAACCAAATGTTACCAGATCCTCACTATGTCACTTACTACCTGTGTGACAATGGGCAAGTCATTTTACTTCTCTGGGCCTCAGTTTCCTCATCTATAAAATGAGGAGGTTGGTTCTTAATGGAAAAGGCTTTGTTTCACTCAAGATTCCCCCAATGACAATTTAGGGCTTTCTCTGTAGGAGAAACTACTCTGGCCATTTTGTAAGCAGGGAAATTTGTCTTCCTGTTCATGCCTGGTAAAACACTGAGTGAAACTATCATTTTTCTCCCCTTTCTATCTGGCTTCACAGCAGTTTTCAGAGGGCATGGAGTCAGCACCAGAAGTCTGTAGGTAAAGAGACTAGGGAGTTAGGAGAAACTGGGGAAGATTACAACATCTGGGGCTGGGGCTCTGTGCTCCACAGAAGTAAGGTCAGCAGCAGGTCAAATTTACAAGAGTTATGCAAAATAATCACTAATGATAGGGAGCTTTGGGTGTCATTGTCAAGAACATTTCATACTTGCGAGTACTGCTTAACAATGAACGGGATTAAAATTTGTGTGATATTTTCTCCGATCCTGGAGATGTGTTCCATTTCCTTGGTGTTGCTACTATATGAAGTCTCCTGCCTATGTTTTCAGAGCAGAATAAAAATGTAGAGGTTTAGATTGTAAACTTCTTGAGTGGAGGAATTAGATATGGTTTATATGCTTTGGAGAGTTTCTAATTTGACATAGGAATTCAATGAGATGGATTCTTTTGTTATGCAAACTAGTTCCTAGGAGCGAGGCAGGAACTTTCAAAATTATAATAATTGAGAGACACAGAACCCAATTTTTGAGTTAAAGGTCACAAGCATATTGTTTTGTAAGATCACAGAAATAATCCTACCAATCATAGATATTTCAAAACAGAGGTCAGAAAGATAAGTAAAGCCCAAGATGGTGATCTCCTGGGATCAGTGACCTAGTCATATCTTCTGAGGAAAGTCTGGTGCTGTTTTCTGTGGCTTTGGGAGAGGGGGAAATTGACACTGTAGTCATGAACAATCGGCTAAGACTACACATTGTTTTATTGCTTAATTTTCCAGCAGCTTTCCCACCCTGAAGAAACTTCTACTTGGGGATTCCATTTTCCTGATTAGAACACCTCTCCTGGACCACTATTTTAGGAAAAGTATCTGCCATATTTCATTTCACTCCTGACTCTCCCCACTTCTCCTCCATAGCCACACCAATCATTAAAGTACCCTTCCTCTCCCTCTCTCCACAGTCCACCCCCAGTTCTGGAGTAGTGAACCATGTTTTGCCATTGTACCTGGATGGCGTGTGTCAATCTGCTTTCCTACAGACCAACTCACCATACTTGCAATTTTATGTTCCTTCCTGTCTCCCACTTCCTTTTGTAAATTGACTCCCTCATTCAAATTTAAGCTTCTTGAAGACATAAACTGTCTTCAATTTTTGTATTTATATCCCTCCACTTAGCACAATGCTTGGTAAATATTAAAAGCTTTAAAAAATGCTTTTTCTTTATATGGAAGGCAGACTTGTGAAAAAACAATTTTTTAGAACATCAGCGTTACAGTTTGCTAAATACTAGTTTGAAATTCAGCTAATCTCTTTCCTTGACCATTTCTATCTTTCAAAACTTAGCCCACAGCTCATTTTTCCAAAGAAATCTTCTCCAATTAAGTAAAAGGAAATGGTACTCATATCTCACTCAAATGGATTCCCCTTTGTATTAAACAAACATCAGCATTTTCTTACCATTAATTAACCCACTGTCTTATGATTCTCTCTCATCTGAACTCCAGTGTAAGATTCAGTAGACCAAGGGTCCAAGTAGCATCATGTCTGAGTACTATATTCATTACGGACGGTCATGTGTTATATAGACAATTAAGTAGTACAAGGGGTAGAGTGTTGGCACTGGAGTCAGGAAGACCTGAATACAAGTCCAGCCTCAGATACTTATTAACTGGTAAGTTACTTAGGCTCAATCTAGCTCAGTTTCCTTATCTTTAAAATGGGGATAGTAATAGCATGTATTTTTAACAGGGTTTTGTGAGGATATCAGTAAAGTGCTTAGCACAATGCCTAGTACATAGTAATCACTTAATAAATGTGGTTTTTTTCCCTTCTCTTTTCCCCTTAACATCAGAAAGATGTTAGATGAATTAAATTCATGCACTTTATAAAGCACATAGAATTAGAGTACTTGAGGGTTGAAAAGGATGTCAGTAGCCATCAAGTTGAACTCATTCCCAAAAGAATCATCACTACAACCTATGAAACAAGTGATCTGCTTGAAAATCTCTGATGATGAGGAACCTATTCCCTCCAATGGCAGTCTATGCTTTTGGATATCTCTATTGGGACTTTGCCTCTTTGAAATACATCTTCTGCGGTTCTGCCCTCTCAGGCCAAATAGAACAAGTCTAATCACACACACACACACACACACACACACACACACACACACACACACACACTTCAGATTGTTATCATGCTCCATCTCCCCAGCATCTCTCTACTCCAAAGTCTTCTCCAATTTAAACAGTTCTTTCCTCATACAGCATGGACCCAAGGCTATTTGGCATACTGGTTCTCCTCCTCTGGACATTCTCCAGTTTATCAAAAGTGTCCCAAAATCAATGCTACTTCATTTTAAAGTTATAGGAGGGGGAAACAAGTGGTTTTTTTTCTTCCTCAGTACCACCCTTAAAAAGTATTTAAGTGGCTCTGTGCATGTAGCAGTGTGGTTCTCTAAGTCTAGGGCATTAGGAAACTGGATGACAGAAGGTAGAGAAAAGACAGAGAAAGTATAGTTCCCTAAGAGAATGCTAGTTTGATTCAGCAGATAAGGTTCAGATGGTAGAACCCAGTTTGAGCCCAGGTGGGGACATCTAATCCAGACTGTCTGGATGGTCCTAATTTAAAAGTCTCACTTTCCCACTTTTTTAAGGACAAGGAAGGTCATCACTTGGTGATGTGGCCACAAGCTGTTCAGGGAAGAGACTTTGCTCAGCACATTTCAGCTACCGTGCAAGGCTGAGTCCATTTCAGAGAGCCACATAAAATAAATAATAATGCAAAAGTGTATTAGTTCTGATAGGGCACTGACAGCAGCTCAGAGAGGTGGGTCCTTGCAAGCCCATCTTTCAACAATGAACTGACCCAAAGATCCAGGAAAGCCCCAGACAGGACCATATGGCTCAGTATAAAAACATATTTCAAACTCTGTTTATTATGCATATCTTTCAAAGGTTCACCACTCTGTGATGAAACATAGCACCTGCACAGCTTTAATAAGCTTCAAAACCCAGCACAATTATTAAATCGCAGGCACCTAAAGAATTTGTCTTCTTTTATACTGTGCCCATGTGCTGCCCACCAATGACTGAACTCATTCTTTTTAATTATTGGGGTTTGCAGTATTTTGTAAGCTGCAATCAATATTTATTCAGAAAATAAAACTCCTTATGGACCTGAGAGTGAGGGCCATGAAATATGTCTCTCCTCTTAAACTTTGGGAATGAGAACATTATTACATCCAGAATCCTTCATTATGCCAGGGGAAAAAAAAGAATTTAATCACGCAACATTGAAAAGGCAGAAATCAACTGTACAGAAAATTAATATCAGTTGATTTAAGTGGATATTTGTTCATCAACAGGATGGACAACCACATTCATTTAGGGCTCATGTACATACATTACATTTCAACATGCCTGATAAGAGTCAGCTAATTCAGCAAATCAATTACTAGGGGAAGCTTCTGATGTCAAAGGTGTAATAAAATTACCAATCATCATGGCTGCATATAGAGATAGAAGTAGAAAGGAAATTCCTAAAGTTAGTGGTCCAGGTTGATGAAGCTTTGATTTTTTTTAAACAGACACCACCTTTACTACCCCATATAAAAGTTGCAGATGGTAACCTGAGAGATTTAGCTTAGTCTCAACTCTGAGGCCTTAAATTCAGGCAAGTATGGTAAAAAATCCCCAGTCAGGAAATCAAGTAACATCAAGTCCCTAGAGCCCACTCTCTGTAGGACAATGAACTTGCCACTTAACGAACAAGAAAATGAAGACCTTGTGCTTTAGGTTTTCTCATCAACTAAAGCAGATAACGGCAAAGAAAAATAGGCATATGAGAAGAAATGGTAGAGATATGTAAACATATACTATAAAGTCCCAGCTGTATTATGGTCACAGACAAAGTGGACTTTAGGGTTGGTGGGATTAGGGTTGTTGGTATGGTTAGACTCATAGGATCATAGTTCTTGAAAGAACCTTAAATAACATCTTCTCCAAAATGTTCATTTTACAGATAAAGCCCAGAGACTTAACCTAAGCTTAGTCTTGGGAAAAGATAACTCTTGCAGAAGATGTCTAAAGATGTAAAGAGTATTTTGGAGACAGAGAAGGTAGGACTATTGAATGCTGTTGGCTTGGAGACAAAAGAAAGCACAATATAGAGAGAGAGTGTGTCCTAGAACTGCCTGGGACAAACAACAATTTTGATGTCAATTCATTATGAGATAGCAATAGCCAATCAAATTTGCTTCCATAGATATATGTCTATCTCAGAAATATCTGACCTGGAACAGATGAAACTAGATTGAGCTGCATTCCCAGCTTTAACTTAGTTCTCTGTCATTCGAGTGCAGGATTTCGCGTCATATATTTGTTTCATTTCTGTCTTCTGTTGTGTTTTAATTTTGTCTTCAGAATGTCTCTGCCTCCTCCATCTCCAGAATTTTTCATTCCCTTAAAGCTTTTATTCAAATTTTTATAGGAGTGTTGGGAATGGGATGGTGGTGAATTTAGGGTTCATGGTCTACCTGGAAAGAATAAGGAGACCTCCTTCCTGATTAGTTATTTGTCCTAATTCATGAAAACAGGGTTAATATTCTCGATATTCCCTAAGGGAAGCCATATTTCAACAAGTATGGTTCTTGGAATTTGGAGAAATGAGGTTCTAGTCCTTATTTTGACACAGCTTGGGGGCTCTTTTTCTGCCTCTGTAAAATAAGGAGGTTAAACAAGGCCTCTTCCAGCTCTGAAGATCTATGAGATTTGGTCTCCATTTGTATCAGATGATCATCTTATCTCCGTCTTGATTTCACTGAGAATTGAATGTCTTTGTGTTGTTGGGCCGGGCACATCCCCTCTATCAGTCCTAGGTTTCCTCCCCTACAGAAACTAAGGAGTTATAACATATTATCCCTAAGCCCCTTCTAGTTCCAACGTTATACTTTGAGGAGTGGGGGGGGGGGGCAGTAGAAGGGTAAGTTCGGAGGAAAGAAGGGAGTTTGATCTCAATCTCTCTTTCATCTCCTTTTCTGATTTGCCATAAGAATTAAGAATCTACTGTCACCTCCAGTAATTAGGTTGGTTTTGTTTGTTTGATTCCAAGTATGAAGAAATAACTAATTACTCTTCATAACCAGATACTAAGGTTTTAAATAGGAAGCTATCTAATGGCCCTCTTCCCTTTGGCTGCAGGAGGACAGTTTTCCCAACAGAGACCTTGAGGTGTCCTAGGATCCCCATCTCCCACCATGGGGTTGTGCTCATCCTCCTCCCTCAAAAAAATAAGGCTAATAGTTTCGTTACTTGTCTTGGGCTCAGTTTGTGATGGTTGCCTCAGGTGCAGAAATGTCTAGTTATAGCTCTGTTGTTGGCTTAGAATTCCTTTAGTAGCTATACACTTGGGGAAACACATGGGCTCACTGCTGATGTCTCAGCAATGGCCCATGTGCAGAGAGAGGCAGCTTCTCACTCCCATCATGCAAACATACAGAAGCTACCCAGGGCATATTTGTTGTGTTTACCTCCTAGAACCAAGGGCCAAGCTCCATTAGCCCAGTTTGCTAAAGAGTGAATCATTTTAAAGCAGCATTAATGTCCTGTGATATTACTAGAACAGTATAAACAACTGCAGGCCTGACTGTCCAATGGGAAACTGCTCTCTAGAGAAAACTACTCACCCATATGCCATTGGCCAATTACTCAGAGTCTATTTAGTAAATTATCTTCTTTTGTGTGCTAATTGGGACTGAGTGCCTTGCAAAAGTTAACTTCCTTTATGTGAGTGAGCAGCTAGCTCCAGATATTAAATTCTGTGTCTCTAGCTCATTCCAGAAGCAGTCCAACTATTACTGATATTTATTACTGTTATTTATCTTTGTGGAACAGCCCACTATAGTACAAGGAATGTGACATGGATCAAAAACATGGTGGTGGGGGAAATAAATAAATCTAACCAGGTATGCATACTAGATATGGTTAAAGATTTTTGTGGGGTGGATGTTTATTTATGCTCCATAGTTGTTGCCAAAGAAGTCCTAACTTTTAACTGATTTATCCTTTTCGATGACGCTATGTAATTGATCTGCTATAGAAGTGTCTCCCAAATCCAATCAGCTTCTACAAGTTTAGCTCATAACACTGCCATGTCATAGGCATGGTGTGAGAAATGAAGGAAACAGTAAATGGAACCCCAGAGATATGTTCTCTTCTTACTGGGCCTGAGTCAGTGACATTTGACCCAGCTTGGATTAAAAACTACAACCCCCTTTCTATAAAGCTTTCCCTCAAGTTGAGGCACAAGAGGGGCTAGGCTAGGACCTGCAATAAAGAATAGACCTTGAGGCTTAGAGAGAGGGAATGAACAATAGCCTAAATGTTCCACCTCAAAGAGCTAATTACTTAGAAAAATAAAGCAATATTTTCATCTTTAATATCCTGTGTTTTCATCCTAGTGAGTGACAAATGTCAAGTTCAAATATAATGGAAAAATATGAAACTTTTTTTTGGAAAAATTGAATATTGGACTTCAGAAAGATGGCTAAGGAAAATGTTGGGTAACAAGTCCTGCTCCATCTCATTGCCTCAAAGTAGCTAGAAATTGGCTAAATATACTTTTTAAAATAGCCAAGAATAAAAGGAAAGAAATCTCCATAAGGAAATTCCATAGAGGGGGGGAAAACACAGACTAAAAAATTTAGCAAACAAAGAAAAGCTCCTACTAGAATGTAGAAAATCTATGCAGTAAGGGGATACCAAGAGAAATTTCCACCTGTAGAAAATAATTCTACAATATCTACAAATAACACCCCCCCCAAATAAAAGAATAGAACAGCCACAAGAAATCAGGGCATGGTGTTTGGAAGGCTTCATAAAATAAATGAAAGAAGAGATATGGAGTGAAATGAGAATGCTTAATAATATTTTTTTAAAAAAAAAAACTTTTAAAAAGTTCGTGAAGAACAAAAGAAAAAAACTTAATAAAGATATAGAAATTCTGAAAAAATATAGAAAATGGGTCTCAAAAATTGATTATAAATCAAGAAATACTAGAGCAAATCAAGAGATGGTAAGAATTAAAAGTATATGTGAGGTATCTAAAATTTAAAATAAAAATTGATCTGGAAAAAAAGAAGTGTTTAAGGAGAGAACTGAAGAATCATTCCAGATTCAATCATTCCATTCCAATATAATAGCCTTCCAGAAAAGAAACAAAAATAATGAAACAAAAAGTGGGAGAGGTAGAGGGGAGAAAAGTGGAATGGCCCAGCAAAAGAAATGACAAATAAGATACCAGTTTCATATTGGTGATGACAAGTAGGGAATGGGGAGCAGCAGGAATCAGGACTGAGCACTTATGAAGAAGTGGACTGATAAGTACTCGAAGCAGAGCAATAAATTGGGTTTCATGAAATCACAAAAGAAAATTGCCCAAAGGCATTGGAACCAAAGGGAAAAGTGAAGATTAATAGAATCCAGAGGCTCATACCAGAGAGGCCTCCCAGTTTAACTCAGCCAGAAATGGAATTGCCAAGGTTCAAAGCACCTAGGACAAAGATAAAATAAAAAACATTGAAAGCAACCAGGATGTCCTCATGCACTAATAAACTCCAGTCAGAATCACAAGACCAGAATTTTTAAAATGTATTGGAATGTGGCAAACTGAAAATGAAAGGCAAGTGACATACCAAGAATCCATTTGCCCTTCATCTAAACCCAAGCACCACATTAATGGTTATTATTTGGGCCCTGATGGCAAAAAGTGAATATAAATAGTAGTTGTTTCTCTTTTGGCCAGAAATCCTGAACGTCTTCCCCTCCCAGTCTAATTTTTTTTTTTTAATTATTAAAGGGGCCATTCCTTAACTGACTTCTTAAACAGCTCTAATCACTGAACGGCCATTGTCTCAGTCAAAGTGAGAAGTTGGAAAGACCTTAGCTTAAAAAGTCTGAGGCCTCCCACTACATTGTGGGCCATCTCCAGTTGTTTTGACCTGTATCTGGCCACTGGATCCAGATGGCTCTGAAGGAGAAGGTGAGGTTAGTGACTTTGCACAGTCCTCCCTCACTCAAATCCAATTCATAACATCATCTTCCTGATGTCATGGTCCTCTTCAAGAATGAAGGACAAACCATACACAACCACAAGTTGACTATGATATAGGGAGAAATAGCTCTTTAACACATTTGGCCACTTCTAAATAGTCTTTGAAAGGCTGAGTTGGGCATTCTTTGAAATGCAAAAAGAAAGTAAACAGGAAACTTAAAAATTGGAGACAAGTCTGAGTAGCTCAAGGGCTATTCCACATAGGTAGTAAAAGGGCTTAGTATCTCAAACTGAATCTCTTTGGTACTCATTATCAAAATTGTCTGATGCTGGAGATAATAGACAAGTAGATCATTAGAATAGACTGGAAAAGTAAGATGTAAAAAGAAGAGCACATTGAACACTAGTATTTAATCATAAAATCAAAGATTTAAAGCTAGAAGAATCTTGAGAAGTTATCTAATCCAACTCCTTCATTTTGCAAATAAGGCATTTTCCAAATAAATGATTTGTCCAATAGAAAGACAGGAAATTAATGGCAGAGGTAGGATTCAAATTCAAATGCTTTAACTTCAAATCTAGTTCTTTTGCCATTGCCCCCTCATGCAGCCACCCACACAACCCAGGAACACAGACTAGAGAAAAGAGACTCTTTATGCAAAAACAATTGCTGAGGAAACAGGAAATCAGACTGTTAAAAAAAATAGGCTTAGATCTATATCTGATATATTATATTACAACAAACTCCAAAAAGAAAAGCAATCTAAAAATAAAGTGTGACACCATTTAAAAATTAGGTAAGAATGAGAAGTCATATCTTTCATAGCTGTGGAGGGGGGGTGGAAAGAGTCATAACCAAATAAAAGGGATAGAAGATTTCACACCCACACATGCACATACTCACACAAAATCAACCATTTGAGTTGCACAAAACTAAGAAACTTTTGCACAAATAAAATCAGGGTGACTACTATCAGATAGAAAGGTGCAGATAGCAATTTTTGTAAACTAAATAATTAATGCAAATCCAAACTCTATAGGGAATTGACACAACCATATGACTAGGAGTCATTCTTTAATAGACAGATGATCATGTTATTCTCACTGTTATTACAGTATTATAAGTTTTATCTCCTTCCTATTATCTAAGGAAAAGGTCACTGGGCTATAGCAAAGGTTATTATTGGTATGGAAGCCTCAGAGTGCTTAAGATCTGCTCTGAGATAAAGAAGACTGAGAAAAAGCACAGCTACCATCAGACATTCAAATCTAACCATCTATGACTAACAGAGATGACTAGTATTAGAACAAAGCTACCTTTTGTAAGGAAATAATGCCATCTTGGTTTTTATCACAATAATTTATAAACAATGGCTATGTTAATAAAGCTGAAGTCCTAGAAAAGCTTTATTCAAGTAAAGAATCTTTTTTTCTCTGGGCTCTTAATCTTTTCCCTATTATAGCCTTCCAATGGGTGCTCACACTTAGCTTTCTTAAGATTAAGCAGATTAGACAGGAAAGAATTAAAGTGGGCTTTCCATAAGTAAAACTGAATGTGAAAAGGATTAGTGAGAACATTACCATCTCTCCGCTATAGAGTAGAGAGAAAATATACAGGGCTTTCCATTTTCAAAAGTGAGAGAGGAGGGATTCTGAAGTGTCCAACAAAGGAAATGACCAAATGGATCCCAGCATCATGTGGGTGATGACAGGTTGGAGGTGGAGGGGGTTCCAGGAGGATTCAGGACTCAGCAGTCAGTAATATATGCAGAAGAGAATTGATAGACTATGAGAAGAACTATAAATAAGACAGGACCAAATTTATTGGTCTCCAAATTGGAGTCCCCCCCCCATCCCCAAAAAAGCTAAGGTAAGGTGACAGGTAGTCCATGCCTGGGAAGACAATATGTGTATAGGCAAGGTAGAGTGAGCAGTAGCCCTCCAGTTTCATTGTCTGGAAGCTGTGAAACTCAGGGCTAAGTGTTTCATCTTCATACACCCTCTATGGCATCCAGGGTACCTCCTATCAATATTATGACAATCAGAGGGATGTGGAGATGTGAATGGCAGAAAGTACCTAATTTTATTCCTCCCTATAGGGTATGAATTAGGTACCTAGTCAGCAGATGGGGGAGGGGTGTCTTACTGCCTCCTAGAAAGCTTCAATGGAGTATTTAGTTGTCATCCTGCTTGGCTTGCCCTCTCAAAGGGTAGAAGAGAGGTCTAGAGTGGGAGACGTTGGGGAAAAACTCTGCTTCAACCAGAATAGTGGCACACCTTCTTGCCATGTTCTTAGGGGGAAACAGAAGGAGAGATCCTATTGGCATTAGGGCAGCTGCCCTAAGCTCCCATCTCAGGAGAGAATGAGCCCTTTCTCCCTGTACTAGGCCCCGCCAAAGTGGGGAAAAGGAAGAGACTTCCCAGGATAGCAAGACAACTGAAGAGGAAATCAACCATGGCCCAAGTATAATACAGTCCCCCTTGTGGTATTGTTATACCAGAAGCGAGTGAGACATGCCACAGAGTATAAGTTTTGACTGGAGAAGTTTATTAGCCGGCAGCCATTGGGGTCTTCCCAAATCAATGGCAACGTTTAAAGGGAGAGGGTAGTTTATATAGACAATACAGGATTCAGTGCTTAATTATCTCTTGAAGTTTACATATGTTACTTTGCAGACTCAGCAAGCCTGTGTTATTTCACTTTTTATGACCATGATATATTAGAGGAACCTCCTGAATAGATTGTAAATACAACATATCAGATAGTTGACAAAGTGTCAATTGGAATTACAACCCAGGATCTCTGTCTCCAACTTTTGCCATAACTCTTGAAGCTAGGAAGGCTCAAGATATGGTAAAAGTCATATAATTCAAGATAATGTCTAGGGCCAAGGCTTCCATCCTGGTAATTAGCTTACATTCCTTGGAAATGTCTTAGGGGCCCAGGACACTCGCCAAACGGCAGAAACTCAGTCTGTTTTTTTCTTATGCAGACTGGGGTTTGCAGTTAGTGGCTGGGGGGCAGGGTTTTTCTAGCAATAGCTGGCTACTCAGGTATCACAGTATCCTCTTTTCTCTCCAAAAAACAACAGGGCAAAACCAATCCAACCAAAGTAACCATCTGCTTGGCCTGGGTCAGCAGGTCAGTTCCTGATTCCAATGCCTTCTCATGAGGGTAGATTAGCTATTATTATAGCCCTAGGGCTAGGCCTCACCCACTATCATCAGCCAGAGTCATGCCTGCTGATTGGTAAGGGCAGTAATAATGTAGGAGAGAAACTAGTAGTAGAGAAGGATGTGGACAAATGGACTTTCCACTCCTGCCATCATCCCCACCAAACTTTTGGCATATCATTTTGATGAAGAATATAGACAGGTGGGTCGCAGTGTCCTGAAAGAATTCACTTGGACAGTATCCAAGTTAAAGAAAAGCATTTATTGGAGTAACAAACCTATAACATACCCAGCAGGCCTGCTCCCATGGGAGGCAGAGCACTTAGCCAAGTTAGATGTCTGGTCTAAATACAGTTTGACAGGATAGGGGGGAGGGAGGGCATGAGAAGGGGAGGAGGGGCAAGCACAGTTCTAGAGTGCCTGGAATATCAGGTAGTCTGGGGTGTCTGTCATACAGATAAGGAAGCAGAACGGGAAAGTGGGAATGTCACATAGTTGGAGGGTGCTTTGTGAAAGCACACAGATAAATCCATGGTGGGAACATCAGTGCATAATCTATGGCTGGTCGCACCCTGCATTTTCATCTCATATCTCATATCCTGCATCCTACTTGCTACATCTGCCTGGAGCATTCCTTTCTACCTCATCAATTTGTCCATACCCTTCTCTACTGCCACTTTCCTCCTTCTATCATCATTGTCTGTAATAACTCCATAATAAAGCCTCATTAGGCATTTATTTCAAAGTTATACAATTTTGAAAGTAACTCAAATTAGATTCCTCACATCAAGTTACTCTACAGAAGTACCTCATTAGCAAGGCTAATCTGTTCAAATAAGATGGTATCAGAAATCAATAAACAAATATTTATCAAGTACTTATTTTGTTCCAGGGTCCTCTAAGTATAACATAAGCTCCTTGAAGGCAGGAATCCTTCTGGAGCTCCCTCTATCTCCAACCTGTCATCGCCTACATGTTTTTGTAATCCCAGCAACTAGTATAGTGCCTAACAAGTTTGGCTTGACTTGGCTTGGCTTGATTTGGCTTGGCTCAGCTTAAAATGAAATCCAACAGATGATCAGCAAGGGTGAGCTCACTAACTCTCCACTCAGGTCGTCGTCCTAGGGGTCTTGTCCTTCCTGTCCATACCATCTGAGGGAATCTTTCCTGCCTCTTGCTTTATAAGGGTTCACAGTTAAAAAAATCCCAATTTTACAAGTCAAGGAAGCAAGAGGCAAAGCTTTGAAAGGGCATATAAGACTTGAAGGTTTAGACAGATGATAAAGGTCTAAGCAGGCCACAGTTTTAGCCTAGAGATGCCATCTATGACAAGAAGGGTCAGGCATGTGCCATATAGGTATGGGAAGAGCAGAGGGTAAGTTTAGAGAAGAAAGTTAAGTCCAAAAGGATCAGAGGACACCACTGCGACAAGAAGACAGGACATAGATTTTAGAGGTTAGAGAAGCAAACCTAACAGCAAAAGATACCTATGTCAGCTCTGATATGAGAGCAAATGATGTTTGCTCTCTCGATTAATTTATATTCCCTGCTGTGTGAAGACAGCCCTAGGGCTACAAGTGTCAGTTATAACCAGAAAGAGGGCAGAGACCTCCTCATGTACTCTGCTGCTGTTTAAAACTGGTACAGGTACTGAGGTTACCTCACTACTAGTTACATCAAACCACAAAGATGACTTGAAAAATAATTTCATTATTATATCTGGTATTATCAGATAAAGCTTCACTTTAATAATATACTTGTAATGCTGTTTGCATGAAAGTAATAGTAAGGGACCAGAGGTACAGATGTCCTAAAATGTTAACCTGTCATAATGGGAGGAAAAAACCTGAATGAACAAACCTCCATGAAGCCTTTACAGACCATTCCTGACCACAGTCTCTCCCTTCCCTGATCACAACATTTGATGTATCATTATTTATTTGCCATTCCTTTCTGTTTTACTTTACTATGTTTTCCATTTACTTATTATTCACTATTCACTTTCTATTCTCTTACTCTTCTATATCATTCCTTACTTAATTTTTTCATATATTTATTTATGCTTCATATGGCAAGACAGCAATTTGTTTTTCTGTAGGCTGGACTGGTTTTCCTTTAAGGGGAGGATAAATAAACTGCCTTTGGGATTTGGATGATCCAAAGGCTTCCTGGTTGCAGAAAAAGACCAGCTTATAGAGAGAGAGGGAAGGAAGATGGATATTTTTCCCTGGTGTTTAATAGGAATTTCTACTGCCTTGAGGGATATTTTTCTGACCTAACATTGAAGTCCTGGAAAACGGGATGAAGACCAGAGTAATGTCTTATGTGAGTAAATTTTATTCTCTTAGTTGTATAACTCCACCTCATCTCAACTACTCGACTATAAGTTTTTGGAGGACAAGGACATGGTATTTTGCCTTCCTTTGTGTCTAGCAAACACATCGCCTTGCACATGTACTATGGATACCCAATAAATAGATTTCAATTGACAGGCATCAATGTAGTGCCAAATAACCTAATTAGGGAGGTGAAGGAATTCATGGATGGAACAGGAAGGCCAGCAGCTATTACCTACTGATAACTCATTAGGAGGGTTCCAGCCTCTCTTTCTCTCTAAGAGATTGCCTATAAACCATACATAAAAGTGGGGAGTGTTTGGACATCTGGGGTCATGTACAAGCTAGACTATTACACTATCATGGCTGGTCTCTTTTTCAGAAAGGCTAATGAGAAAACCATATGAGCCCTCATCATGGCAGAATAGTACAGCTCTAGGGGAACCCAATTACTTAGCTTGCCTTCCCAGAATGTCCAATTCACATGTCTTTGTATTCCCCCATGTTGTATGTTTTCCCTAGGAAAGTCTTAAACTGTGCTGGAAAGTAAGTTCCTTGAGGTCTTATGATAGAATACAGCTTAAAGTCAGGCTTTAATAAGACTGTATTGTAAGGTCAGCAATAACTGACATCTTTTGAGTTTTTACAAATTGTCTTGAGTACACCTCTTGCAGATGTTATGAGCTCCTTGAAGTCAGCGGTCATGGGACCTTGAAACTGTCATTCCTTCTGAAAACCAACAAGAATGTGCATCAGTATAAGGGGGCTTGTCTGCTCATGCTCAGATCACATAACACTCAGATACCATGATTCTCTGTTCCCACTACCAAGGGAGTGAGAGTAGCCTCCTTTGACTAGCTACATAGTCAGAACAGGCTGTACCTTAAAAACTGGGCAAACTGAGACTGTCTCTCTATTTCTTCTGGGGATGAAGATAAAAGTCCATCCATAGCATGGGCACCATGAACTGAACCAGAAGGGGAGAAAATTTTCTCCCCCCATCTTTTTATCCTGTGAAATTGGCCTGGGGTGTTTGTGTTTTTTTGTCCTTCTCAGTTTCTGTGCTAGCCACCAACCTGGAGTTTGAGTCAGGATTCCAGGCAAAATGATGCCACCAGCCAACCTGACAGGAAAGCCTGAAGTAGCCAGAATGCCTAGGTCTCCAATCCCTGGAGGGTTTTGGACTTGGGACTAGGACTGTGCTCTAAAGAAACTTAGCTAAACTATTCATATATGTGTTATTACACCTTTTGAAGTGAATACTCTGGTATACAAGCTAATCTGACTTCAATAGTGAAATGAGACTGTGTTGCTGGGGACCACCTGACAACTGGGGGAACACCATTATTGAGGGGTTCTAGATCCAATCTGCCTTAATCGTGTTAGAGAACCATGGGGGAGGAGTATAATGTAAAATTGCTGACCCTCAGACAGTTGGAACCAAGGTGATCATTGATATGTTAGTAAGTTGGTTCTATTTTTCCAAAGAAGCCTCAACTCCTTTTGATGGCTAAACAATTCCAATCTCTTTAAATTCTCCACAGGGTCTTTTTTTCCAAAACAGGCGAGCATGCATACAATAGCACACATATCAAAAAACAAAAACAAACCAAAAAACCACTTCTTCCATGAAGCCTTCCTTCCTTCTCCCAGCTAGAGATGAGCTTGCCTCTGATTTAATTGCACAGTTTATGTCTTCTAGTCTTTAGTATTTTGGAATTTCATATGCTAATCCGTGGTATTTGAGTGTGCCCTATCACCCTTACTAGACAGCAAGGGAGGGACAGTGTCTTATTCATCATTGTATCTCTTCTAGGGTTTATCACTGTGCAATGGCCATTGTAGTAAATTAATAAATACTGGCTAAACAAATGAAATACAAAAGTTAAAACCTATTTATACTTTTTATACTTTCCTCAAGTTACAAAGAAAGTATATTTTATGAGGTTCTCTCACACAAAGGATGTATGATTTTATCAGCATAGGGAATTCTTAGTGTGGAAACTCCCCATAGCAGCACAAATTTCAAACTACCTATAACTAAGTTTAAAAAAAAAGTTGCTGCCGGAAACATATGAATGTTAGATGCCTTGTCCAGGATCATGTAGTATCATAGGTCCTCCCAACTCCAAGCCCCAGAGCTCCATCCACACTATGTCACACTGCCTTACTAAACCATCATATCAAAAGTAAACTCAACAACCCGAAATTCATCTGGAATTGGGCAGAAGCCCGAAGTTATAGTATTTGTAGTCGAGCAAGAGAATGTGACTTTGTAATTCTATTAACTACGACTAAGTCAATTTTCATATTTGTGATTTATCATCCACTTGAGAAACAACATGGCAATAGTGGATGGAACACTGGACTTGAGGAATACCTGGGTTTGAATCCTACCTCAGACACTTACTTGCTATGTGAGCCGGGGAAGGTCATTTGACATCTCTGAGCCTTAATTTCTTCATGTGTAAAATGCAGATAATCACAGCATAGGGTTATAGTGAGGAACAAATGAGATGATTTATGAAAACACTTTGTAAACTTCAAAGTTCCATATAAATGTGAGTTATTTTGAATGCTTGTTGATTATTAGTATTGATACCAAGTCACAGGCAATATTAAAAGACAAAGGTAAATGCAAAAATAACTTTGCTTCCTTCATTTGATCTTTTCCACAATTCTTCTATCAGGAATAAATAAGATGTGACTGTCTAATTCCCAGCTGTGTAAAGATTTAAATCTATGTCTGAGACCCGAACAATCAAATTATGTCATAGTACAGGATCTAGGCATGAGCACAGAGCAGAAATGCAGTTATTGCTACATTATTAGCACAAATAAAATTTACACCCACAGTTCTGAGTGCTGCATTTTCTTTTAAATCTTCTCCCACATCAAATAGAAATATTTTGCTATGCCAATCAAATTAACCCACTGGTAGCATGTAGAAAAAAAATCAATTCTATAACAAACCTTCGAAAAGTATGGCATTTATCATGTTCAAGACAGGTTCATTCAGGTTATAAATAAATAAAAGCCTTCCAACTTAGGATTTTAATTTCCTTTTTCTGGTTTTCTTGAGCAAAACAGTAGCTAGTCTTCACACCAAATGGTCCTTCCCTTCCTCTCTAAAATACTCAAAGGATTTTTTTAATGAACACAAAAATTTTAAAACATATTAATACTACTGATGATAGCCAGCCAGAAATAACACTGGAGACTCAGTGTGATAACATGGAAAGAGGGCTTAGCCCTGAGTTCAAATATCAGCCTGGACACTTAATAACTTGGTATTCTCAAGTATGGCATGTGGCTTTTTTGAGGCTCAGTTTCATCGTCTACAAAATGGGGGTCCTAATATCAGCACTAACCATGTTACAGGGTTGCTATGAGGTTGAATGAAATGGCATGTATGCAATCACTTCATAATAATAACTTGTATGTCTATGGGTCTACAAAAGGGTTTTCATTACAATCCTATGAGGAAAGTGGTTCATGGATTCACAGTAACAACTAGCACTGAGCACTTTAAGCTTTGTAAAGTGTTTTCCACTTTACACATGTGATCTCATTTCTTCACAACAACCCTGTGCAGCAGGTACTATCATTATCCCTATGTTATAGATGAGGAAACTGAGGCAGAAGAAAGCTAAATGACTTGCCAGATCATATGTCATGTCTGAGTCTGGATTTGAACTCAGTCTCCCTATCTCCAGGTCTAGAGCTCTAGCCACTGAGCCATAATTGTGTAGAACTAGAAAGGACCTCAGAGTCCACTTAGTCTAACTCTCTTGTTTTACAGGTGAAGAAACTGTACTCTCAAGAAAATGGCCCCTGGGACTCTAGACTCTGATAAGTAAGCTTTTGCCTCCTCAAGCCCAGAATGAGGCCACCACATCACTTCCCAGATATGTTCAAGAGCACCAATAGGGGCAGCATCTCCCAGACAACAAGTCCTGCTTCTAACCCAGACCCCATCACCATTTTAAGGGGAAGCAATTCTTGTGGAGAAGGTTCCAGCCATCACTCCCAATCTCTGGCCAGCTATCACCTACCAGGCAAGCCAGCCAGTCAAGGTGCAGGGTACCCTGAAGGAAAGACAGGAGATAGAATGTGCAGACAAGTCAGAGCACCTCAACTATACTGTGTTCTCAGATCATGATGGAGAACAGCTGAGGACCCTGAACTCAAGAACTTTGGGAACAAAAGCATCTCTCACACCAGCTCTGCTTCCAGCCTGAGCCCCACAGCAATCTTTGAGGAAAGCGATCTTTGATCACTATGGAGAAGGGACCCACCAACACCAGGTGTTGACCAACTGCCATCCACGGGCAAACAAGCCAGGAACTTTGGGAGCAGCAACTGATGAACATCAAAGATCATATGCCATGAATGACATTTTAAGATTATTATTAGGCTACATTCTTAAGAAGTTAAGAGTTCTGGGCAATCTTTAAGAACAATCTCCCAAAACCAACATTAATGTTGGCAAAAAGGGGAAAAAAGAAAAAAAAGTAAAAGAACAAAACAGAAATGAAGAGAAAAGATAATTGAAGCATTTTTTTTAAATTCTCTTTTAAAAAAATAAGCTATATGTAATAGAAACATGGTTTCATATGTAATCCTCTTTTTCTATTCTCCTTTGTATATGGAAATGTTCTCTTCTTGGTGTTTAAGTTCAGAATGAGAAATAAATAAGAGTATTGAAAATGGAAAGAAAAAAAATAGTATCAAAACCAGACTTTCCTCTAACTTATCTATCAGCAAATGCATGAACTTCTGTACATATATATATATATATGTATACCTACATGTGCAGTGCATTTGTATGTGTGCATTGCACATACATATACATGTGTGCATGACACATGTATATATGTAATTAATATCTTCATATATGCTTTCTGTGTACGTAAACACATGTAAATGTATATACATATATGCATGTATCTGTGTGCATCTATATACACTTATTTGTATGTATGTATAACAGAAATGAACAGGCACTATCCTAAACACAGTTGTGTTGAGTAAAGTAAACAAATTCGTTATAGGAATTGTCATTTGAGAATACAACAACTGTGAACTAGAAAATCTGGTGGGACCCCACTGGGAAAGACCCAACAAGAATGCACAATGTTGAAAGCCCAAATGATCCACAGGGAAATTCCTTAGAGTTTCTCCAAATATCATATTCCTTTCACAAGCAAAGACATAGCAAGGTCATTTGGGCCAGGTTGTTTGCACAAGTTAAGTAAAGAGTAACCAGTTCTACTGGGAATTGGGGGAATATTGAGGTTTTAGAGAAGTTATACAAGAAAATTGAGACCTTGGAACAGATTTCTTGGGTCTTCTATTGCTCATTTTTCAATCAACACAATCTTAGTTTACTAAACAGTGGCCAAATCTCTACTTTTTTATGCTGTGTAGTTCTACCCTTTCTTAAAAAGCAGCCCCCATACACTGAGAAATTCAAAATGGGGACAGTTGGAGAAGACAGTGTATGACCATGAATAAATGAGTACTTGACAGTGGAAGGGAGGTAGCTGGCACAAGAGTGAAGCTTCAGGGAATTGGGGTGAGTCGGAGCAATGGCCAAGTCTTCCCCCCTCCCCATCACACTGTGGTCTCACACTGAGCTTACAGTCATTCAAACACGATATCTTTGTCATAGAAACTGTTGTTTAATCATTCTCCTCTCCATCCTATAATTCTAGAACTGATTTTTTTAAAGCTAAGTGTGGAAATTTACATTTAACCCTGTTAAATTACGTCTTATTAAAGTTATTATTACTAATTTGGCTTGTCAGCCTCCTGGCTCTGTCATCCAGTGTGTTAGCTAGTCCTACCAGTGTTATATCATCTATAAATTTGATAAATAAGTTATCTATGTTTTCATATGTGTCGTTAATGAAAAATTTCTAATAACTCAGGGCCAAGGTCAGGTCCCTAAGGCAGTCTTCTAGAAATTTCCTTCTTGGTTGACTTTGTTTTATGATTTGGTTACTCTTTGGGTCTTCTCATTCATTCAGTTCTTAATCACACTATCTGCACCATCATTGTCCATACAAATATCATGAGAGATTTTGTCAAATGCTTCTGTAACATACATATACCATGTCTATGATAATCCCTTAATTTACCAGATTAGTAACCCTGCCAAAAAAGAAATGAGTTTAGGTCAACATAAGATGAATAAGCCTTAACGGTCATTACTTCCTTTTCTAAGTATTCACAAACCACCTTCTGTTCCTTGCATTTTGCTGCTCCAGAGACACCCACTTCACCATCCTGGACTTTTCTGATTTACATCTCTTCTCTTCCTGTGATGTGCCTCCCTTCTCCTACCCCAGGAAGGAATTGGACATCTCCTGACTTGAGGTTAATACATATTGGCCATGCCTTCAGTTGGGTGTGACAAAAGAAAGCATCCCAGTGTCAGGGATTTGGGACATTGTGGACTGAGAAGAGAAAGACACAGTTGTTGCTCTTTACAGGAGATTCCCTCCTTGTCTCCTGACATATACATGGCAGCTGCAAAGGGAAGCAAGTGTTTGCTGTTCTGTTGGGGATATGGGGGGTGGGGAAAGGTATGTAACAGGGTGGAAGTAGCCTCAGGACTTGTGAATTTCCATTGGTGGTTTAAGAAACAGGCTTGGGAATTGTAAGTGCATTATCACAGAAAAAGGAACATTGGTTATAGCAAGAGTATATTTAGTGTATGTTTGAGTGGATTGAGATTGTGAGAAAATCAGGACAAACATGATGCTTATGTGTTTACAAGATATTCAAAATGTATTCTCCAAGTAAACACCTTTTTTCCTAATACGCCATGATGTGATGGATTTTTTTTTTCTTTTGATAGGATACATAAATTAGAAATTCAGAACTCTGCTCAAGTGACAACCTCTACACGGTGTTCCTAAAGTCTGGACACATAGGCAAAAAAGCATGCTTTCAAGAAATGAAATGAATTAAATTTTTATTTAATTGGCATATTAGCAAACAACATCTTCAATATGAGTTCCATCATTTGTGATGCAAAGGTTGATGCGCTTTGCAAAATTCACGTGAACTTGTGTAACCAGAATGGCCTTTGTTTTCCTTGAATGACTTAGCTTACCTCATTGAGCCTCGCTGGAGGCTGTGGCTTGCTCTTCTGGGGCAGGAAGCCCAGCGACCATGCCAGGAATCAGAGAACTTCCTGTGTGATGAGTCATGGGGCTGGTTGAGGGGAGGTGTTAACTCCAGAGTCATGCCCTATTGGGTGTTAACCTGGTCTACACTACCTAGAGGGAGGGGCCAGCTCAAGAACCAATCAGCTCTGGTCATTCAGGTGGCGCTTGATGATGTCAGAAACTCTATAAGAGGGGAGAGGACAGCTTGAAGATCCCCCTTTCCTTTTCCGATTGACGCAGCAGCGGTGGGGAGCATGACTCGGGGCCAGCCCTTGCTCTCGGGCCGAGCCCAGATGTTGGTAACTATGAATTGTATTGGGTCTGTCTGTTGATATTTGTACTTTGTTTGTATTTTGGTTTTGAGTTTCGGGATGCTGGTTTGTTTTCCCCCGAACTAAATGAATGTTTTGAACCTCAGGGTGCTGGCTTTTTCCCCTGAAGTACGTGAATGAATCTGTATTTGGTATATCTCTTGATGCTTGTCTCTTTGCTCCCCTGAACTAACTGAATGCTGGCATTTTTTCCCCTGAACTAAATGAATGTTGTCTGTATGCTAACTGAATGCTGGATTAAAGTAAGCTGGTCAACCCCTTCACTGTGCTTTCCTTGTTTAAGCAGATAAAAAGAACCTGTGCTTTCCCGGTGTCCCAGCAGCCTCCTGGGTGCTGGCTGTGGGGGGATCTTACGCCGCCACAGAAGCTGCTAGCTGGGTTGTTAAAACAACTTGACACAATAACTCCCCATTTGCTGTCAATCGCCTATGTGTCCAGACTTTAGGAACTCCCTGTACATTAAACCTTTCCTGACATTCCCCACTTCTCACCTGCTAGCAACTTCCCACCCCCCAAAATTTACCCTTTATATATTTCTACATACTCATTATTTCAACACTGTCTCTCCTTGTAAGCATCTAGGTGGCACATAGAATGCTGGGCCAAAAAGACCTGAGTTCAAATATGGCCTCCAAAACTTCCTAGCTCTCTCACCCTGGGCAAGTCACTTAACTTCTCAGCCTCAGTTTCCTTAACTGTAAAATGGGGATAATAGTAACACCCACTTCCCAGAGTTTCTGTGAATCTCAAATGAGGCAATATTTATAAAGCACTCAGTACAGTGCCTGGCACTTGTTGATTGACTGATACTAGAATTAATTAGGGAAGACATTGTTAGTGAAAGAAATTCTTTAAGTAAATGTTGGGAACCTCCAATTTAAGGAGGAAGCCCGGGCCAAAGATGTCATCATCCCTGTCCAGGCTGCACTGCTGACTCATCTCCACCATCTACCATGCCTCTTTTTTATGTGTTGTCTTCTTCCATTAGAATGTAAGCTCCTTGAGGGAGCTTCTATTTGTATCCTCAGCATTTAGCACAGTTCTTTGAACTTAGCAAGCACTTAATGCTTGTTGACTGACTGACCCCTTAATACATACATTTAAATACGTCTCTATTGATAGTCTACTGGGTTTCTTGTACTTCTGTTGGGCTCTGTGCAGGAACTCAATTGAAACTGCTCTTTCCAAACTTACTACTGATCTCTCAATTGCCAAATCTGACATTCTATTCTCCGTCCTCATCTTCCTTGACCTCTCTGAAGCCTTTGACACTCATTCACCATCCCTTTCCTCTGTAGGTTTTTGTGGCATTGCTCTTTCCTGATTCTCCTCTGACCCGATCACTCTTTCCCCATCTCTTTGCCTGGATCTTAATACAGGACTCCCCACAAACTGGTTGTCACCCAGGGCTCTGCCCTGGACTGTCTTCTCTCCTCCCCCTATACTATTTTGCTTGGTAAGCTCACAAGCTCGTATGGATTCAATTAGCATCTATAGGTTCTTAGATCTATCTATCCAGCCTTTACTTTTCTCCTCACCTCCAGTATCACATTTCTACCTGCCTATTAGACATCTAGAGCTGGATGTAGTTCCCACAGGTATCTTAAACTCAACACTTCCCAAACTGAATTCCTTACCTTTCCATAAAATCTTCCTGTTTCCCAACTTTCCTACTATTGTTGAGGGTACTACCAGCCTCCCACTCACCCAGGCCTGCAACCTAGGCATCATCCTCAACTCTCTCTCCCTCTCTTCTCTTCTCTTTCTTCTCTTCTTTTCTCTTCTCTTCTCTTCTCTTCTCTTCTCTTCTCTTCTCTTCTCTTCTCTTCTCTTCTCTTCTCTTACCTTCCCTTCCCTTCCCTTATCTCCTATTCTCTCTCCTCCTCCTCCTCCTTCTTCTCCTCTCTCTCTCTCTCTCTCTCTCTCTCTCTCTCTCTCTCTCTGTCCCCCTCCCCCATCAAGTCCTACAGATTCTATCTCCTCACCATTCACCAAGCTCCAATGGTTCCCTATTACCTCCAGGATCAAACATAAAAATCCCATTTATCTTTTAAAGTCCTTCATAACTTGGCCCCTTCCTACCTTCTCACACCTTACTACTTTATATGTGTGTGTATACACACACACACACACACACACACACACACACACGCGTATACATTCAAGGATCAAGTGATCTTGGCCCCCTTTATGTTCCTATGTTGACTCCTAATCCCAAGATTTTCACTGGCTATCTCCCATGCATGGAAGGCTCTTCTCCCTTGTGTTTGCCTCTTGACTTCCTTCAAGTCTCAGCTAAAATTCCACATTCTACAAGAAGCTTTTCCCACTCCTCCTTAATGCTAGTGCTGTATATATCTTGTTTATATACAATTTTTTACATGTACTATATATGTATTCATTAGATTGTATGCTCCTTAAGGGCAGAAACCATTTTTTGCCTTTGTACATCCAGTGCTTAGCACGGTGCCTGGCACATAGTAGGGGCTTAACTAATGCATACTTATTGTTGACCTGATAAAGAAAGTTGAAGATGTGTACACTAAGACTATGTTCTCCTTTGAAGAGATAAGAGATGGTGCAATAAAAGTGGGTTTGAAATCAGAGGCCCTGGATTCAAATTTCAACTTTACAACATACTACCCATATGCCAGTTAACTTCCTGGCCTTACATTTCATCATTTTTTAAAAAAATGAATGCATTGGCCTAGATAACTAGCTCAGGGGCCTCTTATAGTCTACATCTCATGCCTCTATTCATAAGGGTGGAAAAAAAATAAAGAACAACATATGACAGGCATAAGCAATGCCTAGTCGGTGCCAATCAAATAATCAGACACCATTGCTTTCTCTCTTCACCATTAAAGTCATTACTAGGAGGCCTCCTTCTCCTCAGCCTGTCCTTTTGAGCCAGTTACAGAAGGAAGACAACATGTGCCAGGGTGACTCTGGCAAACAACAGAAGAAGAATTTGTCTTCTGTAAAATCACTCACAGCTCTGCGGGCTGACGGCCTGGTGTTGTTTCTGCAGCTTCTGCAGCCACAGTGACATTACCTTGAAGAATTTCAATAAGGCATTTCAATAAGGTCCTATGCTTGAAAATACCCTTGTGAAAATTTCCCATGCTAAACAATGGCATCACAGGTGTCCCCGGCCCCAAGCAAAACCGATACATAAAAATCTAAATTGACAAAAATAAATCATGAGTGACTTTACAAAAAGATTCACCACAGGAGTCCTTTTAAATAAGCAGCTCCCTCAGCACATTTCAAAACATGATTTGGTTTGTAAAAATAAAATTGGCATGAGCCTTAAGAGGCAGTGGAAAGTGGAGAGGAAGCTTGGAGTTGGGAGGCGTGGGGTTCTTATCCTTCTTCTGACACTAATTTACTGTGGGGCCTTAGGCAAAGTATTTGACATTTTGGACCCTCAGTTTCTTTATCTGTAAAATGGGCATAATTTTCAACTCAAAGGATTATTGTCAACAATGGGTGTGAAAGCACTTTGTAACTGTAGAAAGCACTCTATCAATGCAAGTTATAAAAATAGTGAACTTCTATTTCAAGGACCCATTATATCAGCACTACAGGCATACTCTATACTGGCATGGTTCATAAGCTATAGTGGACAAGCTTCATGAGCAGCCAAAACAAAAAACAATCACAATCTGGTGGCTAACCCACTGGTGGTGATGGTGGTGAATCTTTCTTTCCTAGACTAGTACATACATACATACATACACAGATAGATATATAGGTACACATAAGTATATGCGTAGAGTGTAATATAATATATGTATATGCCTTCATTCATATAGTACATATTTTCCTGATAATCACATAATTTATCATTATTATGAGTTTTTTGTTTCTAATTATTTTATTCTGAACATAGCATTAGATGAAATGAGTAATTCCATATACAAAATAGAATGGAAAAAAGAAGATTATACACAAAACAAAACTGGGAATTTTCCAATTTACAGCTTGCTTTTAAGTGTATAATAAATTCAACATACAACTTTCATAGCTGTATACTTTTCTATATCCCTATTATATATAATATATTCATATATTTATATTATATATTTATATATACTTATGATATATATTTGTCAGAGAGGCAATATAGCATGAGAGCTAAGGAGCTGGCCTTGGGGCCAGGAAGATCTGAGTTCAAATCCTGTCTTGATACATCCTGGACAAATCATCTAACCTCTCAGTGCTTTAGGCAACTCTCTAAGGTCTCAGTAGTGGAGAAGGTGTCAATCATTATTATCATTAGGGAGTTGGTCCAGTCTCTATCTCTATTGCTGATTCATTCTTCTCATCTTTATATTCAGTGGGGCTCAGATAAAAAAAGTTGTGACTATCTCGATATTATTCTTTTACATTTAGTGTTCAGTGAATTATCACTAGGCTGAAAAAGGCATTGTCTGTTTTTGTAATTGAATAAAACTATGAGAATGGAGGCTTATCTTTGGTAAACCCACTAAAATCATTGAAACAACTCCAGTAGGATACAAGGCAATGGGAATGACATATGCTTTTCTGCGTGTCCGCACTAGGTCTCTCTAAATTGAAAGCTTTCTCATTCCCCGCAGTTTGGAGGTTATTAGCATTTGGCATGTATTTATCAATAACAGCCATTTCTTAAATTTGGGGGGAGGTAGATGTTTTGATAATGATCATGATGATGACTTGTCTCTACTGAAGTCTTGTTCTAATGCTTCATCACAATGCTGAGGGGTCTTGGAGTCATCAAAGTCTAAGTCATTGTCTTTATGTTTGTAGCTTAGCACAGTGCTTGACACAGAGTAAATCCTTACTAATTTTTTTGCATTCATTTATGCATTTATTTGTTAGAGTACAAGCTCCAACAGATGCAACCAAACTGGAAAGTCTTCAAGTATAAACCCACTAATGAACTGTATGCAGTTTAGCTAAATTTGGAGAAGCTTGTCACCAGATAAATATTTAGGCCATTGCATATCTATTGAGTCACACAGAACAAGGCAATAAGCATTTATTAAGTGTCTACTTTTTGCCAAGCACTGTGTTTTACAAGTTTAATCTCATTTGAGGGGTTGCAGTCTGCCTTTTGGAGGGAGCATCTACCCTAAAGAAGTTAAAAATCCTAAAAATATTAAACTCATCATCATCACCACCACCACCATTATCACATTCTTCATCATCATCACCATCATCATCGTCATTATTTTCCATTTCATCAAGTATTATCACTACTAAGGTTGACAATAGTCATTATATGCTTATCAGGAAAATAATATTTATATTATCTGTCTCAGAGTTTTGTGAAGAAAGAACTAGAAACCTTAAAGAAATGGGAGCTATTATCACTATTATGGAACACCTAGGTGGTTCAGTGGATAGAGTGCTAGAGCTGGAATCAGGAAGACTCTTCTTTCTGAATTCAAATCTAGCTTCACACACTTAACAGCTGTGTGATCCCGAGCAAGTCACTTAACCCTGTTTGACTCAGTTCCTCATCTGTAAAATGAGCTGGAGAAGGAAATGGCAAACTAGTTGCTCCAGTATCTTTACCAAGAAAACCCCAAAGGGGGTCAAGAAGAGTTGGACACAACTGAAATGACCAAACAACAAAAATATCACTATCATGAACTTCTGTGAGTTGCACTGAAAGAAGGAGTTCCCATACTGGAAATTCCCCATACCAACGAAGCCACTGGTAAGAGTCAGTGTGGCACACTGAAAAACAAATTGGATTTTAAGTCAAAGGACATAAATTTCCCACCTATTGACTCTGTCACTTTATTTTTTTAATTAATTTTTTTGGTTATATTTTAAGTTCCAATCTGTGTTCCTCCCTCCCTCCTCACCCCACACTAGAGAAGGCTATTATTTGATGAAGATTTTTAAATATATGTAAAACCATACTACGCATGCTTCTATTTATCAGTTCTTTCTTGAAGGTGAATAGCATCTTCTTTCATAGGTCCTTTATAGTTGATTTGAGTACTTATAGTACTCAGAATAACTTGGTTGTTCACAATCATTCTTTGAACAATATTGCTATTCCTGTATACAACATTCTCTTGGTTCTGCTCACTTCGCTTCTCATTAATTCACTCAAGTCTTTCCATGTTTTTCTAAAATCAACCAGCTTATTTTTTGTTACATTACAATAGTATTTCAGACTGTCACCTTCGAATGGTAACTTCTCTGAGGTCCAATTTTCCTCATCAGTAAAATAAGGGGTTGGAATCAGATGACTTCTAAGTTCCATGTTCATGAATCTATACAAATATGTGCATTACATAAAGAAAGGTATATATACATACATATATAATATATATATATGTATATACACACATGTGTATGTATGTATATATGTGTATATATATACATATATGTATGTATGTGTATATATATACATATACGTTCAAGATCAGAATAGACATATCCTATTCATTGTAAGCAGCTACATTTTTTCATCTTATACTGAGTTCAAAGGTTGTTTTGAGGCTAGATTGCGGTAGATATGAAACAATGAAACTGGGTTCTGTATTCTCAGTGAGTAAGACTAAAAACAAAAAAAACAAAAAAAATCTGAAAGCTGTTGTTGTTTTGATCTTTCTCTGTGTTGCAGTGGAGATTTTCACACTCTGCTACATGAATCACCAAAGTGCTAATTAAGCCTTGCTCCTCACGGTAAGGTCCTTTTGTGCTTCCCTCAAAGTGATAACGAAGGGAATATCACTGTTTTTCTTAGATCTGGGATCACAAAATGTCCACAGGCTGTTGCATTGATACAACAGCAAATATGGTTCTGAATGTCACTGCCAACAATCAATTATATAGGAAAGAGCAACTTACTTGGTCTTATAGAAGATCTAGGTTCAAGACTTTGCTCTCATACTTAGAACTCCCTGAGTTTCTTCATCTTACCCTGAGTAATACTTCATCTACAAAGTATTATTAATAATGCCTGCCCTATCCATCTCACAGGAACTTTATGAGGAAAGGCAAGCTGTATTTATTAAGTGCCTACTGTGTGTAAGGCACTGTCCTAGGTGCTTAGGTTATAAAAGCCAAACCAATATATATGTGTATGTGTGTGTGTGTTTCCTGTCTTTAAGGAGCCACTATTGATATAGATAGATAGATAGATATAGATATAGATATATAGATAGACATAGATAGATAGACAGATAGATAAAGATATGTTAAAAGATAAGCACATAAATGATTATTAGTATCTAAAAGGCCACTAAGCATAAACTTGAAGTCATTACAACATTGTAGAATCTGCCAGAGTTAGCACATACAATGTTCAAAGAATGAAGACCCTGGGTCATCTCTAAGCCACGATGAGGCACTGAGAAGGACTTTTGCAACTACAATCCAAGTAGATGATTATTCTACACACAGACCAGACTTACAATTACAGAGAAGTTCACCACTGCTAGGTCAGTCACTAGGTGATAGATTTGTTTTTTGACCGTAGTGAGTTACGAAACTGGTAAGAACCCCCTGCACTGTGACCACGGTAGAAGGAAAACGAATGGAGCAGAAGCCTCTATGAAGTATATTTTCTTGAACTATCTACAAATATCACAAAAACAAAGCAATAATAATGGCTAACATTTATATAATGCTTACTATATGCATGGACTGTACTACATATGTTATACTTTTTATCTCATTTGATCCTTACAACCACCCTGGGAGGTAGGTGTTATATCATTGTCCCCATTTTATAGTTGAGGAAACTGAGTGGCTCATCCAAGTTGGCACAACTAGTAAGTGTCTGAGGCTGGATTTGAACTCAGGTCTTCCTGACTCTAGGCCCAGTGTTCTATCAATTGCTGTTGATACTCTAATGAGTGATCTAAATCTAATCACCAAAGAGCTGATATACCACTGGAAGAACTTAATGATATTAGTACTGATATTATCACTGTATAAAATCAAACAGAGGCAGAGTAGATAGAACCATTCAAGAACTGGTTCATGTCGTTCTGACATATACTAGTTATGTGTTCCTAGGCAAGACTCTTAACCTCCAGGTAATTCTCTATGACTATAAATTGAAGAACAAGGACCAATCTACACTGGTAGAGGAAGTTCCCTAAACCAGTGAAATCAAAGGTCAATATCACATAGAGAGGTTTCAACTAAAGAGAAGGATAATGCACAAATTCTTCTCAGAGAGACAAAGGGGGTGATAGTGTCAGTTTCATCATAGGCTCAACGGCAGCAAGACATCGTTTCATCACAGCCAGCTTGCCTGCCTCACAATGTTTATGAGGATCACAAGAAAAAAAAAGTTGGGAAGTGTTGGATGTGGTGAGCACTGAACATCACAACCCAAAAATGAAATCAGCTGTCTCTGAAGAGAGGAAACAATACTTATCCAAAATAGAGATCATTTAAGAATCAGGTGTCTATATGCAATCATATCATTGACAGGTTATAGCAGATGCCAAAATCAATATTGAATTAGGAGAAGTGATAAAGACAAGAAGATTCTGGATGCCATTACACACTTTTGTTACAAATCCACTCACGCATGCTATCAATTAACCAACAAAGTCTGGGTCCCTTTGTCCATCCCCTTTCTTTTTCCTCAGAGCACTATAGGGGGCTTGGAAAATGTCAATAAAGGTAGCGGGCACAACCCAAATTTGACTAGTAATTGCTTAGCTTTACTCCTCAACAGGAATTGTTTTGTTTAAGAGCACTAGGATCCAGAATCCATATTTTTTTTTCTCTGGAAAGGTACAAGCAGGGAATATCTACCTTCAGGGCTTTTTCTGATTCTGACATACTCCCTACTTTTCAACGGACAGATCCTCTATTCTAGGGCTTCCCAAACTATTAGTTCTCTAATAGCCATACTCCTCAGACATACACTTACTCTTTTTCAGCCATATGCAATCATTCACATTCTCTTAGCTTTCATATTGTCACATCACTAACCTCCTCTCTCCCACTCACTCTTCCTCCTATCAACCCCTTTCTTTCTCTATTCATATACACCTTCAGTTGTAAGCATCCAGGCTTTAATTCACTCATTCAATAACTGTATGTTTGTCAAATTGGCTTGAACTGAATCGCAATACACTCAAAGGTAAGATGTTGCCATCATGATCACAACACTGAACAATCAGCAGCCACAGATGGATGCACTGACATTCCTTTATTATAGCCTGGAGGGGGGGGGGGCGGGAAATACTACCAATTATGAACAACTGCATAGTCCCTTTGACCTCCCAAGAATAGTTTTCTGCCTTTCAGTTGGAATATTCTCAAGAGTCTAACACAGCTTGACCTGTTTAAGATATATATATATATATATATATATATATATATGTATGTATGTATGTATGTATGTATATGTATATATACATATGTGTATATGTATGCATGCATGTATACATATGTGTGTGGAGAGACAGAGACAGAGACAAAGAGGCAGAGAGAGAGTCTAAAAAAGAGGGAAGGAAAATGGTTGAAAAAAACAATGACTCTATTACCATTTCTTAGAAGGAAAAAAATGAACTAATGTAAGCCAATCACTATAATAAGCATTATGAGATCAAAGGGGATTAGAAAACTGTCACTACCAGGAAACACAGAATTTCTGAGCCTAGAGAGAGAAAAGACCAAAAAAACTAGCTTAGGGTGCAAGGTCATTTGCAAAACATTTGGTAAGAGGAGAATGGAAGATTCAAAGTATCACTTCACAAAACAGTAAAAATAAATTGGGGAGAAAAATGCTTGCAGGGCTTGGCATGAGACCCAGATTAGTTAGAGGAGACCATCCCAAGAGCATTTGTAGACAAAACTAGGGCAACAAATAGACAAAACAGAGCAGATTTGCTACAAAGCCTTTCTACAGTAATCGAGTCTAGCCATCAAGAGCGAAACTGCCACATATTGATACTTGATACTAACCTATTTGTGATATGATAGACACTTTCAAGAATTTGAAAGGATGTATCCAAGTGAAATAGGATGGCTGGGGGTGGGGCAGGGACGCTAGTACCTTGCAACTTAGTAGAAGTCTTCAATCAAAAGCCCAATGATTATGTATTACTGTTCAGTTACAGGGTGAATATTCCTCATAACCCTAGGATTTAGAAAGTCTTTACCTGATTGAAGGCGTTAAAAATGATACTGAGGGGGAAAAAACCAAGGGGAAGACTAAGTAAGCCTGACAATTTCACACAGAAGAATTTCTGCTAGTGGTACCACTAGGCACTCAGAGATCAATTTTCAAGATATCCCAAAGACAATGCCAAAAGATTAAGTTAGTTAATGAAATGTATTACTCTCCCCCACCCCCCCTCCCAGCAGAAGTAACCACAAGACAGCAGGAAGTACCAAACCATATACCTTAGTCCTTTTCTATCAAATCTTTAGGACAGTAATAAATGCGTATACTAAATGTATGCCTTCGATTCAAGCCAACAAACACCTATTGAGCACTTATTAAATGCAAGGGATTGCTCTATGCTCTGGGGATACAAAGAGATTTTTTTTTTAAAAAAAGGCCTCTACATCAGGCTTGCTTTCTATTGAGAGATACAACATGTAAAATCTAAGTTAAGTACAAGATAATTTGCAATCCAATCAAATAAGCACTGTTGAGCACCAATGTGTAAGCCCACTGTACTAGGTATTAGGAATACAAATGGAAGAAAAAGGAAAAGTCCCACTTTAGGGGAATTACATTCTAGTGGGGGATAAGGAACAGACCTGGGATTTCATTGGATCAGAAAACTCCCTCTACCAATGCAGGTCTTGGAGAGCTGCCTCGGACATTGACTGTCTAAGAGACTTGCCAGCATCACATACACAGCTAGCATGAGCCAGAGACAGGACACAAACTCATGTCTTTTCTGTCTTCAAGCTCAGCTTTCTACCCTCTATCCATTATGATATGGTATTTCTTGTTGGGGATGCGATTCTCTCCAGAAATGTGATATACAATGATAGAAGCACAGGCATGATATGTTGAGGAGACAGGGCTAACAACTAGGAAAATTAGGAAAGGTTTCCTATAGGAGGCAGCTCATGAAGGAAGCTAGGGAGTCACAGGCAGAGATAAGGAACAAGAGCATTCCAGAGATGGGGGACAGCTTAATGGAGGGAGGATTTGAAATTTATGTACAGGGAAGACCAAATAGGCTGATTTGGCTTAAACATAGAATGTTTGAGGGCAAATGTAAAACCAATGTAGAAAGATTGGTTCCAATCAGAGTGTAAATGCCTTTAATGGCCAGAGTAAAGAGTTTGTATGTTTAGAAGCAGCTAGGTGGTCAAATGCACAATAGGTTGGACTTCAAGTCATGGAGGCCTGAGTTTTAATCTTGCCTCAAATACTTACCGGATATATTATCCTAGGTAAGTCACTGACCCTCTCGCATCATAAGTTTCCTCTCCTATAAAATGGGAATTATAGTATTACCTACTTTGCAGGATTGTAATAACTCAATATAAGGAAAATAAAATAAATAAATCTTAAAGTGCTATTTAAATGTTAGCTATCATTAGCCTAAAATCAACAGGCAGTTGTAAGAAAAGATAGTATGGCATCTGGTTTTGCTCCCACAGAAGGTATCCATATGGCTGAGTTAAAGTTTACCTACCAAGACAATGGGCATGGGGGGTGGGGGTGGGGGGTCAGGGAAGCTAGAGAGGCCAAACCGGTTGAACCAGTTCAAGCTTATCACATCACTTCAAGGGTTAGGTCCTGGTCAAGTATCCAGGTCTACTAATCTGCATAATTTGCATATGTTAAAGAAGGAAGTAAAGAATGTAGACTAATCCTAACTTAGACAAGGAAGATAGAACTAATTAACTTCACTTTTGCTTCTGTATCCTTACTATCCTACCTATGTAAACTGTATAACTTAAGAAAAATATGTAAAAAAGTAAAGAATGTAAACTAACCATAACTCAAACAGGAATGGAGGTGATGGTTACCTCCCCGTCCCCCACTCCTGCTTCTGTATCAGTGTGAGTTCCTAGGGAGCACTGCACCTGCTCTCTCAAGGAGTGTAATAAATGCCTTCCTCTGCCCACTCTGGTCCTGAGTTTTTTGGGTGAGAATGATCAAATCACATGGATCTTCCTAAGGTTATGCTACCAGGAAAGCAATGAGCTGAGGAAGCATATCTCAGGCTTATTTCCTGACCCTGCCTTGGGGAGTCCTGTGATCCCCACAGAGGTGTTAAGGGGGCTACCACTTGGGATTTCCCTGGGGAACCCTGTGGTCTGCACAGCCTTCTTAAGGGGCCATAACTTGGGTCTTCCCACCCTGTCTTGGGAGCCTTGTGATCTTACCACCGTTCTAAGGGGCCTTTCTCAGGGTCTATCCCCTCGGAAACTCTATGATCCCCACAGTTAGAAGGGGGAGCTACCACTTGGTCTTCCTCTGGGAGTCCTGTGGTCTGCACAGCCTTCCTTAGGGGTTATTACTCAGGTCTTTCTCAGGGTCTAACCCTAGGAAGTCCTGTGATCCCCACAACCATTCTAAGGGGCCCTCACTTGGGTCTTCCTCAGGGTCTAACCCCTAGGAAGTCCTGTGATCCCCACAGTCAGAAGGGGGCTTACCAAGGGGGCAGAGCCAAGATGGCAGCTGAAAATCAGGGACTTGCTTAAGCTCTCCCCCAAATTCCTCCAAACACCTGTAAAAAATGGCTCTGAACAAATTCTAGACCTGCAGAACCCACGAAATAGCAGAGGGAAACAGGTCTACAGCCCAGAAGAGTCTAGATGGTCTCTGGGAAGAGTCTATCACATGGTGCTGGGAGTGGAGCACAGCCTACTGTGGGTCATGCCAGAACAGACCAGACCTGGAGTCAGCCTTTTGGGAAAAGGCCTTAGGGCTATGAATCATTGAGCTCTAGCAGTTACCAGACTTATTGACCCTCAAACATCAAAGAGCAGGTTAGTGGGAAACTGCTGGATTGAGTTCAGAGTGGTCTGGCCACCAGCCCTGGGGGTGGCAGAGGTGGTGAGGTGGTGGCAGTAGCAGCTCCTGAGGTTGCTTCCAGAGGTCTGGCGTCAGCTGCTTCCTAAGTCCCAGGCTCACACAGTGGGAGGAATCTAGCAGCAGATCAGAGTGGGAATACAAGGAGCATTTTGCTGGCACAGAGGCAGGTTCTCTTGCTGTGCCCTGCTTGGATCTGGATTGTGGTCCTGGCTGGTGGTTCTTGGGGGAGGAGGAGTGCTGCTGTGACAGAGCCTGAGGTGACAGTGGAGTAGAAGTAGCTCTGAAAATAGCAATGATTGGACCCTAAAGCTTGGGACAAAGTACTCTCCACTCTACAAGCAGTTATATCCTGACAAAAAGCTCAAGGGTCAAGTAGTTGAAGTCAACAAAGTCAAAGAGCCTATATCAAAAGCCTCCAAGAAAAATATGAATTGGGCTTAGGCCATGGAAGAGCTCAAAAAGGATTTGGAAAAGCAAGTAAGAGAAGTAGAGGAAAAATAGGGAAGAGAAATAAGAGTGATGCAAGAAAATCAAGAAAAACAAGTCAATGACTTTCTTAAGGAGACCCAAAAAAATACTGGAGAAAATAACACCTTAAAGAATAGACTAACCCAAACGGCAAAAGAGCTCAGTGGAGCAGGGAGAGCATTGAGCCATAGGCTGCTTCAGGATGAGTGAGACATAGGTATGTGTGTAAGCAAAAAGGAAATAGAGATGGAAAAAGAGACAGAGATACATTTAAGGTTAAAAATAGAGAGATGATTAAAGAGGCAAATTCTCAGTGGAGATAGGATCAAGAGCACATGTTGAGAGAACACAATCACTAACAACTAGAATGATCAAGAAAGCCTTCATGGACTATATAGCCTCTGAAGGAAGTTCTGAACGAAGCTAAGGCTTCTCAATAGTATATGTGAGGATGGGGTACATTTCCCCAGTTACATGGAAAAACAATTTTTAACATTTGTTTTTAAAACTTGGAGTTCCAAATTCTCTCCCTTCCTCCCTCCCCACCCCACCCCCTCATTGAGAAAGCGAGTAATTCAATATAGATTATATATATGTAGTCATGCAAAACATATCCATAATAATCACATTTTGAAAGAAAACACAGACAAAAAAACTCAAGAAAAATGAAGAAAGCCAAAAAAAGTATGTTTCAATCTGTATTCAGACACCATCAGTTCTTTCTCTGAGGGTGAATAGCATTTTTCATCATAAATCCTTCAGAGTTGTCTTGGATCATTGTATTGCTGAGAATATCTAAGTCATTCACAGCTGATCATCTCCCAGTATTGCTGTTACTTTGTACACAGTACATTTCACTTTGCATCAGCCTGTGCAAGTCTTTCTGAGAGCATTCTGGTCATCATTTTTTTTTCCAGTACAATAGTATTCCATCATAATCCATACCACAACTTGTTCAGCCATTCCAGCTGATCAGCCCATTTGGCCCATCAGCCAATTGATGGGCATCAGATGGAGTGCATTCTAAGCCCAAGGAACAACCTGTGCAGAGATGTGGAGGAAGTCAAAGAAATGATGACTTGGGGGACAGGGAGAGCTCTTAGTAGGCCAACGTGACTGGGGTGCCTAATGCATGATGAGAAAAAAATCTAGAGAGATTGAGGAGGCCTAGATTATGAAAAGATTTAAATGCCAGAGTAAGGAGTTTGCACTTTAGCCTAGAGGACCCTTGATAAAACCACAAGAAGGCAAAAGACAGGCTTTTGAAGACAATGCACTACAACAGAACACATTTTAATAGCCATAAAGTTGATTCACAGGTATAAAGAATTAAGCTGTGACTGTATTTATAGGATCTGAATTTCAGAACTGGAAGATGATGTAGAGATCATTTTTCTAATTCTCTCATTTTGAAGATTTGGAAATTAAGACCTTAAAAGGCTAAGTGATTTGCCCTGGGTCATATAAAGAGTTAATATACAAGAGAAGACTAAAATCCAAGTTTTCTTAACCCTAGGCTTAGGTAGGGAAGCCCTGAGGCATCGTGAGAGCACTGGGATGCTTGGAAGCAGGAGATATTACCAAGGGGAAGGAGGAAACTCATGAGGAGGTAGCAGAATACAAGTAAAAAGTCTTATCAATTATATCCTATAGCTGAAGGAGAGACAAACTCCAAAGCGATAAGAGACAGGCTCTGTGGAAATACATAGTTTAGACATTCTCAAGGTGGGAGGAAGTGTCAGTGGTTTGGGGGAGGGAGGAGAGGCACTAATCCTCTAGAGTATTCCATTATATAGATTGTATACTACCTGATTAGTCAACCAGATAATTCCTTTTTCTCTTGAGAATTCAGCTCTCTAGAGAAAGAATTTTTTTGACATTTGTAAAAGAGACAGCTTAGCTCAGAGAGTGTTAATAAATACCAAGTAACTATTCTTCAGAATTCAAGCTCAGCAAAAATAAACCAAAGGCTAATTATCTCTATCCAAAGCAGCTGCTGCCCATATACGTTTCCTTCCTTCCTCCCCTTCTTTCTTCCTTCTTCCTTTCTCTCTTTCTTTCTCTCTTTCTCTCAACAAACATTTATTAACTGCATTGCCAAGCAGTGAGACTTTAAACATAATAGCCTCAAGGAGCTAAGGATGAGCTTGACACAGAGGATAATGGAAAGACATGTGGTAGATATGAGCAGGCTGCATCATATCACCAGTAAGGAATTCTGAAGAACAGGAATAAAGGATGTCATTAAGGAGCTAAATTGCATGAAAAGATAGAAGATGGGCTTCTATGACAAGAGGAAGAAACGACAGGTGGACAGTTGAGTGCTTCATGGTATCTTCTCAAAGTTAGGAGAAAGTCAGGAAGGCTTCAAGTACATTGGGTGGCTCACCTATGGTGAATTTTGGAGTGGACATAGAAGAGAATCTTACTAGTAGGTAGGCATGGAGGGAATTCTGGAATCAGTAAGATCACAGACTGGCACCTTGGCGCCACAACACATAGAGCGCTGGACCTGGAGTCAGGAAGACCTGAATTCAAATTTGACTTCAGACACTAACCCAGCTGTGTGACCTTGGGCATTTAGCCCTGTTTGCCTCAGTTTCTACTGTAAATGAGTTTCCACATGTAAAATGAGTTAGAGAAGGAAATGGCAAACTACTTCAATAACCTTGCCAACAAAAAATGGGATCACAAAGAGTCAAACATGACTGAAATGACTCAACAAGATAACAGATCCATCCATTGCAGAGCACTGTGCAAGGCGCTAAGGGGGACAAACATTTATTTTTAGATAAAACATCATCCCTCCCCCTCACAAGATGCATACTTTTATCACCTCCAGATTTCTTCTACTCACTCACCAACTTTCACATCTAGAAATAAATCTTATTATGTGGTAGTAATAGTCATTCTGAAAGGTAATCCTTTTTTCCTAGCCAAAATATACAGTGAGGAGTGCAAGGTCACTGGGGCAAATCACACTGCAAAAAAACTATCTGTTTAACATAGACAATGCCTACATATCATGGGACTCTCTTCAAAAATATCAAAATATTAGCAAACCATTTGCCCTTCTCTTCCTTCCTTCTCTCAGCACTCTCTCTC
The DNA here is from genome assembly GCF_011100635.1 of Trichosurus vulpecula. NCBI lineage: Eukaryota > Metazoa > Chordata > Mammalia > Diprotodontia > Phalangeridae > Trichosurus > Trichosurus vulpecula. Next base: position 186,946,144 of record NC_050578.1, read on the forward strand.
TCTCTCTCTCTCTGTATATATATATATATATATATATATATATATATATATATATATATATATATATGTATATATATATGTATATATGTATGTGTGTATACATATACATATATTCACATACATATTAAATGTATACATGTATGTAAAATGTATGTCTGTATACATATATTACACACACACACAATACCCCTCCTTACTTTCCCTCTTTTCTCTCCTGCTCTCACTTTCCCTCTCCTCACTCATTTTCTTTGTCTTTTTGTCTCCTCCTTATCTTCTCTCTGTATTTGTCTCTTTATTCCCTCACTTTCTTCTCTGTTTTCTTTCTTTCTCTGGCCCCAACATTCTCTTTCAATCACTTTCTTGCCACCTTCAGTTTTCAAAGTCATCTCCGAGTGGGAAAAAAACACATTTTTAATAGAATGGATCTCATTCTCTGCCTTCTATCCCACCAAGAGCTGGATAAATTATTTTTACATTTTAAAACTAAAATCTTCCACCCGGCTAATTTTTAGATGAAACTGTGTTTCTGATCCTAGAAACTCTATTTCCTTACCATAGAAATCCTTTAGAGTTATAATATTATGAGTGAAAAAAAAATGAGACTTCAGTGTACCACAAGTGAAATCCTATTCTTGATGAGCTCAAAACTATTCCTTATTTCATTTGAATACAGCTCATCATGAATTACTGTTAATGCTGAGGGGCTCACACCAAGCATGCTATCTGCCTCATATGATTGCACCCAGAAGTGAACCTATAATGACCAAGCTCTGTGTGGCTGGGCTCAGTGAATGCCTAGGCATTGCTGCATTACAATCTCATTCTGATCCTCATCCCAGCTCGCACTTAAGGAGGAGACAGAGGTCACTGCAGACTGTGATAGCTTCATTGGGAAGCCAAGTTTAGCCATGGACAGAGTAAGTGAAAGACAAATCAGTCAAGTCATAAAACAGTAGGTTGGCAAAGAGAAAGCAAATGAAAACAGAAGGAAAGGTTGGGATAGAAGAGGACAAGGGGATTTTAAATTTTATTTCCCTTTATTTCCTTTTCTTAGCACAAGCCAGAACAAACATATGGCTAGTTACACCATGTAGATACTAATTTAACCAGTCGAGAGTAAAAAGTTAAGAGGCAATAAAGAATTAAATTTATCATCTTTTAGGGGGAAACAAAGATGGGGGACCAAGATTCTTCTTAATTGAATTTACTAGTTTACTGAGGGTTAACTAGGAAATCCTTCTTGGCTTCAACTGCTGTTGCTGAAAAATCTTTTAAAAATTGATTGACCCAAAAGTACATGGATTCCTTTTGCTTAGTTATGCCTATCTATTACAAGGATTGTTTTTCTGTTTTATTGGAGGGGGTGGAAAAGAAAGAAGCTATTAATAGAGTAGTTAAAAATGAAAAGGAAAGGAAAGAAAAAAAGCAAAGAAGGATCATTGAAGCATTTTTAAATGCATAGAAGGAAGTTCAGAAAAATAGACAAAAAAGGAAAGGTTAAAAGTAATGTGCTAATTTTATTTAATTTTTTAAAAGGTAAGTTTGTAATAGAAATTTATAGTATCATATATAAGAAAAATTTAGGTTAAAAAAAACAAAAGGGACTAATCAATCTTTCCACTTTGATAAGTACAGTCTAGTGAATGTATGGATTCTTGGATGATGTTATATGTTGTCATGCCTCAGCGGCTCATTCCATCAATTCTTATCATACAGTGCCATATATGCCAAGGTTTAGAAGTTTGGCTAAATGTACACTGACCTCTGGGCATATACTGGAAACTATGTTTCTTTTCTAAATCTAAGCCCCTACCAGGACTTTATTTTCCCATGATCTTCCTATTTCTGAATATATAGCCAAAATATTCAGTCTTCTTATAAGTGGGGTTGGAATTAATCTAGTTTTATTTCCTTTATCCAATGCATGTTTACTTCCTAAAAAGACAGTGGTCATTGAAAGGCAAAACATTATTTTTTACCTTTTCATGCTAAAAAAAATCTGTATGCAGTCTATGTTCCCGTATTAAAACCTTGAAGTTGGAAGGGAAGATAGAGTTCCATCTAGCCCAACCTCATACTCTATGCAGAAATCCTTTCTTTTACAACCTCTTACAATGATCACCTTGCTTTTTGCTTGAATATTTCTAGTGAGAAGCATTCACATCCCTAATAGCTTGTGTCATTCACAAATTAAATAAACAAGGTTTCTGTCTTCATCCAATTTATTTTTTTTAAGAATGAAACCATGGATAGCTCTTTGTACCTCAGGAGACCTTCTTCTAGTTTGACACCACTAATCAGCATTTGGTATATCATGCATTAATCTACCTGACTCTATAATAATGAAGTTCTTCTTTCTTCATTTCTATTTTCTGCAAGGGCATCATCAAGAATTTCATCAAACAGCCAAATGAAATCAGGAGATACTGTGCCTGTTTCTTTTCTCTTCTCATCCACCCCAACAATCATATCAAGAAATGAAATGTTTCATTTGGTAAATATTATTCTTAGTAAATCCACTTTAGCTCCTAGTGATCACTGAACAAGTATATGTTAAATAATTATTTGTGATATTTCATTCATGATTAATATTCAGCTCACAGGTTTATGAGTCCAGGCTATACCTTTTCCCTTTGGTAAAGATTGGACCCTTTGACCACTTGCACAGTTTTGGTGCCCACCTGTTCTCTACAATTTCTCCAGAATTACCTAAATCAAATCCATAATGAGAGCTATAAGTTATTTTTGCACCATAGGATATATAATTCATCATGACTTAGAGACTTGAAGCCACTGAAAACACTTAAGCACTCTATTCCTACATTAAAATCCTAATTCCTAATAGGGGAGTTGATAGCTAAGATAAGTTATGATCTAATTAAGAGAGCACTTAACTATTTCATGAGTTCAAGACACCAGATCCTGGTAAACTATATCTTAGGGTAATGAAACAACTGGTATGTACAATTGTTGAACTGCTATCAATGATATCTGACGTGTGGTAGAGAATCAAAGAGATGTGTTACTAGAGAAAGACAAATATCTGATTTTTAAAAAAAAAGGTAGGTGGCATAGTCTGCAAATTGTAGGACAGTGTGCTTGACAAATTTATTTCTGGCAGAATCCATGAACATAGAGAAGTAATGGTTAGTGGACACAGAAAAAAGGAAACATTGATCAGAAAGAGCCAATATGGCTTCAAGAACAGGTTGGGGCCAGAGCAAACTCACTTCCTTTTATTTTTAGTGTGTCTCGACTGGTAGATCAAGATAATGATACAGATATAGTTTACCTAGATTGATCAAGGCTTTTGACGAGTCCTCATGTTATTGTGGAAAAAAAATAAAGATATGAATGAGACAATTATACTGTTAGCAGCTTCAGAACCAGTTGAATGGCCAGAAATCAAAGGGAAAACATTAATGGTTTGATAGCAGCATGGAAGGGTATTTCTACTGGAAGACCTCCAACGATCTGTTCCTGGCCCTCTACTATTTAATATTTTATCCAATAATTTGGCTAAAGGCACAGATGACATGTTTATCAAATTTGAAAATTAAAAAAAAAGACTACAAGGACTAGCTAAACTGTCAGATGACAGAGTCAATATCCAAAATGATCTTGACATTTGTCCATGAAATTTGCCAGGGAAAAATATAAAATCTTACACTTGGATCCAAAATTTTGTCCACACTTGGATGAGATGAGGTAGATTTTTCCAGAGAGAAGTTCATCTGCTGTCTCTGAAATCAAATCTGCTAGTTCTTTTAGTACCCTAGGATGAAGCTCATCTAGGAATTTGAACTCAGTAAGTACAGATAGGTTATCTCTTACTCTCTCTTCACTTATCTTGGATATCATGAAAAAGAGGAGAAATTTTACAAGTTTACAAATTCAAGTTGAGTCAACAGTATAATACAGTTGTGTAAAAAAAAGTTAATAAGACATTAAGTTGTATGACCAAATGAATAGTAAGATGATAAGGGAGCTTGGTGGTGCTGTGGATAGAGTACCAGGCCTGGAGTCAGGAAGACTCCTTTTCCTGAGTTTAAATCTGACCTCAGATACTTATTAGCTATATGACCCTGGCTAAGTCACTTAACCCTGTTTGCCTCAGTATCTTTATCTGTAAAATGAGCTGAAGAAGGAATGGCAAACTACTCCAGTATCTTTGCCAAGAAAACCCCCAAAGGGGTCAAAAAGAGACAGGACTGAAAAACTACCAAACAACAACAATAAACCCTTTAGATTCTGTCTTAGACCACATCTGGAGGAATCTATTCAGATGTGGGACTAGGAAAGACATTGATAAGCAATAATAATAATAATAATATTCAGAGGAGGGAAACTAGTGTGACAAAAGGCCTCAGGATCATTCCATATATGGTTGAAGATCTGGGGACGGGTAGCCTGGAAGGAGTAGGAGAGAATGGTGCATGAGAATTATGGATGTGATTTATTCTGATTATTCACAGAGGGAAAAAGTAGGAACAATGGGTAGAAGTTGTAAAGAGGGAAATTTTAGAGTGATAAACTTTCTAACAATTAGAACTAGCAAATGTGGTAAAATGAGCTTCCTCCTCAGAATGTAGTACCAATACTCCTCAACTGGAGATCTTTAAAGGCAGCATGTTGTACAGAGGATTCCTATTGAATACGAATTGGATTAGATGGCCTCTGAGGTCCCTTCCAACTCTGAAGATTCTAGGATACACTGTCCTTGTTTTGACAAGTCCCCCTTAGCTGCCACATCAGTCTCCTGAGGAAAACTGAGTGTTTAATAATACACCAAAAATAAACATTTCTCCCCACTCATAAAATTGAAGACTATATTTGGGATCTGTCTTATAACACTGCTGAAGACCTCCTCCATTGCCTCATCAAAAGGCAGAGAGGATTCTGGATCCCGGAAGGCTGTGCTAGTCAAAGACAAGCTCTAGTAGCCTTCTCAAATTGGAAAGACTTCAAGTATGGGTCCAATGACTGACTGCTTGCTTGTCATCTGAGGGCCAGCCTCACTAAGCTCGAAAGGACTCATCACCAGGTTGACTTTAGTAAGATGAATTTGCAGTCATAGCAACTCATGAAAGTTGGCTTCTTGATCTCTTTGATGATCAAAGCCTTTGACACTGTCAGTCACCATCTTCTCCTTGATAATCTCTTCTCCCTAGATTTTCATAATGATGCTCTCTCCTAATTCACCTCCATCCTGTTCAACCATTCCTTCTTAGTCTTCTTTGCTGGATCTTTATTCCTGGGTGTCCTCTTTTGCTCTGTCCTGGCCCTTCTCTTCTCACCCTCTGTATGGCTTTGCCTGGTAAACTCATTAGCTCCTGTGGATTCAATTAACATCTCTATAGAGATGATGCTTAGTCCTATTCCTCTAGCCCTAAGCTCTTTCCTCACCTCCAGTATCACTTATCTAACTCCCTATTAGACATTTCAAACTGTAAGTCCCATAGACATGTTAAAATCAACATGTCCAAAGTTGAATTCATTATCTTTCTTCCCATCCCCATCCTTCTCTCTTCCCAACTTCTCTATTGCTGTTGAGGGCACCACCATCCTTCTAGTCACCCAGGCTTGCAACCTAGGTGACATCCTCAGCTCCTCACTCTCTCACCTTTGGTATCTAATCTTTTGCTGAGTCTTATCAATCTGCCTTTGGATCCAACATACCCTCTTCTTTCATCTAACATTGGTACTACCCCATTTGCAAGCCCTATTATCTCTTGCCTGGACTCTTGCTATAGCTTGCAGCCTGATTTCCCTGTCTTGTCTCTCCCTATTCTATCCTCCATCAGCTATCAAGGTGATCTTCTTAAAGTACAGTTCTTACCATGTTCAATAAACCACAGCGGCTTTCTATTACCTCCAAGATCAAATATGATATCCTCTGTTTGACTTTTAAAGCTCTTCATAACCTGGCCTCCTCCAACCTTTCCCATCTTAGCTTTTACTCCCCTCCATATACTCTGCTATCCTGTAATACTGGCCTCCTCTCTATCCTTGCACAAGATAATCTATCTCTTAATTCTATGCATTTTCACTAGCTGAAACACATACCTGGAATGCTCTCCCACATTGGCTCTAACTCCTGATGTCTCTGACTTTTTTCACGTGTCAGCTAAAATATCATCATCTGCAAGATGCTTCTTTCAAGCTCCTCTGAATACCAGTGCCTTCTCTCTTTTGCTTTCTCTAATTTCTCCTATTTATATCTTGTTTGCATATAGTAGATTGTATGTTGTCTCTGCCTTTATATTGTGACCTCCTTGAGGGCGGGAGCTGTTTTCGTCTTTCTTTATAATCCCAAACTTAGTGCAGTTCCTGGCACATAGTATGGTGAAGGGGAAGGGGAAGGAACAAGTATTTAAGAAGCATTTACTATGTGCCAGGCACTGTGCTAAGTACTTTACAGATAACTTTATCGTGTCACCTTATTTGATCCTCTCAACAACCGTGTGAGGTAGGTGCTATTATAACCCCCATTGTACCATTGAGTAAGACCCGGAGTCATGTAGTTAGTAAGTATCTGAGGCAAGATTTGAACCCAGGTCTTCTTGACTCTAGGCCCATCGTTTTATCCACTGTGCTACCTAGCTGCTTCTATGGGCTTAAGTAGTGCTTGTGGAAAACTACAAGTCATTGAGGGATTGTGATCTGCCTCTGTGGAAAGAGTGCCAAAACTAGCTAAGTCACAAATCCTTGAAAAGCTGAATTATTTTATGTGTATCAGGATGTCCTGGCTGATATATAACTAACAGCCATTGAGAACTTATAAAATATTCCCTGCTTTTGCTCTGTGTAATGCATGGTACAACCAAGAAGCCTTATAAATGGCTAAAAGCATAATTAGAATTACTGTTATTTTTATTTCCTAGATTAATCTGGCCTTTAAACATTAAAAAGAACCTTAATTTTCGGAGTCATCATTACCATAAATTCTAGTTTATACCATCTCATTGTATCTAAGTATCAAAATTACATATAAACATTTTCATCTTAAAAGAAAGTCTGCTGTACCTAGCCACCAAAAGATAATGCTAATTAGACATTCTTATCATCTATCTTTGAATATGGATAGTGAGATTAAAGTAAAAATTCTGCCTAGATTCAAGTAATCATGTAGACAAATAGAATTTAATTAGGATGTAACAAACAGCAGATTTCTGCTTCATCATCATCATCGTCATCATCATCACATCATCATTGTTAAATATTTATCAAGCATCCAAATTGTGCACAACAGTATCATAAGCACAATCAGTGGAGTTATGAGGACACACCATTTGGCTCACTCAAACTGAATACAAATGACCTTATTGTTAAATGATCCTAAAACATTTAATAGGTTTGGCAAACAAGACAAAAACTTAGGTCACAGTGAATCTGCAGCAGTGAGATCATATAGGATAATGCATGTCGAGTGCTTGGGAAACCTTAAAGCACCATATAAATGTGAATTATTTGTGTTGTTACGATTACTCTCATTATCACCATCATCTAAGTTTTCCCAAAAAATCAATAAATCTGAAGACTCAGCGGGCACAGCATAATCAAATGGGAGGTGGGGAGGAAGGCCAGGGATGGGAAATCTGTAATTTTATCAGAACTTCTAAGGAAGAACTCTTCCCAGTGATGATCAGCACCTGTTCTGCAACTCGTGGGGGTGGGGGAGGATGAGAAAAGGGAGGGAGTAATGCTGAGAAGTTAAGTCATTTATTTGCTCAGGGTCCTACAGCCAGTACATGTCAGAGGATGGACTTGTGATATAACCTTTCTGTGCCCCAAGCAAGCTGCAGAACAGGTGCTGATCACCTTTGGTTAATTAGAACAAAGAGTGCATGTAAAATAAAGGCATTGAACCAGATGACCTCCAAGATCTTTTCTAAGTCTAAATCTATAATTCATATATAATCTATAATCCTTCAATCTAAACATCTATAATTTAAAAGGAGTCTTACAGAGTTGGCCCAGGCCCAGAGATATAAGTAACTTGCCTATGATCACAGCCTCCAAAGTAAGATTTGAACCCAATTCTTTAGTTTTTCAGATCTACAGGGTTTCAAAATTATTCTTTATTGAAAAATGTAGTCTTAAGATTTGACTTTCAGAAAACATGATTTTCTAATCATATAATTATAAGTTTATTTCTTTTTCTACATTTAATTTATTTTGTTCTGAATTTAAGAAATAAAACAAGCATTTCCACAGCCTTGTAGAATAGAAAAAAAAGATGATTGTACATGAAACTGCAAATCTGTTATTACAACTTGCTGATAAAATTATCATATAACTTACTTTTTCCCTTTTTTCTTCCCTTTCCCACTCTAAAGATAGCTACTATTAGGCACAAATACGTATGTATGTGTGTGTATATATATATACACACACACACATAAATACACTTATGTGTGTATGTAGAACTATTCTGTATGTACTTCTATTTATCAGTTCTTTCTCTGGATGAAAATAGTATCTTCCTTCATATGTCCTTTGAAGTTAATTTGGGTATTTATAATAGTCTTGGCAATTCTTCTTGACACTAAATTCTACCAATCTATCTACTACACAATGCTCTCTCTGATAGCATTTATGAGTTTGAAAACAAATATTTTGCTGAAGTATTTTGTAGAAAGCATTAAGAAACTAGAGCAAACTCCTAAATATATCCACTTATTCTTTCTCAAACATGATGAAAAATGTCCGTGGAGAGATTTGAAGATTTGTCCTATATCTTTTCCATATGTAATGTCATTTAACAGGCTATGAAATTCTGCAAGGAGTCCACAGTTCTTTGAGGTATTCCAGCTTCTCTTCACTGCATTAAACGATCTACTTTACTCAGAAATCTTACAGTCATTATAAGCCTATGACATTTGTTGATACTTCATAAGTTAAATTTTTATAGTTGCCACTGTACATTTACAACTAAAAAAAATTGAAAAGTGCAATTTGAGTAAGCTGTCACCATCTAGTGACATGGTAGTCACTATGTGGTGGTGGCATCTCAGTCACATGCTCTAAACTCCAGGATAGGTTTTGCCAAAGATTCAGTTAGATATCTCCTCTGAAGTCCTCAGAGATTTGCAATCCTGCATTTTCCATACCTTGGGACAGTAGAATCAGCATTCAAAGGGATCTTAGAGGGCCTCTAATCCAAGACCCCTATTCTTATGTTTCAGGAAACTGAGACCCAGAGTGGTAAAGTCAGCTACAAAAAGTGACACAGCTAACCAGGAGCAATGTCAGGTATAGAGCTCACATTTCCTTATTGCCACTCTGGTTCTCTTTCCTTCTCAAAGAAATGGACTTGGAAGACTGTTATAGGGACCTGCAGTCAGAAAGGTTCATCTTCTTGAGTTCAAGCCAGGCCCCAGTTACTTACTAGCAATGGGACCCTGGGCAAGTCATTTAACAGTTTGCCTCAGTTTCCTCATCTCTACAAGGAGATGAAAAAGGAAATGACAAATCATTCCAGTATCTTTGCCAAGAAAACCCTAAATAGGGTCACGAAGAGTCAGACACAACTGAAAATGACTGAACAGCAACAAAGAAGTTGATGTATAGGGGTTAGGAGAGTTGTTTCTAGACTTACTTATCTTCTCCCTCTTTTTTTATTCTGTATTATGGAACGTATAGCCTCTTTGTGAGGCTGAGGGGTGGGAGTAGGTGCCAGATTCAGGTACACATGTGCATCTGGTAGAAAAGAAATGGATTTGGCAACAGAAGTGGTATGACTGGTTCCTCAAGAAAGCCCTTCACTCCCCTTCTCCCTCTTTTAACACTTTCAGTCAATCACCTTCTTGGGAGATGCTGAGCTAGAGATTTCTTTAACAACTCTATCCCAACAGGCAACTGCCCTGAATACTTGGAGAATCCATATAACTTTTCCTGACCATTCCAGGATAAGGTGACTGTCTCCCTTCTTGAAATTTCTATACGCTGAATTTAATACAGTTTAGTCTTCTCCCTTAAATGTAATTGTAAGGTCCTTGAGGACAGGAACTTAATCATGTATTTCTGTATTCCACTGAGAACACACTCAATAAGGGTTTGTTTCTCATACCTCCCCCAACCCTTCTCTTCTTTCAAATGCCATTTAAGCTAATGTGACAATATCGTGCCCTAAAAAATAACATATTTTCCAGTGCTCCATAATGGCATGGTAGCTCTCCTTAAGCATAAACATGATAGAGACAAACTATTCCCCCAAAATGGTTATTAGTCTAAAAGAAGTCTTATTATTTGGGCAGGGAGAGTAGTCATCATGTTCCCTCTGACCCTCTCTGGCCTTCTCACGATGTCATACTTTGGATCACAAAAATCCAAAACTCTGTCTCAGGGAGAACTGTCTACTTTCCTGGCATTCTATGAGTTTACTCATCTATCTAAATGGAACATTTCCAACCTAGCCCTTGTCAGTGATTTTTTTCATGATGAGATATAGCCCTGTGAGACCTGTTCATCCAAAAGACATTTGTTTATTGAAATGGCTGAATTTTAAAAAAAAATTAACCAAACTTTAATTTCAGTGAAGCCATTTCAAAGCGTCTTTGAAAGAACTAAATATTTAAGGTACAATTAATTACCTTGATCACAAACACTAAGCTTTTCCTTAATTTCCTTTTTTTCTCAACTAACTTTAAATCTTAAAGTTTAGTCAAAACTCCTCCCTGGCAAAAAAAAAAATTAAATATGGTAGTGCCATAATTAGAATCACACAAGACCTAGAAGCATTGACATTAAAGACCACAGGTCTTGAAACACTACATATTGAAGAGGAAAAGAACTGGGGTTCCAGCCAAAAATATCATACTCAAAAAAAGCTAAGCATAATCCTAAATGAAAAAAATGGACATTTAATGTATTGTCAGACTTTCAGGACTTTGTTTTGAAACAAACTGAGCTTAATAGAAGATTTGACATATAAGAGGCAAGAGAAATATAAGATGCATACCAAAGACTAATTATAGGGGACTCAATAAGGAGAGATTATTTACCTTTTATGTATGTAAAATGGGTAAGGTAGAGAGTAGAAGTAAAGTCAAGGAGTTAGGAGGGGTAGGGAATAAGAGATATGCACAAACATAAAAACAAAGATCAGAAGTAGAATTTGTTAGGGAAAGTATACGTCTATGTATGCATGTATGTATGTATGTGAGTATATATAAGTAGATGTGTGTCTATATATCTGTAATTATTTATAAATATATCTGAGCTTAACTGGTAGAGGGAGAAAAGAGGAGGGGGAAGAGCAAAGTAAAAAGTGCACAGAAGAGAACCAAAGAAAACTAACAAGGAAGCAAAGAACAGATAGCTTTCAAAACAACACATAGTACTTATATAGGCTTTTTTGAAATGGAAATTTATTGCTATGTATTTTGAATCCTTTCTTACATTCTTCTGTGCACATGACATGCTTTTTTTTCTTTTCTTATGTATTTAAGTTTATAATATGTTTCTTTTTCTTTCCTTATTGTGTATTTCAATTTCAGTAATAAAAAATAATAACAAAAAACAACCCTTTCTGCCCCTTTCTTTGAGACTGGGTCCTCCTATCTCAACAGGCCACTCAAAGGCTTGATTCCAATAGTGATTAGCACAGAAGCTTTAACCTGCTACATTTTTTTCAACTTAGGCTGGTTTACCCCTCCTTAGGAAACTTGGTGGCCCTCCACTCCCAAGGGCTCTCCACATTGGTACTGGACTTAGTAAGGATACTTGATTAACTTTAGTCCTACCACAGCCCCAAACTCCCAGATTCAAGCTATCCACCAACCTTCAACAGCATCAGGGACTCTCAGTGTGTACTACCAGGCTCAGTCAAAAGCCTTCTCAGAAGTTCTTCCTCACCCTTCAGCTTAACTCAGCATCACTATACCATAGGCTGCCTGCTTCTCAAAAACTAATTATACCCTTTCTATATAAACCATAGAACTAACAAGAGGTCATATTTTGTTCTTTTTGTTTTCCTGAACTCAGAGTCCTACCTTTCCTTCTCTATTGTTGTTCAGTCTTATCGGACTCTTTGTGGCCCCATGGACCATCCTGTCCATGGGGTCTTCTTGGCAAAGATCCTGGAGTAGTTTGCCTTTCCTTCTCCCTTTCTTTCTGTACACAGAGTAAAATACAAAAATCAAGAAAAAACAGTAGAGGTATAATGCCACCAAGGACTTCAAAAGCCCTTGTTTTCATGTATGGTTTGTTTGTTTGTTTGTTTTCCTTTTCCCTTTCAGGAGGAGTTAACTTTCAATTTCATTGTTTTTAATTCACTGTCTTTTCCTTCTATCTGTTCTAAAGCAGAGCATTAGAATCAGAGAATGTTGGGTCCTACAGGGACCTTGGAGATAACTAGGCCAACCACTTCATTTTATAGATGAGGAAAATGAACCCAAGAGGAAAGGAAAAGACTTACCCAGGGTCATACAATGACCATACAAAGCCAGGACTAGAACCAAGAGCTCTTAATTTACAATCCACTTTTCCTACCGTATCTCATTATTTTGTTTAAAATAACTTACATGTAATATTAAAATTATATTTTATGCCTGTATGATTAATTACCTTAACAGCTCTTTAGAAATGACTTGAAATGATTCCTTCCACAGTAAAACTATCCTGGTGAAATTGATAGTATCCTTTACACAGAACAATGGACAACATTTAAGTAAAGTTTTTGGACACAGTTTTAGACTAGGTTCTTTCATTATAGGGTCAGCAAGGATAATTTGGTTCTTTAGAATTCTCAATAATTGCCTCCAAGAGTGTGATACATCCGTGGAGGGCTCTGCAAGAGGAAGATACAACTGGTTCTTCGGCTATAAAAAAGTCATTGTTTTTAATGAAAAAAAGACTTTTTCAATAGCCCATAATAATTTATATTATGCAGTATTGTAAAGTTTGCAAAGTGTTTCAAAAATATTATCTTCTTTGAACCTCACAACAAACCTATGAGATAGATTGTTACAGGTATTAGCATGCCCATCTTACAGATGTGGAAACTGAAACTCCAAAAGGTATAGTGACTTGCCCACAATCATGTAGCTAATAAGTTTCAAAGACAGAATTTGAACCAAGGTCTTCCTGTCTCCAAATCCAACACCATATTAAAGCATACTGCTTCTTTATATATTTATTGGAATATTGCATAAAATTAAACCTCAGTGGTTCTGTTATTATGGGACTTTAAGTCACTCCCTTCTGGTAAATGGAGGATCCCAGAGGAGCACACTGACTCCTTCAGTATGAGACTCCATTTTGGTTCATTTTCACAACAGTCAGTAGAGGCAGTCATGGGTATTCTTAGACAGATGGTATCAAAGCCAGGAAGGACAAGGTTTAAGTTTAGTCTCTGACATATTGTCTATGTAACTGAGAAAGTCACTTAATGTTCCCATGATCTAGTCAGTTTTCTAAGATTATAAATTACAGAGAAGGTACCCACCCACATCATTACAAGTAGTTTCCTTCCTCAGGAGTTCCCTCATAGGTTCATTCTCTACCCCTACCCCTATTTCTGTAATGGCTGGGAGTGACAAACACTGAGGAGCATTGGACTCATTTGTTTCTCCATTTAGAAAGATAGTCTATGTGTATGCTATAGTCAAAAGTTCGATGGGAATAAACCATAGCCTAGCCTATGGATTCCAGAATCAACAGATATGCCCTACAAAAAGATTTCGTTCACACCAGTATACAGCAAGGGAAGGTTAAGGATAGCATGTGGCAGCCTAGATTTTTAAAAACCATTGCATGCACTTGCTTATAATTCTCCCCAGACTATAATTTACAATGGTTGTTTTAGTCCTCCATGGGAATTACAGAGGTTCAATTCTATTGCAAAAATATTTATCTCTGTGGAGTATATAACTAAATGAAGGCAAATCTTATGCATGCTAAACTCCTGAATGTATGCTAAAATTTCAAGGCAGCTGTGGGTGAGGAGGGAACAAAAAAGAGGGAAAGTGGCTAATGCAGAGTTCCATCTTTGAAATCATCAAGAGAAAAGCATAGCTTAAAGGAAGAGGGCAGAACTGGGATTTGTCATGGGTGGAAATCATTTTGCTGTACAGGGGATCGTAGGTAATGTAATCACCTTTAAAAAGTCCATTGGATGGACAGACATCCGATCTTTGCTTAAACACTTTCATTGGCAGGTAACCTATTACTACCTCAGGCAAGCATTGAGCCTAGTTCTCTCTAGAGCCATACATGAGAGCCCTTCAAATATTTGAAAGCTAAGCATTCCAACCTGATCTTCTCTCCTTCTCTCTAAATATATTGAGACCTTTCAACCACTCCTCCTCATTCTCCAGACATGCTCTAGTTTCTTAATGTTCCTCTTAAAATGTGGGGAAAAAAGATTGTTGGCTCTGGAAAATGGATGATAAAATATACCTCCTGCCTCTCAGCAGAATGTTGAAGGGGGTAGGGTGCAGAATACGGCATTCACCATTAGATACAGCCACTGTATTGTTCATATTTGCTCAACTATTTGTTTTGTCATCAAAGACAAGTCATTCCCAGAGTAGAGGGATTCGAGGGGATATATCCAAAAATGATAGAAGAACAAAAATTATCAATAAAACTTGAGGGATTTCTTTTCTTAACAGGTTTTAACATAGTACTCCAAATTTGGTCTATTGAACAGTAATAGTATATTAATAACAATAGCTAGCATTTTAAAGGTTTTAAGGTTTTTTTAAGGTTTGCAAAGCACAGTACATTTTAACTCAATAGTCCTAACAACAACCTTGTGAAACTAGTGTCGTTATTACTGTCCCATTTTACAAATAAGAAAACTGAGAGTGAGAGAAGTCAAGTGACTTGCTCAGGGAAACACAGCTGAACTCACATCTTCCAACCTCCAATTCCAGCATTGTAGCCATTCTGCAACCTGACATAACAAGATGTGTAATAATAGCTACTTGTAATCATCCTAAAACTGTTGCGAAACCAAGGAAGAATGCAGGAAGGAGAGACCCCAAAAAACTAGGGCAAATTCTTAATCTGAGATAAGTACATCATGCCCAAAAAGACATCAACAAACACGTAGTTGATTGTCTACAACTTCTCCCTGCCCACACTTTGAAAACCAGCTTCAAAGCAAACCCCCTTAAGAAGTAGCTCAAGCACCACCTTCTAGTTGGAGGCTTTCTTTAATTCCTTCAACTGTTAGTGCCCTTTCCTACATTGCATTTATTCTCTGCATTTATCTGGTATCGTGTTAACTATGCGACCCTGAAGAAGTCATTTAATGACTCAGTGCTGTAGACAACTCTCTATGAAGACCAAGTTGCAGAGAAGGCATATAGAAATTCCCTATCCCGGTAAAGTCATGGAACCTGTTTCTCTCTCTTTCTCTCTCTCTCTTTCTCTGTCTTTCTGTCTCTCTCTCTCTTTCTCTGTCTCTCTCATTCTCTCTGTCTCTGTCTCTTTCTCTGTGTCTCTGTCTCTTCTCTCTAATTCTCTTTCTGTGTTTCTCTCTGTCTCTTTATGTCTCTCCATCACTATCATCTATCTAAAATTTACATATGTAATATATACAACTACATATGTGCATGTGTGTATTTATAAATATATGATACATGGGAATATAAACATATGTGATAGTCCAGTCCTTATCCATATGTATGTGTTTGTGAGTGAGCGTGTGTGTGTGTGTGTGTGTGTGTGTGTGTGTGTGTATGTGTGTGTGTGTGTACAGATACAGGGCATCCCAAAAAGTCTCAGTGCAATTCTAAACTGTAATTGAGAGCGAGACTGCACTAAGGACTGCACTAAGACTTTTGGGACACCCTGCATATATAAAAATGTGTGCATATAGAGATAATATTACAGTGACATGCAAATTAATTGAGACAAGCAATGATTTTATTGTGATTTCATTTCATTACAGCAATGGTCATATGCTTCTGGTGACACTAGGCTGATTGAGACATCTGACCTTGAACAGATGAATTGTACTGCACTCTATTCTTCACCTTCACTTCTCTGTCAACTGAGATCTGGATTTTTGCACCTTGACCATATGTTTCATTGAACTCTTTTGTTGTGTGTGTGTATGTGTATATTTTTTTTAATTTTGTAATTTTTAAGAATGGAAGGAAACATGCAAAAAAGTCTAAGTCCTAAAGAGCACACTTTGTTATTAGGTTATTAGAGTTGTCAGAGTAGCTGTTAGTGGGGGAAAGTCAAACATTTCAAGTATCATTTAAGTCCACAATGAAACCAGATGAGCCTTAGCAAAACACAAAGGGAAGTATGGTCCAAAGCAAAAAATTAAACCGAGAACTGACGAAGCACTACTGTGAAATAGCCGAGTTAATCCAAAGGGAAAAGCAGACACTCAGAGGGATGTGGCAGCTAAAGTTGCTCCTGATTCCTCTCTGGTGTCATATGTGGTTCTTGAACTTAGAAGAACAGCAAGACCAGTAGTAGCAGCAACAGCAGCTAGCATTTATATGTGCCCAGACATTGTGTTAAGAGCATAACAAAAAGCTCATTTGATGCAAACAACAACCCTGGGAGGGCAATTATAGCTCCATTTTCCAGAAGAGAAAACTGAGACAAACAGAGGTTAAGTTCCTTACCCAAGGTCATACAGTTATTCCCTTACAGTGTCATGTTTCTTGAAGTTCAGAGAACATTGTAAAACTCTTAGATAAAGTTAGCTGCTGTTTCTGAGGAGAAAGCACTGGCCATGACCAAGACAATGCAAAGACTGGAATAGTGAACATTGAGAAAAGGTAATTTTTTACCAGTGCAACTATTTCATTGAAGGCTATATCAAAATTGTTGTCAGAGGAAGTCTAGGTGAGTCTGTATGTAGATATCTTAATCAACTTATAAAACATCTATCCAAAACTGTTTAGGAGACTTTGTTTCTACTTTCAGTAGGCCTGGAAGTCTTTTCCCCATTAAAGAGAATGATGAACTTTGTTAAACGTGTTGATACACTGAGAAGTGGAGCAGCTAGGTGGTGCAGCAAATAGAATGCCAGGCCTGGAGTCAGGAAGTCTCATCTTTGTGAGTCCAGATCTGGCCTCAGACACTTATTAACTGCGTTACCCTCAGCAAGTCACTTAACCCTTTTTGCCTCAGTTTCCTAATCTATAAAATAAGCTGGAGAAAGACATGGCAAACCATTCCAGTATCTTTGCTAAGAAAACTCCAGATAGGGTCACAAAGAGTTGGACACAGCAGAAAAATGACTGAACCACAAAAATACTGAGAAGCAGCATTATTACAAAATAATATAAAATCCCAAAGACAGAAAGAGCATAATACAACACAGCATTGCTACATGTATGATTAAAAGGTGGAGATAGATCTCTTATCCAAAAGGTGGAGAGAAACATATTTCAATGCCTTGGGAACTCACCTAATTTATTCTCCATTGAAAACCTATGGGTTATAATCACAACTAGACTTGGAAAAATTAACTGGTATTGCTCAACGTTCACTATGATCAAGTATGATTTCATGATATATTAAAAAATGGGTCAAAATGTTGTGAAGTCAGTCCAAAATTGTGTAAAAGGAATGATTGACACAAAAGGACATATTTAAAAGTGTTCTAACATATCAAAAAGTCCTAAAGCATATTCTATATCAATAAACTTACTTATTTTACTTTGTTCCAGTTTATTTTAATTTTCACATACATATTTGTATGCAATACATTGTATGCATGATTACATATGCACATCAAGTCAATAAGCATTTATCAAGCACCGATTTTCTAGGCGCTGTGCTAAGCATGTGTTACAAAACATGAGTTACAAAGAAAGGCTAAAACAGTAAATGAATACATATTATATGCAAACACATATTATGTACATATATACATACATACATATGTGCATATACATATATATCTTACAATCAATTTCTAGCTTCTATTTCAACCCTTTCTACTTTAGCTCTTTGAAGAAACCTTCATATAGACCCACCTAGACACCAATCTGGCCTAGTCTTTTGGTTCACTGTTGCTTAAATTTTTATTCAGACTCTATTCCTCTTCTCCCAGAGAGAGACTTTACTTTCTGACACTGATAATTGCCCAAATTACCGCTACCCGTAGATTAGGTACTGTATGAGAACCTAAAAGTAATAAAACAATGTTTCTTTTCACAATAGACTATAAATTCAGACTTCTCAGTAATTCACACAATGCCCACCCAATTATTCAGAGTAGAATATGCTGTGTATTGTTTCAATCTTAAAAATATAAATAAAGACAAAAGGCCTAAGGAAAACACATGGTGGGGTGGGGGTACTTCAACAGTTTACCATGGGGGAAATTGTTTATGAAAAAAAGTTTAGTAAAGTAGAAATAATACTTGATTATAAATCAAGAGAGTTGGGTTCTAGTCTCAGGCATTAGGTTAATGTGTTGTGTGATCTTGGGCAAAGTATTCAGAGACTCTGGGCTTCTGCTCCCTCATCTGTGTAGCAGTCAGGAAGCATTGGCCTGGCTGACCTTGAAAATTCTAGCTATCTCTCAAGCTCCAGGACTCTAAATATGTAAATGATATCCAAGAACAAGGATTGGCAAAAATAGAGGTGGAAAAGGTTATTACCAACACAGTCTTTCATTCTTTGGCCAATATACACATTTTTTTAAGATAATGGTAGGGTTTTTCCTTGTTTAATAATGTATCAAGGGGCAGACAGCCAGAGATTGACAGTGTGAATGTTTTTTAAGTCTTAAACTTATTGTATTAACATAAATTCATTTGTTCTGCTCTGTGATCTCATGCTGTACTTATGGAAATGTGAGGTTTTTGTTACAGAAGCAACTTCTATGAAACATGGTAATTGACCATTTGAATGTACCAAAGTTCAAAATCATGGTTCCCAGAAGATTTAAAATAGTCACTTAAGCCAAACCTGGTATTATCAAGTGTGAAACGTATTTGGCAGCAATAAAATAACGGTTGATTTGCAATTGCTGGGATTACTGCAGTTTTTAGTTATCTAACATATCTATATATTGATGGACTTCTTTCCAGGCTAGACCCAGAATGTTGCAGGGTGGGAGAAGGGGGGGGAAGCAGCAAATAGGTAAAGATGAGTAGGAAGATGACAGCCTTCATTAGGATGTTATATCCGCTTCAGTTTTGTGCAAACAGACCTTTTTGGCTGCCTCTCTCTAATCAGTCCATTTTGCTGAAAATATCCCTGAATATTGCAAATACCAAGACTTCTACAATACAGTTGATCTTTAAAAAAGAAAAAGAAAAAAACTTCTCTTGTATGTATATATTTCAGTTCAGCTACATTTTCAGGCACCATGTGCAAGTTTTAAAATTGCAGTGTACAAAGAATAGCAACTCTGTGTGTGTGTGTGTGTGTGTGTGTGTGTGTGTGTGTGTGTGTGTGTGTGTTTGGAAGGTGGGTGTGATTCTTTAATTTGGCCTGAACAAAAGAAGGTTAAGAGGTGACTCAATAATTGTCACAACTATAATGGATTCTGGAGGAAAGCTGGGAAATCTTTAAGAAAAAAATAGACACCCATCTGACAGAAATGGCTTAGTTATTTGCCTGCCTAAAGGCAGGAAGCTTGACCAAATGACCCCCTTGGTCAGCTCTGTGATTCTGTGATCAAGATAATGACATGGAAAGCACCTGACATAGACACTGAGAATGTAGGGCATGGATGATGAAAGCCTAAACCCCATAGGTACAGTCACCAGGTTCGTATACAACCAGGTCATCAAGATGAATGTACACTTGATGTATTAGGAAGTGCCACATGTTACAAAACTGTTGTTGGTAGACTGCTGTACAACAGAGAGCTTCCTGCCTTGAAACACTCCAAT
Source organism: Trichosurus vulpecula (assembly GCF_011100635.1). Taxonomy (NCBI): domain Eukaryota; kingdom Metazoa; phylum Chordata; class Mammalia; order Diprotodontia; family Phalangeridae; genus Trichosurus; species Trichosurus vulpecula. Next base: position 186,965,976 of record NC_050578.1, read on the forward strand.
AAAAGCTACATATTCTTATGAAAATGTATGAAGGAGCTGGGATATCTTCAAGAATGGGAATTCTGGGTATAGAAACTCCTTCCACCCACACAAGTTTGCAACTCATCTATGACTTTGTTTTTCGATCTTAAAGAGTTCCCTATGGTGCAAAGAGTTGAAATGACTTTCTCAGATTCACAGATGGAATTTGAAGTTCAGTCTTCCAAACTCCAAGTCCAACAATCTACCCATGGTGCCATGCAACTTTTAAATACATGTTCCTAGAGTATTTAAACCCTCACATATGGAATAATAAGCTGTTCTGTGAAAACAAGGAACATGTCTAGATTGACAGATACTTCCTTTTTTCAGACTTGATAATGATTTTGTTCAGAAACTTCTGCATGTCAAATGGCATGAATCTAAAAAAAATAAATTTATATTGATATCTTTTGTTTTTTCCAATATATCCCTCTATTCCCCCAAGAGGCATCTCTTATAACAAAGAATTTTAGAAATGGAAAAAAAATAGTTCATCATAAGTAACCAAGACATAAAAAGAAAAAAATCTAGTATTATATGTGGTGTTCAATACACATATTCCACTACCTCTGCAAAGAAGTGACAAAGAGGAAGAACTGACACAGACAAATTAGATGGGGGGGGGAGCACTGGTATTTCTGGAACCCTACTTCCATTGGGAATGGGTTTAAGAAGGAACAATACACATACATCCAGAAGAGCATAAAAGTCTTCTAAATTCAGAAAGAAATAAAAGGCTAAGGGGATAGGGAGGAGGGAGAAGATAAGAGAGGGATTTTTAGAGGGAAGAGTGAGGGAATAGGAGGGAAGGGTAATAGAAGGCTGTTTAGATTAACAAGAATGGGAGTATAAGGGAGAGATTCTTGGAGGGGAGGTAGGTTAAGTAATACAAGGGCAAGATAGTGGGTAGAAGAGTAAGGAGGGATAAGAAATAGGAGACATACAAACATGGAATAAAAATCAGGAGTAGAATTTATTAGAGAAAAAACCAAGGGTAGTAATCATGATCTCAGACAAACGTAAAGCTAAAATAGATTTAATCTAAACTATACTATATGTCAGCCATATTAATCAATATTGTTTTAGATTATTTAAAATAACTAGACAGTATAAGGTTGAAATATTGCTATAGTATTGGAAATGACAAGTTGGTGGACTTAGAAAAATATGGAAAGATTCAGATTTATGAAGGAAAAGAGTATCCACCCTCAGAAAAAGAGGACAAATGAGTATAGTATGGTCTTACATAGATGCATATTAATGTATATGTCTACATGTGAGTATTATTATAGATATCTAAGTATATGTATGTGTAAGTATATGTACGTATGTATATATACATGTATGTGTATATATATTTGTGTGTCTATGTGCATGTCTGTATGTGTATATATGTAGGTGTATATATGTAAATATGTATAAACATGTGTGTATACATATGTATGTATCTACCCTTAATTGTAGCCTTCGACTGGGCAGGGAGTGCAAAAGAGAAGAAAGTAAAAAGTGCACAGCAGAAAGCAAGAGAAAACTTACAAGGAAGCAAAGAAAAGATGGACAGCTCAGAACACAATGTGTAGTATTTATTACATAGGCTTTCTCGAAATGGAAATTTATTGCTCTGGATTTTGAATCCTTTCTTACATTCTCCTGTGCACAAGGCAGTGATTTTTTTCTTTTCTTATTTTGTATTTGTTTTAATATTTAAATTTATAATATATTTCTTCTACTTTTCTTACTGTATATTTAAGTTTTAGAATTTAAGTTTAAAATAAATAGATTTTTAAAAAAGCTTTTTCCCCATCAAATGATATAAACATGTGATTTTTGTTCCTTTTGTTGTTGATATAGTCAATTATGTTAATGATTTTCCTTAGGTTAATCCATCCCTGTGTTTCTGATATGAATGGGACACAACACATAATTTTTGTGATATATTGTTATAGTCTCCTAGTTAGTATTTTATTTTGGATTTTTGCATCTATATTCGTTAATAAAATTGGTCTATAAAAAAGAGGTGGAAGAAGTATCTAATCATACTTCTATAAGGCCAAACTTGATCATTATAATCGTACAGTATTCAGTTTAGAGTGTTTCCTTGTTCTTATCCTATTCATTCACTTCATTTGCAGGCAACATATATGGTTCTTTTTATTTCATTTTTTCATCAATTCAGATGTTTTCCAGTGCTTCTCTATATGCATCATATTCATCTTTTCTCATAACTAAGTTATATTCTATCATATTTTTATGCCAGTTTTTTAGCCATTTCCCAATCAGCAAACATCTACTTTGTTTTCAGTTCTTTGCTACTAAAAAGGGGGCAGGGGAGGGAGTGTGCTTCTTTAAACATTTTGTCACTTAGGGATGGCAGGTGCTTTCTTTTAAACATTGGCCTCCTCTGATGTATTTTAGGCATTTAAAGATATTACTCTGACTTCATTAAACTGCCAAAGGAACCTATGACACACAAAAAAAGATGGACATTGGTCTGGGATCTCCATCCTCTGCTCTCTCCATACTCTCCCAAAGTTATTTTTGTCTCTACTTTGTAGATATTTGGCATTTATTTTCTGGTTTTGGTCATTTTCACCCAAGAGAATAGAAGCTCCTTGAAGGGGCAGGGGGCTTTCATTTTTTTGCTTTTGTAGTCCCCAGAGCCTAAACCAATTCTTATTACAATGTAGGTGCTTAATAAATGTTTATTGAATTGAGTTGAAATCCATAATTATCAAACTCCACACCTCCATGTAGCTAAACTTTAGTAAGGGACAAAATAAACTTAAGAACTAAGAGGGTGTCATTGGCCCAGCCTCTGTTACAAGATGTTTTGCTAGTGTTTCATTTTTCAAAGTGATGAAACCGCTCCTTCTTTGTTCAGGGACTTCCAGTTTTTGTGACAAACCTGAAATATCACTAATTATTTTAAATGGGGACTGGGTTTAGCTTTCTTCCCAGACCGATATCTCCATCATGTGCATAAGGAGTGGGCATCAGGGAAGTGATACCTGAAAACGGGATGACAAAAAAAGGAGGCCTGTGAGGAATATGCCCTACACACACACACACACACACACACACACACACACACACACACACACACATGCTCAACAGAGCAGCCAAGTTACAAACTTCCTGAAGAAAGGTTCAGGACAGACTTTTGACAGGTCTAATTTTGGAACTGCCATAAGACTGTGAGCCTTTCAATCTGATATAGCTCGAACAAAAGGTTAATGATAAAGTCACATTTAAGGAAAAGTTAAAATTACTACTCAGTTTAACAGAATTAAGGAACACACTTTATGGAGAAGGTATTTGATGGTCATATTTAAATGCCTTAAAACTTGATAGATTAGGCGGTGCTTCATCTGACCGTGTTTTGAAATGTGATTTTACTACTCGTGATGGTAACTGGCCAGGGGTTGTTCGGCTGGGGATTTTACACTAATACTTGGAGCTGATTCGATGCATTAAATTTCCTGTCAGAGATTTTATGCGATCTATAGTGACTTTGTTTAACTTGTATCTGAGGTGACCCTTTTGACCCAACCAAGTGATAACTTGCTTCATAGATGAAGAGTGCTATTCATTTTCAATGTGTTCCAGCAGAGGAGGAAACACTTAACTATTTCTTGACCTTAAAAGTTATTAGGAAATGGAATCAACATCATTGCAACAATTCTTTTTTAAGAGCATAGCATAATTCTATATTCAGGTAGTAAGTTGTTCACATTTCTGGTGACAGATAAGGCAAGGAAACCCCCCAAGAGCTCATCACAGGATCATCAATTTAGAACTGGAAGAGTCTTTCAATGAGACCATCTTATCCAATTCCCTCATTTTACAAATGAAGAAACTGAGACTTCTAAAGGTTAAGTGCCTAACTCAGGGTTACACAGTTAGTGTCAGAGCAAGAATTTGAAGGCAGGTTGTCTTGGGTCCAAATCTAACATTCTCTTGACTGTGCCACTGAGCCATGATGCTTCTGGACAGATCCTTGCTAGGTGTATAAATGTATCATAATGTATACACATAGGTAGAGATTGTACTTATAGATGGTTTTAGAAAACAATTTAGCCAAGTCATATTAATTAATCCCCCATTAATTAGTTAATTAATTATTTTTGTCTCAAAGTTTACTTTGTAGCTGGGAAATGGTGAACAATTTTAACAAAATATACTAGTAAATCTTGTCCTTGACATCTGTGTTGTTGCATCCTGAGATTTAAAACAAAAAAACTTTTAGAATTCTTTCAGTTCTTATTTGGTCTGCCTCTCAAATCAGGTTCAATAGCAAGAAGGACATCTTAGTATTTTGTTGTGGAGCTTTTCTTATTTGCTCACAGAAAATGAAAATTGGTACTTTCAGAGTCTCATGACTCCTGGCCCTGGAATAGCATTGCAATCAGACACTGTTTCACTAACTACTTCCCTGTTGGGAATAAGTGAAAGTGTTTATGACCACCAAGGCTGGGTCATCCTTCTATCTAATTGTACTTCCTTCACCCATGATGCTTTAGTATCTACCCTCCTTCCCCACCCCCCCATTTTAAGGTACATCTTCTTTCTTCCTTATTCCTGGCAATGTCTGTCTAAAGTTCCAAAGTCCCTGACCAGTGGGCACCCATAGAAAAGAGAACTGGCTTAAGACTATCCATGGAAGCCAAGAGTCCTGCTTGCTTACAGAAGCAGGGAACAGCTAAAGACAGTAGGAATAATCTGTCTTCTGCTTTCACAGGGGTTTGTGTGCCTGCTTTTACAGGCATTTCTGTGCAGTGGAAATAGGACTTCTACTCCTGGCTTTATCATAAACAAGATATGTTGTGATTCAGGGATACTCATCCAGTCCATCTTCCAGGGGTTCTTAACCTGGGACCAGTGAACTTGTAGTTTCTATTTTTGTTTGATAGTTTGATAGTTTGTTTGACAGTTTGATAACTGTCTTTTATTATAATTGACTTCCTTTATAATCCTATATATTTTAGATATTTAAAAATATTATTCCGAGAAGGGGTCTGTAGTCTTCACCTGACTGCCTATATTTTCTTATCTGTAAAATAAGAAGGTTGAAATAAATTGCCTCAAATGTCTCCTCCAGCCTTAACATTCTCATATTCTAAGATAAAATGTAATAGATTTAGAGCTAGAAGGGACCTAATCCAAACCCTTCATTTTTAAAATTGGAAAACTGAAACAGAAAGCTGAAGAGACTCATCCAAAGTCACTCAGGTAGTGTGTAGTAAGTAGAAGAAATAGCTGGCATTTGAAGCCAGGTCCTCTGACTCTCAATCAGGTACTTAAGTTTCAGAATCTTTTTCACTCACTATCTTTGTGACCTTGGGCAAGTCATTTAACCCTTTTGAGCCTCAGTTTCTAAACAGAGGATTTTTGTGAGAACTAAGACACTATTTCCCCCCGGTTTTCTCCTACCTTTCTGACCTCTCCTCAGTCTCTTTAAAGAGATCAACCTCCATGTCTTGTGCATAGGTGCACTCTCGGGCTCTGTGCTGGGAGCCCTTCACCCAACAGAAAAGTAGAGAGAAGGCAACCAAGAAGGAAGGACAAAGATTCATCCATCGGCTATGTCACATTCACAAGTGAACTCGGTGGGGCCAATGCCATAGAGAAACAGCACTAAGATTAAGGCTGCTTTCCCTAGAGATTCTGGTGATAGAGGAAAGAGTGGGCTCACAGGTATTGGAGGGAATGATTTATACTTTTATTCCTGCCATATCATCTCAGTAAATATTACTTTGTAAAAGCCAATTGATGGAAACTGGTTAAATGAAACTGGATCACTAATTACTAGAAATGTATGGAAAGCAGTTATGGGTACAGTAGACAGAGAGCTGGGCCTGGAGTCAAGAAGACAAATGTCAAGACCACTGGCAATGGCCCAAGATGCAGTGGGTGACTTTGGCCTTTCTAAATTAAGGGCAGGTAGGTGGCTGTGGATAGAATAGTGGGCCTGCAATCAGGAAGACCTAGACAGGCCTCTCACATATAGTGTGTGATCAAATCTAGCCTCGGACACTTGCTAACTGTGTGACCCTGGGCAAGTCACTTAACACAATTTCTTTCAGTTTCTTCATCTGTAAAATGATCTGGAGAAGAAAATGGCAAACCACTACAGTATCTTTTCCACAAAAACCCCCAATAAGGTCAAAAACAGTCAGACATAACTGAAACAACTGAACAAAAACAAGAAAATATAAGGGAGAACACACTGGAATGGGGGCTTGCACAGATGGCATTAAAAAAAACTATACTGCCTTTTAGAAATACTCCTAGAATCCAGAAAAAGAACTATGGAGTCTGAATGCAGATTGAGGCAAACTATTTGCTCTCCTTTTATTTTCTTTTTTTTTCTTGTGTGGTTTTTTTTTTGTTTTGTTTTGTTTCTTCTTTCTCATGATTCATTTCATTGGTCATAATTCTTCTTTACAACTTGATTATTGTGAGAATAAGTTTAATGTGAAGATTTATGTAGAAGATATATCAGATTCCATGCCATCTTGGGGAGGAATGGGGGAGGGGGAAGAAAATCTTGAACTCAAAATCATGTGGAACTGAGTGTTGTAAGCTAAAAATAAAAAATGTTAACTAAAAAAAAAGAAATACCCCTAGAACCCTGACATGGAACAGTAGCTAAACTCTTCTCTGGGAACTCTACATCATTGTAAGTAGGAGCTGGAATAAGGATTCTCAGAATTTGCAAGAGCTGCATAATCATAACATTGATGGCTCAAGAAAGTAGCCATGATCCCATACCTAGGTACTTAGCTCTTAAAGCTAATTTTTTTAAATGTAGCTTTCTTAATACAGACAGTGGTGATGACTACAGGACCTATTAAAATTCCAAAATATGACTTGGCTAAATTGTTTCCTAAAACAGTCTTAAATATGATCTCTACCTATGTGTAGACACTGTCATATATGATATAACTAGCAGGGATCTGTCCAGAGGTACCACAGCATAGCGCTTAGAGATCAGGCTTTGATGTCAGAAGACCTAGACAGGCCTCTCACATATAGTGTGTGATCTTAATCAAGTCAAGGCCCCCTGGAAATGCTTCAAGACTCCTAAGTTACACATGAGCATCTTTAGAGGATTTCTACACTGGAAGTTCTCGACAATGATAAAGACCGCAAAGGTCTCGATCACCTCTGACTCCAAATGGATCATAATCTCACCTTAATATCTTCCTTCCTGGATCTCCTCTGGCCCACCTCTCCACTCATCTTGATCCACTCAGCAACAGTTAAATTTGCACTTAATATCTTAGTTCTCTCTGTCACCAACTTTGCTACTCATGAAACTGAGATGTAATCATAGGATTATATATCTAGAGATGGAAGGGACTTCAGAAACCACCTATTCCAACCCCCTCATTTTATAGAAAAAGAAACAAATACTGAAAAGAGTCTAAATGGTTTGCTGAAGGACACATAGGTGGCAAGCATCAGAGACAGAATTTGAACCCAGGTCCTTCAACTCCAAAATGAATGGCCTTTTCCACCATTCCACACTGCCTCCTAGAGAAAGGGCCTGTGATGTGCAAGCGCATCATCCAGCCCCATGAAAGCTCAGACCATGAGCAGATTTACTCCTTAATGGTTCTCAGGGAATGTCTGTGTTTGGGGAGGGGGAGGGGTGATGGAGTCAAAGAGACAGACATAAAATGACAAATATATACACAAGACAGGTCCATTTTCAAAATCTCTTTTAAAAAAATACATGGTTGGGATCATGGAGGGCATCAATAAGTGACATTTTGCTTTCTATTCTGGATTTGCAACCAGTTTTTAATTGCTGCAGTTTTTTGAATGTTTAATGTGTCAACCTCTGAGACCTTTCTTTTTATTGGAGGTCTGTTTTTGATGTGGTTGTTTTGATTTGTTTTTAATGCTCATTTAGAGGTTGCAGTTGCTTAATACAATTTGCCCAGTTAAAAGCATTAGGTTGTCTGTGACCGTAAATCAGAATAGGTAGGTAACTGCCAGAAAATGCAGTTCGGGGAGATGGACGTATTTCTCCTTTCCCTTCTTGCATGGGGAATGGAGGGGAGCAGGATGGAAGCAGGAGGAGTCCTGCCAAAAGGAGTATAATTTTTTTTTCTCAGCATCTTGTCATGGTAGAGAATCCAGCCTCTAAGATTTACAACCTTCTTGTTAAAAGGTATCAGCTTCAACACTCTCAGTGAAGTCTTCAATAACTGCAATGACATCTTGCTGTGGGGTTTTGTCATTAAGAGTCCAAAGCTGGTCATTAACAAACCTTCCCTGCAATCATAGACTGCTGTGCTAGCTCAGGCATGGCACTGGACTGGGAAGCTGGGTTGGCACACAAAGTTGCTAAAATCATGCTTTTCTCTAGTGTGGAAGATATTCTTGAGGGAAGGAAAACAGTCTTTGCAGCTATTTATTTTACATTTCTTATGGAGGTGATTCACCCGCTGGCATTTCTTGGGATGGACACATGATGATGATGATGATGATGATGATGATGATGATGATGATGGGGTAATGATAGGTCCTAGATTTGTGATTTTCGTTGGTATCGGAGTTCCCGGGTAGGGAAACTCCATTTATCAATACAGGTCAGTACTTTCCATGCAACTCTACCTTAGAGAGTTGCCTAGAGTTTAAATGACATGCCTAGGGTCACACAGCTAGTATATGAAAGAGGAAAGACTTAAACCCAGGTTTTCCTGGCTTCAAGGACAGCTCTCTGTACAGCTTTTACAGGGTGTTCCTGAAGTCTGGACACATAGGCAAAAATGCATACTTTCAAGAAATGAAATGAATGAAATTTTTAACCACATTTTATTTAATTGCAATATTAACAAATAACATCTTCAATATGACTTCCATCATTTGTGACGCAAAGGTTGATGCGCTTTGCAAGATTCACATGAACTTGATGCAATTACTCCACGTTGCTGTCAATTTTCCTATGTGTCCAGACTTTAGGAACACCCTGTAGATAACACCAGGCTGCCTCAGTAATAATGACAGTAATGATGACTGGCCATAGTACAGTGTTCTGAGGTTTGCAAAGTACCTTGCATACATCACCGCCTTTGCCCCTCACAACCATGAGTATTGCAAATATCACTCTTCCCAATTTACCTAAGAAAAGAAGGCTCAGATAGGTTAAGCGATTTGCCCAGAGTCATATGGCTAATAAGAGTTCAAGGCAAGATTTGAGTGCCTTTCTTAGGGACTTCAAGTCTGGCATCCTACCTACTGTACTAGGTGGCCACTACACACTTACAGTTCAATTCAATGCACATGTACTGCACACCTACTATGTGTAAGACATTATACTAGGTGCACAGATAAATAAGACAACAGCCCTGCCAGGTCAGCCCTATTATTATCCTCATTATTCAACCCCAAAAAGATGATCTACTGTAATGATTATATTATAACAAAGGGCATCCATTCATCAAGAATTCAAAATATCTATGTCTAACTCTGCTTTGTGTCTAAGGATTCTTCAACTAGAGTTAGGGGTCCTTCTAAGGGTAAGCACTTCTTACTTATCAGATACCCCCCATGCCAATTCATGTCCAAATAACTATTGAAACTGATGACTCCACTTAGCCTAACCATACTGTCTTCCTCTAGTTATTTTCATACCTAAGTATTTCCACCAAGTCCTAACTTTAAATCCTTTTTATGCTATAATAGCATGCCATATTATCCTATTGTAATTAGGAATCCCCTCCATTCTCAATATATTTATCCAAATGCCTGAGTCAATTTCCACAAATACTGAGTTAAATTATTAGAAGGGGCAGAGGAGACAAGCATAGGGAAGGGAAATTCCAAATTATTTCTCTGGTGTGCCTCTCTCCCCTCTCTCCACACCATCCCACATAATCCCTTTGATACTGCAAGGAGGCAGTTTGTCCTAATAGCTAGGACATCTACACTCATTCTCTAAATACAAGTGAGTGCAGATATGTCTCTCTGGAAGAGCCACCCCAATCTATTCAATCTCCCCTTGGGCCTAGATCATCTTCCAAGAACTCTCAACCCCCAGGAAAAAAGAGCTACTTTCTAGTGACAAAAACTAAAAAAAAAAATCCTGGCCCAGTCTCAACAACCCCATTCACTTTATAATGGTACACATAAAGCCCGCAAGAGAATCAAGGCTCAGTGGAGAGTTCAGAAAGAAGTTGAGTATTATGATTTTTTTAAGGAACTTAAAGATTTAGCAATGCCAGCTACTGTCAAAAACAGGCCAAATATTCACATGACAAAGCTATCCCAGGCACCCACTTGCCAGATTATTGCTCCTACTGCCAACATTTTGACTTTTTATCCAGCCTGGCAACCCTTTCAACAATAATAATGGAGTAGGGCAATTCTTCTCCTTTCTCTACAGAACTCTGACTGTAAAAAGCCATAGGGCCAACATTATGACATCAATGGTGAGCTTCCTCATGAAGCCATAAATTTATTGAGGTCCGTGCTGTATCAAAGATGTTTTTCCCCTACACGAAGACAAAAGCAAAATGCCGAGATGCACACGTACTTGGGAGAGCATCATGCCAACTCTAACTCAGGGAAAACAATTCAGAAAAATGACAAGGTTGCATTTGTAAAGAAGGTGCAGATGCCAAAGATAATAACTTGAAGGTGATCTATCTATCCTCAAACTTGTGAATTTTTTATGTCTAGACGCTCATAGACTATTCAAATATACTTATGTAACACAGAGAACATAACCTGATCTCAAACTGATCTCTTTTCATTTTTTTTAAAAAGAAAATGCATTTTTTTATTCCCTTTCTGCCCCTTTCCCCCAAAAGAAATGGAGACATCAGCTTACTTTTTTACTGCTCTGTTAAGTGCAATAGAATTTTCTCTAATGAGAGAGACAAGACCTCCAGGAGAACGTCATTGATTCAACTCTAGTGTCATTATGAGCCCATTTTTATATGTGATGATGGGGAGAACGATTTGTTCACGGAAATCACAGAACCATCATCCATCTGACTCCCTGGGTTTTGGCTAGACTCTCACCTACAGTGCTCCTGCTAATGTCTTATTTGCCTGGTTATTATTTTTAATCGTTCACCTGGTGCTTTTTACTTATGGAATTCGTGCCAATCATTATCATCAGCTATGCCTTAAGGGAGCTTTGTGAAGGAAGCAAGTCTGTGCAGCCCTGTTTTACAGATGAGAAACTCAACACCAGGATATGTGCAACTCAGCCAAGGTCACAAAGCAAGGTGGTCCCTCACATCCAGGCCATTGCTCAATTGCATCAGAGATTAGGCCAAGACTAGGGGAAACCAGGAATAAAGACCCCATACACTATAAGATGAAACTCCTCCACCAGCATTCTCTGATATCTCAGTATGAATGACCCTTGCTATAGGAATTCCCTCCAACAGCATAGGAAATGGCCAGTTTGTTACTTAAAAGATAAATCCTAGTAAGTTGTCTGGGATACAGAGTGACTTGTCTAGGGTCATACGTAAGTATCAGAGGTAGAATTTGAACCCAATTCTTCCCGAGTCTAAGTTTAGGACTCTATCTATTTTAATCCATGTCCTTTTTAAGAAATTAATGGGTTTTTTTTAATAGTACCTATTTCCTGTCTCCTGCACCTCTACAGACTTTCCTAGGCCCCACATCACCTACAACATCACTCACTTTTAATACTAACCTTCAGAGTTACTATTTCATACTAAAATATGACCAGTTCATGCTTTAGCAAACCCCTTTATTTGCACTGAAAACTTGAAAGGCTTTATATTACTGATGAAACAACTTTATATAGTAATAAAATATTTGTTCCTGATTAACACCAAAAGTGGCCCAAGACTATAGGCAAGGAGATCCAATTTGCCCTGCTTTATCAGTGGTAGCTAGTTAAGAAGTATTTATTAAGCACCTACTATGTACCAGGCACTGTGCTAAGTGCTAGACAATAAATGTTGCTGGCAAGTCATTTCCTGCCCTCTACAAACGAGAACTGGTGATAATCTATGATACTACAGAGCTCTCACAAAAACCCACAGGATAACTAGGAACAGATAAACTATTGGGAGCAGTGGAAAAAGTCCAACATAAGAACACTTTTACCTCTGATTACCAATGAAGAAAATTCAGGGGAATTTAATCATCAGAAGGTATTAATATTTTACAACACAGTGGCAAGAACTGTTTTTTCTTGAGTTTAGCTGATCATTCCTTTAAAATAAAAAATATTCCATTCTCATTCTGAAGCTTACTGCTCTAATATTTAATTAAAAGGACCTTTTCATTGTCTATCTGTCAGACTATGTCTTGGCATGTGGGTTATTAAAATATGCAAACAAATATGTGAGTGGGTAAATGATAATCTTTGGGGATTAAAGTAGCATGCTCTTCTCCCCTTTGGGATCAGTTTCACAAAGTAAGTTCGACAGGTGTGTTCATTTTCTATTTGATTCTATTCTAGAAGATTGAAGAGAGACTGAAATGACTCACCTTCCTTCTTCCCAAATACTTCTTCCTAATCACATTGCTTTATACTGATTTACATGAATTTCAGCTTCAAAAATCATTGGTCTTTGCTGAATGCAAATAGGCACATAGGAAAATTATATTAAGTTTGCACAATTGATCTTTCATCATTTCAAATGGTACCTTTGTACAGTTCCTGTATCGTCTCTCTGAAATACTCCCAGCGTTGAGTGTCATCAAGTGGAGCAGGGTCACCCTGGGGAAACCCATTCTCAGTGATGTAAATTACAGGGTTATTATAGGTATCCTAGAACAAGAGAGCAGAAGTTTTATTCTGAACAGATGTAAAAAAAGCTCATAAAATCAGGTGCATTACCCTCTATCTTCTCTTATCTACAACCCCCAAACTAGTTTTCATCAAATCGCACTGACCCTATTAACTTAATTTTCCACGAGCTGACCTTTTATGACTAACAATGGAAAAGCAAAATTGTGCAAATATCCATGAAGACAGTGAAATGACTCTTACTTTAATGAGAAGACTGAAATATCTTCCCTGCATCAGCATCTGCTTATTGTAACTACTCCTTAACCCCTTGGTGCTGCCAGCAGCTTCATCCCCTGTAACCCCACAGGAGGGGTCCTGATGACTGACAAGTTGAAATGTTCATTTCAGCTCTGTTATGTGCCATCTGGTATAAATGAAAGTGTCTGATTCTTGTAATACTTATAAGCACTTTTAGAGCTCAGAGTCATAGCATCTTTAAAGTCATTTCCAACAACTCTTTGGATTGTGGAAATTTATATTTGGCCGATAAATTTTGCATTGGTTGACTCCACGCTTATCTATCAATCTAGAAGCATTTCCTATTCACCTGCTATGTGTGAGGCACTGAGGATGCCAAAAGTGAACTACTTCCTGTCCTCAAGGAGCTTATATAATCTACCACCTTCAACATTTTCTTATAATTGTCTTAGAAATGGGTTGTAAAAATTTGTGTACCTGCTTGAAGCAAATACATTCATTTATCTCCCCTACCCTTCAACCACTAAATAGGCATCCACACCACCTTCCCCTCCATGCCCCCCCCCAGAAAAAAGACCATGTACAAGAACCTTCTTGCAAGCCCATAACTGGGTTTTCTGTGTTTATGTTATATCAAGCTACACTTAACAATAAAAACAACTTTACTACCAGATGAGAAGTTGAACCAATAGAATTTACACTCCTCGAGGGAAAGGATCTGTTTTTGCTTTGGCCCACAGTAGGTGCTTGATGACTTCTTGTTGGATTGAATTGGAAAAGAGTGGATTAGCTATCACTCTCTTTCTCACTACCTTATAGTTATTCCTGACTGACTCTCACATGAGATCTAAACTTCTGCTCTTTGGTTTCAAGATCCCAGTCCCAACTGACCTCCTTTTACATGGCTTCTAGCTTTCTTTGTCCAACTAGAGTCAGAAAATTTATTTGTTCTCTATCTGATTTTCTCTCACACCACCACTAATATCACACAAGTGTGTATGTACATATATGCAAATGAATACAAATATGTGTATATTTACCTTAATGTATTTCAAGAGTTTCCGAATACCCCATGGTACCACGTAGACCCAAGAACCTGGTTGTGAAACCTGCCAGGATGGATCGGGAAGTATCTCAGTATTTATATCCTGGAGAAGACTTGGTTCTCCCTCTGAATTCTCTTGGTGCTTTGCTAAGCAAGTTGTGTAATATTGTACAGCAAAAAAATCAGCAGAGCCTTTGATCATCCTCTTTTCTTCTTCTGTGAACTCAGGGAGTCTTGACGATGGATAACCTTGCTTTTTACTCATGGCAGCAACCTGAGACTTCAGGGCAGCAGGATAATCACCATCGATAAATATAGGTTTTGCAAATAAATCAAGGGCCAAGGCCATGACCCTTTTTGCAGCTTCCTGGTCAGCTACGGATGTTGGATTGGCTGGTTCTACCCAAGGGGAGAACAATGACAAGGACACCTGACCATTCTGCTTTTTCCTGAACAAAGAATCATAACTGTGCCAGGCTTTGGCATGAGCTTTGATCATATTATGAGCTGTCTGATAAGCCCCGGTTCCAGGGTTAGGAAAACCTGGAGCAAGCATACCTTTTTCATAAGCTAACGCAGCAAGGGTATTGGGCTCATTTATAGTGATCCACAGTTTGACCCGATCCCCAAAAGTGCCAAAACAAAACTGGGCATATGCATCAAAAACTTCAACAATTGCCCCAGTTTTCCAGCCCCCTTGATCTTCTAAATGCTGGGGCAAATCAAAGTGATACAGAGTTACCACTGGTATAACACCATTTGCTAGCAGGTCATCTATCATCTTGTTGTAATAATCAATTCCTAAAAGAAAAAAGATGGAGAAAAAAATAGTGGTTGGTTTTGAAAGACTAAAAATGAATAGGAAAAAAAATCATTTAAAACATGTCTGAGTTAATTTCTAAGACAATTGCAATTCAAAACAAGGCATTCTCTGTGGGATAGAATAAAGGCAGCTCTATACCAGATACAGACATTGTTATCCTGAACATTTTTATAGCTTCCTAACATTTGTGGAAACCTATCCGTATGCTACAACCTGAATACTTCTTAGTGTAAACTTAGGGTGGGGGCATAATGAACCAAAGAGAAAGTGATATTTTAGGAGTTTTGTTGTTATTGAGTCATTTTCAGTCATGCCCAACTCTTCATGACCCCATTTGGGGTTTTCTTGGCAAAGAAAATTGTCCTTCTTGAGCTCATTGTTTCAGATGAGGAAACTGAGGCAAATAGCATTAAGTGACTTGTTCAGGGTCACAAACCTAGTGTCTTAGGTTGGACTTGAACTAAGGTTCTTCTGACTCCAGGGCTAGCACTCTACCACTGTACCACTTAACTCCTCCTTGTCGTGGGGGTAGCCATAAGGATAGAACCTGTTTCACATTAGTCCAAAGTCTGAGGCACTGGACAGAGTTACATTTATCTGAACAGATGGTATCTTTTATCTTCCACCCACCAACAGAATATCAACTTTTTGAGGGCAGGGAGTTTCATTTTCTGTCTACTGTCTAGCATAGTGCCTCGTACACAATAGGTACCTGACAAATATTTGTTGAATTAAATCGAACTAGTCTAAACAAGATTTTTTACCTATTCACTCCTTGTGATGACCTGAAGACACAAAAGATGGAGAGACAGCATGGTGTAGGCAAAAAAAAAAATGCATTGGATTTGGAAGTGGAAGATGGGAAGTTGTTTCCACTCACTTACTTTATCATCTGTTTAAATTTATCTCTATTTTGCAAATCACTTAATGTATCTGGATCTGAATCTCCCTCTCTATCAAATGGAGATAAATGAGAAGGCCCCCCAAGACCCATTCCAGCTCTAAATCCTGGGTATAAAAAAGGGGTGAAAGCGCTCCCTGTACCTGGAACACCCTCCTAACCATTCTTCACCTGCTATTTCCCTGCCCATCTTTTACTGACCAGCTTGAATGATATCTCCTCTAAAGTCCCCTGGTCAGTAATGATCTTCCCCTCAGAGTTTACACAGGACTTTGCTTGCTCCTCTCTGATATACTTATTATATCTTAATTTATATCATAGTTATCTGCATGTATCTCATATCCATCTACTAGGCTTTAAGCTACAAGAGGGCAGGAACATTCATTTGTACTTTGATTACCTTTCCCTCCCCCTACCACAACCAAATCTCCACTGAAAACAAGATCGAATATGCATAACAATACATATATTGTTAACCGGCCTGTTGACTGTAAATTCTAGCATGGTCCTTATCCCTTGATGAATTGCAGGTAAATAAAATATTCAATGGAAGTCAAATTCTCACTTCTAAGTTGTTCCAAGCAACAACGTATCTGGTAGTCAATAATTTACTTCACAGTGTTGAGCATTTTACTTCTGGAGAGTAAAGCTTACTCATCCTGGCTCAGAAGAGGAATTGTGGTATGGGCCTATGACAGGAGGGAGTTGGGACTTATGAATTATTCTGCAACTTTTTAAATTCAGTACTGTAGAAATTCTTTCATATGACTGTGGGCTGAGAAAGAAGCATTCTGAATTTCTTTTCAAGGCTGCTATAGGTAATATTGATAAATATGTAGATGACTCTTGGGCCTCCTATTTCTGTGATACAGAATTGCCAAAGGGCTCTATACTTATATCTTGGGGCTAGTACAATTTTGTTACAAACACATTTTTGAATAAATGCATTTTGTAAAACAAACATCTTTTTGTTCACATGTCTAGAATGAAAAAAAAAAACCATCAGTGGAGGATATGGTCCTGGACCCCATTTCAGACAATTCGATATTCAATCATTCAGGACAGAGAATGATTCATTATTCTTTTCTTAAAGATTTCCCAGGGTGGAGATTCTGTAATCTCTTTCTGTAGCCCAATGGTCAATAAAATCTCTCTGGCTTTAATTCAAGCCCATATCTTCTTTATCCTCTTTGAGCATGAAGAATAACCACACTGCAATTTTCTCAGGGGTATTGGGAAGGAGTAGGGGAGAAGGGTCAAGGAATAGTAGGTATAGGTGTCACCTTGGAGATCATGGAGACAAGAAGACCTAGTTTCAAGACCTCATTTGACATGTGCTAGCCGTGACTATGGACAAATCAATGGATCTCTCAGAGGTCCAGGCAATTCTCTAAAATAAAAGTTATAAAAGAATTACTGATCTGTGTCTGTGGAGGGAATATCAACACTGAGACTTCCTTACGCTAAGAAAAAATCATAGATCTGGACCCCACCCCCACCCCTACCTTCCCCAAAGCCTTATAAGAATCCTCATTGTACATTGACAGTCATTAACCATCCTTAGGCTTTTAGATGCAGCTGTTGGTGCAATGGATAGAGCACTAGGCTTGAAATCAGAAAAGACGTGAGTTTCAATTCCAGCCTGAGATAGTAGCCATGTGACCCTGGACAAGTCACTAACCTGTATTTACTTCAGTTACTTTAACTATAAAATGAAATTGTAAAAAGCATTTAGCATAGTTCCTGGCACATAGAAGGTGTTATATAAGCTTATTCCCTTTCATTTTATTCTCTAGCCTTTGTTCAAAGGACCCATATCCTATTACTTTAATCATCTTTGTCACTAAAAGCCTGCGTAACAAATGCTGCTTGGCTACCTCTCACTGCTGCTTGTATCAGGGATTCCTGCATTGAGTGGGAGACTAGACTAGATAATCTCTAAGGCAGTTTCACCTCAAAGGTTCTATGAGTCTAAGATTTTGATTCTATGAGTTCCTTTTTTTATTGTTATTTTAATATGTGATTCCATTTTTCTAGGGAATTCCTGGAAACCTTCATTGATTTGTCTTAAAAATACATTTTAATACAGTCCGTATTAAATGCACCATAAATGTCAGGATACACATCAACATATGAGGCCAGTAAGAAAAAAAAAAACATCCAGCCTCTTCTTCTTAAGCCCTGAAAACCTGACATTTGCAAGAGAAAAGCATGCAGAACAATTCCATTTCATGAAATCTCCTTCAAGTCCGGAAAGACGGGATTTTACAGGTCTCCAAAGCAGTGGTCAATCATCTGCGGGGGACCCTTGGAAAGGCTAGTGCTTCTTGGCTTTCTGATTGTTCCCAAGTTCTTTGAGAAAATGTTTATAAAAGAGAGGATGGCCTTTTCTGAGCATTACCATTCCAATTCCTTCAACAGATCACTGCCCAAGAGAAGTGAGCTCCTGCTTATTGAAAACTAGCTGGTCTGAACCTAAGCCAAATTGGTCCTACTCAGTACAAAGTGTTTAACACTAATCAGGCAGCTTTTTAAAAATTGGGGTCAAACCCCCAAAAGCTAAGTCCTTAAGGCATACTGTTATCATTTAGAATGTTCCAGCTAAAATATGATCTCTCTCTCTCCCCTGTATTTTTTTTTTGTTGGAGTGAGGAAGGCAGGGCAGTTGGGGTTAAGTGACTTGCCCAAGGTCACACAGCTAGTGTGTCAAGTGCCTGAGGCTGGAGTTGAACTCAGATCCTCCTGACTCCAGAGCCATGTTCTACTCACTGTGTCACATAGCTGCCCCTCTCCTCTGTATTTCTTAGGGTTATCTGCCCAGTTTTCTCTACAAGCCACTTCTTGACTTGTATCATAGTCACTGGTGTGCATGTATTTCCTTCCTACTAAACAGTAAGCTTCTTGAGGACAAGTACAGTTTTATTTCAGTTTTGTATCCCCAGCACCTTCCACATGGTAGGTGGTAATTGAAAACATGAATTTGTTGTTGAATTGTCACCAGTAAAAATATTGCCTGGCTTCAATTGTTCCAATTACACCAGCAGCGATCCACATTTCACCAATTTCACCCATTCATTCATTCAACAACAATTTAATATGCACTAACTGCATGTGGATAGAGTGCTGGGCCTGGAGTCAGGAAGACTTAACTTTCTGAGTTCAAATCCAGCCTCAGACACTTGCTAGCTGTGTGACCCTGGGCAAGTCACTTAACCCCATTTACCTCAGTTTCCTCATCTATAAAATGAGCTGGAGAAGGACATGGCAAAACACTTCAGTATCTTTGCCAAGAAAACCCCAAATGGGGTCATGAAGAGTAGGACACAACTGAAAAGTGACTGAACAATGAGACGCATGAAAAGCCCTAATGGCAGGTGCAAAAAGTAATATAAAAATAATTGGGACATCATTCATGCTCTCAGGGAGCTTTTGGTATTAGCAGAGGAAACAGGACACCTACCAATATGTCCTGTGCCTTCTTTCTGCTCATCCTTTTTGTATTCCTTATTAACTAATCAAGTAGCACTTACAGTATGTGCGCAAGCATACATACATACATACATACATACATATACACACATATATACACATATATACATGTATACATACATACATACATATATATATATATACTGAGATTGAATCCTACTTTGGATACTAGTTAGCAATGTGACCTTGGATAAATCACTTAACCATTCTTCTGCCTCAGTTCCTCATTTATAAAATAAGATGTTACCTATAGAAATAAATATAATTTAAAATTTATATATTTATAAATATAAAAAATAAGATATTACCTACTTCATGAGGTGTAAGGATCAAATAACTTTATATGTATGAATTATTATATAATTCTTGCTATATATAGTATATAGATATATTAATTACTAAACATTCTTCAATTGGAAGTTCTTAAAGATATGCATTCCATCTGCTACTTCAACTAGCCTATGACTGAATTAATTGATTTCGAAATTCAACAAACATGCATTAAGAGTTGTGTGCAGGTCATGTGCTAGGGAATAGTCTAGCGGATAAGAGAAAAAGAGTTTAGCTAAGTCCCTGCCCCTTCTGCCTAAATAAGGGCAGAGCTGGAGTGGGGAGAGAAGAATGGGACACAGAATATAAAAGCATGTGAAATCTATGCAAAGATGTATAGAAAGTGTCATGTGGGATCCAAAAGGAGAATGACAATTCCCTACTGGGAGATCTCATAAGGCAACATGGTACAATAAAAGAAGGCTGGTTATAGAGTCAGATGACCTGGGTTCAATCCTGCCTCTGATGCTTAATATCTGTATGATCTTGGACCTGTCATCTCATCTCCTGGGCTTCAGTTTCTCCATCTGTGAAATGGGGATGGAAGTTGAGAGGTGGATTGGATGATCTCTAAGATTTAAGATCTTTTAATGAACCAGAAAAAAAAATTTTTCTGAAAAATCTGTCATTTAATTTGAGTTTAAGAAGATGGGTAGGAATTTGAGATAGGGGGGAGGCAGTCAAAGGAATGGGCTGATGGACAATAAGTTGCTGTGTTGTGTTGGGGTTTTTTTTTTAACTTCTTAAGGTGACCATCTGTAACAATAAGACAAAACCACAAAGTATTATTAGGTTAAGAATTTGCCTAACTTCAGTTCAGTTGTTAAGGTCCTGTGGAAAGTAAATAGAAACCTTGCTAATCTCTTTATTATTTTGGATCCAGGCTACCCTTTCTAAGAGTTAGCTCAGGACTTGGGAGTACTTATGAGTACTTCAATTTCAGAATACCAGGGCTGTAATCACCTTGTATAAAAATGAACTTCTAACTGCAAAATCTCTCAATTGTGCCAACAGGCATCATTACCATAGCATCGAAATGCTGAGGTCTGAGGTAAGGTAATTTACTCCACAAGAAGAAGTTATTTAAAGTAAAGGTTCTACAGACAGACAGTGTGAAATGCTAAGTAAGAGCAGTAGATGGGCCCCAATAAATAACCCGTACCTCTTAACAGATAAAGCACTTATTGCTATAAATCAAGCAATTACTACCCAACTTTAATTCCCACTTAAATTTATAACACTTAAGTTATGCATGCCTTTTTGTAGCTCCACACAATTCTAAGTAACTCAAATCATTTCTATGTCATCCCTTTGAAATGCACCAAAGGCTAATAACCAAATAGCACTTAAGTAAACAAAATCCTTATTCCATCCTCTAAGAAGGAAATATTCAAGGAGCCTAGAATATTAACTAGGCAACTAATGCAAACCCATAAAAAAAAATCTTCCATAATCAGCTCCCCCTCCTACCCCAAACTTGCAGTTTCAGAGCTGCACTGCAGAAGAGCACACTGATTAATTATGCCAGACTGCAGCAATAACCTTGAATTAAAGCTGCAACCTTCTATTTTAAGAAACAATTGCCTTTCTGGTTGATGAACCTGTCGTCCATCAGGTAACAGGACGTGACCAGGAAAGAGAAAAGCGATAATGAGTCAATCCAAGCTGTTTGATACATTTCAGATCTTCCTCCCACAGAGTATAGCTGCCACAAGCTACATCACCAGTCTGGTTCCTGAAAACTCGATCTCCTCCCTGATGGGTGAATGTGTCCCAGACATTAGGGCCTTTTCCATCTGCATCCAGCCTCCTGATTAAAAAAGGAAACAGAATTTGGTTACACTTATGACATCAAGAAGCATGTACTGAATGTAAATATCATCAAAGACCACAGCAGGTTCTATGGGACATTTGTACCTTGTATTGTATTTATACATGTGTGTGCTATGCAGAATGTGGGGTGGGGGTGGGGGGCAAAAGAGAGGGAAGAATAAAAATTAAAACAGAAGTTTCCATTGACTTGGAGCCTGAAGAGGCCAGAATTCAATTGTGAGCTGTTGGGCACGGACAAGCCATTTACTCTATCCATTTCCTCATCTGGAAAAGTGGAGATCATAATTCTGTAGCACATACTCAAGTGAACAACAATAAATACTGTAGATTAAATACTCTGAAAACCCAAAAGTATTCCATAATGTTAGTTGTCATTGTACATTCACACCCTCATTATACCTGTTGCCTGTATTTGAAAAGGATTCTAACAATGAATAACAAGTTGTTGTATGATGCTTTGTCCACCGTGCTTTCAATGGTCCATTATTTGACTATAGAACATACAGAGGTCTCACCCGAGTATGGTGGAAAAGCACTGGAGTCAGAATCAGTGGTAATGAGTTGGCTCATTTAGTAACTGTTGGTTAAGTCATTCCTCCTGTATGGACCTCCACTTTCTGATTTGTAAAATGAGGTGATGTATTAAATCATAATAGGTCACATTTATGTTATACTTTATATTTTACATTATTACTATCTCTGTTACTTTGGACAAACAGCTTACCCTCCATGAGCCTCCGTTTCCTCATCTGTAAAGTATGGGGATTGGACTCAATGCATTCTGATGTCCGTTCCAGTTCTAAATCTATGATTCTTACAATAACTCTATAAGAGCTATTATTATCCCAATCTTACAGATGAGGAAACTAAAGGTCACATACCTAGTAAGTGTCTGAGGCAGGACTCTGGTCTGCCAGTCTATCCCTTATGTCATACCACATGTCAAGATCCAAAATGATTCCTAAAGTCTCTTTCAATTCTAAATACGTTCTATGATTCCCAATACCCAACTTGAAAATATGTCTGACGTAAAGTCTCCCTGGAGGTAGCTTCGGCTCTTCACCAAAATGGCTAGAAATGATCCCTTTCTCCCCAGAAGTGCAAAGGATATCTAGAGAGGGTACTTATCTTCTCCCCATGGCTAGTGAACCTCCTACAGACCCACTCCTCCATGTACTGTATCCTAATATAGAAAGTAGTGGTATTTGTTCCTTAAGGACTCATCAACTTGTTGATCCCCTACCCAAAGATGAATTCTACTTGCAACATCCCCAGTGGCTGGTCCCCTCAGCCTTTGCTTGAAGATCATCATGAGGAACTCATTCCACTTTAAGAGAGTGCAGTTTATCAGGAAGTTTTTCTTATATTGAGATGAAATCTGCCTCACTGTAACTTCCATACATTAGTGCAAATCCTGCCCTATAGGGATGACCAAAATAAAGCTAATCCCTCCTCCATAGAATATCTCTTCAGATAACTGAACACAACTATCATACTTCCCCAAGTTTTCTTTTCTTTTTTTTTTTCCTCCAGGCTAAACATAGTAACTTCCTTCATCAATTGCCTGTATTGACATGGTTTTATGCTCCCTCATCATTCTGGTGGCCCTTCTCTGATGGTAGTCTGGTTTTCCCACCTGGTATATCATATTTTCTAAGTAAGATAATGATATCGATACTGTACCTCCCTACACAGGCCAGTAAAGACCCAGTCTGGTCCTAGTAAACCAGACTCACAGTAGTGAACCTAGACCTGACTTTCCATTTTCTCTGAAATTTAGCAGAATTCCAGACCCTTCCTGGTCTGGACAACCACTCTCTTGATTGGTTAGAGGTAAAGTGGCCAAAAATGGAAGAATTAAACTCAAGTTTATTGAAGATGTCATCTCCCTGTAGGACTTTCTGGCAAATAAAAAGTTGTGATGTTCTCATCTCTTTTGCCAATAACCTTGAACTACTCATTTCCTCTGGCCTCAGATCTCAAACCTATGAAAGAGGAGTGACTCTATAAGTCTTCCTCAAAGGGTTCTAATAATATCATCATCACTATTATTATAAAGAATTTTGAAAACTCCGCACACCTCCATCCCCATCTCTAGGCAGATATATTCACAAACCACAGGCAGATTTATACTCTTTGCTTGAAAAAATCTGATAAGATTATCGAATTAATAAATATTTATTGAGAATCTGATATTTTTAACTGCTTTTCTAGTAGTTTCACAGATTCTTAGTGATCATAAAAATCCTCAAGATATTCCAACTTGAAATTCCCCTCTAATTGCTTGACACCACAGGAATTTTCCAGTCTGCTGAATGGAGTAGAACAATCCATATACTTGGCAAGCATTAACTCAATTACTAACTCTTCTTCTTAAAATAATTTCCTCCATTAATCATGGATTCTTGAGTATGCTTCAAATGTGCATCAATACTTCTAAAGATCCATGATTTTTCATCAGCATTGATATCAGCACTTAGCACAGTGCCTAACACATAGTAAGCACTTAATAAATGCTTATTGACTGACTGGCTCATTCCACGAACAAAAATTATAAC
The DNA here is from genome assembly GCF_011100635.1 of Trichosurus vulpecula. Lineage (NCBI taxonomy): Eukaryota > Metazoa > Chordata > Mammalia > Diprotodontia > Phalangeridae > Trichosurus > Trichosurus vulpecula. The sequence goes on from NC_050578.1 coordinate 186,989,970, forward strand.
CACGCCACATCTCACTAGCTAGTTTCATGAGTTGCTATGGCAAAAAAAATCACCTTATTACCAACCTACTAGTGAATCCCTTCAGCTGTTTATTCATAAGAGATAAAGAGTTTTCCACACCAAGCAAAACATCTTCCCTACTTGGTTGGTCCTGCCAGAATATGCAGTTCATTCATTGACATTACCTTCAAGAAATCATATCCTTTTATAATGTAGCTGCTCCTTCTCTTTCTAGTCATCTTACATCTTACTACAGCCTCCCTCCCACCACCATCACTATGTCCTCTTCAATCCCACTCTACCTCTCAGCTTGGGGCATTTTCTCTGGCTGTGTCTCCTCCCTCTGCCTCCCTGCTTCCCTGGCTTCCCTCAAGTCTCAACTAATATCCCACCTTCTACAGGAAATTTTACTGAGTCCTTCAAGTGTAGAGTCTTCCTTTTGTTAATTATTTCCTATTTATCCTCTATACATATTTGCTTGTTGTCTCCCCTAATAGCTTGTAAACAGTTTGATGTCAGGGACTGTTATTTGCCTTTTTTGTATCCCTAGTGCTTAGCAAAGTTCCTAGCATATAGTAGGTATTTAATAAATGTTTATTGACTGACTGACTCATCTCAATGCCACAGTGAGCAAGTTAGGCTAGGACTTTAATGGAAGATGCAACAAAATAGCAGCACATCATTTTTTTTCAAATTTTCTCTTGAACTAGCTTCAAAAACTGAGCAGAACATGCCAAATCTATTTATCAAGTAAATGCCCATATTTTATTAGAAGTACTCACATTTTGATACATAATTCCTAAATATAGGAGAATCCTTTTATAATACTAATGTAAGAGAGTAAGACACATTAGAATCACAGAATTCCAGAGCTGGAAGGGAGCTTGGGAGTTATCTAGTACATATACCTAAACATGAATGCCCTCTATGATATGCCTAAAAGTGAGCATCTAGCCCTTAGGTTCCCAAAGTGGAACTGGAATAATCCAGGGGGGTGGTAGTAGCCTCTGGTGCAATTGGGGAGCATTGAATAAAAATAAAGGGTCAGTGGAAGCATAAGGGAAGAAGAGAAGAAAATTTTGAAAAACCATTTGTACATGTTTCATCTGTTGTGTAACAGAATTAAAGTCATAGCAATTATATTATTTTCCAAATAAACACTTAAAATGCAAGCTATAACCTATCAATGGTCAAGTCCACTGACAGGTCTTAGCAAGCAAGTGCCGACAGGCAAGCCTGTTGGGCATTGTTGGAAACTCTAGCTTGTATCAGCAAGAATATGTATGTGTTTGATGACTTGTTTACAATATGTATTATATGGTTACATGTTTGCAATATTGCACCATCAAAATTTTAATGCAGGAAAAATACAAATTTACAATAAAATATTAGATTTAAGATGCATCATTTAAAAAAAATTAAAAAAAACATTAAAGGGTTCAAGAAAGTAGATTTCCATGGGGACATTGAGTAATTTTTTTTTTTGAAAAGGAGGCAGTAGGCCCAGTAAGTTTGGGAAGCTCTGATCTAACCTATGCTTGAGGACCTCCAGTAATATATATTACTATGACCAGAGGCAGCCTGTTTCACTTTTGGACAGCTCTAATCCTTAGGAAGTTTATCTGTAAACCAAAATCTGCCCTCACATACCTTTAACCTATTACTCTTAGTTTTGCCTTCAGGAGCCAAATAGATCAAATAGAATACCTATTCCAGATAGTATGCCTTCAGATACTTTAAGACAGCTCTCATGCCCCCCTCAAGTCATCTCTTCTTATCTAAACATACCCAATTCCTTGAAGTTATCCTTAATATGGTGCAGTTTCCTGTCCTCTCACCTTCATGACTGGGCTTCTCTGGACTTGTTCCAGTTTATCAACATTCCTCCTAAAATATGACTCTTAGCACTGAACACAATACTCAAGATGTGGTTCTTGCCAGAGCAGAGAGTAGAAGGACCTCTTTCATCATGTCCCAGTTAATCCAAACTAAGAGATTCAGTCTTACAGGAGAGGTAAATAAAGGTGAGAGAAGAGTTAGCTTTATCATGAGGTCACAAGTAATCCTCACAAAAAAAAATAATTTCCTAGAATGTTTGGTCATCTGGTATTGTGGCACTCATGATAAGTATGTACAAAAATCCCTCCACAAGCATAATTTCATTTCAAGCACCAACATCCGTTGCAGAGGACAAAGAGATGGAGGAATTCTAGAAAGACTTCAATAAGACCCTCCAAATAAAATCATCATCTACTTTGATGCAAAGGTGGGAGTAGGTGAGGATTAGAACTAGTATACAAAGAGGATCTGAGCTGGAGGCAACCTAGTTATGAGGGTATTTGGAGATGGGTTCCCAAGGTATCTAAAGGAAGGGAAAATAACAAAGGCATGAGGGAAACATTCCTGGATTTATTAATAATAAAGAATCAGCTATAGAATGGAATAGCTATTTATTAAAAGCAAAGAAAGGTTCCTGAGAGAATATCAACAACTATGAACCCATGTGCCTAATTGACAAGAATCATCAAGTGTATATTTATCCATTGAGGATATTAGTAGAGAACAGGCAAGCTTTATTTAAAAAAAAACAATCCAGAGTATGCCACATCTTGACACAATTGGAAAGCTGTAGAGAATACAAAATCTTGCTGCATTTCGTTGATTATTTTTAAAAGCATTTGATTAGTTAAAGGTTCTCTCCCAACAAAATGTCTCCCGAGCATGCATCAACATATATCAAAATTTTTTTAAATACATAACAACAGAGATAATCTTGTTTGACTACTCAATGATCATAAACATCAAGTGGGACACAAGCATATATCAGAAAAATATATGCTTGCCAAATAGGTAAACCTCTGTTGTGGAGTAGGTTTAGCACAGAGACCAAGGTGAAGAGGGATTCCCTATGGATGGTGTGTTGCTTTGCTCATGAATTAGATTTAAGTGACATAGAGTTGCAGAAATCATCAGTCTCACTCTCTCTTCCTGAGTCGTTGAAGTCCAGTAGCAAGACAAAAGCCAGAATGACTGGTGATGGCTGAGGATTCAGTGAATGACCTTGACATCTTTGATGCTGGAAAAAAAATTGTTCTCATCCACCCATTCTGCCAGGAAAAATCTTCATATGCTTGGGGTAGACATCCCTCTAACTCACCAACAGGTTTTAGGCCTCAGTTACCCTCAACCTGGCTTAGCCCATCTGCCAAGATAGTTTCATTGGGATGTGGCCTCTTCTCATGCTACAACTTTTTAGAGGCACAAGTGAGACTTGGGTGAATCAGGTGGACACCAAAGATGGATCAGCAGCCATGAATAGGGCTTGGCAAGCCCTCACCCCAAAGATGCTAGTCCTCCTAAATACCCAATACACCCCCTATGTATAATAAGTTCCTTCAGGTTCTCCTGTTTACATATGGCATTGTGCTAGATGCATCAAGCTCTAGAACACCACATAGACTCCTGGAAGAGATCTATTTAAAGTCAAAAGAATTTGATCTAACCATCTACATAAGAAAAAACAAATGGATAAAGAATGTCTATTGTCCAGACTCTGTCATAAAGTTAGATGGATAATCTATAGCGCTCATCCATTAGGATATTTTTCTTGGACAAACAGTACAAAGGGATAAGGAAAGCCCTGAATTAAACAAATGGATGAATGAGCTGGATTGATTTTAAGAAATTACAAAGCCCTTTTTAATGATCCCAAAATACTGCAAGAAACAAAAGCCTAGCTTTTGAATGCCAGCATTCTATCAGTGTTGGTGTGCAGCTGTGAATCATGGCACATCATAATTTCCAAAATATTTAAAATAAGAATTACTCAAAGGTCAATGAAAAAATACATATTTGAGAGTTGTGAACAGGCTACAAAATATAATAAATAAAGATCTCTGAATAAGGATTAGAGTAAAGAATGTCATTAGAGAAATGAATGATCTAAAAAAAGATGATGTGATCATGTGGCAAGATCGAGGAACAACAGGTAGACAACAGACAACTCTACTACTCCACTGGTATCCTTGCAATGTCAGGAGAAAGAAAGGAAGGATCCTAGAACACTAGTAGACCCTCTTTGGCTTTGTATGTATTTTTTTGCGTGTTGATTGTAACTATTAGATTGTAATCTCCTTGAAGTCATTAGATGGTGAGCTCCTTGAGGGCAGGTACTGTTCTTTGCCTTTTTTTGTATCCCTAGAACTTAGCACAGTGCCTGGCACATAGCAGGTACTTAGTAAATACTTATTAACTATTGGCTAATTGATTGATTCTGCAAAGTTATGGAATGATACAGATAAAAGTGGCATAGCATAGTCAGGTATAAATGGGTTTTTATCCAAATCATTGCAGGGAATATTCACATCAGTGAGATCATAAATCCCTTTGAGTGTCTGAGTCTGAGTAAGATCATAGTGTCATGCTTTTTGCTCATATTGAGCACTAAATACCCTCTCCCCAAAATTTCTATATTAAATATTCTCTGGACAGGCCTCCCTTCCATCCTTTACTTGTACAGTTAATTTTTTAACTCAACTGTTTGTTCCTATTAAATGTATCCTTATTAAACACAGTCCATCATTCTATCTTGTTAAGATCTTTTTGCATTCTTCTCAACCAAATAAATTTCCTAGAATTCCATTGGGCATGATTCTTATTGAAATGGTTGCCTGGACTCTGATAATCAGTGACTCTTAACTAAAAATGAGAGTAGAGTATGAGGTTACTGTGCTTAGAATGAAAAAGTGTTCTTTCCCTTAGCTTTTGCATTCCTGAGATTGACAGTTGGTAGACTGGCCATGCAAGTCCTTTCAGTAAATAAAGCAGTTTTTATTTGTCCCTTCCTACCCTTAGGGCTAGTGTTGGAGGTGGTGGTGGCCAGTTGTTTAGGTGGTCTGACTCAACATGACCCCATTTGGTGTTTTCTTGGCAAAGATACTGGCATGTTCTGTCCTTTCCTTCTGCAGTTCATTTTAAAGATGAGGAATTGAGACACACAGGGTTAAGTGACTTGCTTAAGATGACACAACTAGTGTCTGAGGCCAGATTTGAACTCAGGTCTTCCTGACTCCAGGACCCAAACTCTAGCCACTCTGCCACCTGGCTGCACTTAAGGCTATTACCTTCCCTCTAAGGTTATCTCTGATTTATACTGTATATATTTTGTTCATACATAGTTTTTTGCATATCATCTCCCTGTGATGGCAAGCAGGGTGGGACTTTTTGCCTTTGTTTTTTTTCTTTAGGAGTGCTTCTTAGCACTAAGGAATCAAGTACCTTTGATGAGTCTTGCCTTTCAAATGTAATGGCAAGCAAAGTGGACTTTGAGGTAATCAAGTGCCTTTGAGTCTTGCCTTTGTTTCAATCAGGAGTCTTTGATTGAATCAAGAGTCTTTGATGACCTGCTTAAGAAACAAGAAAGCCCCAGGCCTCACACCCTTTTGTTAAGTAGGTACTAAGCCCCAGGGCCCTGAGAAGTATGTCTATGCTCTGAGGTTGGAGTTTTGTTTGAAAGAATGGCCACTTTGGCCAGACCAGACTCTGGGTAGCCGTTAAGAGCACTGCACCCCCCCCCCCCCCAACCCGCCCTAGCTTTGAAAATCCAGATGTTAGTGCTTCTCTCTCTGGCATGTATTGTGATTTGGTCAGACAGATAGAGGTCTGTCTGTTGATTTGTGTTATTTTGCTCTATTTATAATTCCTGTTTGTATTTTCTCTGAAAGTTCAGGGTGCTGACTTTTTCCCCTGAACTAAGTGAATGATATATGTATGTTTAATTAAAGTAAGATTGTTAACCTCTTAAAGTTGCTTTGCTTAGAAAAGTAGATCAAAAGACCTGTGCTAGCAGCCCTCCCATGTACTGGTGTTATTGGTCTTACACCTCCACAGCAACTGCTAGCAGCATTGTTCTTATACTCCCCCATTTGGAGAGTGAGCTCCAAAAGAGAATGCACTGTTTATTCACTTCTTATCTCCAGCACTTAGCACAGCACCTGCCATACTGTAGGCCCTCAATAAATGACATTTGTGTTAGCATTTCAATTTTCCTTTAATAACCCTCTTTATCTTAAAGAGACTCAAATAGCCATCCCCACCTAGGAATAACAGTTATTCTTTGAGGCCTAAGGTGAAGAATGCAAGTCCTTGACTGTGGACATCAAACAACAAAGCAGAAATGTGGTGCCACCCTTATCAATTTATTGGCCTTAAAGAAAGCATGGCCTAGCCATGAATTGAACATAAACGTTCAATTGTGCTTGGGAGGGGTTAGTGAACACTCACTGTTTCCCTTGGGAATGGAGGACTCATCTGCTTATGTACGCTGGTTAGCCTCCAGAGGCCTGCCTTCCACTAAACATGCTTGCAATATATCTGCTGTTCCCCTTGCCTAAGGGAAGGGCAAATCTCCCAGGGCTGTTCTAAAGCTAAATTGCAATAGAGTCCTCCTATTTTGGGGGCTTCCGGAGGCTCTAGTAAGGGAGAAGGGGTGGTAGGTGAGAAACTAAAGGCTGTTTGTAATCTTGTCTACACTCATCTAGAATGACTAGCTCCTTATTGAAGATTTCAGCTCCTAAGTTCAAAGTAGCTTGTTTATTGCAGGCTTATCTTGCCTCCTTGGGCTATTTGGATAATTTCTTAGTTTACTCTGCCAGAGGCCTACACAGCCTATTTTCTTCAGTCTCTATTATCCTTTCTACAACATTCTCTTAATTTAGATTACTCCTCACTCACAATGTTGTCCTTCATTGGGGTCAAAGCCAAAATCCCTCCCAGCCTGACATCTCTTATACTTTTGTTTAGGGAACTCAGTTCCATCATCCTCTCCTGCTGGCTGTTACCATGCATTCCACTGTCTGTCTCCAAGTCATCTTTCCAGCATTATCTCATACTCCCCCTCACTTACTCTCTGCTACTTCCTTTCCCATGAGAATGTCCTGATGCTTTCCCATTTTTATGCCTTTGCATATACCTAGCATACCCTCTGCCCACTACTGCTCCTGTCTTTACCTGTTGATTGTCCTTTCTCTAGCCATCCACAGATGATCCAAATCAAATGTCAAAGGCCCGTGAAGATTTCTTGAATTTTCTCAGGTGGCAGTGATCTTTTGCTCATTTAAATCATACCACTTTGCATTCTCATATGCACTTATACTTTAAAATGCATCATTGTTATACATCCCTGTCCTGCAAGTTCTTTTGAATCATAAGCACTTTGGGGGAAAGATACTGCAGCTTTATCTATCTTTCTATCTCTCCCAGCACCAACACAATGCATTCCACTCCATGAGCACCTAATAAATATTTGCTGAGTGAATAAATGACTGTGTCCAAATCTCTATAATGACAAGCCATTTCATAACAGAGTTTTGCTGTAGCTTCTACCTTCAAAAAATGCCTTTCTGAATCACCATGTATTATAGAAATTAAAGGTCAAAATTAGGTTATCATCTGGTTCTAGTCCATTGCCTGAACAGAGCTAGACCATCCGCTGTAAGCTATTCCAGGCAGAGTATATATATGAGTCTTATTAAATCTGTATTGCTGTAAGGTTCATTATACTTGAAATGGTTAATTAGAAGAGTTAGAAGAATTTGAAATGTCACAGCAAGTTTCTGCAGGCCCACTGTCACGTTTCATGGTCTGTTACTGAACCCATTTAGATTAAGCTGAGACCCAGTCCAAACAGACTGTTTCTGTGCCTCTTATCTCCTATCTCCCAGTTCTGTGCCAATCCATTGGCACTGGGTAACTCTGAGGGATCTATTATGTCCTTGACACACTGTTCACAGCTAATAATTTTGAGTATTTCTTTGAGGCTCTGACTTTTCATTCTGGGGTGATGCAAAGCAACAGTAGAGAGTGAGTAACTTCCACATGAAAAACAACATAGAAGGCAAGATCAACCTGGGAATTCCCAATGCAATCCTATGGGAGGAAGATGATTTCTATTACATTTTAAGTCGAGATGTAATTTACTTTTATTTACAGATGCAAACATTAGTTGTTATACTTCACCTCTGGGTTTAAAAATATTTATGAAACACTTTCACTAAGGCAGATGTTTGATTTCAATGACATAGGTCAAGCTCATTGGCTAACACCCAAAATCATATTGATGCGCCATCAAAATTTAAAATAATATTTATATTATTTATTTATTCATACATATATAGTGCCTATCGCTGAGTATCTGGGACATTGTACAAAAGGTTTACATAAGTTTGCCTGCTTGTTCTCTAAGCCATTTGGCACATTCGGGCACACAAAAATATTCAATAATGCTTTCAAATGACAAAGTGTCTTTTATGCAAACATCTCTAAGAGCCTTTTTTTCTCCCATCAGTATTGTTGTCTCCATGTTATCCACTTGTAAGGCCTGGAAACAAATTGACTTTCCTCAATGCCCTGCAATGAATAGTTGATATTACAGATTAATGAACAAGAGTCCTAGTCCCTAGTACTAACTAGAAGGGGTAAAAATTATAAAAACATTTTTAAGTGTTAATGCCTTTGACCTACACTAAATATTTTTTAACTGAGCCTATTAAATAAGGCATCATCTTTATAAATGTTGTAATGCATCCAGTTGGATTTTATAACTTTTGTTTCAATTTGCCTAAGGCCTGATACTGTTTTCCAAGCCCTGAGAATGACCTATTTTAATTGAATTCTCTCACAAACACTTAAAAAACTCACTTTCTAATCAAACCCAGTTTCCAAACAGAAATTAAAGTTAAATCATAAAAAAATGTTCAAATAAAGGCCTCATTCGGATTAGCGTCATAGCTACAGCTATACTGTCAAATAAAGTGATGAGGAGGAAGATTGTAAAGTTATTTTGTAATATGAGACAGCTCTCGTCCAATTCGCTAAATTTAAGCAGGAGGACAGTGAATTTTGATTTAAATTATCTGAAGTTGCCAAACTGTTCCACAACTCTCTGTTTTACTCTGGTTGTGCAGACTTGATCTGAAGGAGTGTATTATTTGGAGTTAGGAAAGATCTGGGTTTAAATCTGGCCCTTGATATTGACTGGTTATATGTCCATGGGCATGTCACCAGTTCGGGAGCCTCACTTCCTCTTTAGTAAAATTATGATAAAAATAAAATAGACAGTAATATCTCACAGGCCTGTTGTAAGGATCTTATGAAATCACATACATATGTAAAGTACTCTCCAAACTCCTAAACCCTATTAAATGTCTGCAATAATATTATTGCTATGCTATACAAACCACGTTGGCATATTCACTCAAACAGTGAGGGTACAAGAACACATGTATATCTACTTCACTGACAGCCACTGCATCCTTTCTTTGCATCTGAGAAACAAAGCTGCAAATGTCACAAATGCTCTTGGTAGGTGGGTCAGACATAACTGGCCCACAGATTTTAGGGGCTGTGTGGTTTTACCTTGAAGCAGACAAAGATGGGTTCAGACTTCTTACAAAGATATCAATCTTGAAAAGATCAAGGAAGGTGAACATATAGGTAGTAGAATCACCTTGAAATCAGAAGTTAGTTACACTCATGGATATTCATCAGCCACTCAAGCTGTCTCTACCTGAAAGATCCCCACCTCCTCCTTTGGGTAAAGTGCCTGATCTAACCAGCTTAATCAATTCCATAGCTCATTTAATAACATATCCCCTTGATTTAGGTCATAGCTATATGCTAGGAACCACCAACTCAGGCAATGGATGGGTCTCTTTGTTTTTGTTTTGTTTTTTTTTTCCTAGCTGTCACATTGGACAAGTGGCCAAGAAAATGATTGATGGCTGAGTAGTTTATCCAATTAAGTTGTTAAAACATCCAAAACAACATTCAGTCTTCTAATTTAAGATGAGGTTGAGGCTATTGAATATTGACTTAATAGTGATGACCTAATGGAGATGCTTTGAAATTGAACAGGATGTACATATAAATACATTTTGCATCTCATAAATATCTAAGAAGTAGCAAGAACCAGGAACTTAAAGAAGCTTCTTAAATGTAAGAACAGAATTGTCTGATTGCAACAATTCCATTTCCAATAATTTAAAGTTTCTCTTATTTTATTGTTATTATTGCCTATCCTGAATTGGATTATTTTAGGAATCATGGTGTTGGCCAATATCTTGTGGGCAGAGGGAAAGCATGGATAGGATAGGGAGTAAGGGAGACTGGGCAGCAATGGTGGTGTGTGACAAGAAGCATAAAGCAAGAAAGTAGGTATTAAAGAGGTCTGTCTCCTAACTTTTCCATACTCAGCTCAAAGATCTGCCAGACGGACTGGAGGTGACCATCTTTCTTACCTATATCAAGACTCACCTCCTCTGTTAAGTTCCATCTCCCTGCCAACCATTCCAGCCCATATTTTCTCATATAGGCCATTCATTTTGGTTTCCTTCATAAGTGCAGACCACAAGCTTTTTATGCTCTATCAGGTGACTGAATGAGTTGCTAGGATCAAAAATTTATCAGATGATAGCCAGCCCCTCAATGATGAATCTTTGTGAACTTAGCTAAGTTGATCCTTAGATGGTAGACATACAGTTCATCCCTGGAATCATAAGTGAAGCCTCCTCTGCTTAGTGGAATCTATCAAAGCTTACGCTCTACTAGTATAGTCTACAAAAATCATAGGAACACAGGGTTGGAGAGTTGGAAGGAACATTAACAATTACCCCATCCAACACAAACATGAAAAGAATTCCTGTTACAATATACCTGACAAATGATCATTCAGCCTTGGGTTAAAGACCACCAAGGACAGGGAAACCACCACTTTGGGACTGCTGCAATCATTAGGGAATTTTTCCTGACATCAAGCCTAAATCAGTTGCTTCTCAACTTTCACTCATTGTTCCTGGTTCTGCTCTCTGGGGCCGATCAGAATAAATTTAATCTCTCTCCCATATGACATTCCCTCAAATACTTAAAAATAGTTATCATGTCCACCCTCCTACCCCACTTCCACCCCATTCCAGTCTTTTCTCCAGAATAACATCTCCAGTTTCTTCAATTCATCCTCATACGAAATGGACTCAATGCCTTTCCCATCCTGGGTTCCCCTCCTCTGGACAATCTTCAGTTTATCAATATTGTTCTTAAACTGCAGTGCTCAGAACTAAACCCAATACTCTAGAAAAGATGTGGAAAAGGCAGGTACAGAGCCATCTCCGTCTTCCTGGAAGTTATGCCTTTCTTAAAGAAGCTGAAGATCACATTAGCTTTTGAGGGGAGGGGAGGCAGGGCTGCCACATCACACAGTGACCCATTGAGTCTACTAAAAACCACAGACATTTTTCATGACAACTGCTGTTGAAGGATCCCTCTTCTACCTTGTACTTGGGAAATTTTTTTTCGTACCCACCCAAGGGTAAGATTTTACATTCATCCCTATTGAATTTCACCCAGCTGGTCAAGATTCTCTAGAGCCCTGACTGTTTGCTACTGTGTTAGCCATCCCTCCAAGCTTTGTGTCATCTAAATTTAATGAGCGTGATCCCTATGCCTTTATCCAAGTCATTGATAAAAAAATTTTGACAGCTTAGGGCCAAACAATGATCCCTAGATACATTCCACCACTTTTTCATTATGTCAAGAAAACCACCACTTTGTTTCACTTCATTCCCTTCTCTCTGGTCTCTTTGTTGAAGCTGCAAGGCACTAGTAGTAATACAAAAACACTAAATATCTGGCATCTCTGCCCTTAGGACTTTATAAACTCATTGTTATTTAAGCTTTTGATTTTATATTAGCACTCATTCTAAACAAAGGTCACTTCTCCTTTTATATTATTGTTCTTTTGTTTCAGTCATGGCCAACTCTTTGTGATCCTATTTGGAGTTTTCTTGACAAAGATGTTGGAATGGTTTGCCATTTCCTTCTCCAGCTCATTTTAGAGATAATGAAACTCAGACAAACAGGATTAAGTGACTCACCCAGAGTCACACAGCTAGTATATATCTGAGGTCAGATTTAAACTCAGGTCCACCTGACTCTAGACCCAGTGGTCTATCCACTGGGCCACCTTTTATACTTTGACCAAATAAAACTAGATTATTGCAAAATCATTTCCACTCCCTTCCACTTTATGCTATGTAGACAAAGTCTTTGTCATGGTCTGTTAAAGACGCCCCTTAACATAAACTCTGATGTATATCACTTACTTGAGCCCCAGATCTAGTCTTGGATAATAATTTATAAGATACATGAATTGGTTATGGTCCATCAGTTGAAAAATTAGCTTTTTCAAAGATCCCCAAATAGGCATCTCTATGATGGACTATAATGACTCTAAAGAACGATTACTGTCTTTAGAGTAAATAATGTACATTTTTAAAACTCCCCGAGCAGATATTTAAATGATAATTCATGGCTGTTGCCTTTTGTTGGTGATGGTTTTTTTGAAAAAAAAATCTTCATAGCTTTTCCCTAACTTACAAGTGTATTATACTCCAACAGTTCACTAATAAGTAAGTCATTCAGAGCTCAGGAAAAAAAAAAGCTGTTGCAGTTGGTTCCCTGACTACCCCTCAAATGCTCTTTAAATTCACTAATGTACCTGGGGTTTAACACTAATAGTGTTACATCTAGAAGATATTTATAATATCATTTCTATAGAAAAAATATGGTGAATTCTAGCTTGGCATCCCAGGGGCTTGTCTATGGTAACTTTTTAATTAATTATACATACATCTGTGTAAGAGAAAACTCCTTTTCTAGTTCAATCACTCCTCCTGGTGTTCCAAGTTGGAGGACAATGTCGCGCCCATTGGTGGCCTAGTTCCTGAATTATCCCCTCAGTCTATACTCATGAGCTTTCTGCAATCTAGTGTTATAAGCTTATACTTCCCCCCCACCACTCCCAGGACTGCTTTAAAGAATCTTCTTTAGGATACATAATCAATGGCCAGCATTTTGAATAGGCACTTCCTTCTAAAGGTTCCCCCTCTTTTTAAGCTAACTTAAAAGTAAAGGCATTTATAATTCTAAAATGATAAAAGACCCCCAAAAATTTGAAGAATTTTCCTATTGATTATTAAACCTAAAAATATATTTCAATATACTCTTAATTTTATTTGGGGTAAGGTGAGGCATAATATACTGTAGCAGAGTCAACTCAATTATCCATGCTAAAAAAAAAGGAGGTCAGTGGTTTGGGTCATTTAATTCTAAAACAACTGGTGGTTTTAAATTTGTTAGATTTGGCTTTAGCACATTTTATAACAAAACTTTGATTCACCATCCTAGTAAGCAAACAGGGAATGATTTTAAGAAAAAACTATTACTTATCTTTTTGGTTGGCTGGCCACCAAATGATGCTCCAGTACAGCAGATGCCTCCATGGTCTGATCTGAGGGAGGGGCTTCTAACTACCTAAATATAATCACTCAGATAAAATCTTCAATAAGGCATTATCCCAGCTAAGAGTCAAAGTGAATAGAGTGCTTGACCTCGAGTCAGGAAGACCTGAGTTCAAATTTGGCCTTAGATACTTACTTGCTGCATGATCCTGGGAAAGTCACTTAACCTCTGTCAGCCTCAGTTTCCTCTTCTGTACAATGCACCTCCATCTCAGAGTTATTGTGAGAACCAAATGAGATAATACTTGTAAAGTGCTTTGCAAACGTTAATGTTCTATATAAATTCTAGCTAACATTATTATTGTCGTTGTAGTTGTCTTCATCATCATCTCTGTCTTTTTTTCTTTTTATTAAAAAAAAAGGGAAGAAGGTTTCATCCATGGAGTCAGATGCATCCACAGCACAAACACAAACTGATGTATAGAATCACAGCACATGAGAGTTTGAAGGAAACTCAGAATCCCCTTCCCATCACCCCACTGATTGCCTCTTCAGTGTTCACTTGAAGATCTTTATGTGGGGGAACCCACTGCTTCCAAAGGTGGCCCGTTGTCCTGGGGCAGTCCCAATTGTTAAAGCTTCCCTTGACTCTATCTGCCTCTCTGAAACATCTATCTACTGCTCCTCTTCCCAGCCTTTCAAATACTGAAAAGAGCTATAGTGTTCCCTTATATGTCACCTCAGTTCACTCATTTCAATTAAATAAAAATGTATTAGGCTAAATTAGGGCAGCTAAGTGGCACAGTGGATATCTTTGGCAAGAAAACCCCCAAAATGGGGTCATGAAGAGTCAGACATGACCGAACAACAACATGAGGTTACATATCTCTAGCCCCTTCATTTGTGATGACCCTCGTTTGGCATGGTCTCATGACCACCGGCCAGACTGGCCAGCTGTCACCCAAAAGGAATCAAGGTCCTCAGGAGCTAGGGAACAAGAGAAGTCTGGGTTTTATGGCGGTGAGGAGAGACTTGGGAGCATGGTGTTCTGTGCAGTAAGGGCAGGAAAGTTTAGGTAGAATGTCACAGTTAGTAGGCCTGGTGAAAAAACCAATAAAGAAGAGGAGCACTGAAGAGGAACCCCCTGTCATTCACTAATGTACTTAGGACTGAACTGACCCTGAATCCAATAATATCAGGATAATTGAGGCAGTGACATTGATCCTGCTTTCCCGCTTTGTCTCTCATCACTTGCTTTCATATACTTTAAGCTCCAGACAAATTGGACTGCTTCTCATTCCCACAAACATATCTGGCATTTTCCAGTCTTTTATCTCTTACCTAGAATAGCTTACTCCAACATCTATCCATTCTCTGTCATTTGGCTCGGGTGCCACCTCTTCTGGCAAGTCTTGATCTTCCCTCCTCCCCAACAGAAATCATCTTTCCCTCCTTGGGATTCTGTTACTACCTTATTAGGCTGATGAAGTCCAGGGCTTGGGCACAGCATGAGGTATTTGTAACTACCTTCAGCACAGAATGAGTCCAAATCTCACTCTATGCAGCAGAGGGTGCTTGTCTTCTAGGTTACTATATCTGCTAATAGATATCTGGTTCCTCCTCCATGACCAGAGAACAGGAATAAGTGACCCTTGGGTCACAGATCCTGATAGCAATATCTAAGCCTCCATTTCATTTTCTGTGTCCCTTGAGGTGCAGACAGCCAGACCAGAGTGATATAGTACTTTCCTTTATTCCCACTTAGGCAACATTTTTTCCCTTCCACCTTAGTCCTACCCTAGGCTATAATGGGTGCAACTGATTCTGACCTGAGGCACATGTCAGGGATGAACAGGAGACCGTTTTATTAGTAATCCCCTCCCCTTGTAAGCTCAAGCAGGAATAACTCTAAAAGCATTTTTTGTTCTCTTAGCTTTTGGCCCTCCAGTATACAACTCTGAACTTCCCGGTCAACCATTCCCCAGCCAACCCAGTTGCCCTGTGGGGTGTGTGTTTGTGTGCCTGTGTCTATATTTGGGGTGGGGTAGGGGCAGATTATATAAGTCTTCAAGTAACTTTTTTTTGTGATTCTGTCTCTATGCTCACACATAATCTTGAATGAACGCAAAGTTGTCTATTTTCCCAGCTTAGCTGAGCCAGACTATATACAACTCAGTGGTGAGCTTGGGGTAGATATTCAGAAATATAAAACCAGAGAGAAAAAAATCCTGCAAAAAAAGATTAATAACCCTCTGTATACATTTTTCCCCTATATATTCCTGCATGTCTTTGCAAAAAGTTCCCATATCTCTATCACTCACAAAGCCCTTATTCAGTTTTCTTGACTGTTAATTCATTTACTGCCTGGTGTATTACAGACTCTCTACTTTGTTTCTTTTCTACATAAGCAGGTTAGCTGTTTGCACAAAGGATTATTATAGAGAAGTCATCTATCTCTTCAAGGACTAGGACTTACTGAAGAGGGGAGAAGGACATACTGTGAATTGCATCCTGCCAGATTCCAGTAAACAGACTGAGCTTGCAAATTGTTGGGGACCTGGGCATTAAGTCCTTATTTAACCTTGAGAACAGTTCTGCCCCAATACTTCCAGCTCAGGCGGTGTGCCTGCTTTTCCTTCTGGCTGAGACCCCTTTATTATTTGCTCAGAAACTCAGGTTACTTTCTGTTATAGTTATCTGTACATAAATTATCTCCCCTACTACATTCTAGCTCCATGACTGTAAGGGTAATAGTGTCTTACTTGTATATATCAATGTCAGTGCTTAATAGAATTTCGCACCCACTAAGTGCTTAATAAATGTTTTTTTAACTGAATACTACTAAAGCAGGGTTTATTAACCTGGGGTCTATGAAGTTAGGTGTGTTTCTTTTTTTAATATTTTGATACTGATTTTAATATGATCTTACATGATTGATTTTATGCATTTGGAAACATTATTCTGAGGAGGTCCAAGAACTTAGATATGAAAAAAATTCATGTTTATTTTTATTAATGTCTAACTGAAATTTACTGTTCCTTCAATAGTAAATTAGGCAAAAAGAAAAAAAAACAAACATGATTTTGATAAGAGGTGCATAGCCTTCATCAGTCTGCTAAAAAGGTCCAAAAGGTACAAAAATTAGGTTAAGAAGCCCTGTCTTAGAGGTAGGTAAAAAGGAAAAGTCTTCTAGTATGCAATTACTGCTTCCTGAGCAGAGTGGAAAAGGAAGTAAAGGTTGATTATAGGCACAAGCACCTTTCTTAGGACAGGGAGGAGAGATTTAGGAAAGAAGAAAGTACTGAGGGAGATGAACCTGAAGAAATTGCAACCTGTAACCTCAAATCCTCTTTAAAATGAATCAGAACTATTCAGTTTTTGTACTTAAGAAGCAAACAAATTACCCAAGCTGGATGAAGGCAAACATTGTGGTCTACAAGAAACATATAGACCCTGTTGTTCTTCATCCTTCATTCTCTATGACATTACAAGGGTGATGTGTTGATTTGCCAGTGAATTGGATTTGAGTGAGGCAGAGTCATCAGCCTCACTCTCTTCTCCAGAGCTGTGGAAGTCTGGGAGTAAGACAAATGTCAAGACCACTGGCAATGGCCCAAGATGCAGTGGGTGACTTTGGCCTTTCTAAATTAAGGGCAGGCAGGTGGCTGTGGATAGAATAGTGGGCCTGCAGTCAGGAAGACTCTTCCTGAGCTCAAATCTGGCCTCACACACTTACTAGCTGTTTGATCCTGGGCAAGTCCCTTAACCCTGTTGGCCTCAGTTTCCTCATCTGTAAAATGAGCTGGAGAAGGAAATGGCAGTTGTCTCTCAAATGAAGCTCTAAACCATCCCAGTTACTGTTGGAACAGATCTGCCTCCTGAAGCTGGGCTCTTGCTAATGGATTAGGGAAGTAAGAGAGAGTAAAAAGGTCCATGGGGATCTATTGAGCATCCACTTGTGCCCTGGCTTGGGGGCCTTCAAGTGAAAGGTAGGTGATCACTGCTCAGAGAAGAGGCTGTAGATAAGATTCATGTTTTGAATAGAGGATGGATTTCTAAGTGTTGTTTCCATTTTGTCATTCCATGATTCTTTGATAATCAAATGACACTGTATTGTGGGGAAAGCCCAGTGGAGAGGTAGCATTGCACAGTGGATAAAGAGTTGTTGTTGGCCCTCAGAAGACCTAGAATCCAGTCCTTCATCTGACTTAACACTGGCTATGTTATAGTAATCAAGTCCCTTAATTCTTCAGTGCTTTATAAGTTGCAGAAAAAGTAATGGTGATCTGCTTTGGGAAAGGCAGTTCCTTACTTGGAGCACCCTACAATGATGAAATCATAAGTGTTCCTTTCCCTCCCCATTAAAAGAAGTCCCGTGGTAATAATGATCCACTGGTAGTCACAAGTCTAAAAGTACTTGAATTCCAGAGACATTGCCTTGCCTGCCTACCACTGCCATGTTTCAGCTAGGTGGCTAAACATTGTTCCCATAGAACTAATGGGCCCCTGCAACATCATTTTCCTAAATGACATGCTTTTCTAGAACCCATAAGGGTTCTACAAAAGGAACTTCAAGATTACTTTCTCTGTTATTCATCATCTCTACATGGATGTCACATAAGATGAGGATGTATACGTACATATATAAATATAGTTTATAGTTTGTGTTTCCCTGTTTTGACTCTCCCTGGCTTAGGCAACAAGACCGTCTTTGTGTAGTAAAAGGAATTTGGTAGGACTTCTTCAAAAGATACAGGCACAAAGAATGAAACAATTCTCCTCAAAATGATCTTATATTCTAACAAGTTACATCATTAGTGGGCATCTAGGAAAAGAAGAAATAATCATAAAGTAAGATCATATGTTGTAAACAAGGGCAATTCATGGGAGACTAACCTTATTTGCTTTTTTGACAGGGTTATTAAACTAGTACATTAGAGGCCTATGGTAGGTACAGCTTATCAAGATTTTAGTAAAGCTTTCGATGAATTATTTCCTGCTATTTTTTTTAGAAAATAGAGAGTTTTGCCTACTTAAGGACCACATATATTTTTGCCCCAAAAAGAATAAATTAAAAGGATAATTTTTAGGCAACTAGGAATTTGTGATATTTTATCCAATTTTCACCAAAGTCACTGGGAGTTATCAGCAAACTAGTGTTGCAGTATTGAATCTTTAGCATCACGCATATTGCTTCTATGCAGAATAACTTATTGAAGAGGTCAACTAAATGCCATTTGGTTATGCTTAACCTTCCATCTGGCCATAAATGGAAAAGAGTCAAAATTGGAAGGGTTAAAATAATGAGAATTGCTACTTTCTTATAAATATTGCATTTAAGTCACTCATATCATATATAGGCATCATCTATATTTTCCTTCCTGCCTTTTAGCTTAACAAATATTATTTTACAGCTTTTACAATGCTCTTTATGGCTCATCTAAAACACATAATTTTCCTCCTGCTTACACCTTTAATTTATTATTTACTTATCAGATTTATATCAAGCCTTTCCTCCAAAAAGCTCAAGTCACTATATAGCCAACTCTTCTATAAAGAACATTAAATACTTCTTAAAATTGATAAATAGTAAAGCAGTTAGAGAGGGAAGCAAAGGGACTATGAATAAAGAGACTTTCATTCCATCTTTCCAATTTTATTCACACTATTCTCCTGTACCCACTCTTTGGTCCAACAAAACTGGGATTATTCATTGCCTCTGATCTTATTCTATTCTCCCCCTCTTACTTTTTAGCTTTCTTTTATCCTTATATTTGTTGAGTTCTGTCATTAGAATGTAGCCTCCTTGAGGGCAAGGATTGTCTTTCATTTTTTTTATTTGTATCCTCAACACTTAGTACAGCGTCTGGTACAGAGTAAGCACTTGATAAATGCTTGTTGACTTGACTCCATGATATTCACATGACATCTCCCCTGTGTAAGGGGAAAGAAGAGAATAAGCATTTACATTGTACCTACTATATGCCAGGCACTGTACTAAGCACTTTAAAAATATCTCATTTGATCTTCATAACAACCCTGGCAGGTAGGTGTTATTATAATCCACATTTTATACTTAAGAAAACTGAGACAAATATAGATAAAGTGACTTGCCTAGGGTCACATAGCTAGTGTCTCAGGTCAAATTTGAACTCAGGTCTTCCTGACTTCAGGCCCAATACTAACTCGTAGTATGGGTGGAGAGGGGGCACATTCCAGCTGTCTTCAAGTATTTGGAAGGCCATTATGTAGAAAAGGAGTTGGTGTGGCTCTGTTTTGCAAAACTAGGGGGGAAAAAGTTGGCGGTTTCAGAGGTAGACTTAGGCTTAGGGGTAGAATTTCTCTCTTCATATCCTAATAATTCAAGCAATTTGAAAGTTTACTGAGCTGCTTTGAGAGGTTCCTGCTCACGAGAGGGGCCAACTGAAATAGATAACCTGTGAGGTGCCTTCCAACTCTGAGATTCTATGATTTTATGAAAGAATTCACCTAGGTCAGGGGTCTGATGCTCCAGGAAGCCTTTGCTTATCAATGTACCTCACATACCCCAAAGTGATTCTTTCTTCTTCCTTTAATCTCTCATGATACTTTGAACCCTCCAGTGCGCTGAATGATATTCTTTTACCACAGAACACAGTTATATAGCAATTTAAAGTTTAAAAAGCCCTTTTTTCAAAACAATCTAGTAAGAAAGGCAGCATGATGATTACTACTCCTAATAATACTGGAGCTCCAAAAAGTTAGATGACTCATCATTATAGAACCATTGCATGTTATAGATAGGTGTTCCAAGAACAAGAAATAGTTCTATATCCAGAGTCAGAGGAGCTGAAGGTCTAACGAAGGAATCTCTAAGCTCCTCATCAGCTCTGAATTCTCTGTCCATTATGCCATCATAATTCGAGGCTTCTTCCTGTTAGGAGGGAAGAGGAGATCAGCTATCATCCTTGTTTTTATTATTTTAATTTATATTTATTATATATACTTATTATTTTTAGTCCCTCCCTACCCTATAGGGGCTCAGGACAAAATTAAAAGGATCTGCCTTCTCATGAGAAGTGCAGGCAATCTTTTGAAACCACACAAAGATGATGAAACACAATAATAGTCAATGTTTGAGAGGTTGTGTGGAAAGACAGACCTGTTGGTGTTGGAGCTGTAAATTGGTCCAAATATTCCAGAAAATAATTTGGAATTATGCAAAAAATGATAGGTGGTAGTAACCAGACCTGTGCTTTCCTTGGTAAAGTCTTGGATGGAGAAGATCCCTTTGCTAATTTAGGTCAGCACCTTCTCTGCAACCTTTTGCACAACTGAGAGTATGAGACACATAACTAGAACAGTAAGTATGGGCCGGGGGTGGGATTTTTAACCCATATCTCCTTGACATCCAGGTTGGCTTTCTATCCATTATAAAACATGCTTCCATGCTAAGTAAATTACCTCTGAACCAGAGGTCCTACAGCTAGGCATATACCCCAAGGACAACAAAGACAGAATGTACAGTCTTCTACACACCAAGATATTTAGGGCAGCACTTATTGCAGTAGCAAAGAATTGTAACCAACCTAGATACCCTTCTAGAGAATGGCTAAACAAATTGTGGGAAAAGAAAGTGATGGAATATTACTGTGCCATAAGAAAAGATGAATATGAAGAATTTAGAGAAGTATGGGAAATCTTTATATGAACTGATACAGAGTAAAGAAATGAGAACCAAGAAAACAACATATACAATGACTATCACAATGTAGTTAGAAAGAACAACAAAAAGAGAAAAGAAAAGAAAAAACTCTAAATTTGGCATAGCTTTATTATAATGACTAAATTTGTCCCTGAATAAGAAAAAAATATATAGTTTTCTCTCATTTGGAGATGTGTGTGGAACATTGCATCTACTATCAGACTCAGTTGTTTTGTTGGCTAGTTTTGTTGATCTTTTTGCCCTTTCTTTTTTATTCTGTTACAAGTACAGCCCACTGAGTGGAGGAAGGGATATATTTGGAAATAAAAATGATATAAAAACAAAAGACAATAATAAAATTTAAGACTATGACAAAAAACATGAAGCCACATAAATCCCAATGCTGTCTTCATATGTCATTCCTTCCACCTCTTTCTACTCAAATTTTCATGGAAGATCTTACCTTCCACTTGATATGCTGCTGTGGCTGCTCCCCAGCCAAATCCATCTGGGAAGGTCAGTTCTTCTTGGTATGAACTGCTGGAAAAAGCCATTGTCACTGTCCAGGGACTTCCAAAGAACTACCAGTAAAGTAGTGGCCAAGCAGGGATCACTAGAGAATACCACAAGGCAGACAGGCAAACAGGGAATAGAAATGAAGTGAGATTAAAAGGTGAAAATAGACTTGGCTACAGCCCTGATAAGAGTTCCCTGCACAGTCAGCAGAGAAAGAAGTTATATGATTGCTTATCTTTTTTATAACCATGTTTGTGATCAGCCCTCACTTCAGGCGAGTGGAGGGCATTTTCTGTGGTGTGCCACTCCTCCCTGGCACTTTGACCATGCTGATCTTATTTTTAAGTCCAAGTTTGTTAACCCTCAGGGCAGAATACAAAATAGCTTTCAAGTTAATAAACACCCTTTTTTCCCCTCCAAGCAATTTTTAAAAATACTTTGAAAGGTTTTTACATTTTGTTTTACAGCATAGTAAAGGAGAGAGAGAGGGAAGGAAAAAGCATTTATACAGTGCCTACAGTATGTTAGGCAATGTTCTAAATCTCTAAAGTGCTTGCTATTTGCATCACCATTTTACAGTTAAAGAGACTGAAGCAAATAAAGATTAAATGACTTGTCCAGGGTCACACAACTAGATAAGTGTCTGAGACCAAATTTGAGTGTAGGTATTCCTGATTCCAGGCCCAGAGCTCTATCCACTATGCCACCAGCTTCCTGTACAGTGAGTAAAATGACTATAATTCATATATATCTTTTCAGGGCATAGGAGACAAACCTGGAGAATTTTTCATCCCAAGGTGAGAATTTTCACAAGCATATGTTGATAACATTAGGAGTTTAGGGACATAATCCAGCAAAGTAAAAAATTAAGCAAAGTGAGGACTTGATTTCACAAACATTAAATCTTCATGTTTGGGGGGGTGGAGCCAAGATGACAGCCGGAAAGCAGGGACTAGCATGAGCTCCCCGCCAAGAACCTCCAAAAACCTATAAAAAATGGCTCTGAACCAATTCTAGAAAAGCAGAACCCACAAAATAGCAGAGGGAAGCAGGGCTCCAGCCCAGGACATCCTGGATGGTTGCTGGGTGAGGTATATCATGCACAGAGCTCGTAGCAGAGTGGAGCAGAGCCCAGCGTTGGCCACGCAGACCAGCCAGACCAGGAGCCAGGCGGAACGGACCCTAGCGCACTGAATCAGTGAGGTGCGGCAGTTGCCAGACTTCTCCACCCACAAACACCAAAGATAACAGAGAAGAACTGCAGAACCCATGAAATAGTGGAGGGAAGCGGGGCTCTAGCCCAGGACAGCCTGGATGGTCTCTGGGTAAGGTCTATCGTGCACAGAACTGGGAGTGGAGCAGAATTCAACGTGCGCGGCAGCAGGACCAACCAGACCGGGAGCCGGGCGGAGCGGGCCCTAGCACTCTGAATCAGTGAGCTGCAGCACTTACCAGACTTCTCAACCCACAAACACCAAAGACAACAGAGAAGGTTAGTGGGAAAAGCTGCTGGGGACAGGGTGATAGAGTTTGCAGTTCAGCCACCGCCCTGGGGGCAGCAGAGGTGGAGTAGCTACAGAACTACAGCTGCAGTTGCTTCTGGCTCCAGGCCCACCTGGTGGGAGGAATTAAGTGGTGGATCAGAGCAGGAGTGCAGAGCCTGCTTAAGATCTGATTCCAGTCCGGGTTGGCAGTTCTTGGGGAAGGAGGAGTGCTGGGGTGGCAGAGCTGGCTGTAATAGCTCTGAAAACAACAGCGCATCCCCTCAAGCTTGGAATATAGTACTCTTTACTCTACAAGTAGTCATACCCCGACGAAAAACTCAAGGGTCAAGTAAGATGGCCGGGAACACGGCCAGGCAGCGAAAACACACCCAGATTCAGCCTCAGACTTTGGAATCTTTCTTTGGTAACAAAGAAGACCAAAACATACAGACAGAAGAAGTCAACAAAGTCAAAGAGCCTACATCAAAAGCCTCCAAGAAAAACATGAACTAGTCTCAGACCATGGAAGAGCTCAAAAAGGATTTGGAAAAGCAAGTTAGAGAAGTAGAGGAAAAATTGGGAAGAGAAATGAGAATGATGCAAACAAACCATGAAAAATAAGTCAATGACTTGCTAAAGGAGACCCCAAAAAATATTGAAGAAAACAACACTTTAAAAAACAGACTAACTCAATTGGCAAAAGACCTCCAAAAAGCCAATGAGGAGAAGAATGCCTTGAAAGGCAGAATTAGCCAAATGGAAAAGGAGGTCCAAAAGACCACTGAAGAAAATACTACCTTAAAAATTAGATTGGAACAAGTGGAAGCTAGTGACTTGATGAGAAATCAAGATCTTATAAAACAGAACCAAAGGAATGAAAAAGTGGAAGACAATGTGAAATATCTCATTGGAAAAATACCGACCTGGAAAATAGATCCGGGAGAGATAATTTAAAAATTATTGGATTACCTGAAAGCCATGATCAAAAAAAGAGCCTAAACTGTTTTGTTTACATTCCTACATGGAAAGATGATCTGTATGATTTATGAGACCTCAATATCATAGTAGCTGAAAGGAATATGCATATATATATATGTATGTATATATATGTATATATATATATGTGTGTGTATACACATATATATATATATGTGTGTGTCTATGTATGTATATTTGTGGGTGTGTGTGTATATATATATATGGGGGTATGTATGTATACACACACACACATACACACACACACACAGAGGGCACAGGGTGAGTTGAATATGAAGGCATGATATCTAAAAGAAATAAAATCAAATTAAGGAATGAGAGAGGAATATATTAAGAGAGAGAGAAAGGGAGAGATAGAATGGGGTAAATTATCTCAACTAAAAGTAGAAAGAAAAAGCAGTTCTGTAGGAAGGGAAGAGGGGGCAGGTGAAGGAGAATGAGTGAATCTTGCTCTCATCAGATTTGACCTGAGGAGGGAATGCCATACACACTCAATAGTGTATCTTACCCCACAGGAAAGAAGGAGGAAGAAGATAAAAAAAAGGGGGGATGATAGAAGGGAGGGCAGATGGGGGAGGAGGTAATCAAAAACAGACACTTTCGAAAAGGGACAGGGTCAAGGGAGAAAATTCAATAAAGGGGGATAGGTTAGCAAGGAGCAAAATATAGTTAGTCTTTCACAACATGAGTATGGTGGGAGGATTTTATATAATGATATGCATGTGGCCTATGTTGAATTGCTTGACTTCTTAGCGAGGGTGGGTGGGAAGGGAAGAGAGAGAGACTTTGGAACTCAAAGTCTTAAAAACAGATGTTCAAAAACAAAAAAAAAGTTTTTGCATGCAACTAGAAAATAAGATACACAGGCAATGGGGCGTAGAAATTTATCTTGCCTTACAAGAAAGGAAGGGAAAAGGGGATGGGAGGGGAGTGGGGTGACAGAAGGGAGGGCTGACTGGGGAACAGGGCAACCAGAATACACGCCATCTTGGAGTAGGGGGGAGGGTAGAAATGGGGAGAAAATTTATAATTCAAACTGTTGTGAAAATCAATGCTGAAAACTAAATATATTAAATAAATTAAATTTTTAAAAAAAGATCTGCATGCGACAATAAAGAAAAATTTACAATGTCAAAAAAAAATTCTTCATGTTTGAACCAAGAGAATTGGCTTCTAACCTAGTTCTGCCATTAATTCTCCATGACCTTGGACCCAATAATTTAACCCATCTGGCTCTCAGTTTTCTTATCTGTAAAAGAATGGAATGGGGCTAGATTGTTTGTTCTTAAATTTTTCTTGTCTATGGACCAATTCTCAGAATAATGTTTTATATGCATAAAATAAAACATACAGCATCACAAAGGAAACCAATCATATTGAAATAGTGTTATTTTCCCATCCTACTTTATATGCCCTTTTAATTCTATTCCTGTAGATTAAGAATACTTGGACTTGATAATCATTAGATTCCTTTCAGTTCTAAATTCTAGAAAAGGGTGATTACTAGGAGCCAGAATACATTCACTAACAAGTTAATCTCATTTCCTTTTTTATCAATTTTTTGAAATTTTTGCTAGGGTTCCTAGGCTGATAATGTCATGAAACCCCATAAGCATAGCATACTTAGATTTCAACAAAAATTATTTGACAAAATTTTTCATAATTTTTTTTGGGGAAAGGCAATTAGGGTTAAGTGACTTGCCCAGGATCACACAGCTAGTAAGTGTCAAGTGTCTCAAACTGATTTTGAACACAGGTCCTCCTGATTCCAGATCAGGTTCTCTATCCACTGCACCATCTAGCTGGCCCTCATAATATTCTTGAGGAGAAAATGTAGAAATGAAGACTGAATAGTTAAATAGCTGGCTAAGTAATAACAAAGTTCAAAGAATATTGATTAATAAATCTTTGCCAACTTGGATGGTCATCTCAAGTTCATATTTTTATGCTACGCTAAGCTTTTTAAATGCTTTCCTGGCAACAACCATGTGAGATAGCTAGTGTAAGTATTTTGGACTCTGTTTTCTAGATAAGAAAACTGAGGCCTGTCCAACAGATTGACTTGTCCAAAATCACATAACTAGTAAATATTATAGCAAGATCTTGAATCCAGGTCTTCTGACTTCAGTTCAAGTAGATTACACTTTGAGTACTGTGATATACTGGTAAATGAGTATATTTTCCAGTGTATCATATTGCCTTTAGTTTATTTCCCCAGGGCTTTGTCCTTGACCCTATTTGGTTTGGTTTTTCAAAATTTCTTCATCCATAACCTGAATGAAGACCTAAAAGGCATGCTTATCAAATTTTCAAGTAACTCAAAGCTCGGAGAGATGCAGATGACTAAGACATTAAATGACAGAATCAGGATTCAAAATTATCTAAGTAACTGTAACAATGGGATAAAATCCAATGAGAAGAAATTTAACAGACTAAATGTAAAGTCTTGGTTTAGATTTTTCAAAATCAGCACCTCAGCAGAGAATGAATGAAAACTGGCTGGGCAGTTCCTAAGAAAGGGGGTCTAAATGTTTTATTTTATCACTTACTTCTCCCACTATTCCCAAGTTTAATTCGAGCCCAAGTGTGAAACAGCTGTTACCAAAAAAAAAACAATACCAACCACAGTAATGGAAACAGAGGGGCCAAATCAAGAGAGATAATAGCCCCATTATGTACTCTGTGCTGATCACATCACATCAGGCACATTGTATTAAGTTCCAGGCATCATGGGATGAAAGAAAGAAAGCAGGAGAAAAATATACACAATTACCAGAATATTATAAAGGCCAACAACACTAAAAAACATCAGAATTCATATTAATCTAATGACCAATCATGATTCCAGAGGACTGATGGTAGAATTTAGTTCCATTCTCTTGATAGAAGAAAAAGAGGAGGACGAGGAAGGAAACACTTATATAGCATCTACTGTGCCCGTCTCATTTGATCACACTGAGGGAGGTATTATTATCATAACCATATTATAGATGAGGAAATTGAGATTAAGCGATTTGCCCAAAGTCACACAGGTAGTAGGTGTCTGAAGTCACATTTGAACTCAGAGCTTTCTGACTCCAGGCCCACTGTTTATCTACTGAGCTACGTATAGATGTGTCTGCACTATAGATGTGGTAAGTTACAAGCACTATCAGATGAGGTTTATTCATTATTTCATTTTACTTAACTATTTCTCTTTGTTACAAGTGGGTTCCCATAATGAGATAATTTTTAGGAAGTGAGAATAATATTAAAAAAATCCCTCCCAAGTATTAATAAAACCTTAAGGGGAAAAACTGCTCTGTCATATTTTTTAAAGAGACTGATATTTTAGAAGAAAGTGTCCAGAATGGTGAAAAGCTCATGGACCCCATGAAATCTATTTGCACACACCTTTTAGGGAGCCCATGGACTCCAGGTTAGGAACCTTTGACTTGGAGTGAATACGATATTTATCATGTATCCTGCCATGGTTAAGTAAGATCTGGGTGAGAGTTTGATACTTATTGATCTTTGACACCAGTAACATGGCAGTAGGAAACTCACTTAAAATTCCTGAGCTTCAGTTTCCCTAACTGTAAAAGTAAGATAAGAATTCATGTAGTACCTCACAAAGTAAATGCATAAGAAAAGCATTTTGTTAACCCTAAAGCACCATGTAAATGTGAATTATTTTGAAAACAATAAGCATTTGAAGGGCTGTAATTTGGAATCAGAAATTTTCTGTTGGAAATTACAAGGAGATATAATATGGATCTATATGAGGAGAGATTTTTGAATAATTAGAAAACTATTGTCTGCATTAAATAGAGTAAACTCCTAATTATTGGAAGTGTTCCTACAAGACTCTGGATTATCTGGTGTTAGTGATATTTTTAAAGGATTCTTTCTTGAGTTGGGGATTTATTAAGAGACCAATAAGGTCATTTCCAACTCTAAGAGTCTATGGCTTTATGATTCTGTTCTTACTGATGCAAAAAAAAAAAATCCGCAAGAAAGAGAAAAGAAAAAATTTTAAAGAGGGAATGGAATGATAGTAAATACTAATTATTATTATTATTATTGAAAGCATCATATCAGAAGAAATAAAAAGCCAAAATAATGAACACTTTGCCACTAAATTTAGGAATCTCTGGCTTTAAAGGAAAGGGGCAAAGGGAGCAATTGTCCCCAGTTGAATGAATGAATGAATATATGAATGTATAAATGTTAAATCGTTTTCAAAGGGAAACACTAGATGGCACCATTGCAATTTTTTCGGGGTTGTAGAAGTTTAAAGCGACTTTAAAAATCAATTCATTCATACTAGCAGTTAGTTTTCCACCCTTAACTGCCTGAACTTCTAAGGACTGTGAAATCCTTCACCAAGCTATTTCCCAGCCACAGTCCCCTCCCCTGCCCCTAATTAGAAGGAATATGAGGTCCGGATTAAAGTTTATTGTCGGTACCTGTGGTTTAAGTTACCTAACAACTCTTCTCCTCTCTATGGAGAGTCTACTACGGATGACCTCTACCTTCCACCTAAGATATATTTTTGTTTTTGTTGTTCAGTCATGTCCAACTCTTTGTAAACCCATGTGGGATATTCTTGGCAAAGATACTGGAATAGCTTGCCATTTTCTTCTGGAGCTCATTTTACAGAGGAGGAATTGAGGCAAGCAGGATTAAGTGACTTGCTCACAGCTAATAAGTGCCTGAGGCCAGATTTGATCTCATGAAGATGAGTCTTCCTCACTCCGAGCCCAGTGTTCTAGCCAATAAGCCACCAAGCAGCCCCCAAGAGGTGTGTAATTATGAGTAAAGATTACATCTACCTTTTGAAAGGACTCATAAGGTAGATCGAGATTTTCCTGAGAACAAAATTTCTTCTCACTCTCAGTTAAGTGGCTAGAGACCTCCAAGTCATTTCTGGCTCTTCTATCTCTTGCACTTCATGCGTCCAATCAAGTGCCTAGTCCAATCATTTCTATATCTACAAACTCAGTATCTCACTGTCATTAACCTCATTCAGGCCCTCCCTACCCCTCCCCTTGACTATTTTGGTAGCTTTCTAACTGGTCTCCCCGCCTGCTCCAATCCACCCCACTCCCCACCCCCGCACTGCTCTCCTGGCCAAAAAACCTTCAGCTTGTCCCTATTATTTCTATGAAATAACACAGAGCCCTTAGCTTAGCATTTTAGGTCCTCCACAATATGGCCCCATTCTGCCTTTCCAGGCCCTTTGGATATCACTCCTCCCATTTTGCCTCACGGCATTTACACAGATTATCTTCCATGCCTGGAATGTACATATTCCTCACCATCATGTGTTAAAATCCTTTCTTTTCAAGGATAGTTCATGAAGCTTTCTCTGATCTCTCCAAATAAAAATGTCATGCACTTTCTCAAATTTTTCTAGAGCACTTGGTTTTGTCTCTCCCTTCCCCTAAATCACTTTTCCCTCTATTATACTTAATTGTGGACATGTTGTATTCCTCCCAGCAGTTGTAAATTGCATTAGGTCAGCAACTCTGTTGTTTTCCATCGCTTTAACTCCAAAGCCTAATAGTACTTTACACATAAAAGTAATTTAATAACTATTTGTCAAATTTGTTGAAGGCAACCTGGTATAGTACAAAGCGAACCGTATTTGGAGTAAGAAGACCTAGGTTTAAATCCTAGCAAATCCATAACTAGGTCAGGGCATCTATAACTTTGCCCCAGATAATAATATCCTAGGTTCATGCTTCTTTTCTATTGGTGATCGTTTGTCCAGGGGAAAGAAGGGAAGGAGCAGAAGAGCTCCTAGGAGCAAATGGCTAGCTGGAAAGCAGTTTCTTAGACTATCCTACCCAGGAAGAAGAGGTGCTTCAGGACCCTCAGCCTCCAGAAATAAGGTCCAGGTCACTCCAGCCAAAGAGATACGCTTATCCA
The DNA here is from genome assembly GCF_011100635.1 of Trichosurus vulpecula. NCBI lineage: Eukaryota > Metazoa > Chordata > Mammalia > Diprotodontia > Phalangeridae > Trichosurus > Trichosurus vulpecula. Next base: position 187,019,855 of record NC_050578.1, read on the forward strand.
CACCACAGTCAGTCTTTGGAGAGGCGGAGCACAACTACAAGGCAGCGCTATGATGAACTATGGGCTGGTTAGTGGTCCCTTTGACCATAATCTCCACCTTACATCTGAAAAAATACGGGGACCAAAATTACTAGCAACAGCTCTGAATGCTTGCTCTCACATTTCCTATTCCTGTGGACATTGGCCATGTCATTCCATGGACCTCTGAACAACTGCTAGCTGGGTTCCTCTGGTTTTAGGTCATTAACCACTCCCATGGTCCTTGTTCCCAAGATATATTCTGAGCTATGGCATCATGGTGACATTTGTACCCTGATACTCACCAACAATTTTAGTGGTACAGATCCCAACCCCCCCACCCAAGGATTATTTTGTAACTAATATCAGTTTTATATTTTCCCAGTTCCAAAAGAGTGGTTGCTTTCACTGCCTACTTTGGTGCTCTCCAGTTTGTGATCACTTGTACCCAGCCCTCCCTTTCTAAATCCTCCCCTAACCATTGCCATGTCTTCCTCTGGCAACTACAATCAAATCAATATTCTCATTGCTGCTGGAAAGAACATTCAATCAACTCCCCAACGGCTCTGTCCTCCATGCCTATCACTTCCCAAACCAAAACACTCATACTTAATCATTATTCTCCCTACTATCGCTATTATTTCCACCAATTAAAATATAAGACCCTTGAGAATGGAGATTGTCTGACTTTTGTAGTTGTATATTTTGTATATAGCTAAGTAAATAAACAGATAAATGGTTTTTTTCTTTCTTTCATTTATTCATTCCTTCACTAATATTCCCTTGGCTAAGGTTGATTTTTGATATCCCTATCAGTGCCCTCCTAATTTTGGGGGGAAAATCTAACACTCTTTCTCCTCAGCAACTCCCTGTAGGTACCTCGGATGCCAGCTAACAATCTAAACTCAAGAACACATTGTGTTCAAGGGCAGGGATGCAGTTCAGGTACCCACAAAAAATGGTAGAATCATAGAATCTGTTAGAAGGGATTTCAGTGTCCATGCATCCCAAGCCATAAACAAAAAACACGTCTCTAAGACAAAGTCAACAATCTGTCATCCATCCTTTGCAACAACGAAGGGTAATCCCCTATCTCCTGAGAAGGCATTCCATTTCCTAATTACTCAGTCATTTTTGCTGACGTCAAGACCCTTTGCTTGTGATCCTACTCAGTGATCCTGGTTTTGTTTTTTGGGGCCAAGTCTAATCCTTCTTCCACATGACAGCCCTTCAAAGACTGGAAAATAGCTATCATGTCCCCCTTGAGCCTTCTCTTCTACAGACTAAATATTCTCAGTTCTTTCCACAATTTTTGATCACTTCTACATTGATTTTAAAACTTATCGTATGTAGGTAAGCCTCTTTTCTCTCTGTCTTAATTTAGTTGTTTAGTCTGGTCTTTAGTGTGACTGGATATGGCATTGTGTATCTGGTTCCCTTCTTAGAAGCAGCAGCAGATTCCCATTTCAACTAATTGAACTGGGCCTAGGATTCCAAGCAGGACACTAGATTTCCTGGCTTTGTAGCCTCTAAGGCCAGTGAGTGTCTGTTGAGTAGGTACAGGTGTTAGAGAGAATCAGGAAGACTGAGAACAGACATTCAGTCAAATTTGTCATTTTGTTCAGGAAATTGAACTGAACTGAAGTTTAGTTATAATTTACAAACTGAAGTTATAATTTACAAGGTATTGCTGTAATTTGCATCTCAATATTTCAAAAGTATGTGATTTAATCCACACAAATTGCACGTGGAAGTTTCCTGAATTGCAGAGACAAAAAAAATTGCTTGGTTGCCTAAAATTCTATTCAGACACTTCCTCTTGGCCTGTATAGTGCAGTGTAAGTAACTCCATCAGGTCCCAGCAAATGACAAAGGTTTTATCTAGGCCCAGGGGGTAGACTAATTTAGCTAAGTAAATAGAAATCCATCACTAAATTTAAGAAAGCTGATCCTCTGATCATAGAAAGAAGAATTTGTCACTGGGTCATTACTTGACATTTTTCTTGCCAGAGCTTGTCTCTGTTGATAAAGTCTTCAAGAATTACTGATCACCTCCAAGGCACAATTTACTAATGAGATAGAATCAGATTACTGTAGTGCTATTTTATTGATATAATTTACATATAATTTTGTTTGAATACTCTTGAAGGCCAGAGAAACTCTGAAGAACAAAGTTTTAGGATATTTGTGGTCCTAAGAAAAAATGCCTCTAAAAGTTCCATTTGTCCTCTGTACATTGCAAAACAAAAGGATCTTTAATGAGGAGTGAGGCCCCATCCTTTCATGTCTATCTATCCCCAATCTTCCTCTTACCTGCCTCACACACATACACCCCACACAAACTTTGGAATGTAGAAACCACTTAGGTAGTAGTTGAATCTGTCATCCTGTGTTTACAGAAAACTATATTTCTGGAGAGTTACTTTTTCAAGCAATAGAAATAAAACAATATAAAAAGGTTTATTTTATTTACATCACTGCAGAAGAGCTTAGTGCAGAAAATGCCCAGGGGGGAAATGTGCTCCCTGGTTTATTTGTTATAGTATCTGATGAGCTTAAAATGTTTTCCTAGAGCAGTGGAAGCCCAACCTGTGAGCAAGGGAAGCTCTGTCAGTAGAGATAAATGTGCTGATTGGGGAACTGGAGGAGAGAAGAGGAGAAAGAAAAAAGAGAGGAAGAAAGGTAGGGAGAAAGAGAGGGAGAGGAGAGTATAAAGGTATAAAGAAAACCCCCAACAGATAAATGATTGATCAGTGTGGGGAAGGGGTTTTCCATACCAGCAGTTCCCCAAACCAATGAAACCATGGATCTGGAATACACACACACACACACACACACACACACACACACATGCACATATACACACGTACTGTACATATATGTATATGGGGTTGTGGATATATGCATATACACATGTAATATCCATTAATATATGTATGAGAGGTAAAAGTTCTGAATCTTTGGTGATAATCTCTTATTACCAACACCCATGATGCAGTCAGTCCTTTTCAATAAAGACACAAAAATTTTGCCCCTGTTTTAACCAACAGTGTGGAACTTCTTAAAGCTACAAAATAGAGAAAGCTCTAATTGGCAGTCTCAAGAGAGACTTGGTTTCATACCTTCTATTTATTTGTTAAAGATAACATCCTGAAAAGTAACATTAATATAATGTAAAATGATAAAAGTCTCACTTAAGGTGAAAAGAGGAATAATGCTGAATAATTATAGCCTAGCTATTGGGTAATTGTCAAAACAAATAGAAATCATATTCCCTGCTCCTTCAGGCAGTGACAGAATAGTATAAACATGCTCACAGACTATTCAATACTGAATGGATTGTTACCCAGCAAGAAAAGGGAGCCAATAAAGGTAGCACTCCAAAAATTCTTTCTGCTGCCTTTCAACAGGTGACCACAATTGTTCAGTCTAGCTTAATTGCTGATGCAACTGACCAGCCTCTTCAGGACTCTCCAGTGTTCATATCCACACGAAAGCATCTTGAACCTTTGCCCAACCATAGTTTTGGGTGACCTATGATCCCCACAATCTAAGGGCCATAACCTAAGCCTCTTCTCAACTGGTCCATCACCTTCTGAGTAAGCACCTACATGTAAGAAGACTTGGCAACCAAGGAGAAAATAAGCAGATGATGCTAAAGGGTACACAGTTTCTAAGTCACTTTTGGCAATCCACAGGTGCATCACATGGAGGAGACTAGTATATTCAAATGCCTGAACAAGTTGTGGTATATGAATGTAATGGAATACTATTGTGCTATAAGAAACGGGGAAGATATGGACTTCATAATGACCAGGAAAGACCTACATGATATGATGCTGAGGGAGGGGAGCAGAACCAGGAGAACATTGTACACAACCACAGACATATTGATTCTGTGATGACTTTGATAGACCTGGCTCTTCTTAGCAATACAAGGTTCAAAAGACAACTCCAAAGGACTCATGATGGAGAGAGCTATCTGTATCCAGAGAAAGAACTATGGAGTCTGAATGAAGATTGAGGCAAACTTTTTGCTCTCTTTTTTTTTTCTCTTCTTTTTTGGTTTTGTTTCTTCTCTCTCATGATTCATTCCATTGGTCATAATTCTTCTTTACAACTTGACTATTGTGTAAATAAGTTTAATGTGAAGGTATATATAGAATCTATATCAGACTACATGCCATCTTGAGGGGGAGGGAGGAGGAAAGGGAAGGCAAGAAATTTGAAACTCAAGAACACGTAGAACTGAGTATATAATAAATGTATATAATAAACTAAAAATAAAAATCTCATTAAAAATAAAATAAAAAAGAATATATTCAAATGAAGCACATTACCATTTGTACTTGTTAACAGGTGGTTAAGTTGGCTTTAGGATTTGTTTTTGCCAACTCTAAAAGTCTTTACATGAAAAGTAATTTAAGGCAAATGGAACCCAAGCTTCAATAGGAGAATATAAAGGAAAGAAGGGAAGAATAAGGCTAAAATAGAGAAGCATTATAAGAAAAATATCCAAAGATTTATTTTAACCATGGCAAAAATAATTTTAATCCTAAATATTTCCTTTGGGGAGGTACTGAAGGTCATTTATCTTTGGGAAGATAGATGGTCCTTATCACCCAGTTGCTTGAGCCTCTGGGCAAGATCTTAAAAGTAAAACATAAAGAAACATTTTTGTTTCCATGTTATGGGAATTTTTAAAAAATTTTTTATTAGTTTTTATTTTTTAGGGCTCAAAAACATTTCTGCTGCAACCTTTAGTTAACTAAGACCCTATCTTCTGTTAATATTAACTTTACCTGACCAAAATCTGATTCCTGGAGTAATAGTATTAAGGGAAGACTATTTGATATTTCTTTGACAAAAGTCAAAGGGGAGTTGAAGCTTCCCAAAGTTTTTTTTATTATTATTATGTTTGGTTTCCTAGCTAACTATGCAAGGATTTCCTTGACTCTAATGTTTTTAGTTATCTTGGTAACATATACATCTTCCCCCACAATCAGCCTGTTTGTGAACCCCCTAAATGAAGTTTAATCTGTAACTTCATTTGTTGCCTATAGAGTATATTTAACATGATCTGTTTTCTTAGGGGATGTATGAAATTGTGATTTTTGTTTGTTCAAATTTTATGACATTGAAGAAAGGGTAGGATTATGAATCTGGTTTTTTTAATTTAACATTTGTGGCCTAACAGAAATATACAAGATTTCAACATGTAAAAGAGTTATTTCTCTGTCACAACTTTACCTATAAGATGCCTTATTAGAATCCTCAACTTCATTCAGATTTATTTTTTTGTCTGAAATCTGAACCTATGCTTAAGTATAATAAAACCTAGGTTTCTCTTACCTCTATGATTTCTGCATTGTTATAAATTATTTTGGCAGCAGTTACCTACCCCACGAACTCAAAGAAGAGACATTTCTCCTATTATGCCCCCTTACCTGAAAGTGAATAAAAAGGCACTGAAAGAGCTACTGAAGTACCCCCACACATGGGGATGAAGGAAAACTCTAGGCAAGTGAAAAGGGGAAAAAAGCAAATAGTAAATCTACAATTTGAGCAGGTGCTGAATTTTGTCATCACTAATGTAACTACCCACTCCCACCTCTACCCCTCACCCTTACCTCAACCCACAGGAGCCTCTGAGTGTAGCTAAGAGATTTCAGGAGAGAACTGACCTTGGAACAGATTAGAAATTAGGAAGGGGAAGTGAGGTGGCCCTATGGCTATTTTTTTTTCATTTTGAATTTAAATACAAAAAACATTGAAAAACAAATTTTTGTGTACACAGCACAACACAAAAAGAGGATTCAATATGAAACCATGAATCTCTATTTCACACTGATTGCTTTTTTAAAAACTATGTAATAAATGCTACACATTTTTAAAGCTGCCCTGCTTTTCTGTGCTTCCTTCTGAATGTTCTATCATTCTCTGCTGTGCATTTTTTTTCTCCCTCCCTCCCCACCCCACACAAGAGAAGGCCACCATTAAACACAGATGTATGCGTGTGTATGTAAAACCATAGTATACATACATTGATTTATTAGTTCTTTCTCTGGAGGTAGATAGCACTTTCCTTCATGAGCCTTTCATGGTTGATGTGTGCATTTATAATACTCAAAATAACTTATCCATTCACAGTTGTTTTTCAAACAATGTTGCTGTTCCTGGTGTTAGTTCTCCTCATTTCACCCTTCATTATTTTATGCAAGTCTTTCCTCATTTTCCTAAAATCAACCAGTTCATTATTTCTTAAAGTGCAGTAGTATTCCGCCACAACTTGTTTAGCCATTCCCCAATTAACAAGCATCCCCTCAGTTTCCAGTTCTTTGTCACCACAAAGTCAGCTGCTATAAATGTTTTAGAACACGTAAGTTCTCTTTCATTTTCCCTAATCATCTAAATCTATGATCCTATGTTCAAGATGAAACTTTTTATCTTCCCCTAAAATTCTACTTCTTTCAACTTTCTTCTTTCTTTCAATGGCACTATCATTTTCCAACATACAGAGATTCAAAGTCTTGCACTCATCTTTATTCCTTATCCTTCACATTCTGCATCCCATCAATGCAAAAATTTCATAAACTTTTCTGTAAAAACTCCATCTCTATATTCTCATTAGGGTTCACCTAGACTATTGAAATATCTTCTCAGCTTCAGTCTTTCTATTTTCAATATGTCCTGCATGTAGTGGCTACGTGGTGCAGTGAATAGAGCATTGGTCCTGGAGTCAGGAAGACCTGAGTTCAAATTCTGTTTTCCAACACTTTCTAGCTGTAAGACCTTGGGCAAATCAATTAGCCTCTATTTCCTCAACTGCAAAATGGGAATGAGAATAGCACCTATCTCACAGGGTTTTTGTAAGGATCAGATGAGATAATTATAAAACCCCTATCACAGTTTCTTATATATAGCAGACACTTAATACTTGCTTCATTCTCTGAGCATTATCACCTGTGGGATTACATACAGATATATGCACAAGAGAAGAACAACCTAAAAGTTAGAAGAACTTAGAGAGGGATAGGGGAAAGTAGAATTAGACCTGGACTTTGAAAGAAATTCCAGCAAGCATCTTCACAACCTTCACTAAAAGAAATAGTAATACCTGTGAGTAGGAATACAAAATAACAAAGGGTGAAGGATAGAGAGGAAAGAGGTGGACAAGGATTAGGAGAGGAAGCTACGACCTCTATTCCTGATGTGGTGAAGTGGATAGAGGGCAGGACCTGGAATCAGGAAGACCTGAGGTCAAATCCAACCTCCGACACTTACCAGCTGTGTAACCCTACACAAGTCACTTCTTTCTGCCTCTGTTTACTCTACTACAGGAGGGGGATAATAATAGCACCTCCCTCACAGGGTTGTTGTGACTATCAAATAAGAAAACATTTCTAGGGCACTTAATGCAGTGCCTGAGACATAGTAGCTATTTCATAAATACTTCTTCCCTTCCTTCCTGTTCCCTCCTCTCTCTTCCTCTTCCTTTTTTTCTCCTCCCCTCTCCAAAAGCTCCTCAGATCCTCTCCAGGAAGGTTGTGGCTTTACTGCTGTCTCTCTCTGTTTGTCTTCCTCTGTCCTTACCTGCCTGTTTCTCCCTCTATATCTCTGTCTGTCTCTCAGGTCTATGGCTATGGAGTTAATAATGGCTTCCATGGGGTTATTATAGGGATTTAAAGTCTGTCAGGTTCTTTCAACCCCTGGGGAGAGTCGTGTGTAGTGGGCTGCCCTGGAAGGCCCAGGTTTTGAGGGAAAGTATATACCAGTAATGACAACGTGTCACAAGGTAATCATCAGTTGTGCCCTTGACGATACTTCGGGAACTTTCTTCATCTTCTCCCAGGTAGATGCCTGAGCCCAAGATCATAGGGCGCTGACAGTCAGGAGGTCCAGAATGCTGACATTAGGATTGGAGTTCCACAGTGATGGGGGACAGCTACAGAAGCTTTTACAACAGTCAGTCGGGGGGTAAGTATGACTGAAGCAATTTCTCAAAACTAGTTTCCGACTGTGAAAGTGTAGAGGAGAATCTGGTGGGCTGAGACCTATGCAAATGGCCTAATTGGAGCAATAGACTCTGGACTTGTGATCTGCCACCACAGGGAGTGTATATAGTTTTTATGCTCCAGCTGCCAATCCTGGTCCTACCAGTATATGCCTCATTAGCCAAATGGGCACATCTTTATATACATTTAATTTTTTTTAAAAGAGCCTATTGGCTTCCATTAAAAATAATGACTTTGTAATGTATCACAAGGTCTAGTGCCTGAGATGAACTAGTCTTGGGCTTTTATAAACAATGTACTACTTTTCAGTGTCAGTAGGAGGCAATCTAAAATATATAAACATAAATAAAAACAAGAAATGATATCATCCATAAAATTCTTACCATAGTAATGGATGAACAAAAAGTATTTATTAAGTGCTTACTATGTGTCAACTACTGAGCTATGGCTGGGGTTACAAGTATAAAGGGGAGACAGTCTATGTTTTCAAGGAGCTTACATTCGGATAGGGAAAATACATACAGAGAAGTAGCTAGGGAAGATCACATGGCTAGTGAATGGAGTCAGAGGAGTTGACTGACATGCCCTTTCCTAAGTCCATGTCAATATTGATGTCATTATCATTCCTAGAGCAAGCAGTGAAAGAAGATGGGCAAAGGGGATGTTCATGGCAGGGTAGACAATACTAAAAAGATAGTTTGGACAGATGACCACATAGTATGTGAAGCATGATCTGGAGCCACCTACGCATAGTTGGCTCTCTGTGTTTGCACTCACTCACTGACCAGTCAGGAAAGCTTGAGTTTCCCTGAGTTGAAGTTTCTGAACTGTGTGGATTATATCCCCTCTGCAACGATTTCTGGATGTTCAGTGGTCTGGATGCTACAGTGGCAGGATAGATGATGGCTAGGGTAAAAGATTGGATGGGCTATGTCCTTCCTTATTATGCGGAATTGTTAAGTAGACCAAACTCATAGGTTCAAAATTTTAAGATAGAAGAGATATCAAAGATTATCTCATCCAACCTTCTCATTTGCACAGATAATAAATGACAGAGGCAGACCTTAAAACCAATTCCATTGACTTTAGATTGAACACTTTTTCCATTGCCAAAAGCTCAATGTTCCCTTCAGGATCTATTTGAATTTCTACTGTCTTTGGCTTTATTTTTTTTTATTAATATAGGCATGTTGTTCAAGTCCTACCTATACATTTTGCATCTGTTTATAGAAATCTTCCCATATTTCTTGTATCTTTCATATTTAACATTTTGTACAGAATTATAACATTACATTAACATCAGATAATTTATTCAGGCATCCTCTAATTGGTAGACAACATTTCCAATTGTTTGCAATTTCAAAATACACACTTATAAAAGTATTTGTATGATGTTCCTTTTTAAATTATACTTTAATGATTAAGTTTAAGTGAAGGAGTCAGTAGGCCAAAAGATATGATCAATTACATGATTCATTTGCCATATTGCCATTTTGCTCTCTGAAAAGTTTGCAGCCAATAGTCTATGGCCAACCAATAATGAATTAGGGTTCTTGGTGCCTGCTTACTGTAATATTAAGTTGGGACTTTTTTACTGTTTTAGAATTCTAAGTTGATTAAGTGTCTTTGATTGAGCCTTACTAGGTGCAAAGCCCCAGGCCCAAACCCCTATCTACTAGGTGCTAAGCCCACATGGGTATGAAGCCCTTGGGGCCCTAAGGGGAGTTGCTAAGACCAGAGCCAATAGTACGCGCCTAAGTTTTGGTCGGTTTGATGATGGCTAAAGAGTGTATAAAAAGAGAGAACAGAGCTATTTGCTTGGGGCTCTAATTCTTGAAGGTGTATTGATGTGGAGACTCTGGGCAGCTGTAGTCAAGAGCCCTCCAGCTTGTAAACTTTGTTTAATTCTGGTAACTATGCAATGAGATTTAAATCAGACGTCTGTCTATTGATGTTTGTAATTTGTTTGTATTTGCTCTGAAGTTCAGGGTGCTAGCTTTTTCCCCTGAACTAAGTGAATGATATTTCTATGTTGCATTGAAATAAGATTGTTAACCCCTTAATGTTGCTTTCCTTAGTAATGCAAATCAAAAGAACCTGTGCTGGAAGCATTCTTGTTGTTGGGCTTGTGTTGGTTTTTCACCCCCACAACAGCTGCTAGCCGAATTTTTGCAACACTTACCCATAGTATCTCCAGCACTGAATTTCACTGAGTTTTGCTGCTTTTGCCAACTTGGCAAGTATAAAGTGATATCATCCTAAGATTGTCTTGATTTGCCTTTCTCTAGTAGAGAGTTGATGTATCTTTTATGTGATTATTAACTACTTGTTTAGCCTTCTTCAAAAAACTATCCATGTCTCCAAAGTCTTGTTCCACTGTGGAATGTTTATTATGTAAATAAATAGGTAAGTCCTTAAATGGTAAAACTTGATTGATATAGCTGTTACAAATATTTTTTCTTTGTTTCTAATTTTAAACGTATTTCTTTTTATTATACAAAAAAGTATTTTTGCACTCATAGATTAGATGATGAACTTGTCTTCAAAAATTGACTTTATTGAGGGGGTAGAGCCAACACAGCAGAGTAAAGGTAGGGTCTTGTCTGAGCTCTCCCCCAAACCCTTCCAAATCTCTTTTAAAAATGACTCTAAACAAATTCTAGAGCAGCAGAACCCACAAAAAGACAGAGTGAAACAAATTTTCAGTCCAAGACTTAGAAGGTTGGCAGGAAAGGTCTGTTGCAACAGGCTGAGAGAGGAGCACAGTCAAGCTCAGGCTATGCCAGTGCAGACCTGGCCCCAGAAAATCAGGAGCAGGCCTCCAGGTGACTGAACCACTGGCAGCCGTGGCAATTTCCAGACCTCCCAGTCCACAGATGCCAAAGACAACTTAGAAGGCCAGCAGGAAAGGTCTGTTGCACCTGGCAAGGAGTGTAGGACAGTCAATGCCGAGCTGTGTCAACACAACTGCTGCCCCAGCAAACCAAGAGTAGGCCCTGGGAGTGACTAATCAGCAGTGACAGCAACAGCAGCTGCTTCTGGAGTTTTCAGCCCACAGAGGGTAAGGGAATTGAAAAGCTGGTCAGAAGGAGATTACAAGGATCTTTTTGCTAGCATTGGGGCAGGAACCTGTTGCTTTGCCCATACTGGGATCTGGGTCACAGTTCTGGGTGGCAGTCTCAGGGTGAGGAGGAGCATTTGCACAGCAGAACTTGTGGCCACAGTGGAGAAGGGACACTCTTCACAGTTCCAGGCCAGAAAAGAGTGCTTATGGTTGCTCACAGACCAGAGCACAGGCCAGGAAAGCAGCAAACATCTTTCTTTAGATTATACCACATTGGAAGAACTGAAAACTTACAGGTCCCTAGAAGTATCTCTGAAAACAGCTGCACAAAACCCCTAAAGCTAGAGACAGTTCACTGTCCCCCCTGGAAGCAGAGCCCTACTTTAACAAAGAGTTAAAAAGTTGAGTAATAGGCTGGGAAATCAGCAAACAATGGGGAAAAACTCTGACTCTAGAAAGTTACTATGATGACAAGGAAGATCAAAACACATGTAGAAGAAGACAACAGTCAAAGTTCCTACATCTAGAGCCTCCAAGAAAAATATGAATTGGTCTCATGCCATGGAAGAGCTCAAAAAGGATTTGGAAAAGCAAGTAAGAGAAGTAGAGAAAAATTGAGAAGAGAAATGAGAGTGATGCAAGAAAATCATGAAAAATGGGTCAACAGGTTAGTAAAGGAGACCAAAAAAAAAATACTGAAGAAAACAGCACCTTAAAAAACAGACTAGGCCAAATGGTAAAAGAGGTCCAAAAAGCCAATGAGGAGAAGAACGCCTTAAAAAGCAGAATTGGCCAAATGGAAAAGGAGGTCCTAAAGCTCACTGAAGAAAATAATTGCTTAAAAATTAGAATGGAGTAAGTGGAAGCTAATTACTTTATAAGAAATCAAGAAACAATAAACAAAACCAAAAGAATGGAAAAAATAGGAGACAATGTGAAATATCTCATTGGAAAAACAATGGACCTGTAAAATAGATCCAGGAGAGATAATTTTAAAATTATTGGACTGCCTGAAAGCCATGATCAAAAAAGAACCTAGATATCATCTTTCAAGAAATAATCAAGGAAAACTGCTGTGGTATTCTAGAACCAGAGGGTAAAATAGACATTGAAAGAATCCCCCAATCACCAAATGATCCCAAATGTAGGAACTTTGACTGTTGTCTTCTTCTACATGTGTTTTGATCTTCCTTGTCATCATAGTAACTTTCTAGAGTCAGAGTTTTTCCCCATTGTTTGCTGATTTCCCAGCCTATTACTCGACTTTTTAACTCTTTGTTAAAGATCCCAAAATGAAAACTTCCAGGAATATTATAGCCAAATTCCAGAGTCCAGAGAGAGTCCAAATTCCAAGTCAACGAGAAATATGGCAAGCAGCCAGAAAGAAACAATTCAAGAATCATGGAGCCACAATCAGGATAACACAAAACAAGGTTTGGAATATGATATTCCAGAGGGCAAAAGGGCTAAGATTACAACCAAGAATCACGTACCCAGCAAAACTGAGTGTAGTCCTTCAGAGTAAAAAAAAAATGGATATTCAATGAGATAGAGGATTTTCCAGCATTCGTGAGAAAAGATCAGAGCTGAAAAGAAAATTTGACTTCCAAATACAAGACTCGAGAGAAACATAACAAGGTGAATAGGAAAGAGAAATTGTAAGGGACTAATTAAAGTTTAACTATTTACATTCCTACAAGGAAAGATATTTATAATTCATAAGACCTTTCTCATTATTAGAGTATCTAGAAAATGTACATATAGAGAAAACACAGGTGTGAATTGAATATGAAGGGATGATATCTAAAAAATAAAATTAAAGGGTAAGAGAGTAATGTACTGGGAGAAAGAGACAGGGAGAGGTAGAATGGGGTAAATTATCTCACATAAAAGAGGTGAGAAAAAATTTTTTCAGTGGAGCGGAAGAGGAAGGAAGTAAGAGAGAGAGTGAACCTTACTCTCATCAGAATTGTCTCAAAGAGGGAATAATATACACTTAGGTATAGAAATCTATCTTACCCTACAGGAAAGTAGGAGGGAAGGGGATCAGAGAAGATGAGTGGGAGCAGGGGCGTGATAGAAAAGAAGGCAGATTGGGGGAGGAGGCAGTGAGAAGCAAAATACTTTTGAGGAGGGACAGGGTGAAAAGAGAGAGAACAGAATAAACAGGGCGGAGGGGGTGGGGGGAATAGGATGGAGGAAAATACAGTTAGCAATAGTAACTGTGGGGAAAAAAAATTGAAGCAAGTTTCTCTGATAAAGGCCTCACTTTTCAAACATAGAAAACTGAGTCAAATTTATAAAAATGAGAGCCATTCCCCAATTGATAAATGATCAAAACATATAATCAGTTTTCAGATGAAATAATCAAAGCTATCTATAGCCATATGAAAAAATACTCTGGTTGGGAGGGGCAGAACCAAGATCGTGGCTGGAAAGCAGGGACTAGCATGACCTCCCTGCCAAGTCCCTCCAAAAACCTACAAAAATGGCTCTGAACCAATTCTAGAACAGCAGAACCCACAAAACAGCAGAGGAAAGCAGGGCTCCAGCCCAGGACAGCCTTGATGGTCTCTGGGTGAGGTCTATTCCACACGGAGCTGGGAGCAGAGGGTAGCCAAGCCCAGCTGAGCCCAGGGTGAGCTGCGTGGACCAACCAGACCAGAAGCTGGGCGGAAAGTGCCCTAGCGCCCTGAATCAGTGAGCTGCGGCAGTTACCAGACTTCTCAACCCACAAACACCAAAGACAGTGGAGAAGGTTAGTGGGAAAAGCTGCCGGAGTGGAAGGACTTCGTGGTTCAGCTACCAGCCCTGGGGGCAGCGGAGGTGGGGCAGCTACAGCTGTTGTTGCTTCCGGCCCCAGGCCCACCTGGTGGGAGGAATTAAGTGGCAGATCAGAGCAGGAGTGCACAGCCTGCTGAAAATATAAGCCCAGGCTGGGTTGGGGGTTCTTGGGGAAGGAGCAGTGCTGGTGTGGCAGAGCTGGCACATCCCCCCCAAACGTGGAACATAGAACTCTTTAGTCTACAAGCAGTCATACCCCGCTGAAAAATTCAAGGGTCAAGTTAGTTGGCTGGGAATATGGCCAGGCAGCGAAAACACACCCAGATTCAGTCTCAGACTTTGGATTCTTTCTTTGGTGACAAAGAAGACCAAAACATACAGCCTAAAGAAGTCAACAAAGTACAAGAGCCTACACCAAAAGCCTCCAAGAAAAACATGAACTGGTCCCAGGCCATGGAAGAGCTCAAAAAGGATTTGGAAAAGCAAGTTAGAGAAGTAGAGGAAAAAATGGGAAGAGAAATGAGAAGGATGTGAGAAAACCATGAAAAACAAGTCAATGACTTGCTAAAGGAGACCCAAACAAATACTGAAAAATACACTGAAGAAAACAACACCTTAAAAAATAGACTAACTCAAATGGCAAAAGAGCTCCAAAAACCCAATGAGGAGAAGAATTCCTTGAAAGGCAGAATTAGCCAAATGGAAAAGGAGGTCCAAAAGACCACTGAAGAAAATACTACTTTAAAAATTAGATTGGAGCAAGTGGAAGCTAGTGACTTTATAAGAAATCAAGATATTATAAAACAGAACGAAAGGAATGAAAAAATGGAAGACAATGTGAAATATCTCCTTGGAAAAACCACTGACCTGGAAAATAGATCCAGGAGAGATAATTTAAAAATTATTGGACTATCTGAAAGCCATGATCAAAAAGAGAGCCTATATATCATCTTTCAAAAAATTATCAAGGAGAACTGCCCTGATATTCTAGAGCCACAGGGCAAAATAGAAATTGAAAGAATCCATCGATCACCTCCTCAAATAGATCCCAAAAAGAAATCTCCTAGGAATATTGTCACCAAATTCCAGAGCTCCCAGATCAAGGAGAAAATACTGCAAGCAGCCAGAAAGAAGCAATTTGATTATTGTGGAAACCTAATCAGAATAATCCAAGATCTGGCAGCTTCTACATTAAGAGATCAAAGGGCTTGGAATATGATATTCCGGAGGTCAATGGAGCTAGGATTAAAACCAAGAATCACCTACCCAGCAAAACTGAGTATCATGCTCCAAGGCAAAATATAGATTTTCAATAAAATAGAGGACTTTCAAGCTTTCTCAGTGAAGAGACCAGAGCTGAATAGAAAATTTGACTTTCAAACACAAGAATCAAGAGAAGCATGAAAAGGTAATCAAGAAAAAGAAATTGCAAGGGACTTACTAAAGTTGAACTGTTTTGTTTACATTCCTACATGGAAAGATGATGTGTATGATTCATGAGACCTCAGTATTAGGGTAGCTGAAGGGAATATGCATATATGTATATATGTTTATGTATATATATATATATATATATATATATATATATGTGTGAATGTGTGTATATATATATATATGAAGAGAGAGAGAGAGAGAGAGAGAGAGAGAGAGAGAGCAGACACAGGGTGAGTTGAAGATGAAGGGAAGATATCTAAAAGAAATAAAATCAAATTAAGGGATGAGAGAGGAACATATTGAGAGAGGGAGTTAGGGAGAGATAGAATGGGGTGGATTATCTCACATAAAGGTGGCAAGAGGAAGCAGTTCTGTGGGAGGAGGGGAGAGGGCAGGTGAGGGGGGAATGAGTGAATCTTGCTCTCATCAGATTGGGCCTGAGGAGAGAATACCATACATACCCAATTGGGTATCTTACCCCACAGGAAAGAAGAGGGAAGAAGATAAAAAAAGGGAGGGATGATGGAGGGGAGGGCAGATGGGGGTGGAGGTAATCAATAACAAACACTTTCGAAAGGGGACAGGGTCCAGGGAAAAAATTCAATAAAGGGGGATGGGTTGGGAAGGAGCAAAATATAGTTAGTCTTTCACAACATGAGTATTGTGGAAGGGTTATACATAATGATACACATGTGGCCTATGTTGAATTGCTTGACTCTTTGGGGAGGGTGGGTGAGAAGGGAGGAGGGGGGAGAATTTGGAACTCAAAGTTTTTAAAAACAGATATTCAAAAACAAAAAAAAAGTTTTTTGCACGCAACTAGAAAATAAGATACACAGGCAATGGGGAGTAGAAATTTAGCTTGCCCTACAAGAGGGGAAGGGAAAAGGGGATGGGAGGGGAGTGGGGTGACAGAAGGGAGGGCTGACTGGGGAACAGGGCAACCAGAATATATGCCATCTTGGAGTGGGGGGGAGGGCAGAAATGGGGAGACAATTTGTAATTCAAACTCTTGTGAAAACCAATGCTGAAAACTAAATATGTTAAATAAATAAATTAAATTAAATTTAAAAAAATTAAAAAAACTCTAACTCACTATTGATTAGAAAAATGAAAATTAAAATAATTCTGAGGTACTACCTCATACCTATTAGATTGACTAATAGGACAGCAAAGGTAAATGACAAATGTCAAAGGGGATGAGAGAAAAATGAGACATTAATGCATTGTTGGTGGAGTCGTGAACTGATTGAACCATACCGTAGAGCAATTTGGAACTATGCCCAAAGGGGTATAAAACCATACATACCCTTTAAGCTAGCAATACCACTACTAGGTCTCTATCCCAAAAGAGATTTTTTTTTAATGGCAAAGGACTATATATACAAAAATATTTATAGCGGCTATTTTCTGGGGCAAAGAGAGGGGTTGCCCATCAATTGGGGCTGAACAAATTGTGATTTGTGGTTACGATGGCATACTATTGTACTATAGAAAATGATAAGCCAGATACTCCCATAGAACCCTGGAAAGACTTATATGAACTGATGCAAAGTGAAATATACTGTGTACACAAAGTAACAGCAATATTGTAGAATGATCAACCGTGAATGACTTAGCTATTCTCAGCAATACAATAATCCAAGACAGCTCTGAAGGACATGTGATGAAAAATGCTATCAATCCCTAGGCAAAGAACTGATGGTATCTGAATCCAGATTGAAGATACTTTTTTATTTTATTTTACATGAGTTTTTTTTTAATCTATGTTTTCTTTTACAACATGACTAATATGGAAGTGTTTCGCATGACTACATGTGTGTAACCTATATCAAATTGTTTGCCTTCTCAATGTGGTGGGGGAAGAGTGGGAAGGGAGGAAGAGAAAGAATTTGGAACTCAAGGTTTTAAAGTGAATGTTAAAATTGTTTTTATATGTAACTGGGAAAAAATAAAATACTAAATAATTTTTCATTAGCTTTATTTTTCTAAAATAGTGGTTCTCAACCTTTTTCAGTGAGAACTATTTTTTAACATTAAAAGTTTCATTACCATCCCTATAATACTATCCATATACATTGATAGAGAAAACATGACAGCAAAAAATTTATTACGAATTCAGTAATATTTTTCAATTGATTTTAAATTTTATTTAATAGAATTTTTATGTGCTGATGATGGGGTATAGGTTATTGATACTGATGGAATACTTTGGGAATCCCCTTGAGCTCTCCCTGAATTCTTCCCACTTGATCTGGCTTTTCATTCCCAAATAGCCTAGCCTAGACCTCCATTGTCTGATTACCTCCAGATTCCCACCCTTGATACTATCAAAATATCTATACCCAAGTCCGTTACCCTAGATATCCATCATGGGTCATCTCCAGCTAGCCTTCAGCTATTTCCCACCCTTATTCCCATTCCTGGAGTCTGACCTCACCCCAGTCTTCCAGTCACTCCAGTCACATCAAGACCCTCCCTAAACTCCTCCTTCCATCACCCCAGACTACTTAATCCCTCCCATGGTCTTTCTGTATATAAATCTCATCCTGCTCAGATTCAATCTAACTCAAGGTTCAATTTGGCCCACTGGCATTAGTGTCACAAATGCTCAGGCTCCCTAAGAGAGAATGGTGAATGGTGAATCTTTAATAAACTTTGTTTTTCTTTGGCTGTAAGAAGGCTTGGGTCAAATTCATTTGATAGGACCCATCGTGTTGGTATTTTGGGGTTCCAAGCACTCCTAAATCCCTAAAACTTCATCATATGGTTCCCTGACCTTAACACTGATATATGGAGGTCTCCTATCTATATATCAAAATCATTCAAGATTCCCTAAAAGATATAACACTAGAGTAAACCTTCTGATGAAAAACATCTAGTGAGAACATGTATATTCAACAAAGGTATTAGCCCTTCTGGTGGAAATTTCAACCCAATGCAGAGCTCAAAGTGAAGAGCAATTCCTTGTCAATAATAAGGTTTTCCAGATGTTCCCATTTGCAAATGACATGAAGCTGGTTGTATCAAGCCCTAGGACATTTCAGAGTCTCCTGGAAAAGATCTACAGTCTCCAAAAGAGTTTGTCCTAAGCTTCTACACAAGAAAGGTCAAGTGGAGGAAACATCTATTGCCCAAGTTATGACTTGTATTTGAATAGACAGCCTATAGAGCTTGTACTTCAATATGCATATCTGAGACACAGTATAAATAAATAAGAAGGTAAGCCCAGAATTAAACATGAAGAGAGTCCATTACATTCAGGAAATTGCCAGTTACTGGCTATCTTCCTACCCAGAGGCTTGCCACAGTTCCTTTTCTTCCTCACTTTAAAGCCACCAAGGAAGACTAACATTCTTCTGCATGAGTCTTTTGCATGCACTCAGTTCCCACTGAGCAGACAATGAAGGCTTTTCATCACCATGCAGCAGTCATTGAAAATCTGAACATGCTGATTCAGGAAGAGGTCACCCCACATTTCTGGAAGCAAATGCACCAAGTCTCTGTGCACATTGGCATATTGCATATGATCTAAGAACTTGGTCTTGATTGGCCACTTTTACACTTTAAAAAAAGTTATATGCATGTGTGAAACATTAATTCACCTACGGAAAGTATGATTGCTTATTGCATTGAATCACTTGATGAAATGGACCTCTTATAAAAACCTCCTTGCCCTGCCCCACCCCCTACTCCTGAGGTCCTAAGCCCACTGCTCGTTAGCATACAGTCAGCTGCTTTCCTTGTTTTTATAGGCTGAATTAGAGGTACACATTTTATTTATGGAAACATAAGTACGGTGTTATTTTTTTTTCTAATTTGATGTGTATTTATCTTTGCTTTTGAAAGCTTCTATGCCTGGGATTTTGTAAACAGTGGAAAAATACACCACTTACCAAAGACCTCCCTGACCTTGCAACACACACTAAATATACAAACAGAATATTTTTGGCAGTTTCTACTCATTCAGAAGAACTATGCTGCTTTATAACATCTGCTTGCTGATGTCTTAGGCAGAGTTGTCAATCCTCCTAGCCACCATATTAATAAACTAAGAAATAGCCCTTCTTTTAAGCTGGAAATTTCCTTATATAGGGCTTTTATAGCTGATAATATATCCTCTCCATCAACGGTAAATATTTTCTTGGGTTGGAAAACCCAATAAAACCACAGGCTTTGACCTTGACAGTGGGTAAAAATAAGCTCTATTTTCTAAAGGGCTTTCATTTTCAAAATTGGGCTGCCAAATTTTCATGTTAAAACTTAATGCATTGTGCTTCTTAGGTGGCTCAAATATTTTGTGAGATCTACCTTCCCATGGCTGAATGCTTCCCCCTCTCTGAAATAGCCAATGAGGATGAGTTCTTACTTTTCCTCAAGGAAGTTCTTTCATATGACTGGAACTACATTTTCTTTGAATCTTTGGCCAAAAACCTGTTTAAGCCTCTGTTGCACAATTACTTCAGTTTTCAGAAATATTTTCTTACTATAAACTGCTACTCCTTTCTTCTCCGAGGAATAATCCTGGAAAATGTGATTAACCCTTGTATCAAACAATGCTTTTACTATTTAATATAGATGTGAGTGTTAACTGAACCCTGACCTGCGTATTTTCCAGAAAAAGTTATGCGTACATTCATGGACGTTGAACATAGTGGTAGGGCTGGTAAGTATCTTGAAAGTCATCTAGTTTAAACTCCTTTTACAGATAAGAAAACTGAGGCTAAGAAAGAGAAAATAACTTGCTCTTCACATAGTTAGAACCACATCTTCTGACTGTTCCACTATGGAAGACTGGATACAAAACCCAAATCAACATGACTTCGATCCCATTCCCACAGGATAGTGCCATATGGGAACTTCCTACTTATGTGAACTTGGACAAGTCATCTAACTTTGTGAGTCTCAGGTTCTTTATATACAAGGTGAATTGGGGCAGGGAGGGTATACTAAATGATCTCTAAGTTTCCCTTCTGTCTCAAAATCAATGACCCACTGATTTGGAGTTAGAAAGTACCCTAGAGATCTAATTCACTGCTTCCCATTTTACAGAAGAGGAAACTGAGTCCCAGAGATCTGAAGTGACTTTCCTAAAACAGCATAGGTAGTATATAGCAGAGGCAGAATTCAAACCCAGGTCTTTTAACAACAAATCTAGTGCTTTGTTTTGTTTTCCAAACCTTGGGCTGTGAACGAGGGTTTGAGGGGAGGGGTGGGCAGCAAGAGAAAGGAACATTGGACCTCTAAGGTCTTCCAACTAAGATTCAGCTCCATGATTTGGGGCAGAAGGGAGAGAACAGTTACACAGAAGCTATTGTTCACTCGTGAGTGCTGCTGGTAGCTATAGTGATTGGCAGCAAGTATTCAGTAACCATGTTACACCTGCCCATCCACTTCTTTCAATCTAAATATAACTAAAGCCCAAGGAGACTGTAGGATGCTGCATGCCCTTTCACCATTTGGTCTTTTTTACCCCAGTTTGCTTCCATTTCTATTAGGACCTGGAAATGACTGGTCAGGCCCACCTACCAATCTAGAGGTTATTAATAATAGCTTAGCATTGCCCTTTAAAGTTTAAAGGGGGCTTTAAAAATATTATCTCATTTGATCTTCGCAATAACCCTGGGAAGTAGATGTATTTATTATCCCCATTTTATAGATGAGGAAACTGAGGCAGACAGAGCTTAAGTTACTTGTCCAGGGTCACAGAATAAGTATCTGAGGCTGAATTTGAACTCCGGTCTTCCTGACTCCAATTCCAGGGACCTATCCACTCGATGACTCTATGAAGATTCAGACTCAAGTCCTGGACATGCCACAGATTAATTCTGTGTTTAATGATTCCCAATTGTAGAAGGCAAATAATACTTGTGCCCATGGATGGGGCTTAAAGAAGGTACAGGAGCTGATTTTCATGCAATTAACCTTTTAGAGGAAAGGTGCTCCCAAAATCGTATGCTCTCAAGCTGGAAGGGCCTTCATAATAATCTCAGTAAAGCCAACTTATCGTCTTTATTGCTGTTGTTATTATGGAAACCAGAGATAGTGTAGCGTGATGGATAAAATGCCAGACTTCAATCCAGGAGGAACTCTTGCAGAAGGTAGGCTTTGAGCAGTCTTGGAGAATGCCAGAGAAGCAACAAAGGGTAGAATTGAAGAGAGAGCTTTCTATGTTTGAGGCACAGCCAAAGCAAAGACGTGGAGGCGAGAGATGAGTCATTATATGTGAGGTAAAACAAGGTAATCCAGTGCAGCAAGATCATACAAGAAGATCAAAGAACTTGTGCGGCCAGCTCTTCTATGTGCTGGTCTTGTTAGTCTTACACAGTCACAGTAGCAGCAAGCAGCATTGGTGTTACAGGAGTAGAGTGTAGGAAGACTGAAAAGGAAGGTAGAAGCCAGGTTGTAAAGGGTTTTTAATGCCAAACAGAGCAGCAAATAGAACTCTGGGTCTGGAGTCAGAGAGATTTGAGTTTAAATCTAGCCCCAGACACTTTCTAGCTGTGTTACCCTGGGGAAGTCACTTAATCTCTCTGTCTCAATTTCTTCAGTTGTAAAATGAGGATAATAATAGCTCCAATGGTTATTGTGAGTATCAAGTGAGACAATATTTATAAAGAGAACTTAGCACAGTGTCTGGCATGTAGTAGACACCATATAGACATTTATTCCCTTCCTCTTTTTTGCTTGTGGAAGTAATAGGGAGCCACTGTAATTTATTGAATAGAGGGGGTGACATGGTTAAACCTGTGCTTTAGGAAAATCACTTTGGCAGCAGAGTGTAAGTTAGATTGAAGTGGGGAGAGGCTTGAGGCAGAGAAACAAATTAGAAAGCTCTTTAATAGTCCAAATGTAAGGGGATTGAAGGCCTCAATTAGGGTGGTAGTTTTGTGAGTTGAGAGACCAGGATGTGTGTGAGAGATGTTAGGAAATTAGAAGTATGATTTTCCTCTGTGGAAATAGATAACGATACATACAACATATACTTCTCAAGTTTGCTGCAAGGATCAAGTGAGAAAATGTACATTGAGGACTTTGCAGATCTTAAAGGGCTACATAATGTCAGTTATTTTTATTATTTTAAGGGGAGTAATGAACAAGATAGAGGGAGTGACTAAGGTGATAAATTCCTACAGAGATAGTGGGAACAGGATAAAGAACACAAGGAAAAGTTTTGGCCGTATCAAGGAGAACCACTTCTTCCCTAGGGACCAGAAGAAAGAAGGGAAACATGACAAAGGTAGAGAGAAGCTCTGAGGTGTGGCATAGGGGAGGCCTGGGTGTACACAGTAGGGGTATTCACTTGGCTCAGTAAAGGAGGTAGCCTGATTTGAGATAGATAATCAGAGAACCATGGAACAAAGTTAGTTTTGTTCTTGCATCTTGTAAGGGATCTTGTATGATCTGAGCATATGTATGTGTGACACTTTGCTGGAGGACAGCCTTTAATGCTGCATTTTGTTCTTCCGAGTCAAATGCTTTTTTATAATCAACAAACAATAAACACAGCAGGATCTTGTATTCTCTATGCCTCCCAGTCAATTGTGTGACTATAAAGATGTGATCTGCTATAAAAAGATCATCTGTAAAAGCCTGTCTGTTCTCTTCTTCTATTTTCATCAATATCCCTAATACATTCATAGAACATTCTCATAAAGATTTTATAAAGATGAGGAAGTAGGCATATGGACCGTTATTTGGAGTGCAGAGGAAAACTGTCAGCCAGTTACTAACCTCCATAAGAAAGGAGGTGGAGTGACCTGAAGGTGAATAGATTATAAGAACAGGTCAAAAGATGTGTATCCAGTGCAAGGAGTACAGCAAGAAAGCCAGGGTGCCTGGATCTTAGAGTAAGCCCATGAGAGTAAAATGCAAGAAAACTGGAAATATAGGAAGGGTCTAGGTTCTAAAGGGCTTTATATGTCAAACTGATGATTTGATATTCGATCTTGGCTGCAATCAGAAAACACTGGAATTATCAATATTACTGTTTTTACTACTATTACTATTAAGGAATAGTGATGACATTCACATAACACTTTAATCTTTGCAAAATATTCTACAAACATTATTTCCTTTGATCCTCATAACAAACCTGAGACTACTATATGTATCACTAGCACCCTTTTTATGGATGAAAATCTTGTTTCTACATTTACATCTCTTATACATTTCCCCTTCTCTCTACTCACACAGCTATAACCCAAACATGGGTCTTCATCACCTAAATTATTGAAATAGCCTTTTAGTTGGTCTACCTGCCAGAGTAACACAAACAGAAGGAGGAAACCTCAAATAAGGAAGGGTTGTTGATTTGTGAACTAGAGAGAGTCTGGAAGTAGGGTGCAAAGAGTATGACAACTTGCCCTTTTGGTCCATTATGTCAGGGGGCATGAGAAAGGTACAGACGACATGGAAAAAGGGGTAGCAAAAGAATACAAGTTTTCTGAAGGAAGCCAGACAGGGTTCTATGAGCACTTGAAGATGAAGTAAATGTGAAAGGAAGGGATCTAGTTTGGAGAAGAATTTATTAACCACATGTTAGGGCCTCCAGAAATCACAAAAGCAAATGAGAAAAAAAAGAAGAGGGGAGGAATAGGAGAAGGCTGTGAGGGAGAAAGGAAAGAAGAGTCAAACAGATTTTCACTCTGGCAGGTAGCATATTTAAAACCACAGAGTTAGAGGGAAAAAGGAGAAAGAATTTGTTGGCAAGTACTGGTTGATTAGAATATTTAACTGATCAGAAAGGAAGATGTAAAGGTTGACAGCAATGGGGGGGACCTTTGTGATCAAAGCATCCAATCACATATTAAAACTGTAGTTGTTTGTCCTTCATTCTTGAAAAGGACCAATGACATCAGGAAGATGAGGTCTTGACTTGCAAGTGAATTGGTTTTAAGTGAGTAGGGCTGTGCAAAGTCACCATCCTCACTCTCTTCTCTGGAGCCATCTGGGTCAAGTGGCAAGATACAGTTCAAAACAACTGGAGATGGTCCCAGATGCAGTGGGTGACCTTGGCCTTTTTATGCTAAGGTCTTTCTCAGGTCTCAGTTTGTCTGGGGCAATGCCCATTTTATCAGTAATTAAGGTGGGGCTTTTTGCTGTTCTTCTCTTAAGTGCCCCTGAAGAGTCTGGCCTTTGTTTCTTTGATTGGATCAGGAGCCTTTGATGACCTCCTTGCCTCAAGGGAAAGCCTGGTTTGCATGGGTTTGAGTCACATGTTTATGACACTTTTAGGTCATGTGGGTTTGAGTCGCACATTGTGATGCCCTTTGACCCTGAACAAGATATATAAACCCACAGGCTGGCGTTTTCCCTTGGGTCTCTCACTCACTGGAAGAGTGGCATGTGACTTGAGCCACTCTGGGCAGCCATCGTTAAGAGCCCCTTGGCTTGTAAACACAGATGTTGGGACTTTGTTAAACCCTGGTAACTATGAATAGAGATTTGAATCTGACAAGGTCTGTCTCTTGATGTTTGTAATTTTTATTTGTATTTGTTCTGAAGTTCAGGTTGCTGACTTTTCCTCCTGAGCCAAGTGAATTTATATATATACACACGTTTGATTAAACTGAGATTGTTAACCCCTTAAAGTTGCTTTCCTTAGTAAAGCAGATCAAAGAACCTGTGTTAGCAGCTCTTGATGCTGGTCTCCTTGGGTCTTACAACTCAACAGCTGCTGCTAGCAGAATTGTTGCTATACCCATTCAGTGATTAAGGCTAGGTAAGAAATGAGGCAAAGAATGGCATCTTTTGCCTCCTCAAAAAAAATCAGTCTGGGAGAGTAAGACCCTCGGGGTTTCTGGCCAAAACAGAAACAATTGTTATTTACACTCACTCTGAGCCATCAGGGCCCAAACCTGTGACCAAGTGAGGCATGGGCTAGGACCTATTTTTGGCCAATCAATGAGAGCCAGAGTGATTTAGGTTTAAGGCATGGTGCTTAAAAAAGAAATCTAGCCCATAAAAAACAAGATAATCTTCCACCATTTTTATGTTGATTTTTTTAAATTTATGACCTTTGTGAGTAAAAAAAAAAAAAAAAAGGTGCAAGTTTCCCACAACATAGCATTCCCTCTAGTTAGTAGGTCTGCTGTGAAATCAACCCTTCTATTCATTTCTGAATGTTGTGCTTCAGAAAGTCTACCTTTCCATTCAACTACAGCTTTATGGCTTCTCAATACCTTGTGTGATCCTTTATCACAAAAATGTCAATATTAATGGGGTTCCTTTGATTTATGTGGTTCAAAGCAGAGCTCTGACCATGTCATACCTCTACTCAATAAACTCCATTGACTCCCTATTGCTTCCTGGATCAAATATAAAATTTTCTGTTTGGCTTTTAAAACAACCTCAACCTAGCCTCATCCCACTTTTCCAGTCTTCTTGTATCTATTAATAATCCAGTAACAATGGCTTTCTTCTGTGTCTCATGCTCCCATTTCCAAACTATTCATTTTACTTGGCTATCCCCCATACCTGGAACTCTGTCGTCTCCTTCATCTGACTCCTGGCTTTCCTGTCTTCCTTAAGTCCCAACAACTATAACAACAAAAACTCATCCTCTGCAAGAAGCCTTTCCAAGTTCCCCTTAATGCATTCCCTCTGAGAATATCTCCCATTTAGAGTGTGTGTGTGTGTGTGTGTACACACATATACATATGTATGCATATAATCTGCATATAGTTGTTCACATATTGTCTCTGCTTTAGTTTTTTTATTTTTATTATTGTATTTTTCAGTTATTAAGCATTCATTTTTTTTCTCCCCTACTCCCTCCCACCATGTGTAAGAAAGAAAAAGGAAAGACAAAACAAGCCTTTTATCATTTAACTATAGTCAAGCAAAATATATTCCTACATTGGTCACATCAAAAGACATATTTCTTATTCGTATTAGGCCATCATCCCTCTGGCAACATTTTTCTTTACCAGTAAAAGTTGTTTGTTTTTATAATATTGATGGTTATACATAGTTTAGATTGCTCTTTTAGTTCTCAATTTTCTATCCATTCATATAAGTCTTTCATGACTCTTAAACTGTCTTTTCATATCTTGTAGCATAAATAGTATTCCATTGTGCATTGCACAGGAAAAAAGATTTCAAAGAGACATAGAAAGACTCATATGAATCATAAGTTCATCAAGGGCAAGGAATGTTTTCTCCTTTCATTGCATCCACAATGCTTAGCATACTGTTTGACACATGGTAGATTCTTAATAAATGCTTATTGACTTAGAGAAAACCTTGTATGTAGAGTACCCACAGTCACGTTACTATTTCTAGAAGGTCTTACATTATTATTTCTAGATGTTCTAAAATTGTGTGAACACTAGCCTGCTCTGTCCCCTTTTGTAGACTTGTCACTATTAAAGTATGAAGGTTCCCTAGTGGTAGAGCCCATTTTGTATTGTTTTTTCATAGGCCAAAAAATCACCTAAAGATTTAGGTGAATCTTCTGGTGATGAGGCTGCCTCGTATAGCAGGTACATTCTGTCACCAAGAGTCATCTCCAGCTCTGTAGAACCTACCAGAGTTTGTACTCCTCTGCCAAATCCTTGAAGAACCCAGCATCATCTCCATGCCACCTCCATGCCACAATGAGGCATTGGAAGAAGGCTTCTGTAGAAGACAATAGTTCAAATACATCTTTAAGCACTGTTTAGATGCATTAAGTCTCCCCACCCCCACCCCATCCAGTAAAAGGCTGTTAGACATTTTCATTAAAAACTTGCTCAAATAGGGAGACCTTTCATTCATTCCATCAATCAATCAATAAGCATTCTGTAAGTGCTTACTATATGCCAGGCATAAATACATTATGAATAAAACAGTAAAATGATGGGAGCCATTGGGCTAGAACCATGATCCCCTAATTCCAGCTCTTTATGTCTCCCACGACAGCACACTGCCTCTCCTGGTGTCCAGCTGTTCTCCATTTGAAGGGTGAAGCCTTATAAAAGGATTTAGATGCTACAGCCAACTATGTAATCTTCATATCAACCTGGAAACTTGCGAACACGAATTATTGTTTTCAAATAAAACTTAGTATCCATGTTTGATGTTGTTGCCATTATAAAGGCACTGCTGGAAACAATTAAGCTTAGAAATCATTGTGTTGTCCCGAAAATGTTCCCAAAGGTAAGCAGCTTATCCTGCATTTAGATTAATAAGGTAAATACGTATGTACATTTGTATATACCTCTTAACTTATCCTCATTCAAGCCTAAACAGCCACCACTTAGTATCCTTTGGTTATGCACAGGAGAAAAACAGTCTAAGCCTGCTGCTGAGTTTTTCTTTAGTGAAAGTGTTAAAGTGGTTTTCTGGTCCTGGGATATCCCAAATGATTTTCCTCTAAATAGCCAACTTCCAGACTACTAGACAGATAACAGAGCTCATCTACTCCAAATATTCACAACTAATTGTTAATCCTTCAAGCATGAAGTTAATAATATTTACAGTCTGTTAAATACATTCTAAGATTTGTCTTGGTGCAGATTTCAACTGTTGTACTGTGTAGCCAGTTTTGATCACTATCTGCTAGAAATTCAATGCTGTATTAATTAACTTTAAATTGCAATAATCATCAATAATAGCAATTGATGTTGGCATAGGCATTTCAGGGTTACAAAGGGCTTTCTGCTGAGCCGGACGGTGTAAGTATCATTGTCCTCCATTTTATAAATGAAGAAGCAGCAGCTCCATGATTTACCCTGGGATGTAGTACTATTTGGTGTTAGAGCCTGGATGTGAACCCAGGTCTCCTGACTCCAAGTCTAAAGTGTTTTCCCTTTCACCACATTGCCTCGCTAAATCCTTACCCTAGTGTGCATAGACAAAACTGATTTTTATGAATATGGTTTACAAAACAGTGAACAGAAGTAGATATAGTCCATTTATACCACATAGGGAAAGATAACAAATATAGAGAGCAAGGAGATGCAGTGTTAACGAGATGGGCGTGTATCCCGTAGACTGTATATCTCATTGAATCCCAACTGAGATGAGATATCAAGGAGCCATACAGTTCATGCTTCAGCACTCAAATCACCACAAGAAGACACTTTATCATGTGCTTCAGTGAATAAATCTTCTCAAGTTCCCTTATAACATTTATTTCAGTGCCCCACAATCCTTCCAAAGATCTACTTGAAGATATAATGAAAATATCATTAGTTTCTGTCATTCAGTTTCTATTTTTTGAAATCTTTTTTTTCCAAGAAGAAAGAGAACATCTAATAGTAACTGTCTATATTTTCATAACATTTTAGGGCTGTAAAATACATCAAAACTCTAAAGAGTAGTGGAAGTATCATTATCCCCATTTTACAGGTGAAAAAAGCTGAAGCTTGGAGAAATTAACTGGTTTACTCAGGGTTAAGCAGCTAATAATGTTAGTGTCAGGATAGAAACTTCTATCTCTTGATCCTTAAGCCAAATGTTTTCCATAGTGAGAAGGAGCTGTTATTTAGACAACTCCCTGTTCTTATGGGGGAAGAGTGATGTTGATCGGAGGGACTGGTATAACTATCATAAAAGATTAACAATTCAACCACTCTTAGCTAGTCCCTGAAACATGAAACTTTGAAAACTATACTCAGCTTCATAGCGTTCTATGGGTCAGTATTTATTCAAAACTGCAGCTGACAAGCCCCTGCCAATACATCTCTTTTACCAGATTAAATGAAAACAAATTACTACAAACAACAACAACAAAAAGAAAATTCTGCTCCTCCTCACACACCCAGAGGCACATTCTCCAACAAGTTCCAGGCCAATGCTGTAAAGGACAACGCACCTCTCTGGCACTACCTCAGGGTAATTTTCAGAGGTAGCTTAGTTGCCAGAGATGTTAGGAGTGGAAAAGTATTTTCTTACTCTTTCCAAATAGCAAGATGCCCAGTAGAACAAGTCACTGAGGCAGAAGTAAAGTAACTGAAAAGAGATACTTGCTTGGCTTAAGTGCTTTTGTGGCCTGGATGAGAAAGAGGAGCAGAAGCAGGAAGCCAAAGGTCTGATCCACAGAAAAGTTAAACTATATCAGGACTATGGGCTATCTCACAGCAGAGCTCTGACCATTCACCTGAGAGGAAAAAGCTCTAGAGAAGCTGACATTCAGTAAAGAAGATAGCTAGTTCATCAGATGACAGCAGCAACAACTGCCCACCCCCCCAAGGCCAATCTGTAAGTGAAAGATCTTTCTTACCCATTGAATAGGCCTCAGGTGGGCCCAACAAAAGGAGTCCTGATTAGAGGCAGGCCCACAACCTTTCACTGACTATGTATGAGGCCCCAGGCCCCAGACCTTTTTCCTAAGTAGGCTCTGAGCCCTCAGGGCCCTGAACCATGTATAACAGTTCTGAGGTTGGCATTTTTGCCTTTGGGGGCACACTCATTGAAAGAATGTTGGTGAGTAGACTTTAAGTAGCTGATTGAAGGAGCCCTCCCTCCCCCACTTTGAAAATCCAGATGTTGGTGCTTCACTGGTAACTATATGTTGTGATTTTGTTAGACAGAAATGTTGATCTGTTCATATTGTCTCTCTAATTTCTGTTTGTATTTTCTCTGAAGTTCAGAGTGCTGACTTTTCCCCCTGAACTAATTGAATGATATATGTACATTTAATTAAAGTAAGATTGTTAACCCCTTAAAGTTGCTTTCCTTAGAAAAGCAGATCAAATAATCTGTGTTGGCAGCCCTTCTGTATGCTGGCATTATTGGTCTTTCACCCCCACAACAGCTGCTAGCAACGTTGTTGTTACACCCCCTCCAAAAAAAGCAGCTTACAGCTGGACTGAAAAAGCATCCTAGTAAATGATATCATCAAAACAAGAAAGGACATTAGCACCTCTGCAGGGAAACAGGAAGCAGCAATTTCAAAGAGAAAGAAACGTTTTAGAGTGGATAGAATCTCCACAGCATGAGTTTTCCAAGCTCAACTTGTTGTCTTGAAGTTTTTGCCAGAGATGTATGTTGTCTTTGACAGCATTGGTCTGGAACTTGTGGGAGAATGTGCCCCCTGGTGTGCAAGGAGGAGCAGGATTTTTGTTTTTTGTTTGTCTTAATATGTTTTCATTTAGTCTGGTAAAAGAAATTCAATGGTGGGGGCTCATAAGCTATAGTTTTGCGTAAATACTGACCCATAGAATACTATTCAGTAACACACACGAGCGACTGGGCCCTCAACCTGAATACTTCGAGGATCCAAGTTTTCACTAGAGTATGTCTTCTACTGTCACAGATTGGAACTCCATCCTCTGTGAGTTATTATTACCAACTCTAGTGATAAACTTCTTCGAATTTAACTAGGCTGGGTCCTCATGGGACAGATATACAATTCATTCTGGAACTATATATACATAAAGACATTTTAGTTTGGTAGGATGTGCTAGACCTTGTAGTCAGCTGACACAGCCAGAATCCAGTATTATTTCCATGTAAAAACAAAGAAGCATTGATATAGAATTTACATGGAAGATATTCGCAGAAATAATTTTGCATTAAATCCAAATGAAAGTACATGTAAGGAAAATGGCTAATGAAGCTAAGTTGGTACTTCTTTTCCTTTCTATCCATCTTCATCATCCTCACTGTCAAGCAATATTTTAATGAATGTTCCTGATCCCAATAGTACTTTTAGTAGTCTTGTTTGTAGACTAGCCATGCAGCAAGATTTTTGCCTCAGTTGTGATCTCTAAAAGTTTTGTAGGCTACATTTTAATTATGTTCCTCTAAAATGTTTGCATTTTTAAAAATTAAAGTTCTCATTCTACCCAGACTCTTTCCTATTCTCTTGTCCACTCAAACTTGTTAGCTTGCTTTCTGGTCTGCAACTACTTTGTCCTAACCCAGTGTAGTGGAAGGCACATTAAAATCGGAGGATCTCTTGATGAGTTTGCCGTACCCCAAACCTGTTAAATAATACTAGCCTTGAGATCTTTCTAGGCACTAGCCATTAGAGCACCTGACCAGGTGAATCCCATTAAATAACAAGTTTCCCAAGCTCCATTTGTTGCCAGAGATGTGTGTTGCCCTTCACAACATTGGTCTGGAACTTATGGGAGAATGTGCAAGAAGGAGCAGGATTTTCCTTTTTGTTTGTATCAATATGTTTTCATTTGGCCTGGTAAAAGAAAAGCATTGGTGGGGGCTTATAAGCTGTACTGTTGAGTAAATATTGACCCATAGAATGCTCTGAATTTGAATATAGCTTTCAAAGTTTCATGTTTGCAGGGACAATTATTTAATAACAGTTATCAAGGACATGGACTCTACAAAGAAATTTACAGCTTAATACAAAAAATTAATGACTTCTACATTAAAAAATAAACTTTTAACAATAATCTTAAAAGTATGACATAATTTTTTATGGAGAAAAAATATGGATTCGTCTCTTTGAATCAGTTCGTACTACCTTGACACAAGATTACATTAATTTTCCTATTCCTAACGAAGAAGAGAGAGAGGAGGCAAGGGGGATGGAGGTGAAGCTCAGCCCTTCCATCAACTACTGCCCACAGAGAAAATGAGGAGTTACCTTATGACTATTGCTCCATTCTCTAGAAGAAAAGAGGCAGATGAAATAGAGAGAATAGAACTACAATAAAGAACATCTATTTCCTGTCAATCACATAGAGAAGGAGAGGATAAGAGAAGTTGCTGCTCAGCTAGATATAAAGAAATTAAAGTAAAAAGATACAACCCAGAACTACATACTTCTTCTGTTCTATTCATGATCCTTGTCATATTCTTTCTTATTAGGATCCTTCTTGAAAACTAGAGGAAGTATTTTGTTTTACATTCCAAACTATACCAAATCTGAAGGTTCGTGAAGGTTTTCTAAGAGCAGTCACTTTTTAATTAAGTAGGTCATAATAGGAAAACCTGTTCTTCAATCCAGTCAATATTACTTACTGAGATCCATTTTGGGGATGGAGCTGAGTGGTAGAAGGGTGATAAATTATGTACCAACATCCCCATTTCCAAAAACTAGAGCTCACTTGTGTATTCACTGGTAATTACAATACTGTCAAGAATAGTTAGGCTGCCAAGCTCCTATAATCAACTAGGTTCAAATCCCAGCCCTGCTATTTATTACCTGTGTGACATTATGTTCCTCCTGCTCTTCTAAACCAAGTATTCTTCTTTCTTGATAATATCCTGAGCATATAATCATGTAATGCATTGGTGTTACATTTGGGACCACGGATTAGAAAAACCAGTACAGGGCCTACAGATACCATAGTTCAGAATAATCTGTAGACCAAGAATCCAAGCTGACAAAGTCAAATTTAAGAAACATACAGTTACCAGAAGTAGCATATCTTAAAGAATTACATTTTGATAGTGCCTTATAGTAAAAAAAAAAAGGCCCTTTTGCATGCCTTGTTATATTTAACCAATAGCCCAGAGAAGTGGAAAATAAAAGTATAATCCCTATTAAATAAGAAAACTAAGGTTCACTGAGGTGAAGTGATCTGCCTAAGGCCACATAGCTAGTTAATTGGAGGATCCAACACATAAACTCAGCTAAACCTTCAAGGACCCGACACATAAACTCAGCTATGCTTTCTCCCATACTACGCTGCTCCTACAACACAAAAGAGGCTAAATAAATATATGTTGAAATTAATTTCAAATAATAAAATGGACTAATAAATTTGGGGGGGTTGGTTCTTTCTTTTTGACTGTTTTATTTCGTTTTATTTTCTATGAAAGTCAAGAATGCATGGAGTTAGTTGCAATCAAACCACACAAAGGTCATCACCTTCTGCACCCACATTGTTCTGTTATCTCATTACCCTTCCATACTGCATGCCTGCATTTGTAGTTTCACCCATTAAGGTCTAGTAAGCCAACACACTAAGTCCAACTCATAATATTTTTCCCCAAGACTGCTTGACTTACTTTTACTTGTGATTTCAGTCAGGATTTCACTGAAGGTCTCCAGAGGAGAAAGGTAAATAAGGGATGTACGTTTCTCTGGCAGAGAGAAAAGAGCCTTTAAACAGAGTGACCTAGAATGATTAGAATTACAAGCAAGATTTTTCTAGGTGAGATTCAGGTGACAAGTTGAGAGAACAGGAAAAATAATGAGAAATGCCACTATTTAATGGTGATGACTTAGAGACCTAAGGGTAATTCTGGAGGAAAATATTAAATTGTTTATTCTAATAAGCACTGCTTTTCATGTTTAGGGTTCTCACCTCTCAATGTGAATAGCTTCACTCGTGTGCTTATCCTGTCCATATCCTCTCCCAAAGAAAGGAGGCTGTAATGGAAAGAGCATAAGACTTTGTCAAGATGGGTTCCTAATTTGGGCATACTTACTAACTTTCCTGACACTTTAGATTTATCTACAAAAGTTCTCTATGACTTTAATCCCAGGTCAGAGAAGTATAATTTCCTACCTGTTTAACCTTGGTTAAGTGACTTAACTTCCCTGGGCCTTGGTTTACTTATCTGAAAAATGAAAAGATTGTACTCTAGACCCCTAAGATCCCTTCCAGGTCCAAATGTATGATCCTGTGGTTCTACATCTCACCTTTCTAGATCTATCTCATACTATTTCCCTCAGAAACTCTACATTCCAGGCAATATAGACTACTACCAGGTCCCCGAATTTACCACCCCCCCCAATATTCCACAGTCTATTCCCCCAGATCTGGAACGTACTCTCTTGATCTCTAAAAATAATTGCTTCCTTCAAGGCATTGTTCAGATACCACCTCTGTTCCAAAGTCTTCCCTGATCTGCCCAGCTGTTAATGTTCTCTTCTCTTCAACCTTCTTAATTGTGTATGCAGGACTACAGGATTATAGATAAGAGAAATGCCATAGAGTTTACCTAGATTTTAAGGGGGGGCAAGGAGAGAAGGTGTGACAGAGTCTTTCATCCTTTTGTCACGGACATGACAGTTAGAGACCAAACAACTGTGCAATTATGTGCAACAAAAACTGGTTGAATAGATGGACACAAAAAGTAGTTATTAATAGCTCAGTGTCAGTTTTGAAGGAGTTATCTAGTGGAGTGTCCCTATCATACATCCTTAATCACGTGCTGCTTAATGTTTTGTTAAGGACAATGAAATAGAGTGAGTATTAATTGGGGTAGCCCATGTGTTAGATGACAAAGTCAGGATCCAAAGAGATCTTGACAGGATAAGCATAGAGCAGAATCTAATAAGATTAGATTTAATAGGAATAAATGTAAAGTCTTATATCTGGGTTCAACATATTGGCTTCATAAATATGAGATGGAAGGGATATGTGTAGATAGCATTTCATCTGGAAAAGAGCAGGAAGTTTTAGTCAACTGAATGTTTAACGTGAATCAACAGTGTGATACTATAGCCAAAATATCCTTTAATCTTAGGCTGTTGAGAGACTTAGTGTCCAGAATAAGAGAAGAAATAGTCTCACAGTACTCTACCCTCATCAGACCCCAGGCACAAATGCCACATTTTTAGAAGGAAAATGAACTAGAGAGCATACAGAGAAAGGCCGCCATGATTTCAAAGGTCCTGAAGATCATGAAGTATCAACTGAAGAAAATTAGGATATTTGCCATGGAGAAGAAAAAATTTGAGAGGGACATAACAGCTACCTTCAAACATCTGGCACGCAATCACATGGAAGAGGGCTTACACTTGTTCTGTTTGGTCCCAGAGGGCAGAACTTAGGCAAGTCATTTAAACTCTCAAGACATCTACAAAACCAGGAGGTGAGATAAGATGATTTCTAATGCCCCTTCTTGAATTGATGAACCTGTGATCCAAACCTCAAGAAACTCACATTCACCTTTAGTTCACCAGTACCAGTATAAATCTGTAGTACTATCAAGAATTCATTATGGTATCTGATTCCCTGAAATTCCATCAACATATATACATACACATATACATGTATCTATGTGCGTGCATATGTATATATGTGTGTATGTTTTTATGTAAGTGTGTTTACTAATTTATCCATTATAGTGAATAAGAATTATCATCTTAAAATTGTCTTGATTTATATGACTGATTATTAAGGAATATGAACATTTTCACATAGTTATTAACAGATCGTGTTTCCTCCTTTAAAAAAGTCTGTTCTTATACTTTGACCATTGCTCCATTGCTTTAGTCTTATAGATATGTATCAGATTATTATACCTATTGAATGGCATGTAATTATCTAATTTAATTAGTGCAAACACTTTCCCCAATCCTTTTCTTTTCTTTTAAATTTAGAGTTGTTACTTTTCTTCGGAAAATCTGTTTATCTTTTCAAAACCAAACTCATCAATTTTGTCTTCCTTTTGTTTGATTGATTGTTCCATATTTTATAGTGAAGACAAATATATGCCTTTTTCTTCCATATGTATATATATGCATATATATATATATATATATGTTTCTTCCATACACACACACACACACATACACACACATGCATATAATTGGTATTATGTTATGATTGCTGATGCTGTTATAGTTTATTGTGCTGTGTGGTTATTAAGTTTTCCCAACAGTTTTTATTAGATGGTACTATTAGATACTCTGAGATTTTAATTTTTTTTCAAATAACCTCTTAAACTTATTCATTCAATTCTTCAATTCGCTATTCTGTTGCATTGATATATTTGTCAGGTTTTTCACTTCCAGACACTTTGTATAATTATTGCTTTGGAATAAATTTATAAATCTGGTAGGACAAGTTCCCCTTCACCAAGCAATCTTTCCATAAGCCTTGCTGTCCATATCTATCTACTTTTTCATATGAATTTTGTTATGAATGTTCAGTCATATAGGAAGTAGCCTATCGGTATTGACTAGAATTGTGTTAAATCTGTGATAGTTGGGACAATAATAACATTTAATCATATTTTCTTAACCTAATCACAAGGAGAGTATACCCCTTCATAGGTTCTTCAATGTTTTGTATCAGACATTTAGAATCTGGGCCCCAATATTTGATGTGTTTTGTCTTTACGTTAGAGTATGTTTCTTTTTCTAACCATTTTTCCTGTTTCTTTCTGTTAGAATGTAGAAATACAGATGACTTTGTGGGTTTATCTTATATCCTGATACTTCACTAAAGTTCTTTATCATCTTAATGTTTTTGTTGACTGTACTGAGTTTTCTAGGTGTATAATTGTAATCTTCAAAGAAACATTTGAACTTCTTTATTGCCATCGTTTATTCCTTTAATTTTGTTTTCATACCTTATTGCTGTTGTTTAGATTTCTATAACTATATTAAGTATTCTATTCAATTTCAACAA
This sequence comes from Trichosurus vulpecula, assembly GCF_011100635.1. Taxonomy (NCBI): domain Eukaryota; kingdom Metazoa; phylum Chordata; class Mammalia; order Diprotodontia; family Phalangeridae; genus Trichosurus; species Trichosurus vulpecula. Next base: position 187,056,439 of record NC_050578.1, read on the forward strand.
CCTATTTTACATGGAGGACATTTTCAATAGGAGGGCTCTTGACTATCTCAACCCTCTAAGGGTTATTATTCTCTGCCTGGCAGTAGGGCCCCTTTCTGACTTTGTCTGTTTTATCTTTCCCCTATTCTTGCCCAGTATTTTCCTGGCTTTAAGTCTATAATCCTTTGTTCACTCACTATCAATATAACAACAGCAAAGATATAACTATAGCTTTGCACACAGGAGGCACTCATATGCTGGTAGATGGGTGATTAAGTGAATAAATGTAACAATCATTTTAGTATCTCAAAATAAAGATATAATGATCCACCTTTTTTTAAACCTACTAAAACCCAGTTTGTTCAGTTACATATGATATGTGATGGCGTTATACACTGAGGAAAACAGCTGTCATCAGAGAATTGTTGGGTATTGGGTATATATTGGGTATCTTCCACAACTTTCCTAAAACAAGGTTGTTGTTGTTTTTTAACTCAGACATTTACCTATAGAAGTTATTTGTGTACATATTTTATCTTACTTTATAAACTGTAAGATTCTTAAGGGTGAGGGGGTGCATGCAAGATGGCAGCTGGAAAGCAGGGACTTGCCTAGGGCTTTCCCCCAGGACCCTCCAAACACCAATAAAAAATGGCTCTGAACAAATTCTAGAACTGCAAACCCCACGAAATAGCAGAGGGAAGCAAGGCTCCAGCCCAGGACAGCCTGGATGGTCATGAGGTAAGGTCTATCATGCATGGGGCTGGGAGCAGAGTGGAGTAGAGGCCAGCCTGGGCTGCGCCAAGACCAACCAGACTGCGAGCTGGGTGGAACAGGCCCTAGCACCCTGAATCAGTGAGCTGTGGCAGTTGCCAGACTTCTCAACCCCCAAACATCAAAGACAACAGAGAAGATTGCTGGGAAAACGTCAGGGGACAGGGTGAAAGGAATTCCTGGCTCAGCCATCACCCTGGGGGCAGCGCAGGAGGTGCAGCTACAGAACTACAGCTGCAGTCACTTCCGACCCCAGGTGCACCAAATGGGAGGAATTAAGTGGCTGATCAGAGAGGGAGTGCAGAGCCTGCTCAGATCTGAGTTAGGTCTGGATTGGTGGTTCTTGGGGGAGGAGGAACGCTGGATGCAGCAGAGCCTGCTGTGTAGAAATAGTTCTGAAAACAACAGCACAAAGCTTGGGACAAAGTACTCTCTACTCTACAAGCAGTCATACCCCACAAAAACTCAAGGGTCAAGTAGTTGGCTGGGAATATGGCTAGGCAGCGAAAACAGACCCAAATTCAGACTCAGACTTTGGAAACTTTCTTCGGTGACAAAGAAGACCAAAACATACAGCCAGAAGAAGTCAACAAAGCCAAAGGGCCTACATCAAAAGCCTCAAGAAAAACATGAACTGCTCTCAGGACATGGAAGAGCCCAAAAAGGATTTGGAAAAGCAAGTAATAGAAGTAGAGGAAAAACTGAAAAGAGAAATGAGAGTGATGCGAGAAAACCATGAAAACCAAGTCAGTGACTTGCTAAAGGAGATCCAAAAAAATACTGAAGAAAATAACACCTTAAAAAATAGACTAACTCAAATGTCAAAAGAGCTCCAAAAAGTCAATGAGGAGAAGAATGCCTTGAAAGACAGAATTAGCCAAATGGAAAAGGAGGTCCAAAAGACCACGGAAGAAAATATTACCTTAAAAATTAGATTAGAGCAAGTGGAAGCTAGTGACTTAATGAGAAATCAAGATATTATAAGACAGAACGAAAGGAATGAAAAAATGGAAGACAATGTGAAATATCTCATTGGAAAAACCACTGACCTGGAAAATAGATCCAGGAGAGATAATTTTAACATTATTGGACTACCTGAAAGCCATGATCAAAAAAAGAGCCTACATATCATCTTTCAAGAAATTATCAAGGAGAACTGCCCTGATATTCTAGAGCCAGAGGGTAATAATAGAAATTGAAAGAATCCACCCATTGCCTCCTGAAAAGGATCCCAAAAAGAAAACTCCTAGAAATGTTGTCACCAAATTCCAGAGCTCCAAGATCAAGGAGAAAATATTGCAAGCAGCCAGAAAGAAACAATTTGAGTATTGTGGAAACACAATAAGGATAACACAGGATCTAGCAGCTTCTACCTTAAGGAATAGAAAGTCTTGGAATATGATATTCCAGAGGTCAATGGAGCTAGGATTAAAACCAAGAATCACCTACACAGCAAAACTGAGCATAATGCTCCAAGGCAAAATATGGATTTTCAATAAAATAGAGGACTTTCAAGTTTTCTCAGTGAAAAGACCAGAGCTGAATAGAAAATTTGACTTTCAAACACAAGAATCAAGAGAAGCCTGAAAAAGGTAAACAAGAAAGTCATAATGGACTTACTAAAGTTGAACTGTTTTGTTTACCTTCCTACATGGAAAGATGATGTGTATAATTCAGGAAATCTCAGTATTAGGGTAGCTGAAGGGAATATACATACATATATATATTTACATACACACACATATATTATATATATATACATATGTATGTATAGACAGAGGGCACAGGGTGAGTTGAATATGAAGGGATGATGTCTAAAAAAATAAAATCAAATTAAGGGATGAGAGAGGAATATATTGAGAGAGGGAAAAAGGGAAAGATAGAATGGAGTAAATTATCTCACATAAAAGTGGCAAGAAAAAGCAGTTCTGTTGGAAGGGAAGAGGGGGCAGGTGAAGGGGAATGAGTGAATCTTGCTCCCATAGGATTTGACCTGAGGAGGGAATGACATACACACTCAAGTGGGTGTCTTACCCCACAGGAAAGAAGAAGGAAGGAGAAAAAAGTGGGAGGGAAGAGGGGAGAGAATTTGGAACACAAAGTTTTTAAAGCAGATGTTCAATAAAAAGTTTTTTCATGCAACTAGGAAATAAGATATACAGGCAATGGGGCATAGAAATCTATCTTGCCCTACAAGAAAGTAAAAGAAAAGGGGATGAGGGGGAGTGGGGTGACAGAAGGAAGGGCTGACTAGGGAATTGGGAAATCAGAATATATGCCATCTTGGAGTGGGGGGAGGGTAGAAATGGTGAGAAAAATTGTAATTCAAAATCTTGTGGAAATCAATGCTGAAAACTAAAAATATTAAATAAATAAATAATAAAAAGTCAAAAAAAGAAAAGAAAAGGGACAGCATCAGGGGAGAAAATTGAATAAAGGGGGCCTGGATAGGAGGGAGCAAAATATGGTTAGTCTTTCACAACATGAGTATTGTGGAAGGGTTTTACATAATGATAGACGTGTGACCTATGTTAAATTGCTTGCCTTTTCAGGGAGGGTAGGTGGGGAGGGAAGAAAGGAGAGAATTCGGAACTCAAAGTTTTTAAAGCAGGTGTTCAAAAAAAAAAGTTGTTTTTGCATGCTACTTGGAAATAAGATATACAGCAATGGGGCATAGAAATAAAGTAAGGGAAAAGGGGATGGGGGAGTGGGGTGACAGAAGGGAGGGTTGACTGGGGAACAGGGCAATCAGAATATATGCCATCTTGGAGTGGGGAGGAGAGTAGAAATGGGGAGAAAATTTGTAATTCAAAATCTTGTGGAAATCAATGCTGAAAACTGAAAATATTAAATAAATAAAAAAAGATTCTTAAGGGCAAGAACTGAGCCTTATACTCTTTGTAGCTCCCACAGACCTAATACCTAGCATGTTGTCTTGCATAGTAGGCATTCAAAAAATATTTGTTAAAAGGATGGATGGATGGATGGATGGATGGATGGATGGATGAATTTCAGAAGAAACAAAGAAACTATCATGTGGCTTAGTTTTCCCCCACCCTCTTAAGTTCCTCACTACCTCTCCCACAATTTTCTATTTTAGTCAACTGAGTGGCCTCTCTTGCACTCAACTTCTGGTTTAGAAGAGTGAGGAAGGGAAGTATGAGGAAGACATTTCATTTTTTAATTTTCTGCCTGGATGCTTTAGTTCTTATTAAGATATTGTCAAAGGGAAGGCATTTGGAAAAAGAGAAACCAAAATGATTAAGTTCGATTAAGAATGACTTGTGAGAAAAAGATTAAAAGACTCAAGCGGAAACAGAGATTAAGGTTGGAGGTCATAGAAAAAGATCACAGATATCCAAACAGGAGAAGTGACAAGTCATTTGATATGACATAAAGCCTTTTCTGTTTTTAAAATATTTTACTCAAGCAACCAGGAGGCATTTTGTGAGTGCCTACTATGTGACCAGCATCATAATATCAGTGATTTGTTCAATAACCCAGTGAGTTAGGTCAATATTATCTTCCTTCTTTGATGTATGTGGAAAATAAGACATGAAACTCTGTCAGCCTTAGACCTTTGAAACTGATTGTCAATGGCTCCCAAGTTGTCACATATCCCCTTGTACTGATCTATTTTTAGAAAGCTTTAAGTGTTTGTGTTTGAGGATTGATGGTCCTTATGTCTGTTACAACCTACTCTGCAGTTTGGTTCAGTAACTGCTTTCTCCTGCTCTTAAAATGTGCCTTTTTCTGCTTAGTAAACCTTCTGGAGTTCTGGCAAAAATTCTGTCTTAAATATTAAAAAGTCTTTCCCTTTGCTTGAGAGCAATGGGAAATTTGGGGGAGTGGGAAAGAAGGGAGATAGGGATAGAGGGAGATCTCATAACAGCATTCGATACATTGCACCTCACAAAAACTTACTTTGCCCTTAGCCACAAAACAGTGTCTGTTTTTATATGCCTTTTTTGCAGAAATAGGGTATAGAATGAAAAGAGCAGAAAGATAAACCATATAGTCTGTTTGTGTTTGCACAAGTGTAGAGGAAATGGGAGAGAAGCATTATAAATTCAATGAACCAGGAAAGTTGATGCTTTAAGGGCTAAAGATTTGAAGTGGCCCAGAGAAATCGATGGGGGGATCAGACTTTACTAAGAAAGGTGGGAAAGAAGGAAACCATTTCTTATTCACCTACTATGTGCCAGGCACTGTGCTAAGCACTTTATAAATGTTGTCTCATTTGATCCTCACAATAAGGTAGGTGCTGTTCTTGTCTCCATTTTACAATCAAGGAAACTGAGGCAAACAGAGGTTAAGGTTAAGTCCAAGATCACATAACTAGTAAGTATCTGAGGTCTGATTTGAACTCAGGTCTTCTTGACTCTAGGCCCAGTGCTCTATCTACTGTGCCACCTAGATGCCTAGGTATAATTGAATAATTTAGGGACTACTATGGTCTCCGTCTCATGGTGTGAGAAAAATGGGAATATTTTTAAGTGGCCATCAGGAAAAGGCCATGGGATATGTAGTTCTTTTATCATTGTTCCCAGTATGGGCAGGAGTGTACCAAAAAATGGTCGATGGACTAAAGAATTTTAAAAACCACAGATTTAAACAAGGACATCTTATACCTTGTTATCCTCTCAGAGTTTGGCCGCGTGGACCAAGCCATCAGCCAACAATGTACAGGTATTCCTGGATCATCAACTACATGCATAACTTTGTATCAAAGCCCTACAGTAGACATGACAAATGGACAACAAAGTGGATGAAGACTTCTCCAACTGAACCAAAACTGGACCAGCAGTGAAAATGAGAGAGAACATACAGTAAGGGAAATCTCACATTCTAACATGTCAGAATTATGTACTAGCAACCTCTGACCTAGGCTATTGAAGAAAGTGAAGGGCAAAAAGAAAAAGAAGAATAGAAAAAAAATATGTTTTCTGTTTTCTATATCTTTTTCTACTTTCTGCATGCTTGACCTCCCTCTTCCCGCAAGACATTTGGAAATCACAAGTCTCTTACATAAAGGAATCTTGTATAGCAATATTTAAATACCTAGACTGTATGTAGTATCAGAAGACCTGAGTTCAAATTCTGCCTCTATCAATTATTAGTTATCTGAATTTTAAAAAATCATTTAACCCTCTTTCAGCCTATTTGCTCTTCTGAAAATGAAAGTGATAATATGGTTCCTACCTACATCACAGGATTCTGTGATGTTTAAATGAGATAAGGCATTTTAAGATTTGCAAAGTCCTAGACAAATATAAGATGACATTATTAGAAAGTATATGGTATGTTACATGGAACAATGGTGCATTAAAAAAAGAATACCCAATGTATCTTTTTTCTCTTTACAATATTTTATTAATATCCTTTTAAATATCACAGTCATTTCCCAGTTATTTTCTCACCTTTACCCTCCCACCCTGCTCTCAATAGAACAATACAACAAAGAAGGTCAGCTACCCAGAACAAATAAACATGCTATCTAATAATTGTATGCCTCACTCTGCACCAACAGTACACCAATCCTCCTTGCTGAAAGGAGAAAGGGATGCTTCACCAACAGTTCGTTGAAATCATGAGTAGTCACTATATTCATCCAAATCCTGATGTTTTTCAATCCTGTTTCCTTTTTATTATCGGCATCTTTTAATGGATATTTTACATTTCTAAATTTAATTACTCTTACTGTCCTGCGACTATCATAAAGTCAACGAACAATTCCTAAATATGAAGGAGAAGCTCTTCTTTCCTTCTAGTGAGATGAAAAGAGCTTCCAATGAAGGCTGGTGGGTCCAATAATCCTGTTTAGAAAGGAGTCCACTTTAAATTGTAGAATGCTAGGGAGAGCAAATGGCCAAACTAGTGATATAGGTCCAGGCAAGAATTAGTTGTGGTATGTAGAGATAAAGTCTGATAATGCATCTGGTGGCTTAAGAAAAGTTATGAAGGATCTTTTTTCCATTTCCCTCTATAATTCTTGCTTGGAGAAAAAAGCAGGAGACTACATTCTAAGAACTGATGATAGACTTTCTTCGGAATAATTGGACTAGAGCGAGGAAGAGGGAAAAAAGATGATCATGAGGGTGGATCAATAGGCACTGTGGGAGGTGTTAATGAGGCAAGAATCAAATGATAAACAGTTTCTGCCTCAAAGAGCTTATATTTTACTGAAGGGATACAACTTCAAACAGATAATTATAGGCAGCTGGTGGCTTAGGGGACAGAGTATGAGACCTGGAATCATAAAGTCCTGAGTTCAAATCCAGCCCCAGGTACTTATGAGCTGTGTGATACCCTGGGCAAGTCACTTAACCAGTGTTTGCACAGTTTCTTTAACTGCAAAATAGAAATGATATTTGCACTTATCTCCCAGGGTTGTTGCAAGGATCAAATGAGATAACATTTCTTAAAAAGTGTTTAGCACAGTGCCTGGCACATAGTAGGAGTCATATAAATGTTTGGTCCCTTCGCACATAATTAAATACAGTATAATTTGAGGAAGAAAAGGGTATCAATACTTAGGAGAGGATCAAAAAACTTCTTTAGTAGGAAGTACCAGAGTTGGGGCTTGAAAGGAATTAAATATTGATTCTAAAATAGATAAAGATGCATTCTAAGATAGATAGGTAGTGCATTTGAAGGATATAGAATGGCCTGAGCAAAGACAGAAAGGTGGGAGGTGGAATACTTAGCTTGGGGAGACAGCAAAAAGGTTAGTTTGTCTAGAATGCAGAGCCCATTAAGGGAAGGAATGTGATACAAGACTGGAGAGGTAGCTTAGTGCTGGCCCATGAAGGGTTTTATTTTTTATTATTTTTATTGAAATCTTTTATTTTTACATTAATTTAATTTTAAATGTTAAAATGGCATTTGAACTTCCCCTGAAGATTGATAGCTTCATTGTTTTAGGGCAATGAAGGAAGGCAGTTAGTTTGGACATAATCCCAGAGTGAGAGGGAAAAAAGTAGATAGATGGTTTCCACTTTATAACCACATCTTGTTAACCCTTCCCTGACCATGAAAAGAGAAAAGATTCTTTAAACCTTAGATCTCCTGTGACCACTCCATTGCCCCCCCCCACCAATTCAGAGGCTTTCTCTCTTCTCCTGTTATCCCCTCTCATCTCACATCAGGCTCCCAAATACAGATGTTAAAAGAAAATGCTAGGAAAATGTAGGAAAACTTGAATTATGTTCTGATTGCAGAAATTTATTAGTTGTATAATCTCAAGCAAATTATTTTATCTCTTTTTGTCCCAGTTTACAGATTTGTAAAGAGAAAAAATAATAATGGTACCTGTCTTCCGGGGTTGTTGTGAGGATCAAAATAATATAATGATTGTAAAATACTTAAAACAGTGACTGGCATATACTAAGCACTATATCATTATTATTATTATTAATTTCTTTAATTGAATATAATTAAAAATGCCAAAGGTAATAAGATTAATGATTTTTATATAGGATAATTTGGAAATGAAATTGACCGAATGGATGTCATCTGAAGTTGGGTTAAATGTTTTGAATGCATGATATTGTTTGTGTTATTATTGCATTTCTAAATATTCTTATACCATGAAATTTGAGAGACCATTGTAACAGAAACGCTGTTAGATAAAACTCCCTTTTAATCGGGATACTGTTAGGTTATGGATTGAGCTTTTAAAAGGATGTCATTTAAAAAAAATAGATATTTGAAAACTGGTAAATATTTCGTGAGGTATGTTTTGTTATAAAACAATAATAACAATGTTAATAATAATGTTTATTAAAATAAATTTTGACTATTATGAAAATGTATATGTGGTTTAAAGATGTAGCTTCAATGTATTAATGATGAGTCAACTACCAGGTATTTAGTATTTGTTTGAAGCCCCAGAACATGGTTGTTTTTAATTTACAAGTGAAGGATAAATGTAACATTAACTATTAGGGAGACATCAGGAAAGATATTCAAGCCCTAAGTTGTGGTTAGTGAAATTTTGCTATTTAAGGTAAAAATTCTTGGGATTGTAATTACTATTGTTTTTTGAGTTTTGATTACAGGGATAGTTGTGTGAACTGTCATTAAGCCAGTAGTAAAAAATGACATGTGCCGCAGTCTGGGAATTGCTGAAGGTGGATGTCTGTTCCTGGGAAAAAACTTTGGGGACAACCTTGGCATGGCGTAGGTAGGATCCCTCTAACTTAATTTCCCCATTGTGCTATTTCCATTCTGAAAAGGAAAATACCCCACATGATTAATGTTGAGCCTGGCTTTTAGCACCCTGTGACTATATGATAGGCTTTCAGATATGACTCATGCCTGGAATCAAACAGAGCTAAGGGAATTTTTCCCCCATTATGATATGACATTGTTATAACTATATCCCTCCTCTTCCTCTTAAAGAAAATTTCTATAATCAAGAAGTTTTGTAAGTATGATATTAAATCTATTAAATAATAGATTGATACTAGGACATTTCTGAGTTACTATAATAGGATGCAAGTATAAACATCTTATAATTTTAATCTTTATTTGTGGTCAAATTATAATACAGAGATGGTATCCTCTTAAGGAGAAAATGATTAGACAAGGTAATGAGACAAAGATGTAAAATAAAGGTTTTCTAAATAAATTGAATAGTAAATTTTGAGAAAAGCAATAAAATTAGACTCTTTTCTCTAAGAACTATATGCATGTGTATATGATTGGCTTCCAAATTTATCAATCATGAAAACTGAGGCTTTGAATATGTTTTGGTAATAAGTTCTCAAAATTGGATTAAGGATTTTACATACAAATTGTATTGATAATGGTATATAAACTGAAATTCTCTAAAGTTTTGAGATTGGAGGATCAAATTTGCTAAATTGTATTAAATCTTGTTATCAGCAGAATTATCTAGGAACCTCTAGATTTAGAACCAGAGAAGCAGAGCACCCTTCAGAGCTATCCTGAGAATAAAACCTATTGTCCAAGAAAAGAAATTCAGGGACCAGATGAGACATTTGAGACTCAAAATGTGTTGGTTAAATGGATGTTGAGAATGGGTACTACGTATAAGACTTGTTTTTACTTAACATTGGTAATAATTATTGTATTGCTTTGGTCTCAGCTTTTGAGATTTTGGTTTCTGACCTAAGCCTTGAGATCCTGGTTTATGTTTAAGTTTTCTTGGTTACCTTGATGATATGTAAATTCTGCTTCTCAAAACTAGTCCATTGTGAGCTCTCTAAGTAGTTTAATCTGTAACTTCATATTGACAAAACCTGACTTAATTTAATTATGATTATAAATTTATGAAAAACCTTATTACATTATTTGGGCCTAGCCTTGCATGGGAGAAGCTGGACCATCTCTATGTACAGTTTGGAGTCTTTTAACCAAGGTCCTATGTTAGCTAACCAGAAACTCGGGTCCAAAGATTGATGCAAGGAGTTTTCTCTTAATTGTACATCTCAAGCAATCCACATGTCTATCTCAAAACTGGCCCTGTACTGATCAATCAACCATTATTTCAAAGGGCACCTACCAGGTCCTTCTCACTGTTCCCACCACTGTCAAACTTGTGGGTATGGACTCTTGGATCATCTAAAGAAAGCTCTTGCTCCTGAGTGAATAGCAGAACCCTGTGGGGACCTCAGGGTTCGTCTAGTACTGACCCATAAGGAGCCAACACCCAGATCAGACAGCCCAGATGAGGGCTGAGCCTGCTGTCCTAGTTTTGTTTTGTTTGTTTCTTTTTAATCTCTTCTCTTTTGTCATGTGCCCAACAACTAAGGCCCTGATTCCCTATTTTCCCTTTTGGGAGTTTCTTGGGACACATTTCCTTAATAGGTCCTGTAGCCAGAATGGACTTTGTTTTCTTTGAATGACTCAGCTTGCCTCGTTGAGCTTCCCTGGATGCTGGGGCTTGCTCTTCTGGGGCAAGAGGCCCAGCGACCATGCCAGGGATCGGAGAGCTTCCTGTGTGATGAGTCGTGGGGCTGGCTGAGGGGAGGTGTGTTAACATGGTCTACGCTAGGGGGAGGGACCAAGTCAAGAACCAATCGGCCCTGGTCGTTCAGGTGGCGCTTGATGATGTCAAAAACTCTATAAGAGGGGAGAGGACAGCTTGAAGATCCTCCTTTCCTTTTCCGGTTGGAGCCAGAGACGCCTACAGCCGAAGCTGAGCTGCTGGTAGCAGAGCTGACTAGAGGCTAGTGGGTAATCTTCTTACCATAGAGGGAAAGCATGTATACAATTTTGCCTTATACCATCTCGCTTCTCTGTGGCCTCCTGGTTACCCTTGTAAGGCGGACTTATTGGGCCTGGAAGCTTTTGATGAAAATATCAAAATGGGGACTCTGGTTTGTGGGCTTGTTGTTGTGGAGTGTAAATACATGCTTTAGTTCTCCTGCATTCTGCCTAGAGAATTCCTTATATCCTGCGGTTCCAGACCTTTTAGGCACATATGAGATTCTCTTTGAAATCATAAATTCTGCCTTCCTAATATAGGTCCTTTCAAGGCACTGATCTCCTGGGATAAAAATGCCATTCCATCATTGCTAAGGGGGAGGGGCCAACAAATTGTTAGATTTGCCACCTTAATCCCTAAATTCCTCTTAACTCAACATCTTGTCCTGGCCCAACTAGCCTCTCGTGGCATCTTGGCTTATACCTGCCTTTCCTTTATTGGCCAGAAAGGGAGGGGTTCTTTCAGACCCCTCCCCTTTGGCCAAAAGGGGGAAATTTCAGGATCAAAGACTACCCCTCTCTTTTTCACTCCTCTCTTTTTACTCAACACCCTATCTTCCAGAGTTAAGGCCCAGCAAGCAAGCTGTATCCTGAGCTTGGCATAACAACAATCCTTTGTGCTCACCTTCTGGATGAACACTGCTATAACTAAATCATGGAACTGATGGACCCTGAGGTTAGGCAAGCACCAACAGGCCAAGGCATAAAGCCCTGCTATGAATGGACTCTTTGTCACTAGACAACCTGGCCTCACTGATGCTGCCGTGCCTCACCACTGTTGCTATATTACACTGTTTGATTCTTTATCTAGCCACAAATACATAAATCAAGGTTTTTCTTAGCCCCACAGTCTTGGGTCTCATACTAGAGGAAGTCTCAACACACGTGTCTAATTTCTCTACCCAGTGGAATAAAAAAAGCTTTAGGCTTTTAACCTATGTGAGTTCTTTGGTATTTTTGGAGTGAATAGTGGTTGCAAAACCTCTGTCACTCTTTGGTCATTTGTTACCAGAGTTGACAGTTATAGTCAATTTGGATATTTATAGTAGACAAAATAACTCATTCACTTAAAGTCATTCTTAAAATGATATTGCTGTTATTGTATACAATGTTCTCTTGGTTCTGCTCATTTTGCTCTTCATTATTTCATGCAAGTCTTTCCATGTTTTTCTAAAATCATCGAGCTCATCATTTCTTATAGCACAGTAGTTTTCCACCGCAATCACATATCACAACTTGTTCAGCCATTACCCAATTGATGGGCATCCTTGCAATTTCCAGTTCTTTGCCACCACAAGGAGAGCTACTATAAACATTTTAGAACATATAGGTTCTTTTCTTTTCCCTGATCATCTTTGGAAATAGAGCAAGTAGTGGTATTGCTGGGTCAAAGAGTATAGGTAGTTTAATAATTCTTTGGGCATAATTCCAAATTGGTCTCCAAAATTGTTTGATCATTTTACAATTCCAATATGAATTAGTGTCTGTGAGAAAAGATTATTAATAATCGATATCTTCAGGAGATTCAGAGGCTCTCCATTTTTTCTAAATTCCTCATTTTAAAAAGTTCTATTTTTCTTGAAGGGCATTACTGATAATGAGATTTCATTGACTCTCCTGGGATGGTGGTCAGACTCCACCCAACCTTGCAAGGAATTTAATGTAAGGAGGAAAAGCTATTGTGTTCTGCTCAGGCTTCGGTGGGGTGCACAGTCTTTGAATTGATAGCTTAAAGCTAAGGGTGGTCTGGTATAGAGATACTTTCTCTGTCTCAGCCCTTCATTTTACTATAGCCCACCTCCAATCATGTTAACCAATTAGATTTGATTGCTGTTTGATGGCCCACCTACTGTTTTGTAGGGTATATACACTGTGAGCTCTGCCACCATGTTCTTTTTGGTCTAAGAAAGATGGCCAAACGACCATCCTTTTATTAATAACCTGCTGGCCTTATTAATAAAATGATTAAATTACCCAGAAACTGTCTCTTAAACCCTTTTTAAATGTCACACATCCCAATTTCTCCACATCCTCTCCAACGTTGGTCAATTTTCCCTTCTATCATTTTAGCCAATCTGGTAAGTATAAAATGGTATCTCAAGGTTTTAAATGCCCAGCTGAGTAATAGTATTTTATCCTAGAAGTGATAGGGAGCCACTGAAGAATCTTGAGCAGGAGAGTAATATGATCAAACCAGTAGTTTGGAAAGGTGACCTTAGCATCAGTGTGAGGATGGATGAGAACAAGAAAGAAACTGGTTTCAGGGAGTCCCATTCTGAGACTGTTGTCACGGCCCAGGCAAGAGGGTTGTAAGAGCCTGAAAAGGGATTGTGACCACATGAGTGGACAGATGCAGGAAGAGTACAAGGGATGTTAGAGATAGAATTAATAAGACTTGAAGCTCCAATTTGCAGTTTCTCATATAATCCTCTTTTCCATTCCATTTTGTATACAGAAATGCTCATTTTTTTGGTGCTTGCTAAATTCAGGATAAAAGAAAGTTTAAAAATAAAATTTGACACCCAGAATGGGGGGGGGGGAAGCATAACTTGACAACTTATGAAATATTGGGGGCAAGGTGGGGGAAGAGTGTGAGGGATAGGAGTGAGTCAATTATAACTCCAGTGTTGCAAACCCATATGACTAGAAGGTAATGTCCTTAAAAAAAGGGGCAGGGGGTTGGGGGAAGTTTGGAGGATGGACAGACTTCAGGGGAAAGATAACTTATTCTGTTTTGAACGTGCTGAGTTTGAAATGCCTACAAGGCAGAGGTGTCTAGCATGCAGCTGTGGAGCCAACATTTATAATGGCTAGCAGCCCAAGTTTTCCAGAACAGAAAAAGAAAACAATGAAAGCATGTTCATCTTATTATTCTCTTAAAGAAGAGCCAAAGTTGGAGTAGTATATGAGTCTCGGGGGTTAAAATTCTGAATTACAAGCTATACTATGGCGACACAGCAACAGATGTGATCTCCAACATGCTAATAAAAATGACAGTTATTAAAGAATAGATGTATCCTTAAGTAGTTTATACTATGTTTACTGTCCTCTCTGCCACCTGCCCAATTTTTCATCAGTCCAATCGCACACATTATATATCCTTTCCCAGTTATACTTCCCCAGAGGATATTCTGAATATACACCATTCTCCGGGCAGCACAGAATATGACTGTGAATTTCAAATTCCAAATTTAGCCATCTTTCTTTTACCATATATGGGCATGATTGAGCATCAGGAATCTGTCTGACAGTAGGAGGCTTTAGCAAGCATGTAAGCACAGCTAGTTAGTCCTGATGCTCTTGGATATAGTAAAAACAATTACTGGCTTTTTTTAATTAGGCCTTTGTTATGGATGTCCCATTTACTCATGGAAGGAGGAAGATGTGCTTTGAATTCGAAATACATAACTGTAGTAAATCAAAGTTTTTCCCTGAAAAGAAGCTAGCCACCAGAGGATAATCAATTCAATAAACATGAGTTTTATGAACATAAATATTACTCATTTTATGGTACGTTACAATAATAACAAAATTCTTTTGTATAGCACTTTAAGATTTGTGAAACTCATTTCTCACAGCAGTTTGGTAAGATAGGTAGTACCTGTAATAATTTATACAGCACTTACCAGGTACCAGGCATTGTATAAGCACTTTGCAAACATTATCTTATTTGATCCTCAAAACGACACGGAGAGAAAGGTCCTATTTTTATCCCTATTGTATAGTTAAGGAACTGAGGCAAACAGGTTTAAGTGCCTTGCTCAAGGTTCCACAACTACTAAATGTCTGAGGTTGGATTGACTTCCTGTCTTCTTGGAAGTCTTCCTGACTCAACACCACTTAGCTTGCCCAAGTAATATTATCACCATTTTGTGAATGCAAAAACTGAGGCTCAAAGATGTTAAATAACAACCATCTAGTGTCAAAGAGAAATCCAGTTGTCCTGACTCCAAATTTACTCCTCTATTCATTATCCCACACTGCCTGGAAAGCACTTTGTCCTCACAACAGAAGGCAACACACCTAGTGAAACTTTTTTGCTCTATACTCGTGAAGTTAATTTGTTGAACCCAAGTGCAGGACTTTACATTTAAATGAATTTTCAGGTTTTCACAGGCTCTCCTCTTTGGTGTGGTTCAGTCATCTTAGTCATATTTGATTTCATGGGGTTTTCTTGGCAAAACTACTTGAATGGTTTCTCATTTCCTTCTCCAGATCATTTTACAGATGAGGAAACTGAGGCAAACAGGGTTAAATGACTTGTCCAAGGTCACACAGCTAGTAAGTGTCTGAGGCAGGATTTGAACTCAGATCTTCCTGACTCCAGGTCCTGAGCTCTATCCACTGTGCCACCTAGCTGCCCTTCTTTCTTTCTTTTTTTTGGCTAGGTTTAATGTTAACAAAATGGATACTTAATAGGGATGAATGAAAGGAAATATTACATATGGGTTCAAAGAGTCAAACTCACTGGCCCAAGATGGAGGAAGTATGGGTGGCCAACATTTCATATGAAAGAGATCTATGCATTCTATGGCCTGACCACGCTCAGTATGACTCAATCTGGTCCTGGGAAGGACTGATGTGTGCTTGAGTTGTATGTGTAGAGTCCTAGTGTCCAGGATTAGAGAAGTGATAAAACCATAGTATCATGGCTTGGTCAGCCCCCATCTGGAGGCTGTGTTCAGGTCGCAGTTTAGGAAGGACATTGGAGGGCATGCCGAGAAGCTGCCCTCCTTTCTAGAGAGTACACTCCTAATGTTAAGGGAGGTACAAAGCAAACATACAATATAAAAGACAACTGGATTGGGACAGACAGCAACACAACAGAACTCTCTTCCCTGCACCCAAGTACCTTTCCAGCAAGTCATCCTACCAATGGAGGACGTATAATACCTATGGAAGTACAGACACCAGATCACCCCTTTGTCTGTTGGCTGTGTTTTCACCTAGATCAATACCTCTTACCTACCCATTCTGGAGAGCAATTTGAAACTATGCCCAAGGAACTATAAAAATGTGCAGACCCTTTGACCCAGCAATAGTACTCCTAGGGCTGTATCCCAAAGAGATCATAAAAATGGGAAGAGGACCCACATGTACAAAAAATATTTATAGCAGCTCTTTTTCTGGTGGCCAAGAACTGGAAATTGAGGGGATGTCCATCAGTTGAGGAATGGCTGAACTAGTGGTGTATGACTGTAATGGGATACTATTGTGCTATAAGAAATGATGAGCAGGAAGACTTCAGGAAAAACTGGAAAGATTTATATCACCTGGGACAGGTAGGTGGGGCAGTGAGTTGAGCACTGAGTCTGGAGTCAGGAGGACCTGAGTTCAAATCCGACCTCAGACACTTGACACACTTACTAGCTGTGTGATCTTGGGCAAGTCACTTAACCCCAATTGCCCTGCCTTCCCCCCTCCAAAAAAACAAAAAAGACTTATATGAACTGATGCTGAGTGAAGTGAGCAGAACCAGGAGAATGCTGTACACAGTAATAGCCACAGTGTGTGTATTGAATGCATTGTTAATGCAATGGGAAGATCTTTCCCATCGATTAATAGGCCCATGTGACCTGCTTAAGTCACATGGAAGCCTAAGTCACATGAGTTTGAGTCACATGAAGCCTGTGGTGGGAGGAGCTTGCTGAATGGGTGGAACAGAAAGGGGTGGAGAAGGAACGATGGAGCAGAGCAGAGCAGAGAGGGAGCAGGCAGAGCTGGGAGAAAGAGAGTGGGAGTTGCAGCGTGGAGAGAGAGGAGTCAGTCAGGGAGTGACAGTTAGTGTGAATGAGTGCCAGGGAGTGATTTTGCTCGAGGGTGTTCCTTTGTGGGACACCCTAACAGAGGGAAGGCTTGGGGATAGCAGTGCCCCCTTCATTGAAATGTGTATAGATTTCTTTGTTGCTATGATGGATTTGGCTTTCTGGTGTTGGAATTCAGCTTTCTGGTGTTTGAATAAATGTTTGGGTTTTATCTTGCATGTGGTGAGTCTGTTATATTCTGCAATTCAGAACTACGCCAGCATACTCAAAGCCACCATAGGCTCCGTGAATATCATATTGGTGCTACTGTGTGTGATGACTGACTTAGCCCTTCTCAGGAATTCAAGGACATAAAACAATTCCAAAGGACTCCTGATGGAAAACGCCATCCACATCCAGAAAGAGAACTATCGAGTCTGAATGCAGAGCAAAGCAGACTATTTTCTTTTTGTTTGTTTTTTGTTTTGTTTTTTTTTCCTTTCTCATGGCTCCTCCCTTTCATTCTAATTCTTCTATACAACATGACTAATGTGAAAATATGTTTAATAGGAATGTATATGTAAAGCCTATGTCTGATTGGATGCCATCTTGGGGAGGGGAGAGGGGAGAAAAGGGGAAAAATTTAAAACTAATGGAAGCGAATGCTGAAAACTAAAAATAAATAAATTAACTTTAAAAAATACTTCTTAACCAGACTTACCTAGATTAATTCCTCTCTTAACATAAATATGTTAAAAACCAACAGCTATGCAGCCAGTTCTCCCCAAAATTACCTTGAATTTATTTTGTATGTATTATCTTTTCTGATTGATCATAAGTTCCTTGAGGGCAGGAAATGTTTCATTTTTGACTTTGTATTCCCAGTGCCCAATAAAGACTATACTAGACTTGTGCTAAATGCTTCTTGATTAATTGATGTTAGTCATACTCCCTTCTCTTTAATATCAGTAAATTGTACTTCTAAGCCCTGGAAATGACAGCAAATATGCTCATGAAGCTATTTCACCTGCTCATTCCCCTTCCATTTGCCATACATCCACTTATGCCTAATCCGCCAACTACCTTGGGGAATTTAATCAATTCCCCAGACTTCCCTGATGAAACCTCCTAACAGCGAGAGAGAAAGGAAGAAGGAAGGAGAATGGAGGCGAGGACACCTTCCACCAATCCCCGGATAGTGTTCTTTGGATCAAACTTCCAAAATCTCATATAATTCACATCCCTCTGAGGATCCTAACAACATAGCATGGATCAGCCTCCTTACTGTTGTGGATATTGAGAGAAACAAACTAGTTTGAGGTCTGAGATATGAAAGACTGGCCAAACCTTCCAGGTACAAGGTACCCAAGGAACCCATTCATAATGGGTTCACAGGGTTCAGTCACTGAAAGAATATAAGAAAGATAGAATATCTGTTGTCTAAACTGTTTGAGAATGCCTAAATATAGGAAATTGATTATGCTACAATCAAACTTGGCCTCCTAGGTCTAATTGGGCTTTCAGTCTTCATCAGTCTCCTTGGGTTTTTCCCAGGTCCTATATTTGCCACATTGGATGGTTCGAAAGTCTTCATTTTCAATCATTGACAAATCATCAAAGTTAGCATTTGTTCTTACCAGTACATCTGCTAAGCAAATGAGTGGAGAGGGCCCATGAGTTATCTGGAAAGGTAAACTTTCAGGGGTGGAAGACATCAGGATATTCTTAGCAAACTCAGCAGTGAGAAGGAACTGGATAGGGCCTACTATAGATGTATTCTGTTTCCCCAGTTGAAAAAAAAATGACAGTTGGACTGTGGACCAAGAAGGTAGAAGCTATGATAGATATTCCTAATGAGAATATCAAGCTTTCTGGACTTGCCTTCAGGCAATACATAAAACCAGGAGAGCCCAGGTCCTCTAACTAGGCAGGTTGGTGTTCTGACTGGCTCTTGAGGCTGTCTATAGTAGTTGAGCTATGTGGTTTTAAGAAGAGCAGCTCTTGAGAGTTCGATAACTCGAGCAGCTTGCCTTACATGTCTGTATCTGTGTTTCTGTTCTACTGGGTTGTTTGTGTTCCTTTGAGGAATCATGTGCATTAGGCTGTATCGTGAAATGCTAGGAGGTGTCGAGGGAAAATATGCCAAAGCTCTAGGCAATGATGACTCTGTTCACAAAGTCATTGTTACCTGCATTCTTGATGACCCCTGAGCCCTTCCCTCTTCTTTTTTGGTATACTTGTGTCAGAGGTCAAAAGATCTTATGTTCAGCAATCATAGGGCCCTAAAGCTGTGGAGCAGCAAACAGATTCTCATCTCTCAATTCACCTGTCCTACATGCCTTTGGATGGTAGGCCATGTGGGAAAAAGCTGCAACTCCAATATTTTTGGAAGCATTTCTTGAAGTTGAGTATAACTCATGTGCTCCTTTTGGAAACAGGCTTTACAGGAGTCCATCCAAAGGATTAATCTAAATTAGAAAAGCCTATGCATAAAATAGCATAAAAATGACTATTGTGAGATGATTAGCATGACATTAAGTCAAGTAGAGACAACCAAACTGTTCATTGCTAATACCATGCTGTCCAAATTATTTTACATTTTTCTCAATAACCTATATTCTTTTTTGGAGGGGGAGAGAAGAAAATAGGTTTGGTAGGGGGGACAACATTTGTTAGGAAATATATCTGTTGTGTCCAAATTAAAATGTATCTTTTCAAAAAAGAAATAATGTGATGCTCTCTATCAAAATGGTTATAACCTGATGTATAGAACTGAATAGTCTTTAGCTGTAAGCAAGGTGTCATACTCTTTAAATGGTATTGAATCAGTTATAAAATTAAGCCTCTCCTAGTACAAACATTATTTAGATCCCACCCTTTGCCTCAACATCCACCCACTTATTGGTCATAGGAATGCCAATAACATCCTCTAGGGCTCCAAGAGAATACAGCTAATGATAATAACTGACATTTAGTTAGTGCTTTAAAGCTTACAAATCACTTTAAACACATTATCTCACATGAGCCTTGTAATGGCCCTAGAATTGATCAAAGCATTAATTTGTGAACATTTTGTGCTCAAAACAGCCACTACCAATTTTTTTGTCAGATGTCCAGTTCCCAGAACATCCTAGGACCCATTCTCAATATTTCAGTCAGATTCTACTTTGGTTGACTCTCTGAGAAGTTGTAGGTGGGGCCTTCCATAACTTCCTCATCACTGCTGAGCATGCCCCAGTACAATAAATAGTTTTCTGGACTGTCATTTCTGCAAAGTTTGAGAAAACATTGCAATCAATCCATCAACTAGGTGCTGGGCACTGGTGATTCAAAAAATAAAATCTGTACTCTCAAGGAGTTTATATTACAATGGGGAAAACTAGTCCCTACACAGAACATTCCAAAACTCTTAAGGCAGTTTTAAGCTTTAATAGCTTAAGCAGACACAAGAAAAATGGAAAGACAATTAAACAAAGTAGGTTGGAAGGGAGAGCACCAGCAATTAGGGAAAACCTTGAAAGGCTTCATGTAAAAGGTGGTACTTGAGCAGAATCATGAAGGAAGAGAGGGTTTCTAAAAAGCAGAGATGAAGAAGGAGTTGTATTAGTAAGGCAATAATAACAAAGTAGATGATAATTGTAAAAATGCCTATGTAGTTCTGTATCACAAAATATATGAGATTCTACACATGGAAGGTAGAAGAAGTAAACCATTTATTCAGACACCAGAGAACCATATCCCACAAGCCAAATTCACAGTACAGCTAAGTCAGCCTGTTCAGCTCTAACTATCATGATAGTGGCCATTAGAAGCCATTAGCAGCCATAACTGCTTGCTCTTGCTCTCTCTCTCTCTCTCTCTCTCTCTCTCTCTCTCTTTCTCTCTCTATTTCTCTTTCTCTTTCTCTTTCTCTTTATCTTTATCTTTCTCTCTCAGCATTTCCTGTGACATAACTTCCTTTTCCTGTCAGGAAGCTCTTCCCACCACACGTGACTTAGGCTTCCTGTAATGTAAGTAGGTCACATGGTATATTAATGGGTGGGAAAGATCTTCAAATCTAAATTGCTACTACATTCAGCCCCAAGATCTTTCTTATCCATTACATAGGACAACAGGAATTTTGGGATAACTGGTGTCAACAGAACTTTACACAACAACATAACAGGGATAACACAAAATAAGCATATAAAACAATGTCATCATTCCACCTAGAACAAACGGGGCTCAAAATCTTGGGGTAAGGGGCAAAGGTCTCATCCTCCAAAGCTTCTTCCTGATGAAATTGGACATAGAGCTGTCCCTGCCCCAAAATATTGAGGCCTACTCGAGAGGTCAGTTCTTTAGCAAGCTGGCATCTGGAACTTGGTTGACACCAGGTCCGGGGATGACACTTCACACTTGTGGACATGTCCAGAGATGACACATCACAGTCGTGGACAGGTCCAGGGGTGACATCCAAACTCATCAGAGGGTGACATCTGACTTAAGTGATCAGGCATCTGCAGGTGGATGGTACTAAACCTGCAGGAAACAAATCTCACAAACAAATTCAACAGACAAAAATCCAAAAAGAAATAAAGAGACTATCATAGCCTCATTCACAATAGAATACATGAGTCAAGGGTACAATTTCATAATTGTTTTTTGCTGGGTAAACCACTGTTACAGTATTGTCTTTCCCATGGACTATAATTTCAGCAGCCTTTGGAATATCGTCTGGCTTCCGCTTTACCCATAATTTAGCTCCCAATTTTATTCTATCAGTAGAACCAAATTTTTCCTTTCTTCTGATAGTTATTTTGGAAGGAGGGTCAGTTTTCACAAGAGGTATTGTTTCACAAGGAATAATGATCAACTGAACTGTTCTATCATTTTTACACAACTGTATAGGTTTTTCACCCAAATTGTGGAATGTCACAATAATTTCTCCTTGATAACTAGAATCTATCACTACAGCCAATACATGTATTCCCTAGTCTCCTTGAAGGTGTGATTCATTTGGATACAAGGGTTAAAGATCTGTAGGATTTGTAGGGGCAGTTCTTGCTTCTCTATTCCATCTGTTATTAACCCCCTCATCTCAGTACATTTTGTATAGCTCATTAGTTGGAATACTATCCGTTCTTCTAAAATCTACCCCTGCTCTCAAAAAAGCAGTAAACATTTCTTTTCTTGTCATTCTATTCTGACTTTGAATCCACTTGCTATTTACCCTTTTCTCCTGAAGAAATTTCCTTTCCCCAGTATCCTAAGTCACTTAACTGTGAGATCTTATCCAGCACCTCTGAAAGAGCAAAGTCAGAATTATGTGTTTATAAGTGGGGGGTGATGTCTTAACAATCAAATTCCTATGAGAGACTCCCAAGGGAGTTTCATAATAAACTTCAGCATTCCCCATCATAACAGCAGTCTTCATTATCTCCTCCTTTAACTTTCTCATACAGTCCCTAATTGAATACCGGGGTCTATCTGCAATTGACCACATAGAATCAGCAGTGTATTACAACCTGTTTCAGCCAAAGCTAACACAATGGTTGTTTGGTTACCTCCTTGCAAATGACAATCCCTAAAAGCTTGCTGTACAAAAGAATTCTGACTAATGAATCTCATACAATCCACAGTATCTACAGACACTCCTGCTGCCCCTTCATCACTGATTCTCACCACCCAAGATATTAATGATTCCCTCATTCTCGGGGTGAACATATTCAAGATATCTGTGATTTCCTGATGTGTAAAATCTTTCAAAACCTCCCTGAACACAGTATTATGATCCTGTGTTTCTTGCCTCCTTTGCTCTATGGGGCACACTCCTGTTTGAGAGTGTAGCAATGTGTCATTCTCTATATGAGAAGCACCATGCAACAAAGTATCACCTTATGCCTCAGCTTCTGGTTGTAGCCTCCTCTCCAGAGTCTCTCCCCCTGTTACCATGGTAACCAAACTGGCTGCTAAAATCGACCTGGGCTAAACTGGGGTGCTCTCTCGACCTCCTTGGCTCCCCCTGCCTTCTAGCTGAATTTACAGCAAAGTTATTAGATTCCTGTTGTCCTACCACCTAAGAGTTCCCATCTTGCTGTGGTATAGAAGAAGCACTCTCACCTGAATTAGCAGACCTTTCAGCAACTGCCTGGGTCTGAGTTCTCTCTCATAATAGTCTATTGCTGCTTTCATGTATAATACAACATGCTGTGAGTAAAATCCTGTCTCGTCTAGAACTTCTGCTGGCATTTCTCTACCTGGGTTAACTGTAGCTTCTTTCAGACGTCTTTCCAAATCTCTAAGTCCTCCACTATGAAGCTTTTGTTTCCAGTGCTCACACAAACCAGTGCCTTTAGACCATTCCCTTGCTATGGAGGAATAAGTTACATCCTCCCATCCTGGGATAACCATTTCTTCCTCTAAAGCTGTTCTACCTCTAAACAGAGATCTTATACCTTGCGATCCTGTTTGTGACGCCAACATATCAATAAGTAAGGCAATAGTAACAATGTAGATGATAAGTGTAAAAATGTTCTGTGTTGTAAAATATACAAGACTTTCCACATAGTAGGTATATGAGGTAAACCATTTCTTCAGACACCAGAGAACCATACCCCACAAGCCATTTATCCAATCTATCAGAGCAGTAAAACATTCAATACACAATACCAAAACATGGAGCTTCACCATTCCAAAACCTTTCCGATCCCCTGCTGGGGTCTTCCCAAAAACAAACTCACAGTACAGCTAAGACAGCCTGTTCAGCTCTAACTATCATGACAGTAGCCGTTAGAAGCCATTAGCAGCCATAACTACTCCTCTCTCTCTTTCTCTCTCAGCATTTCCTGTGACATAACTTCCTTTTCCTGTCAGGAAGCGCTTCCTACCACATGTGACTTAAGCTTCCTGTGATGTAAGCAGGTCATATGGCTTATTAATGTGTGGGAAAGATCTTCAAATCTAAATTGCTACTACAGGAGTGTCTTCTAGTCATGGAGGATGGAGGGGAAACTCAGTGATGGGAGATGGAAATGGAATGTCACATATAGGGGAAGAAGAGAGAGCAGGCTGTTTGGGCTGGATCACAGAGTGCAGGAAGGGGAGTATTGTCCAATGAATTAAGAAAGCTAGGTTGTCAATAACATATAAAAAATAGAGCCTTTTGGATATGGAATCCAGTTAGGATTTGTGTCTTTACTTCCAAGTAAAATCACCCTGTCTCCAAGGAGGGATAATAGCTAGTAGCCCTCAGTCCACTAAGGTATATTTCCTTTCTATCCAAAGGAAATTGACAGAAGAAATAGCTATTGGGAGTTACATATTCTCCAATTCCAACCTTTCCTTCCTCTCTAAAAAAAATTTACAGTGACCAGCACATAGGCATATATTTACAAAAAAGTGAGAAGGGTCGGATGTCAAAGCAGGCTACATGCCCCTTCAATGCCAAAATAGCATTGTCCACCTCACCTTTTATTCCTTTGCCCCTTACAACGTTTCTTACAACACAGAACCAATGCACAGCCATCCTATGAGAGATTGTCAGCCTTAAGTTCCCAGAAAAAAAAACTTAATAAAAATTGCAAATGTATTTCAAAGGTCAGATAGTCCATTACCAGAAGGGCTGGGATGGTTGTTGAGGGCGGTGAGAAATCCAAAGGTGTGAAACAAAACATGTGAACTCACACAGGTCAGAGTCCAAAAGCAAGTGTGTCTGATGAATACTAGCAAGCCCAAATGAAGAAACTGCCAGGGACCTTGGGCTTTGTCTGAATTCAGGCTATTTCCTAAAGCTTAGCTCTTTTTATTCCAGAGGCTTATACGCCCTGCCCCAGCTTATGGCTTTGAGAGCCTGCAGGAGCTCCAGGCAGGCTGTCTACTGCTGATTCAGCCACCCCTACTGAACATTGGCCCATACGTTACCTGGTCTTGGTGAAATACACTTGTCAGGTTTGCAATATAAGCCATGATAAAGCATCCTGGTGAGTAATTCTGGAACCTATGTGACTGTGTTTTTGTTCAAGTCGGGAGAAAATATCATCTTAATATGCCTCAAAATATTAGCCGAGAAAGTCTGCACAGACCTCACTGATCAGGTATTAGAGGATTACAGGTGCCCTGGTTAAAACAAAGGTCATGATGATATCCAAATTATGTTCCAGGGGCTATATTATGTTCACCCCTGGTCCTTCCAAAGAAGGTTCTGTCCCTCATAAATCCAACTTGGCTTATGTGCATGCTACCTGGGCTCTAACAATGATGTCAGCAGTCAGCAAGGAGCAGGTAATAGTTGTGAATGGATATTGCATTGATACCTTCACCACTGATTCAGGGGCACTACTTGCCTCCATTTTTGGAGGATAGGAATAAGGACTGATCAGAGATTTAACCTGGAATTTCAATGGTATAAGGAACTCTCTAGTAAAGAAATTCCCTCTACTAAGAGAGTTACTTAGAGCACTGAGGGGTTAAATTACTTTCCCAGTGGCACAAAATCCAGTATCTCTCAGAGACAAAACTTGAACCCAGGTTTTCCCAATTCCAAGACCAGCTCCCTATCTGCTACATGGCTGCCTCTCTTTTTTTCCCTTTTGTGAGATTAAAAGAAAAATGTCCTTGCTGGCAGTCATGAAGGTCAAATGACTCCTCTCATGTTGTCTCAGGTATATTCTCATATTTTTTGTATCTTTCCATTTAATGCATATTAATAAGAGGGGAGATAGAGAGGAGTGGAGACAGAAAATATCTGTAGCATATGGGTGATGTACTGGGTACAAGATCTATAGGACAATCATATTCATGGTGCAATGGCAACTGGTCTGCCTTCTATTCTAAAGAATTTCTTTGAGTCTTAGTAATCACTGAGAATCCCACCAATCTTTCCCTTAAGGAAAGGCAGCTGTGGTTGAAATGGAAGCCTTGGGTATGTCCTAAGTATGACCAGTAATTTTCTCTGGAAAATTACAAGGGCCCAGCCTCTATCTAATACTAGGATTTTACTACCCCTGACATGAAAATCCAAATATTACCTTGGTCATAGCCATGTCAATTACTCAAAGGACAATATCTTCTGTGAAGGGAGATTGGGCTTGGACTACTTCAGCACCCTTTCCAGGTGTCAGCTTTGCCCTGTAATGTAACCACCTTCTCTGAAAGAAGCTTTTCCAAAAAAGGTTCTGTCCTGCTCCTCAAATGGCTTCAGAAAATATTGTCTAAAGCCTGAATCAGGACTCAGTCACCCTTTGGGTCCTACCTTTTTTTTGCCCTAGATGATAATACTAACATATCTTTACCCAAAAGGTAACCATGGTAGGCATCCTGCTCTTCCTTCCCTGACATATCATGCTTCTTGAAAAATATCACTCTTCTAGACAGAAACTCTCGCTTCATTCTTGGTTCACTTTATTTTCCAAGGCCTCAGTGGGAAATCTTCAACATGGGTGAGCCCAATGGTCAGACAGTTGTTACAATAGAAGCAAAGGCCTGGGTCTCCAATAGCCTGGGATATTACAGTGCCATATTTGCTCCAAGTTTCATAGATTCTCAACCTCAAATGGCTTTCTCTTTAAACTCATTAACCAAAATCTACCCTCTCCTTCTGAGGGGTGATGTGCTATATAATGGGTATCCTATTAGCATCAGGAAGACCTGGGTTTGAATACCACCTCTATCAGTTAATAAGTTGTGCCACTTGGGCAAGTCCCTTAATCTCTCTGATCCTTAGGTGAGGGATAATAATACCTTGAAGGGTTATTGTGAGGCTGAAATGAGACTGCTCCCTTTAAGTACTACACAAATCTTAAAGTGGATATCTGAAGGTCACTGAGTTACACTGGCCAATTTATTAACCTGGCCAAGTCTATAGGTACCAAATATATCAATACTTTAATTCCTTATTAACACCCTCCTAAGTACAAGGTTTCAACCAATATTGATCCCTCCCTACCCAAAATAGCTCTGAGCTCCTAAAATTCCCAACTGGCCACCTTGTCTTATTCCTAGCACAGAAGATTGCTGCACTGACTTTCTACTGGAGGTATCTAAACATAGGTAAGAGCTCTCCCTAAAAACATCAATAATTTCTCCAAAGTGAGTTGCCTTCTTCCAGCAGGGTCAGCACCCAATAGAAAGCAGCTTCTCCTAAATTTCCTATAATGAAAGTCATCCTGAAAAAAGTTTTAGGTTTTATTTTAAACACTTATAACCCTCTGTTGGAACCTAGCTCTGGATCATGATACAAGTATTTTACCAGGATCCCAATGGCCACTGAGGTCATGAAGGCTTTATTCAAGGAAAGCTCTGGGAGAAAAGCGCCTGAAAAAAAAAAGAAGTAGGTGGAATGCAGTTGACAAGATACACCATGAGAAAGAATGGGAAGATGCTGGTTGCTGGGTGCTCTGATTCTTTCACTCAAGGAGATTATTATATTATTTTTACATTTAAAGAAGCAATTACTGCCATCAAGGGTAGTGTGGCTGGCGCAGTGGTGGCAGTTGAGGTTGATGGGACTCTGTGGTACTAAACATACCTGAATCACTGAAAATGCTGCTCAGAAACATACTTTCTCTCCCTCTATTCTGAGCTACAGAGAAAACCATTGTGTTAACTGCCCTCTCTACAGAGTCACAGACATGTCTTCTTCCAGTCATAGTCATTTAGCACTGGCTACTCTATTTCCAATAAACTCTTCAAGCAAGTTTTTCTTTCCCCTTCACCTCCAGTCTTCCCGTTCTTCTGACTCTCTCTCTCTCTCTCTCTCTCTCTCTCTCTCTCTCTCTCTCTCTCTCTCCCTCTCTCTCTCTCCTATTGGATAGCTACTGCTGCATAAATATGTGTGTGTGTATACATATATATATATATATATATATATAGCTAAACTTATTTGGGGGTGGGAGATGGATGATAAAAACTGGAAGAAAATGAGTCTGAAATAAGAGTAGGAAGTGCATCTAACTTCCTCCTCTTCAACCTCCTCCTGCCTAAATGAGAAGTGTGGGAGTGACAGCTAAGCAATGGGTTTTCCTCAGGAACTCACAACCTCAGTGGTGCTGCCTATGACAGCTTTCTAAGCCAACCCAAGGTGATATACAAAAGAAATAAAGCAAAGAGAGAAATTAATAATCTGGAGTCAGCATTTCCCTAGACTATTTTTGTTAGTGAACCAGAAGCCCAAGTATAGCTCACCACATGGGCTCCAGTAAGCTTCTCTATCTCCATCACCCTATTCATTACCAACAAATGGGTATTTCATGTTACACTTGGGAACCTGACACCCACCACCCCACCCCCAATCCTCACCCCCCCACCCTGCAAGCCTCCCCTTCTGTTTTATGTACTAGTTCACCCTGACCAAAGCAAGCCAATACATGTCCTTTTTGCCCTTGAAAACCGAACAGGACATTCTAGCAGGGTGAGGTGGGGAAGGAAACAGTGCTGCCATCCCTGCCCACTAGAAGTGGGAATGGAAACCCATTGGAGCAAGGATTTAGTGGGCAATTAGTATAATCTGATGGAATGAATCATCCTGGGGAAAGAAGACAGGGTCCAAAGGCATGACCCAAGAGAGTAAACAGAAAGCTGTAGCAAGTCAAATGATAGCTCAAAAATAATCCAAAGAGGGGAATCAGGAGGAAGGAGGAAAGAAAATGAATTTGAAACAATGATCCAAAGCTGGAGTGGGTCAACACAGTACAGGAGAGAACAATAGCTATTAATAGGTGATGGTGTGAGTTCCCACAACTCCTCTGCTCGAGGCAGCTTTCTTTTATGTTGACAAATTCTAGCCATACTCCTTCCTAGTTTCACTGTGTCCATGTGGCTATATAGTTAGATCCTGATTATTGTAAATAATGAATCCCATGAAATAGTAGCATTATTAGAATCTGCACTGCATATTTCCATTGGGCTGGACCCAGTTACTATATTTTCCATAATTTTGAATAGCGTGAATTTCAACACACACAACTACTTCATGGGATTCACCATTCACATTAATCAGAACCTAACTATAAGTCCTAGAGGTGCTCACAATTTTCTCATCTGCAAATTTGGACTCATAATGCATATACGACTACTACTTACTCCTCAAGATTGTTGTGAGAAAAGAACTTTGTAAACTTGAAGATTCTGGCTACCTGTGAACTTATTCTCTGACAGTAGCCTAGTAGTCAGAGATTGGATTTCATGGAGCTACTCTCCAAGCCTTAGCATATTGAGCTGACTCCTCCAATCAATCAATAAACATTTATTAAGTGCCTACTACTTGCCAGGCACTATACTAAGATCTGAGTATTAAGGGAATAGAAATCAATATCCATGGTGACAATGGAATCATGAAGTCTCAGGTTCTCAAACCCCTATAGAGTACAGCACACTATTAAGTATTAATTAAATGCCTAAATCAGCATGGCTTAATGGATAGCAAGCTGGCCTCAAAGCCTGTGTAGCACAAGAGTGGGGCTCCTTTCCCCACCCTGACTCACATTGGCAGGTTTAGTCTACAGAGTACCACTATCTACTATTCTCCTTGGGGGCCTACGGGAAACCCAGAGGAGTTGGGTACTGACTGCCCTAGTCCTACATAGCTCATGCAGTATTAGCGTACCCCTTACAATGACTATCAAATGATACCATTTATACCATCTAGCATATACCAGACTTAATTAGCTTTTAGTTAGGGCTGTATAGTAAGAATATTTGGTACAAAACATCCTCCACTTCAAAATCTGAGACACATTCCCCAGCAAATATACCCAGAGTCCAGGGGAAAGTGGACATAAGCATCTGAGAGCTCATGTGGCAAAGAGGTGAACTCACACCTTTCAATTGTTAGAAGTCTTTTTCTCCCTTCTTAAAGACCCTTTGAAGTTCCCTTTGTGTAAGGTAGTGAAAGAATAAAGAATGAAGGCTTCACAGGGAATATATATGTATATATGTATATATGTGTGTGTGTGTATATGTATGTATTTATATCTAATATGTTTGAGAATCAATATTTAGAGAAAAGGGAAATGGGATGAATTTGAGTCTGTGGGAATCTAATTATTTAGCCTTTAGTCTTTCTCCCCCTCCTTCTTTAGATTTATAGATGTCACCTCAGCTGTGTGTGGAATACAAGATTGTGAAAGCTTCCCTATGAATAACTCAGGCAAGGACCTCACCAGGCCTAAGTTTTGTTTTCCTGTAAATCATATGATTTCGGGGCAACCAGATGGTATTCCCTTCTCCCCCTCCCCCTTGCCTATTTCCCCCATAAGGTAATTCTGTAGTTTCTGTGCTTGTATTGGATAAAAACTTATTTCTTTATTCCTGGTTAGATTGTGAGGCCACTTGTCTCCCGCCAATGGGGATGGGGTCCAGTCTCTAGGGTGGGATTTCTTAGAATTGTTTGTACAAGGGTATATATCTCTCTTCTTGCCTTCTCCCTCGCCCCCCCCCTCCCCTCACCCCGCTATCTCTCATCACTGCTAGTCCGCCCTGGTAGTGAGAGAGATGCCCAGCTCTCATGAGACTTGATCAAATAAAGCTTCTGTTTTTCCTAACCTGAGAAACCTCCTTTTTTTTTTACTTGAGTCAGTGGTCTTCTGACCCACACCTTTATGTATGGTGTAACCTCTTAGGTATGGTCTCTTAGGTATATAGTCCTGAAAATTCCTGTCCTTGATGTGCCTAGTTTGCTCTGAGATCTCAGTGCAGAACTATCATCAGTCACTGTTGTTCCAGGAACATTTATAGGATGCTGATAAGAAGTCCAGATTCTCCAGTGTTTAAAAGTTTGTAAGTTCCCCCTTTTGGTAAAGAAGGGTAGGGAGGAGACCCTTCTCCTCCCCTATGCTGAGGCAATTTCTTCTCAGGCAATGGCTTCCACATTGAGATAGCAAGGCACTCAAACTTTGGAATCTATATTGTCTTCCTAGCTTGTACAAGTTCCATAGCTCATGACTGAGTCTTATCAACCACTCTCAATACACTTCCAATGTAGCATTATTTCATTTTATCCAGTGTCAAGAAGAATTCTACTCCTTCTCAATTTGATTAACAAAGTTGTTCAAACTAAACTTGGTTCAATGCCTTTTGATTGATTGATTGACCAACTGATTCACTATATGTGTTCTTGCCTGATGAAGGTATTGGGGCATGTTGTTGTTGTTAAGTTGTTTTTAGTTTTGTCTGACTCTCCATGACCTCATTTGGGGTTTTCTTGGCAAAGATACCACTGTGGCTTCTCATTTCCTTCTTTAGCTCATTTTACAGATGAGAAAACTGAGTCAAATAGGATTAAGTGACTTTCCCAGGATCACACAGCTAGTAAATATATGAGGCAGAATTTCTACTCAGGTCTTCCTGACTCCAGGCTCTATATACTGTGCCATCTATAGCATCTTATTATTTACTTAAATGGAGTAGAAGTGATGTATTGGTTCAATTCATCCTGTCTTTATACCAGGAAAGCATGGGTTCATGTCACACCTCTGGCATATAATGGTTATGTGTACCTGGGAGAGTCCCTTAAACTTTCAGTGCCCTAGGCAATTCTCTAAAATTGTAAGCTATACAGAAGGTATGGACCTTCAGCAGTGGAGGAGTTGCTTATGTCGATGAAATCACAGCTCCAGTCCCTTTCCCTATAAAAATAGTTAAGATTGATCATAATTGCTTTATGATACATGCCCTTATATCAGTTGCATACAGGGAAAATAATGGAGGATGTCAATGACTAGTTGGAGTACAAGGAACTAACAATAGGTTGAGGATTAGACCCTTGCACAAACAGTGAAGGTGAAATCTGAGGTCTCTGAGCTGAAAGTAAAAAAGAATCTTAGTGAATGTAATCATTAATAATTTCTATAAGCTCCTAATATATATGTGTATATATATGCATATATATATGCATATATATATATACATACACACAGATAGATAGATAGATAGATAGATAGATAGATAGATAGATAGATAGACAGATAGGGACCAATTCACCTATATAGGCTAAATCAAACCACCATTGAACCAGAGCCAAGTATGACTATTCAAATGTGGGTATTTTAGGGAGAAACTACAGCAACTGAAGAAGCAGCCACACAAAGGTACAGACCAAGAGAAGATCACACTCCCAGGGACCACTTATCACATTGATTCTTAATTTGTGTGTGTGTGTATGTGTGTGTCATTTTTTCAACAATCCGGCTAGCAGCTTCTGTGGGGGTGTAAGATCCACCCATAGCCAGCACCCGGAAAGCTGCCAACAGCACAGGTTCTTTTGATCTGCTTAACTAAGGAAAGCAAGGTGAAGGGGCTGACAAGTTTACTTTAATCCAGCATGCTGACAGCTTTCACTTAGTTCAGGGGAAAAAGCCAGCACCCTGAACTTCAGAATAAAATATAAACAAATTACAAATATCAACAGACAGACCCAATACAATTCATAGTTACCAACATCTAGGTTCAGCCCGGGAGCTCAGAACAAGGGGTGGCCCAAAGTCACACACGCCACCACTGCTGCAGCAAAGAGCTCCAAAGAACAGACAGCCAACCCCTGGTTTTTATATCTTTTTCAGCATCAGGGGTGAGTCACACATGTAACTCACCCACGTGACCTAGAATCATCACAAAGAGGTGGACTTAAACCCACATGATCTAAAAGCCTCTGCTCTCCCAGACACGTAAACTAGGCCCTCCCTGGAGTTAGCTCCACCTTGGGCCCCACCTTAGTTGCCAATCCACACCCACTAAGGTTTTACACCTAATAGGGGGTTGGGCCTGGGGCTCAGCTCAATGAATTACTCAAAGGGAACAAAAGCCAAACTATTCAAGGGCACTTGTTGAACTAAGTGCTAAGGAGCCCATTTTTGCTTACCAACACAGTCATGAATACCTTTTGCAATTCTGGTAAAGCCTATGAATTCCTTCTCAAAATAATATTTTTAAATGCATAAAATAAAATGCATAATATTGTAAAAGAATTTTGTTGTATTAAAATAAAGTGAGGTCTACAATCGTCCATTATCAAAAAAATTTTTTTTAAAAATTCATAGACTCTAGGTTAAGAATCCTTGACTTGGTAGAAGAAGAAAGATGCGGTCTGGAATCTGCCCCTCCCATTTTACTTATTGACGGGACAAAATGGGGAGCAAGTACCCATTTTACTTTTCTTACTTTTGTAAAGCAAATCTTTTCCACAGTTACAATCTCTAGTTATATAGAGTAATGGGAACAGTATAACAAACAAGGTGTATTCATAAAACTTTTTAAAAAAATATGTAAGGCTTTCTGGTATTTTTTTCTGGAAAACAATTAGGGAATTGTAAATTAAAAGAACTCTGAGCTTCTGCCTCATACCCGTCAAATTGACAAAGTTAACCCTCCAAAATAGCAAATGTTGGAGGAGTTTGGGGAAAGTAGGCACATTAATGAGCTGCTAGTGGAGCTGTAGATTGGTCTAACCATTCTGGAAAGCAATTTGGAACTGTGCTCAAAAGTTTACTGTTTCATCCACCATTATGCCTACACTGAAGAGATTAAAGAAAAAAGAAAAGGACTCATAAGTATTCCCAAAATTATATTACCTCTTTTTCTATAGTAAGGAACTAGAAACTAAGGGTGTGTCCATCAAAAGAGAGCAGATGAACATAATGAGCACATTGTAGTATGTGAATGTAATGAATACTATTATGCTGTAAGAAATAATGAACAGAATAGTTCCAGAGAAATATGGGAAGACTTGTATGAACTGATGTAGAGTTAATTGGACAGAAACAAGAAAACAGTTTATACAATAATAACATTGTAAAGACAAGCAGCTTTGAAAAATTAAGCACTCCAACCAATGAAATGACCAAACACAACTCCAAAAGACCAATGCTGAAGAATGCTACCCACCTGTTGACAGAGAAGTGAAAGATTCAGGATGCAAATTGAGGCATCTATTTCTGCTCATGGCCAGTGCAGGAACTTACTATACATGACTCTGTATGTTTGTTATAAGGATTTTGTTTTTCTTTATTTCTTTTTTAATCAGGAGTGAGGAAGTGAGAGAAAATAGATTTATGTTAATTTGAGGAAATAAAATTTTAAAAATACAATGTAGGCAACATGTTGTCAAGTGCTATTGAAAAGCGAAGTAGTGTCATGGGAAATAAATTAGGTTTTGGACTCAAAAAAACTGCGTTCGAATCCTGTGTTCCCTATTTACTACCTTGGGTAAGTTACTTGAGTTTTATGATCCTCATGTACCTTGTCTTTAAGATAACCTAAATGGTCTCTAAGATCCCTTTAAGCCTTAATTCAGCAATTCTTGACCTGGCATTCATAAACCCTCAAAGGTTCCATGAGTAGATTACAGAGTATCTATGAACTTTGATGGGGAAAAAATGCATCTTCATTTTAATATAATTTATTTCCTTTGTAGTCTATATATTTTATTTTATACGTTTAAAAACATTCCAAGAAGGGGTCTATAGGCTTCACCAGACTGCCACAGAGATCCACGTCACAAAAATGGTTAAGAACTCCTGGTCTAAATTCTGTGATATTTCCAATGGAAACATTTCCCCCAAGTTTTAAAGGTGGGTAGGGTTTAAATTAAAAGATATCTAGGTCTCCCCTAAAATATAACTGGTATTTCTTGTGCCACTGGCACAGTTGGCATAACAGCTGCACAAAAAATCTTTTCCTTTGTACAGATTGGGATAAAATGAGAGGAGAAAGCTGGAAAACATGATTAACAAAGAATGGAATTTACTTCCCTGCATGTGGAAGCTTGCATACCTGTGTCAACTCCATTTCCCCCAAATATCTAAAATATTTAGATGAGCAATAACATGTCACTGTCTTTTTCAGGCCAGTTTTAGGTTTATCTGGCTTATAAACTGAGTCCTTCTTTGCTTATCCACTGGGCAAGTTTTAGAAACATGCATCAAGTTGCATAAAGCCCTCCCAACACTGCTTTCAGTTCTTTTTAAACACAGTGCACCAATAAGAGCTCTGGGTGAGGTAGCAATCTGAACACCTACCTCCACTCATCCCTCCCTCTCCCCCCATAATATGTCCATCCTCAGTGCAGCTTGAAACAGTGATCCTAGGCTAAGCCCTGCAAATGCAAATATAGTAGCTGCACTGAGGAAAGAGAAAGTTACATAAAAGTAGGAAACTGGGTTTCTCTGGAGGGTCCAAAGAATCTCTCTCTTAAAGCTGCAATATTGACCTTTCCACATTCTTTACAGACTGTGGAGACTCCATGCCACTTCCGGTGGGCTTCTGGTTGGCTATTCCTTGGTAGTCCACACCAGGAACTCCTCTTTTGATGCTCAGCCAGCACTTTGGGAAAATTAACTGTAATAGCCTACTATGCTGAAGATGGGATGTTGTTGCAGTTGCTCTCCCTCCCCCATGTGAAGACCCTCACTCACACTTCTGCTCGTGATTTGCAAGTGGCAAAAAGCCAGAAGTCCTCAAGAGGACAGAGCAGAGAGATAAGTGAAGGCAGCCCTTTGGTCTTGCTGCCAGTTCCTGGATTTTGGCTAAAGTGCACTCAGGGAAGGAGTGGGAAGCAAAGAGCCAGATGTTAGTGACTTTATTCACCCAGCTCTCTGCTCCCCATCTCTTAACCCTTATGGGGCAGAGTGAATGTCTAGGAAGAAGGTTAGGCTACTTAAGGCTGGGAGCAGATAGATGTTTGGTTGGGAGTCTTTTTTGGTTCTCAGGAAATCACTTCCTCTGCCTATACATTTGAGCAGCCCTGGACCTTGGCGTCGGTGTGCAGCAGTCTGAGTAAGCAAGGCACGACAAAGAGAAACAGCAATGGGTACCCCCTCTGCTTATGATGATGAGCTCCTCCTCACCCCCACCCTAATTGTCTTTGCAAAATGTAAATTGAAACAGAATAAAGTACTGATTGTCCTAAAAGTGATCATTTAAAAAGCTAGCATTTATATAGAGTTTTAAAGTTTGAAAAGTGTTTCACATTTTATCTCAACACTTATTAAACCCCTACTATTTGCCTGGCATGTTGCTAAGCTCTTGTTTGATCCTCATTTTACTGAGGAAGAAACTGAGAAGTTTATTGATTTGCCCAGAATCACCCTGTCATAAGTGTCTGAGGCAAGATTTAAATTTGGATCTTCCAGATTCATGTCCAATGCTCTATAAACTATGCCACCAAGCCACCTATACAATACTGTATTATTCTTATTATAATAAAAAAAAAACATGAGGTATAACTAAAAGTAACACAGTTGATTCTTTAAATGACATAAGAATTTATACATCTAAAGAGTGAAATTGTTTTTAAGGCCTATAACAAGTTCTTTGGAGCAGCCCACATGGCATTAAATTTAGAATTTGGAAAGCAACGGTGTGTAGAAGTCAGGGGATGGAGGGGAAGGAATTTGATTTTTTGGAATGAGTTTGGGTTATTTAGAATCATTTCTGTTGATTGAGCTGGGTGATCCCAAGTGTGGCCCAAGTAAAAGATGACTAAAAAAGTAGTAAGATTCATTTTTTGTGTGTGGCTTTTATATTTTTCATTTAATTTTTATTTTATTTTTTCCTCAATTACATATAAATGGAAAATTTTAACATTTTTTTTAATTTTGAGTCCAAATTCTTCTCCTCTCTCCCTCCCTCCTTTCCCTTGAGAAGGCAAGCAATTTGATATAGTTTATACATGTGTTGTCATGTAAAACATTTACATATTAGCCATGTTGCAAAAGAAACCATAGACAAAAAAACCAAGAATAATAAAGACAGTTTTAAAAGTATGCTTCATTCTGCATTGAGATTCCATCAGTTCTTTTTCTGGAGGTGGATAGCATTTTTCATCATAGGTCCTTCAAAATTGTCTTGGATCATTGCATTGCTGAGAATAGCCAGTATTCAAAGTTAACTATCATGTTCAGTTTTCTCCTGATTCTGTTCATTTCACTTTGCATCAGTTCATTTAAGTCTTCCCAGGTTTTTCTGAAAGCACCCTGCTTGTCATTTCTTACAGCACAAAGTATTCCATCACAATCATATACCACAACTTGTTCAATTGATGGGCATCCTCTCAATTTCCAATTCTTTGCCATGACAAAAAGAGCAGCTATAATTATTTTTTGTACAAATAGGTCCTTTTCCTTTTTCTTTGATCTTTTGTGTGGCTTTCAAACATGTAGGAAGTCATTCAGACAGAGATTTCCAAAAATATTTTGAGCAAAGACACCATCATGTGATTAAATGAATAGCCTCCCCAAATTAAGTACTTTGAAAGGAACAATATTCATTTGGGTCTATGAATTCTGGTAAAGCACTAGACTGGCAGCTGGAAGATTGGGAATCCAGTCCCAGCTCTCCTACTAACTAGCTAAGTGAGTCTGGCCAGTCACTATAGTCAACATAAAGGGGTGCATCTACATTATATGTAAGGTCCCATTGAACTCCAAAATTCTGTGATTCCTTAATTCTGTGGCATATTTGTATAAAAAGATGAATCATACTTTATATTTACTTTTTCTGTCATTGTTTTTATTTGTAGCAAGGTTCAGTCTGAGTGGCAGTGAGGAGGTAAGGATGACTACAATGTAATGAAAAAGATATCAAATAAAATCAATTTTTAAAATGAATAAATAAAATGCTTCCTCCCAGAGGAAGAGGGAAGTAGAAGCTCATATGGACCATTTCTAAATGTTTGGACTGGTTGTCCTTATGAAGCCTGCTCTTCACCTAGAAGGGTTTTTAGGATTGTTGTAGACTCAGGAAACACTTTTGAAAATACTGAAAGCATGCTTCTGTTTCAACATGTCTTGTCTTGTTGATGCTTATAAAGACCCCAATTATACTGCTTGGTTACTGCCTTTGAAAATGTTTTGGTAACAGTTTAAACAGAAAAACTATTGTTTCCACTAAGATCCAAGAAAGTTCAATAAAAATACCAACATGATGGAGCAGGCTGAGAATGTCTTCTCATAATCCCAGTTAAGAGCCAATAAGATTTGATTAATATTATCCTAACTATGTTTGCCTCTGCTGAGATCTGTATATATCATTTTTTTTACCTAGGTCTAATATATTTATTCTCTCTCTCTCTCTCTCTCTCTCTCTCTCTCTCTCTCTCTCTCTGTCTCTGTCTCTCTCTCTCCCCCTCCCTCCCTTTATTACTCCTTCCTTCTCTTTCATTTTAAAAATAAACCTAACTCTTTCTTTAAAAAAAACTCCAGACATTTCCCATAAAATAATAAGAATTATTTTAAGTGGTACAATTTACTTGTGTCAAAAGTTTAACTACTGTTTTGAATTACTCATATTTTCGACTCTTCAGCTTACCACTGTAAAGGGATCATTGAAGTAAGAAATAAATGAAACATAACCAAGGTTGATTTAATTTACCATGCAATTCAGTGTCTACTACAGAATTAAAAGTTGCTATTTATGTTCCCTAAATGCAGAGAATTAGGAAAATATTGGCCTGTGTTGATTTTTTTAAGCACACAACTGGAAAATGTTCAGTAATGCTTCATTTTTATGCAGCGAAACCAACATGTATTAAAACTGGTATGCAATTCAGGTTTGGGTTCAGGAAAATGAAGGTGAGCCAGCACATCATCAAAGCCTCAATAGTCAGTGCCAAAATTTGACATTAATGCAATGCAACATTTGAAATATTAAATGGACAGAAGCCTAAAATTCAAAGTTATAACTCCCAAAGACATGATAACTCATCCTTTTTTACATTTGTTATATTAAATTCCTGATTTAATATATATTTCTAGGCCTTTATATGGAATAGTTTTCTTTGGGGGAAATGCCTAGTTAGTGCTGTTTTTCAGCATGTTGATTGTGCTGGTATTTTAAAAATATGCAATGAGGCCCAGAGGCTTTGAAAATAGGCATATGTTTTATTAAAATAGGCATAAATGTGTGTGATAGAGTTGTACTATAATTTTTAAGAAAACCATAACTCTGAATTGCCTGCCTTTTGTGTATTTAAATCCTATAATGCTACATTAAGTATTTTTCTATACTTAATTTCATCTCTTCATGTAAGTTCTCTATTCCCATTCTATGAAACAAACAAAAAGTCAATTAAAGGAATCTTAGAAGGACAGAAATTTTAAAAACAGGTCTCTTCTATGGTTTTTTCTTCCTATCGTTTAGTGATTTCAATATCTCTTGGTTTTGTCATTTAAGAATATGAAAAGGAAATCAAAGTCTCCTTACTCTTCCACATCTGCTAGATTCAGTCACAGCTGGAGGGTGATACACCTGGTTCACTTATTTGATCAGTTAAACATTTATGTTCCAGTAAGATAGTATTTTTTGACAGCTCTTTTATATTATTATACAAAGATCCCTTTGACTTTTGTCTATGCCTGCAACATCAAGCAAAGAATTGGAATAATTGCTGTGATAATTCAAGGAAGAAAAAAAAGTACACTTGGTCTCAATTATTGGAATGCTCCCTAAAAGATAGTAGGGATGATGAGGGTATTCAGACATTACCCCAGATCCCTGAGTCCACAAGGAGAAGGTACTCTGACCAGAGAACCAATAGCAAGAGAATCTGGAATGTAGTATCATTATAACCTATTTAGGCCCAGACTAAGGCTGTACCTACCCCAAGAAAAATGAGGACCCCAGAAGGATGACATGGGATAAATCATCTAAGGATAAGCCTTCCTTGCCCTGCTACCCTACCAGATTGTCAGATCCTTAGAGGGTAAGGATTTTGAAATGGAACCCTCAGTCAAGTTGGAAATATTGCCCTGCTTTTTAACAAGAAGACTTGAAACTTCCAGAGGGATGAGAACGCTTTTGTTCTTGTGAATCAAACCCTTTTGTTTTGATCAAAAACATTTTTATGTTCCAAGCTCTGTTTGGCAAAATGGTTGAGACCACCACCAAAAAAAAAAGTTCTAGGGAGAAAGAAGAACCAACTAAATGAGCCGGAGTTTCCATTGATAACTTCTCAGAAGGACTTAGATCCAAGATCACAGAACTCTAGAATTGTAAAGGATTTTCTTAGTCTATTGGGTTGAAAGTTTTCCACATGTTCAGATGTATAGTATAACCTCAGCTTCTATATCTTTGTAGGGTCCTCAAAGGCTATGAAAGTTACATTTTTAAATGTTCATCCTATTAATAGAACTTTCCTCTGTCCCACTGATGGTGAGGGGTATGGCTCTGATAGAAATGCCAAATAAGCATTCTCTTCTGTAATAGAAAATTCCCAATAATGGCTCTCCAGCCATTGCTGGAGCAAGAGAATTGCATTTCACTCTGAGCAGTCCCAGGATAGCTGCATCCCTTAGCACTTGTGCTTGGAATTAGAGGAGATATGGATTTGAAGAAGGGAGCTTTAGGAAGAAGCCAGATGGTGGCACTACTCCTTGTCAATTAACCAAAGAACCTGTTTTGGGGTCGGGGGTGGGAAGAGAGAGAGCCTTTTGTGTGAGATTGTAAAGGTGTCCCCAGATCAATGGGTCCCAGAAGACCCTGGAAGCAGCAAGGCAAATTCCTATATTCAAAAGTCTTCTATAGTTCTTAGTCTGGTCAATGAGATCATCTGACAGAAGATAAGGGCACAATGAATTAACCAATTTGCTACCTCTATCTACTTACATGCATCTTGAGGAGTAGTAGCTGCTTCCTATACCCAAATGAATTTCCCTGGGAGCTTTTTTTCCTATCTACCTCCTTGGGAAGTCACAGAGCTCATATCCATTTGTATAGGTTGTTGCCTGATTACTTACTTTTGAACACCTATCTCCCTACTCTGTCATAATTAAATGCTTTGCCATTTTTTGTTGTGACTCTTACATAGTCAAGTAGAATGCTGTGCTGTTGGGGGCTTGAAACTTGATTCCCATAATGAATTACTCAAAACAACCCTATGCTGGTGGTTGGAAAAGTAGCAAGTGGTTCCAGTGCGAAAATATGACGGAAGTCCATGTTATATTGGTTAAAGGGCTGCTAAAGTAGCAAAAAATATTTACAAATATTTTAAGTCAAAGCTACTTGCAATACAGGGTTGGGTTTTGTTTGTTTTGTTCTTAAGGCAGTCCAACCTATACTGATATTTCTAAAGTATAAATTGCTTATACCAGAAACTTCACCACTACACAATGAGTAAAATGTTTATATTAATAGCCTTCAGGATTGTGGGGCACATTCAAGATTCTTTTTCTTCTTTCCTTTGTCTTCTTCCTCAAGGTAAGGTTTGTAATTTGATAGCTGTCTTTGAGTACAAATCCCATTTGAGGTCACTGTACATTGTGTGTGTTGACATTTTCTCAGCCTTTTTTGTTTGTTTTTGAAAATGTAGCTTGTAGACTATATGAGCTGTCTGAAACTATGGACGATTCCAAGATCCCTGAAGAGATAACTGTTGAAGTTATTTGGAAACTAATTGTTAAACCCCCTGTTGCTGACTAATGTGGAAATATGTTTACATGATTGCACATGTATAACCTATATCAGATTCCTTGCCATCTTTGGGAGGGGGGTTGTAGGGCAAGGAGAAAAAAAACTGAAACTCAAAATCTTATTTAAAAAA
The DNA here is from genome assembly GCF_011100635.1 of Trichosurus vulpecula. Taxonomy (NCBI): domain Eukaryota; kingdom Metazoa; phylum Chordata; class Mammalia; order Diprotodontia; family Phalangeridae; genus Trichosurus; species Trichosurus vulpecula. The sequence goes on from NC_050578.1 coordinate 187,097,677, forward strand.
TTAATTTTAAAACTATCTTTACATGTAATTGGAAGAAAATAAAATACTATTCACTAAAAAGAACCTGTTAGGTAAGAACCTTGTTGCTTACCAAAAGCTAGTGAATAAGCTTAAAGCCTTGAAAATGAGATACAAATTGATTCAGAATGGTGTAGTAAAAGACCTGATAAGAAGGGTAACACCATTCTGAGCAGCCAGGAACCCAGAACCCATCCTTCTTCAACAGCTAGTATCCCAGTGACAATGGCAATCACAGCCAACGTTCCAGTGCCCACCCCTTCTTCAGTAGCTAGTGACCCCATGGCAATGATGGAAATAGGCATATTGCCATCATAGTGGTTCTACTATAAAGGATATAATATGGAAAGCTACAGTATTTTTCAAGGTGGTGTCACCACCCAACCAGAAGACAAAGCTTCATGTTCTGGCCAGCATATGCCCAAAAGACAATCTGAGTGTATCATGGTACTAAAGGAGAGAAAAATAGGAAAATAATAGAAAGCCTCAGAGGAAATGTTTCCTACCTTCTATTCTCTTTGAAGGTGCATTAGCCTCATTATCTTGGGACTCAAATGTCCTAGGACTTCAATTTAGTGTCACTAAGAGGACATGTGTCAGCTACTCTCGGGGTATCACATGGATTCTCTCCAACGAAAAGGTGGGAAAACTTCCAACTTTATGTTTATACAAAAGGTTCTGATTCACAGAGCAATAATCAAAGGGACAGTGTCTCTGAAGAGCATGAAACACCTTAAACTGACCCAACTGATCAAAAAAAGTTGTGGATACAACCAGAAACAAATGTATGCCAAGGACATTGAAACATTGATATGAAACAATTGGGCAGGTATTTATCAACAATGATAAATGGAGAAATTTGGGAAGGAAGAAAATGACTAAAATCAGTGGTTCTAAAGTGCTCTTTAGTCATAAAGTGTAGATACCAAGACAGAGGATAATTCAGGTCAATCAGGTCCCATCAAAAGTCAGTAAAAACCTCACTATAGATTAGAATTGGAAGGACTCTTAGAGGCCATTGAATCTCAAAGAACTAAGCTCCTGTCCCAAAAACCTTTTCTGGGTCCATTCCATCTGTATTTTTGGGATTCCATGCAATAGTGAGATGTTCCCTGTAGATAGAGTATTGGTAAAAGTATATATTGTACCATTAAATCAATATTCCCTGTCCTGCTTGTCCTTGGATGACTGGCAATGAGGTTGGCTACAAGATTTAACTGTATGAAAAATGCTAGCATCCAATGAAGGAGACATAATCCTTTGGAGCTCCAGTTTGGCTTCTCTGAGAGAAAAAACAGTGGCAGACATTGGAGCTCTTCAATGGAGCGCTGTACCAGACTAAAACTGAGCCAACGTGAAGTACCAAATGGCAGTTGGACTGCATGATGCCCACACTCCACAAGCATAAAAGCACTCAATGATCATTTGGGGCTCTTGGGCCAAGGGAGTTAGGACATAACCCAAGAGGGCAATTGGTGCATGTAGAAGATGAGACCTTGCCCAATGTTTTCACAGAAAAAAGACTATAAAGTAGAGCAATTTGATGGGAAAGTATAAGTACCAGCAAACTTTTAGATCTGCCTTAAATAAACTTATCTCTCTGTAATTCCCTTGGAGACAGGAAGAATGCAATCAATATCCTTGTGGTGACAAATTATTTCTCCTGGTATGTACATGCCTACCCAACCAGGAGCCAGACAGCTTCCACAGTGGCCAAAGTATTGTGGGGGAAGTAGTTTTCAGTACAATAGGGAGTGTGCCAGAATTCACTTTCACTGCGACTTTGACTGCCAGTCACTAAAGCTGCTGTTACCTTTGGCAGAAATCTGTGTTAATATCTACAAATAAACTGCAACATCCTCAAAGAGAAAAACCACCAGAGTACAAACTGTTAAATGTCCTAGGGACTTTGAGGTCTTAGCAGAAGGCTAGCTAGAGCAAGAACGTAAGCTTTCTAGTATCAATCAATCAACAAGTTTTTATTATGTGCTTACTGTACTAAAGCACTGGGGATAAAAAAAGACAAAAATGGTCTCTGCCCTGAAAGACCTTATATTCTAACACGGAAGACAAAATAGAGGTGGGGGAGGGAAGAAAACAGAGAGGAAGGAAAATAAAAAGAGGCAGAGAAGGAGAGAGAGGGGAAGGGACGGAGAGACAGAGACAAAGAAATTGAGAGGAAGAGTGGGAGGGAGTAAGGGAAAGAGACAAAGTGGAAGAAGGGAGGGAGGGAGAGAGAGAGAGAGAGAGAGAGAGAGAGAGAGAGAGAGAGAGAGAGAGAGAGAGAGGAGAGCACCTTCCTTTATAAAGGTCAGAAACTGAACTTCTCAACTCATTCCACTGTATCTTCTGTTCTGACTGCTTTCAAACTCACAGAACAAGATGCCCCCAAGTTGGATCCTCCCTGGTGTTGGACCCCTTCCTCCTCCCCTCTCTTTCCTGCCTCTTTTTGAGTGTTGTCACTCCCCTATTAGATTGTAAGCTCCTTGAAAGCAGGAACTTTCGTTTTGTTGATAGTATCCCCAGCACTTAGCACAGTGCCTACCACATAATAGGTGCTTAATAAATGTTAATTGAATTGGATTATTAGAATGGTGAAAGTAAGGGGATGTCTATCCAGTACATCTCTCAGCTGAGTTACTAGTTGAAGGGGACCAGTGACCTGGCTGTGGCCTCATCTCAGAAGAGTTCACAGAGGTTTAAACATCAGTATGATTGCTGAGTCTGTTGTCAGGCATCATCCAGGTGATAAAATGTGGATTAAAAAAAATCTTGGTGTTAAAAAAAATTAAGATAATAGACCAGTAGAGGTCTACCACATAGCAAGTAGTTGAAAAACCAAATAATTGGCCAGGATACAAAACAGTCCTGAAAACAATATATAAAGGGTTCTGAAAAGATGATAAATTACAAGCATCTGATTACTCAAACCAGAGCCATAACTAGAGGTTTGTAACTGAGATTTTGTCCAAGGTACAGGAGTCTGATGGGAGGTAAATAATATTGTTTCTTCTCCAATGTGGCCTGGAGATTTCAATCTTGGTATTTTGTTTTTTACGATCTTCTACTTATCTATCCCCTTTTAGAGGCTGAAGAGGAAGGCAGCCCTGGGAGAGGGCAAGACAGTTGGTTGTTAGAAGAGAAGGAGGGAAAGAGGACTAAAAATGAAAGACACTTCAGAGTTCTGAGGATTTCAGGTAATGGGGGCTGAACTTCTGGGAGGAGGGAGGAGTGTAAAAGGACATCTCTCCAGGAAATGCTGCCTAAAGAGAACAGTGGACCTCCTGGCCTAAGGACAAGTGGTAAGAGAGATTGGAGAAGAAGGCAACAGCCTTCATGTGTGTTCATGGAGGCATATGGTCAGGAAGACCTGAGTTCTAATCCAGCCTCCAACTTTTACTAGTCATGCAACACTGGACAAGTCATTTAACCTCAGTTTCTGTTTTCTCATCTGTGAAATGCAGATAATAATAGCACCTACCTCCCAGGGGTTGTTGCAAGAACAAAATGAAATGATATATGTAAAAAATTTTATAAACTTTAAAGCTCTATATAAATGCTAGCTATTATTATTGTTGTTGTTGTCATATCTCTTAAAAATCCCCAAGTTTGAGGGCAGAGATTGAGGCAAAAATACTGGGATCCAGGTACTGAATTCCTTGAGAAAGTAGGGAGAAAACCTGGAGTCCAGTAGATGAGTGAAACAAAGACCTGGATGAATGTGAACAAAGGAAGTGAACCTCAAAGAGTGAGAGGTTGCTAGGTAATAGTGTAAAGGGATGATTTGTAAAGGTTAGTTAAGGAACAAGGAGTATGCCTATTCTTCCTTCTCCTGAATCATCTTATAGAATGAAAGAAGTTGGGCTCAGTATTGCATAGGGTGGCCAGGGAGGCAGGGTCTTCTTAAGGGAGAGAGATTTCCATGGAAGCAAAAAGAAAGGAGTATGAGAGGAAGAGGACTAAGACAAAGGAAAGTTTGTTATCAAAAAAAAAGATGGGAATCCAGAAAGTACAGGAGAAGGAGAAGGCAGAGCAGGATGAAACTGGAGGGACAGGACTGAGGTATATGGAGATGAAGAATAGCAGAGGAACAGAGTTTTCCCCTAGGCAGTCTGTGACTCTGAGCCTCCAACAATACAGGGACGAGGATAAGTTTTCTAGCCAGGATTTGCCTGAGGTGCCAGAATTCCTGTGTATAACTGCCCCAAATATCCCACAAGTATTTGGAAATGTAAGAGGAGTCAGAGTATGAAAAGGACTCACAACCACACAACTTTTATCTTGAAGCTGATCTTGATAATGCCATCTTTGGTGGAATTTCTACAGTTCTCTAGATGTTCAAGGACAAACTTGTAGGTGTCTAAACAGATCGCCAAATCACCTATCCTCTCCTACATCCTTTCTCATTTAATGCTGATAACTAGGGTTGATTTCTTCAAAAGCAAGTGCAAAAGCCATATGAACTCTGAGGGGTTACAACAAAATGTCCGTGGTACATCATCAATATGTTCTACAGAGCTCATACAGTGAAAACAAAAATAAACTGTACGTAGTCCAAAGATTGAGGCAGGAGCTTCATCCTGGACATTGACTCAAGAGAAAAACTGGAAATCCTCTCTTTTAGCTGACGGCAGGCTGTTGCTGAATTGAACCCCCAACCACTGAATCATTAATCTGAAAAATCACATTTTCCCAGTCAATTACTCAGCATTCCATGACATGATCAATGATGTTAAAGGTTTTCAGCTCATTGTATTAATCAATTAAGTGCAGAGTATAAACAAAACACAACTGTCAGCTGATCTGAATCCATCACTGATGAACTGCTGTTTAAAACAATTAATAATGAAGTAATGCTTGAAAACTAAGGGCAAAGGCCTAATTGATTTTTCAAAAGTAAGAACACTCTAAATGCTCAATTAGTTAATAATTTGCCTCCTAATTGATTTCTTCAAGGTGTCTGACTGGCAAAATTGAGATGGGTTCCATAATCACTACCTTTCTGCAGAAGCTCATTTCTGGGCATCTAGGAAGGTTAGCGGAAGATCAATTTAGTCTCCCATTAGAAGTGCTTAACATTTTTCCCAAGGATGAAAAAACAACTCAAAAGCAAGGAAATAATCAAGTAATTAAAACTTGGTGCATCATTCTTGGAGAGACACTGATAGCAGGGGAAATGATGATAAACTAAGTAGAAGAAAAAACGATCAGAATGAGATAATGCTAAATTACACAAAAGACCTTCACCAAATGCAAAAGGACAACATTTGGGATGGAAAGGCATTGGATTAATAAGATTTAAGAAAAGTAACAAATCATGGCAAGTAAAAAGATGACCATTTTAAAATACTAGGAATTGCTTTGTTTGTTTTTTTCTCCAGTGTCACACAGTCTTACCTCTAGAGAACCTATTGTTTTATTTATATATTATGTCCAATTTACCTACATCAACCACAGAATCTCAGATTTTTAAAAGTGCTCAGAGATTATCTAGTTCAACCCATAACGTACAATATACCCAACATCCAGCCCTTGCTTGAGTAAAGCAGTAGCAAGAATCTACCACATCCCTAGAAGGAACCTTCCACTTTTGGACAGATCTAATTGTAAGGAGGATTTACCTTACATCAAGCACAAATTCACCCCCTTTATGCTACAGCTCATTTTTCCAAGTTCTACCCTGTGGAGCAAGAAGACTAAATCTAATCTCTCTTCTACATATTGGTCTTTCAAATACCTGGACACAGATATGTTCCTTCAGTATTTTCTTCTTCATAGCCAGTTCCTTCAACCGGTCCTCATATGGCAAGAACTCCAGACTATTCCCCAGGGTTATCCACTTTATCAGTATCCTTCATATAATGTGGTGCTCAGCACTGATCACAATACTCCAAATAAGATCTCACCAGATTAGAGTACAGTTGGATTATCATCTCCTAGTCTTGGGCACTATACCTCTCTCAATTCAGCCAGAGATCCCAGTAGCATTCTTGGCTGCCATCACACTGCCCATTAATATTCAACTTGCATTGCTAAAATTCCCAGATCTTTTTAAAAAGTAAATTGGTTTTTAGCCAAACTCATCTGTCTTGTAATTGTGAAGCTGCTTTACATCAACCCAGTGGAGGACGTTATATTTACACCTATGGAATTTCACCTTACCCAGTTTGGTCCAACATCCTACCATGTCAGTATTTTTTTTAAATACAAATGTGTTAGTAGTCTCTCCTTTCCATCTTTGTGTATTCTGCATATTTGGTAAACATGCCATTTATGACTCTATCCAATATATTAAACAGAACAGGGATGAAGCACAGCTCTTTGGGTCATTCCTCCTTCCAAGGTGATGTTAAACCATTAATTACTGGTCTTTGGATCCAGATATTTAATCAGTAGCAGAACTGACATTCTCTATAAGAAAGAAAGACCATCCAGTTGACTCACACTCAGTTTTTCTCCCTTAACTGTACTATTGTCTAGCCACCTCTCTCCATTTTGCCTACAAGAAATTATAAAGAACTCTGTCAAATGCCTTGATAAAAATTTAGGAAATTATTTCTACAGCACTTCTCTGACCCACAAGTCTCAGAAGCATAACAAAAAAAAGGGCATGAGCTTGTCTGCTGCCCTGAAGGAAGAGACAGGCATTGGTTTGAGGAAGCCATTCTGCCTCTTGTTGACCATTGCTTCCTTTTCTAGTCCAGTTTCATTTTAATGATTCATTCTAGAATTTTGGAAGGAATGGAAGTGAAATTCACTAGCCTATAGTTTAGAGAACACCTTCTTTCTTCGCATTTTCTTAAACTGAAATGATTTGCTCTTCTTTAGTCCAAGGGGAGTTCTCTTATTCTCCATTGTCTTTAACCTAGATCTTTGAGTGGATAACCTAGGACACCTGCCAGCTCTTTTCATACCCTGGGTTGTAGTTTATCTAGGACCAGTGACTAACCACAGAAGGAGTGTGTCAGAAAAGAGATTCTTGACAGGAAAAGCCATCTCTGAGCAGGTCTTAAAGTTTGGAAGATTTGGGCTTCAGTCCTGCCTCTGACACATACTAGCTGTGTGGTGATAGTTGTTCAGTGGCTAGAAGCTTTCACTACTGCTCTATCTACATAACTGAAGCAAAATATGAGATAGAATCACATACAGGTCTCTTTTCTTTAGGTGGAACTGGCTATTTGGTCCTTCTGAAGGTATACTGTCAAATTCCCAACTACTAACACCTAGAAAAGCAGATTTGTTTGGCCAACAATTAGAGCCAATTAACAGCAACTGAGTGAAAGAATACTCCTAGAAAAAGAGAGCAGGGTCCAAGTCATGAACAAAGTGTAAAGAGCCTGCCATACTAGGTCAATCCAGAATTCATGATGTAATTGAAGATTTCTTAGAAGTTATTATATTACCAAGGTGAAGCAGTAGTCATTAACAAGAGCACAGCTTAGCCTCATAAGACTTCTTTTCCAGAGGTAATATTATTTAATGGCAGTGATATACTACACCTCCTTTTGGAAGACATATATTGCTACAGGCCAAAAAAGCATGCATGTATATGTATATGCATATACATGGTAATTTTGTATTAAAACAGAAACAAAGCAGAATATTCATCGATCTTGAACTCCTACAGTGACTTGGCAGAAAGTAGAGGAAACATGTAGAAGGAAAAAGGGGCAGCTTCAACAATGTCATCATAATTAGGAAAAGGTCTAGCACAAGAATATCACTTAGATCGTTAGCTATGCTCTTTCTTGAAATGGTGGTATTATTGAAAAATCTGGGAAATAACGCTGAACCCATAAACCCAACAACCAGTCTCTGGGTTTGAGTCTTGGTAGTGCCATCACCATCCCATGATGATCTTGGCTAGTTTTACTGGCATCATGTAGACATGATATTTAACAATAAAAGTGGAGATAAAATCAACAATCAGGTGCTAAAAACACAGCAGTTTGCATGCACCTAAATGATACCGCAACATCAGGAGATATGACAAGGGATACCCAACCAGATCGGACTTAAGTGATGGGAAATGCTGAAGCAGTTATGACTATAACATTGGAAAACAATAGCAGCTGGTAATGTGATCCATGCAGTCATAAGGGATGGGGGGGGGGGGAGGGCGGGGCGGTAGCTATGATTGAGCTGAGTCCCTGCAACCCATTAGACAGTGATAAAGCCAAAAACCAGGCAGGCAGTAAAGAACAGGACAGATCAAACATGCACATTGAATAGGAAAGATTCTCTATCATCAGCCAACTTTTGTGAATGCTTATAATAACAATAGTATACATTTCTATAGCATTTTGAATTCATTAACTCAGTTGATCTTCTCAACAACGCCAAAAGTCAGGTAATACATAGGTATGGGTATACCTGTTTTAAAGGTGGTGAGACTAAGGCTCTGAGTTGTTGAGACTTGCCTATGGCCACACAGTAAGTGTTGGAGGTAGAATCTTAATCCAAGTTGTTCCTGGCTCCAAGACTTTCCATGACACCATGCTGCTTTGTATACCGAGGAAGAGTAATACATCTGCGGTGTTACTGATTAAACATGTCATATATATGTCCTGGCCTGATTATACGCATGTGTCTATATACGTTTAAGGTATTAAAAATTTATATAAAAAAATTTGTTTTTATTTTTCATTTCAAATCTCTTTTTCCCTCCACTCCCTCCCCTATCCATTTTGATACCTATTTTACATATGAAGTCATACATATATGTGTGTATGTATATATACATATGTATGTTTATGTAATAAAGTATAATATGTTCTTTTGTAAAGTAAGTATGTGATACAAACTTACATGAGATGCAACATAGTATAGGAAATAGAGAGCAGGTCTTGGAGTCAGGAGGATCTACGTCTGAGGAATCAGGAAGACCTGAGCTTGAATCATTGTTCTGACACATACTATCTGTATGATGAAGGAGAAAATTAATTAACTTCTAGTGCCCTAAACAACCCTCTAAGCCTGTCACTTAACAGATGAGTCACAGATGTATACTGGTGAAGTGGGTTCACACGCATGGGAGTTCCATTAAAATCATTTCCAGATAAAGTAAGGAAAAAAAATGCATGTAGAAAATAAAATATACTTAAAGTTTTGGTATTATGAAACAAAAACATAAAAGCATTTTTGCAAAGCACTTAATTATGAAGCAATATATTTTCAGATAGTTAATCCATTGTTGATGAGATCAAACATCTTTCATTTATTCACATGAGTTTCAGACCAATTTATTTAGAAACAAAACAAAACAACATTTTAAGGTCTCTTTTATGTCCATTAAATAAACTGAATCTTCTTTATATACTTTTTTTCTTGGAAATAATGTCATGTTTACCAAAAATATTAAAATACTGAATAGTTCAGTTTCTTAATTTTTCTCTCTGAGTCTATAGTTTTTGTGTTGGTTCTAATCTCTGAAACACATTCTTTCCCATACTTTAAAAAAAACTGTCTACATCACATGGAATGGAAGTTCACTCATTCTTCCTGAAATCCAATAAAAAAAATCTATTTTATAGAATAAGTGCCGTTATTGAAGTAGATAGTTGTCATTAACTCTAAATGTTATTTTTGTGAATGTTACACAATATTTAAATAGCATTTTAAAAAAGCATGAAGCTCAGCACTTTACATTTTAAGTGGAATGATGGACAGACATGCATTTACCATTTAAATTTAATTTTTTACATTTAGGATTTCTTTCTATTTTTCCATTTTCTTGTGAATTTAAATAGTGATAGAAATGTTTTCTTTTAACAATAAAGCTCAGAGGACACTAATTAGCTTAATTGGAGAAGGTTTGTTGAAAGAGGAGGCAAAATTGGCAGAGAATTTAAATTAGGAGAGACAGGAACTTTGGCAGCTAGGATGAAAGATGGAATGAGTTGCATCAGGCAGAAGGAAAACTCCTGGAAGCCTGGGCTACTCCATAAGAAGAAATAGCTCTGAAGGGTTGGGAACATAGCTTCCCAGCCCTGAACCCCAACTCTGAAAGCAGCTATCATTGGTAAGGGGGAAATTCTTTGTAACTTCTGTCAGTAGCTCAAGGAAATGGTCCCCTTTATTCTCAGACCAGGGAATCAGGAAACCCTCCTTCCATTGATTCAATTAATTAATCATTAATTCAATTGAGACATGGAGTAAATGAAAGGATCTCATTAAGAGAAAGATGAATGCCTACAAAAATAAAGTGTAAATCTTGAGAAGGTCAAGTTTACTTAGGAGTAGAGTTGTTCTTTCTTGGCCCCTATTTAACAATGGGAGGGCCCTCTTTAATCATATTCTGGCCTCCTTCCCTTAGTCCCAACCTGGGAGCAGAGGGGGCAGCAAATGCCAGGCCTTTAAAACCCATTTGTAGAATTTTCAGATTTGAGCTTCCTTCAGAGCAAAGAACCTGTTAAGTAGAAAGGAAGCATGTTTACATATCAATGCCACAGACATTCCACCTCCTTTTTACTACTGGGGAAGAAAAAAGAAGCTAAACAAAAACACTAAAGAAAATTGAGATACAGTGTAGGACTTAAGAGTTCTGAAGACCCTGGTTCCAATTCTGCCTCTGATATTTACCAACTGTGTGACCTTGGTGGTATAGGGAAAGAACACTGGCTCTGGAGTCAGGATTTGGTTTCTAGATTTGCCACTGATACTACCTATGGGACCTTGGGTAAATCACTTAAATTCCCCGTGCCTCAGTGTCCTCAATTGAAGGAGTTAGGCAAACTTTAAAGCATTTTATTGGTATCATCTGATCATAGAGCTAGAGCTAGAAAACAAGTCATTAAGTTCAACTTTCTTCTGTGACAGGTGAGGAAATTGAGGTTCAGAGAGGTTAAATGACCTGGCCAGGGTCACACAATAGTATCTTCAGGAAGATTCTGAACCTTGGTCTTCCTGACTCTAAGTCCAACACTTTATTCACTATACCAGGGAATTATTATTTCCCAGGATAGGAAGGTATTAAATAGCCTGGTAGTCCTAAAAATGGTCTGTCAAATGTATCAGAAACTTTGAGATTTGACCACTCTTTTGGGGGGAAATAATCTACATTTTGCTGCTTATCAAAGGGACCTCCCACTTCGTCATGTTCTATTTATCTTTGTATCTTATTTTAGTGCCTAGAATTGTTGCACATAGCAAGTTCATAAAAAATATTTGACAAATTGAACTGAATAGATTTTCAAATCAATCTACAAGCATTATTATATTATTACACACCAAGCACTATGGTCAAAAGCCTAGCTTTCAAAGCTTCCATGATTTGGACTGGTCTTCTCTGAATTATCTATAATTCATCTGTGTCTTCAAAAAAAATTTTAGAAACTTAATCAGTGGTGTTGAATAAATTAGAATAATTACCTTGCTTGTTTTAAATGTGACACCATTATTAATAGAACCTAACATAGCATTTATCTCTCTTTTTAACAGGATCTTATATTTTCATATTTAATTTATTAATCAGTCTAATCTTGATTCATGTTTGATTATTGCTTTGCTGGGGCTTGCATTCATTTTTTATGCACTTCAATGTTTTCTTATTTTATTATGAAGTACAAACACAAATCATTCCCTCCATTTCATTCTATGAATTCAATTTCATCAATTTGTCAGGACTGTACCAGGCACATGGTGGGCTATAGGTTGACGGTATTATGTAGCAGCATTTCAATTTCAGGCACTCTTTCATTGGTCAGGTGTTGATGGAAGTCTGACTGGTGATAGATTAGTGGAACTTCAGAGCTATGTTGGAGGGGATTCAGGAACAAGTGTGCCTACATTGCAGAATTTGGAAAAGATCATTTTCTACACAAAACCTTTCCTGATCCCCTTAAGTGCTAATGCCCTCCCTCTCTAACTACCTTGTAATTATTTTTATTTTCTCTCCCTCCTACTTCCCTCCATTAAAAAAATAGAAAAGGAAAAACAAAACCATTGCAATGAATGTTCAGAGTCAAGCAAACAAATTCTTATAGCAGACATGTCCAAAACATATATCTCAATTTGCACCCTGAATCCATTACCCTTCTCTTTCAGGAGGCTGCATCATCAATAGTCCTCTAGAATCATGGTTAGTCATTGCACTGATCAGAGTTCTTAAGTAAGTATTTCAAAGTTGTTTGTCTTTATAACATTACTGTTGTTATGTAAATTGTTCTCCTGGTTCTGCTCAATCCATTGTGCATCAGTTCATACAAGGCTTCCTAGGTTTTTCTGAAACTGTCCACTTCATTTCTTACAGTGCAATCGTATTCTATCACATTTGTATACCATAATTTGTTCAGCTGTTTCCAACTGATGGACACTCCATTACTTTCCAGTACTTTGCTACCACAAAAAGAGTTAATATAAATCTGTTTGTACATGGGGTCTCTTTCTTCCTTCTTTTGTCTCTTTGGGTTATAGGTCTGATAAACTACTTTGTATTTAAGTACTTTATATTTATTCTCTCTCTACACACACACATACACACATATATACATACACATATGAAATATGTGCAATCACATTCTGTTTTGCATAAATGTATGCATGTATGTGCATATATTTATGTGTGTGTACATATATGTGTATAGATATAGATATAGATGTGCAAAGAGATATATCCAGATACACATCTACATAAAGATATAGATATATCATTTTATTGTCTTCCACATTAGAATGTAAGTTTTTAGAGCCTATTTGGGGAAAATAACTCCATGGACAAGTGGGTTAGAAGGATGAAACTAGAGAGATACTATAAGAAAGTTCCTGCCAGTGGCTCAGTCTTACCATGTCCAACTGAAGACAGAAGCAAAGTCAGAACAGCTGTGAAGGTCACTTATGAACAATCAATTCCATGGGTCTGTATCTACAACTGAATTAATATCAAGGCCCAGACTGAGACAAACTATCTTTCTGTAGCTGTTAAATGATCAAGCTTGTTGACTAACGGGAAGCACCTCAGGATGTCTTTCCTGAGCTCACCACCTGAAAGTTCTCTCTCCCTCCAAAAATCACACTTTACATGTGTTTGGATTCCTTGTGAATAGATTAGGTTTTCTTTGTATGCCTAACACCTAACACAGCTCCTTTCATATAGTATGCACTTAATAAATGTTTACTGAATTGAATGATAAATAAGAAACTTTTCCTACTATAAACTATTAATCTTTTTTTCGTATTCTACTTTATCCCCCATACACTGTATATTCCCCTGTATTGCTCCATAGCAAATCCCTTTTAAATACCTAAAAGGCTGCTATCATAGGCACAGAGCTAGAGAAACACAACTGGAGAAGCATATAGGATGTGAACTTCCCAGGATCCATTTGCACTTACATCTGGGATCGGCTCTGGTTTATAATTAAGTGGAGTCAACAAGTATTTGTTAATGGACAACTATGTGTCAGGCATTGCACTAATCAGACCATCCCATCTCTTCTGAAGTTTCTGGTACAATGTGGTACTGAGTGTGCAGAAATAAACATCCTAGCTAAGGCTCTGGGAAAGCTTTTTCAATGGTTCACCTATGGTCATCTGCGACTTCTTACTGTTTTGCTTACTCTTTGGACCAACTGGAAAGGCAGTCAGGAAATTGCGTGGCGTGTCTGTTGTCTCTCAGCTATCTTCATATATGTCCCTATACGGCTTTGAAGATGAGTCATGGAGTACATTAAAAAAATAATAATGTAATGTCCTGCAGATCTGGTTTAAGAATCAGGCAATTCAGGGGACTTCCAGGGGCAGAGCCAAGATGGTGGCTGGAAAGCAGTGAGCGCCCCGCCGAGTCCCTCCAAAAACCTATAAAAATGGCTCTGAACCAATTCCAGAACTGCAGAACCCACAAAACAGCAGAGGGAAGCAGGGCTCCAGCCCAGGACAGCCTGGATGGTCTCTGGGTGAGGTCTATCCCACACGGAGCTGGGAGCTGGGAACTGGGAGCTGGGAGCTGGGAGCTGGGAGCGGTGCAGAGCAGGGCCCAGCATGAGCTGCTCGGACCAACCAGATCAGGAGCTGGGCAGAGCGGGCCCTAGCACCCTGAATCAGTGAGCTGCAGCAGTTACCAGACTTCTCAACCCACAAACACCAAAGACAGTGGAGAAGGTTAGTGGGAAAAGCTGCGGGAGTGGAAGGAGTTCACGGTTTGGCCACCGCCCCCGGGGCAGCAGAGGTGGGGCAGGTACAGCTGCTGTTGTTTCCACCCCAGGTCCACCTGGTGGGAGGAATTAAGTGGCAGATCAGAGCAGGAGTGTACAGCCTGCTGAAGATCTAAGCCCAGTCCGGGTTGGGGGTTCTTGGGGAATGAGGAGTGCTGGTGTGGCAGAGCTGGCGCATCCCCTCCAACCGTGGAACATAGAACTCTTCAGTCTACAAGCAGTCATACCCCGCTGAAAAACTCAAGGGTCAAGTTAGTTGGTTGGGAATATGGACAGGCAGTGAAAACACACCCAGATTCAGTCTCAGACTTTGGATTCTTTCTTTGTTGACAAAGAAGACCAAAACATACAGCTTAAAGAAGTCAACAAAGTGCAAAAGCCCACACCAAAAGCCTCCAAGAAAAACATGAACTGGTCCCAGGCCATGGAAGAGCTCAAAAAGGATTTGGAAAAGCAAGTTAGAGAAGTAGAGGAAAAATTGGGAAGAGAAATGAGAAGGATGCGAGAAAACCATGAAAAACAAGTCAATGACTTGCTAAAGGAGACCCAAACAAATACTGAAAAATACACTGAAAAAACAACACCTTAAAAAATAGACTAACTCAAATGGCAAAAGAGTTCCAAAAAGCCAATGAGGAGAAGAATGCCTTGAAAGGCAGAATTCGCCAAATGGAAAAGGAGGTCCAAAAGACCACTGAAGAAAATACTACCTTAAAAATTAGATTGAAGCAAGTGGAAGCTAGTGACTTTATGAGAAATCAAGATATTATAAAACAGAAATAAGGAATGAAAAAATGGAAGAAATGTGAAATATCTCATTGGAAAAACCACTGACCTGGAAAATAGATCCAGGAGACAGAATTTAAAAATTATTGGACTACCTGAAAGCCATGATCAAAAAAAGAGCCTAGATATCATCTTTCAAGAAATTATCAAGGAGAACTGCCCTGATATTCTAGAGCCACAGGGCAAAATAGAAATTGAAAGAATCCATCGATCGCCTCCTCAAATAGATCCAAAAAAGAAATCTCCTAGGAATATTGTCGCCAAATTCCAGAGCTCCCAGATCAAGGAGAAAATACTGCAAGCAGCCAGAAAGAAACAATTTGAGTATTGTGGAAACACAATCAGAATAATCCAAGATCTGGCAGCTTCTACATTAAGAGATCGAAAGGCTTGGAATATGATATTCCAGAGGTCAATGGAGCTAGGATTAAAACCTAGAATCACCTACCCAGCAAAACTGAGTATCATGCTCCAAGGCAAAATATGGACTTTCAATAAAATAGAGGACTTTCAAGCTTTCTCAGTGAAAAGACCAGAGCCGAATAGAAAATTTGACTTTCAAACACAAGAATCAAGAGAAGCATGAAAAGGTAAACAAGAAAGAGAAATCATAAGGGACTTACTAAAGTTGAACTGTTTTGTTTACATTCCTACATAGAAAGATGATATGTATGATTTATGAGACCTCAATATCATAGTAGCTGAAAGGAATATGCATATATATATATATATACACATATATATGTTTATGTGTATATATATATATATATATAAGTGAATGTGCATGTATGTATATATGTATGTGTATATATATAGAGAGAGAGAAAGAGAGAGAGTGGAAACAGGGTGAGTTGAAGATGAAGGGAAGATATCTAAAAGAAATAAAATCAAATTAAGGGATGAGAGAGGAATATATTGAGAGAGGGAGATAGGGAGAAATAGAATGGGGTGGATTATCTCACATAAAGGTGGCAAGAGGAAGCAGTTCTGCAGGAGGAGGGGAGAGAGCAGGTGAAGGGGGAATGAGTGAATCTTGCTCTCATCAAATTTGGCCTGAGGAGGGAATACCATATATACTCAATTGGGTATCTTACCCCACAGGAAAGAAGAGGGAAGAAGATAAAAAAAGGAGGGGATGATGGAGGGGAGGGCAGATGGGGGTGGAGGGAATCAAAAACAAACACTTTTGAAAGGTGACAGGGTCAAGGGAGAAAATTCAATAAAGGGGGATGGGTTGGGAAGGAGCAAAATAAAGTTAGTCTTTCACAACATGAGTATTGTGGAAGGGTTATACATAATGATACACATGTGGCCTATGTTGAATTACTTGACTTCTTAGGGAGGGTGGGTGGGAAGGGAAGAGGGGAGAGAATTTGGAACTCAAAGTTTTAAAAACAGATGTTCAAAAACAAACAAAAAAAAGTTTTTGTATGCAACTAGAAAATAAGATACCCAGGCAATGGGGCGTAGAAATTTACCTTGCCCTACAAGAAAGGAAGGGAAAAGGGGATGGGAGGGGAGTGGGGTGACAGAAGGGAGAGCTGACTGGGGAACAAGGCAACCAGAATATACGTCATCTTGGAGTGGGGGGGAGGGTAGAAATGGGGAGAAAATTTGTAATTCAAACGCTTGTGAAAATCAATGCTGAAAACTAAATATGTTAAATAAATTTAAAAAACAAAAAGAATCAGGCAGTTCTATGTGTTATTAACAGTGATGATAAGCCTATGTTTACTACTTCCAAGTGAATCTTAACCTGTTTATTACATCTGTATAGCATACTTTAAAGTTTTGGACCGACCTAGAAGAGTTGAGTTGTTATAAATTCAGGCCATGGATAATCCTAATAGCATTATTACTCTTTGTTGCTTTTTGCTACCCTAGGCTCTGAAAAGGTGCAAATAAGAATCTTTCACAAACTCCATGGAATGAGCCAGATTTTCCCTATATCCTTTTCATTTTCTTCACTCCTTCAACCAAGTAAAATGCTCAAAGAACCCAAAGTATAGTTTTGCATATGAATGCAACAGATAACATTTTGTTTCTCCAGTAATTTAAAATACTAAAAAGTCCAAACCAAGATCAAGAAGTGGTGAATTGGCTAGGTATCACCAGTCTGCATCAGATATGAGTTATTCTGTGTAGATGGGAAATCCTAGAAGTCATTTTGCTGATTCCTATAAAGTAAACCCATATGTTGTACTTCACAGGACACTAGGTGGTATTGGACTTCGGAACTTAACAGACCAGATAAGAACCCCTTTCACAGAGAGAAACAGGAACTATCATTAGTCTTACCATACACAATTTGGTCATTTGTGACTTTAAATAGTCATCAACAAATTTGGCTTCAAAGACATGATTTTTATGCCGGTTTCCCATTTAGAAGGAACTTCCTGTTGAATGATGGAAAGAGTGGACTGGTTAATTTCACCACCTCTCCTTTATGATCATAGGTCTAATGAGATAACCTGATAAATTAACATCAGAGAAGCAAAATCTCTAATTCCTAATAGATTCTCTCAGGGCCCTTTCTCCCACAGACCCTCAAACTCTAGCAAAGTGGCACAAACAGAACAATCCACTTGTATTCTAAGATCTACTCAGCAATTTCCTTGCTGCTTCTGAAGTCTTTGCCAGCACAGCCTGCCCCTGCCCCAAACCCACCATTCTTTGGCAACAAGTAACAGAACTCATCCTTGCCCATCACCATCTCCACTTCATGTGTAGAGGAGGTGGAAGTACAGGGAAGCAGAAGCTGCTTTTGCCTGGGGCAGCAGCCTCTGTGGCGGTTGTGTGAAAATCAGATTCTAATCTAAGTTCTCTTCTAGCTCTTAGTCCTATTATAGCCCTACATGGGGCCCATGGGCTACTGGGAAAACTTTATGACACCCAGGGGCTTCATTATGATCCTTTAAAAAAATCTATGGTAGTTAAAATGTTTGGAAAAAGAAAAATTAGAAGTGCAAAGAGGGTGGCAGGGATTCTGAGGGAAAGGGCTCAGGTTGTTATCATTGGTGAAGATTTTTATCCCTCTTCTGGTACAAAGTGAGCAGTATTATCCAAACACACTCATCGATCATAATTTTAAAAGTTTAGGAGTGAGGCTGAGATTGTTCTCAAAGTTATCAGCTATTAAACTAAGAAACGTTGATGATTCCACTCATAAAAAGAGCCCTGCCATGAATTTTAAAACATCTTTCTGAAGGCAGATGTTCCTTGAGAGCAGAGACTTTTTTTTTAAACTTTCTTTGTCTCTCTAGCTCTTATGGCAAAGAGTAAGCTTTTAATAAATGCTTAGTGACTTGACTTGAGATATTAATTCCTGGTTATTGAGGTCCTTACCAAAAAAAATAATAACAATATTCGACAGGGGAAATATATTTAGAGAGCTTTGGAGTATGTATGAAGGACATAATTCAAAAGGACAAAGAAAGGAAAACAAGAAATCTATTTATTCTTTAGATCCCGACAGTTGTATGCATACATAAAATGGTCAAAAATATTTATTGAATAACCATGAGATAAGATCCTTCAATTTTGGAGGAGAGACATCAATCAGTCAATCAAGTAAGTAATCATGAGACATTAAGTGAGTGTTAGCTAGGTGCCAGATACCGTCTTCACTAGCAAAAAACAAACCGGCAATAAAAAGCAGGGTGCCCGGCTATTGGGTCAGGTCTGAAAAACCGGTGTAGGAATGCAATGAAATATTATTGTGCAGCAAAAAATGAAGAATTTAGACCAACATAGATTGCATCATGTGATACAAAATGAAATAAATAGAACCAGAAGAATGATACACAATGATAACAATGTTAAGGAACATACCACTAAAAGGAAGGCCAAACTATTAAGTAATTGCAAGAGAAAAGACAAGTGAATATGCATCCCCCCTTTAGTGCACATGCACCCAAACATGTGCGTGCACACACACACACACACACACACACACACACACACACAAAATGTATATACATCATCAGATGAAGTCACCATATTAGGGTTTGTTTGGGGCTTTTTGTTTGTTTGGAGCCGGACAATGCTTAGCTCTTGCTTTCAAAGGGAGGGTGGGGTGAGGGGCATTCCCTGAAGTGGCTGTAATTTTAAAATGAAGAACACTGATAAAACCTATTTTAAAATGCAAACAATTTTAAAAGAAAGAAATGAAAATATTTTGAATTTTAACATTAATATTATTGTGACCATAAGCATCACTGTTGAAACAATTTCAAGTGTAAAACAAAGATACAATCACATATATATATATATATATATATATATATATACACACACATATGGTTAACTAATAACTAATTTTATTTATAACTAATAAAACAATAATATTTTTCATAACCTATAAAACTTGATGGAAGGCTGCATAGTACAAAGGAAAGCATGCTGGATTTGGAGCAAAAGACCTGGATTCATGTCCAAGTTCTGCTACTCATAACATGGCTGACGTTGAGTAATTTACTTAACTTCTCTTAGTTTGCTCATCTCAAATGAGGTAAAATGGGAATGGAGCGGGGTGAGGAACTAGATGACATCTAAGGTTCTTTCTAGTTTGAAATCTGTAATCCTATGTTAATTTTTCAGGAATCTGAACTACATACCAATACATCATTAGTACTCAGAGCTATATCAACAATTTCATTGCCGAGGTCAAGCAGCAGTACATACCTCTGCCAATCAATTTGACAAATCATGATATGAAATTAATACAAAAAGTAACTAAGACAAATTCAGTTGAGCAGGAGGAACAATGAATTACTATTGTACTAAATTACTGTAGTAATACTGAGGAGGGGAAAAAAAGATCCCCATGATCACAAAGCCTGGTTCTCCTTGTGCACTTAAATGAAAATGTGTTAAGTTTGTGCACCCTCTAAACTTACATTCTCTAAAGGCAAAGTATAATTGCCCCAACCTAATTACAGCTATGTTGATGTTACTTGCATAGAATACCCAGTAGGACTTGCAGCTGTGTTTACAAATGCCTATGTGTCCTCAGAGAGGATTCTCACATGTGGAGCAAGCTGCCATAGCACTGGTCTGTATTCTTTTTTATAATTTAGGATGTGACACACAGTGGCTATTTCAACTATTCCTCTTCTCCCAACATATACAGACACAGATTATAATTTTCTGACATCTCAGAGGAAAACAACCATCACCAGGCAAGGAGACACTCCTTGGAAGCCAGGATCTGCTTATCCATATAGATTTCCAGTTGGTTTCCTCCATTTCTTATTGCTATGTACTTATATCCTTCAGCTACCTTGTCCTAACACAAAATGAATATCTTTTTTATATCCCTTTCCTAGGGAAAAATTTCTGCCTTCCAAGCACATAAGAAGTGAAACTTGTTCAAATGATCTCATTTTGTCAAATGAGATAAAATGAGATAATACTTATAAAAAGCACTTAGCACAGTGCCTGACACATAGTAGGTACTATATAAATGCTTATTTCCTTCCTGCTTCCCATTCTAAAGAAAATAGGGAACTGAAACTGAGTGACTGAGGCTTTGCCCCAGGCCACAGTTATAGAGTTTACAACCAGAAGAATAGAATATTTCTGTTGACAAGTTGGCATTACAATTTCACAAAAGCATCTTGCATCACTGTGGTATTCACAAGTAAAATGCTGTTAACTTCACAGTGCCTATATTGCATGCAGAATCATAACTCTTTCAATAGAAACATCTTTCATAAAATGTATATGAATGATTACTTGGAAAAGGAAACACTATATCCACATATTTTATTTCTCTTTTCTAAGCTAAAATGAATGAACTTCTGACTGGATTCATGAAGCATGGAAACGGGGAGTTGAAATTCAAACTATATTAGATGCTTCGTAAGTAAGCATCTCAATGCCTCCAATCACCACCAGATGAACTATATACCCTGTTCCCTCCACTGAAAGAACAGGCAAATATAAGTCCTGCATTGTATCCAGTGATCCTTGAGGAACAAGGAAGAATAGAAGATGGGCTGTGGGACGGGAGCTAAAAATGTTCCATACAATGAGCCATGGTTCACTAATTTGTCAGTGAACTTATATCGACCATGACAAATTGTGTACAAACCCTTTGCTTAAGGTCAAACTTGTTTTGACATCTAGTTTATTTGAACTTTGTCCCCTAGCTTTGGGACCATATTTTCCCTAGGCAGTCTTATGTTCTTGGTCCTAGTTGCTTGGTATGTTTCACCTGTAATGGATGCTCTATATGATATACCCCTTGCTTTCGAACCCTTACAAGTTGATCCTTTACTGCTATACCCTTCTTGCCCCCATTTAAACCAACTTATTGGCAGTCAAACTCATGCCATAGAGAGCTCTTGGCAATCCCATCCTTACCCCAATTTTTGCACAGGACAAAAGGATAATATAAAATTAAGTTGGAAGGCATTCAATGGAGGGCAGTCAAAATGATAGGAGGACTATAAACCATGTAATAAAAGAATCATTTAAAGGAATTGGGCATGTTTAGCCTGAAGAAGAAAACACAAGGCAAATATGACAGTAGTCTTCAAATGTTTGAAGAGTTGTCCTCCAAAAGAGAGATTCAACTTGTTCTACTTGAGCCTGGAGGATAGAACCAGGACCAACAAGCAAAAGGTACATGGAGGTAAGTTTTGCATTAAAATAAAAGTTTCTTAAAATAAGCTAATTAGATCCTTAGATGGCTCTGTAATTTCACTGCTGTGTGCAGTCTCTGAACTGATGGTTAGAAATTTTCTGCTTAGCCAGACTTAATAATATTGTAGTATCCACTAATGTCAATCAATAAATGGACAACATATATTTATTAAGTATTTCCTACGTACCAAGAACTATATTAGACAAGAACTGGGAATATAAATACAAAGAAAAAAAAACATTCTCTACCTGAAAGAAGCTTACATTCTATTGGGAAGATAATAAGTATGTATTTAATATAGATAGCATAAATACAGTCTTTCTTTTTTAAATCAATTTTTTTCACAAAACCAGTTCATAATTTTATTTATTAGTTTAATGGTCTATTTACTTTCAATTTTACTAATCTTTCCTATGATTTTTAAGAATTTCTATTGTGGTGTTTAATTGGGCATTTAAGATTTCTTCTTTTTCTAGTTTTTTTTAGTTGCATGCCCAATTCACCAAACTACTCTTTCTCTCTTTTATTGATGTATACACTTAAAGATATAAATTTTCCCCTAAATACTGTTCTGGCTGTATCCCACAAATTTTGGTATGCTGTCTCATTGTTGTCATTGTCTTTAATGAAATTATTGATTGTTTCAATGATTTGTTCTTTGAACTATTCATTTTTAAAGATTATTTTGTTTCTAATTATTTAAAATCTGTGCTTTAAAGGCCCTTTATTGAATGCAACTTTTATTGCATTATGGTCTAGAAAAGGTACATTTAACATTTCTGCTTTTCTGCATTTGTTTGTGAGGTTTTAAGCCCTACTATATGGTCAATTTTTTATGAAGGTGCCATATGAACCTGAGAAATGGGTATATTCCTTTCTATTCCCACTCAATATTCACCAGAGGTCTTTCATATCTACCTTTCTAAAATTCTATTCAATAAACATAGCTAGTAAAAACAAATATGTTAAATACTAAGTAGTTTAGGAGATTACATTACCAACATTACCAGTTGGGGACATCAGGACAGGTTAAAATGGTACTCAAAAAATAGCCTCATGGGAAAAGAGGGAGTTAGAAGTCAAGGGAGAAAGGGAGTATATTCAAGGTATGTCATATGGCTAGGGCAAAGGCAGAGAGATGAGAGATTGGGTGTTTTGTATAAGCAACAGAGAGAAGCTCACATTAGATTGTGGAGTATAGATGGTAGAGAAATGTACAATGAGGCTAGAAAGTTTGAGGTGGGTCAAATTGTAAGGAGCTTTAAATTCTAAACCATGGAGTTTATATTTTATTCTAGAGACAACAGCAGGCAACAGAGATGATTAAGTAGGAGAGTAATTTGGTTAAATTTGAGCTTAAAGAAAATTATTTTGTAAACTGTGTATTAGATGGACAGGAGTGGGGAGAAATTTAAGGCATGGGGAATAATTAGGAGGATGTTGAAATAATATAGGTGAAAGGTAATGAGTGCCTGAATTAAAATGGCAGCTGTGTTCATGGAGAAAAGAGGTTAGATGAAAGATATATTGTAGAGATAGAAGTATCAAGATTTGATAACTAATTGGATAGGTGGGGTGAGAGAAAGTAAGGAGACAAGAATAAAGTCAAGGTTACAAACCTGGGAGACTGGAAGGACAATAGTGTCTTCAACAAAAAATAAATAAGTTTAAAAGAGGGGTAGAGTTTGAGGGTTTGTTATAAATCAGCAAAGGAAACTGAGAGGGTGTATTTAGATAGGTAGGAGAAAAATCAGGAGAGAACAGTTATATCATTAAGGCAGAATTCATGACTTCCAAAGATAACCATGAATATGCCTGAATGGTCCAGAATCTCAGGACATAAGGAATTCTCTAAGTAGAAGGCAGAGGAGTTAAAGCATTTATTGAAACTCAAAAGTAGCAGACCCACAGACCAGTGTCCCCAGTTCAACATTCTGGCAAGAACCTTCCAAAACCAGTATGCCCATCTCACAATAGTGACCAGGAAGCCACAGAAAAACATTATGGCAGCAAGCCAAGCCATACTGGTGCTTCCCCACCTCCAACGCCAGGGCCCTCCAGCAAGAAGACGACCCCACTGGCCTCAAGCCCCGGCTCAGCACTCTCTGGTCTCCACGAGGGTCAGTCCTGCTTTTTGTAGTGCCTGCTGCCATCACTGCCACTGCTTCCGCTGCAATCTCCAAGCTGTGTTCCAGATGGCTGACTGCTTCCTCTCTCCTTCAGCTATTAACTGCTCTCACCAACTGCCTCACCAACTGCCTCTTAGCTCTGCTTCAACCGTTCAGCAAACTCCTTCCACCACAGGCTTCATGTCATCACATGGACCAGAACTCAGATGCCTACCACTGGCCCCAGTCCTAGCCACTCCCCCCAGGACCCTGAGAGCCCTGCCCCCAAAGCCCACTCAAATGGGTGGGAAAGATCTTCCCATTCACTGATTGCCTTTACAACAGTGTGACAAAAACACTGGAAAAGAGTATCTAGAAGGAAAGGATGGTCAGCAGTGTCAAATACAGAATATAGGTCAAAAAGGATTGGAACTGAGAAAAGACCACCAGATTTGGCAATTAAGAGACCATGGGTAACTGGAGAGCAGTTTCAATTTGGTGATGAAGTTGGAAGCTGATTACATGGAGTTGGAGAGTAAGTGAGAGAAGGCAAAACGAAGGCAACTTTTTCAAGGAGTTTCACTAAAAAAGGAAGGAGGATTAATTATAGGATGATATCCTCAGGGAATGGCAGGGGCTGTTTAAAGTTTATTGTTTGTTTTTGATTTTGTTTTAAGAATAGAGAAAACTTGGACGTGTTTGAAGGCAGTAGGGAAGGAACCAGTAGAGAAAGAAACATTGAAAATTTAATATAAAGGAAAAGATTGAGGATATAATTAAACCTATCTCACAAGACTGTTGTGAAGATCAAATGTGATGTGTACAAAAGCTCTTTGCAAATCTTAAAGCACTATAGAAATATTAACTATTACTATTATCATTTTTATGAAATGGCTTTGCTACCAGAATTCCAGTTTGTCCATTGAAGTGAATGTCATAGAAATAAAAGTATAATAGTAAAACATAACACTATTAAAATTTTAATAACAAATGCTAATTGTGATATGCTACATCAGTGATCTCCTTGATGTGGATATTCTCCCTATTGTTGTGGCCATCCATGCCTCATCAACCTGTGTGACTCTCATCTATGTCTTTCTACCAATCCTCAGCAGAAGATGAATTACCTGATTGACTGGAAGTATTTTTCTAGATCTTTTTACATTTCACAGATCCTTTGAAATAATGAAACCCCTTAGCTTAGCAAGTAATAATAATAAAAATGTCATAAGATTTTGCATCAGATCACACATTAAGACAGAAGTAAGGAAACAGCAGATCATTACTGAATCATTTTCAATTCTCTGAGATCTGTCCACGTAGATTAAGCCAGCCTGGCCTCCACACCAACAGAAACGTCTGCACGGTTCATGTGATGGGACAAGATAAACTTTTCTATCATATAGTCAATCATATAGTCACACAATATGTGTGTGTGTATGTATATGTATATATGTGTGTGTGTGTGTGTATATATATATATATATATATATATATATATATATATATATATGAGTAAGGCAAGATTCATGATCTCGAAGATGAGTATGAACATGCCTGTCTGGTTCAGAATTGCAAAGTATAAGAGATTCTCTAGGTAGAAGGCAGGGGAAGTATAGCATTTATTTAGACACCAGAAGAATAAATCCCAAAACCAATAACTCCAACCTGACATAGCAATAATTGTGTTCCAAAACCGGTAAGTCCACCTCAATGGAACAACAAGGAAATTATAACACAGTATTACAGCAAAGAACCAAGTTATCCTGTAACTTTCCCCTCTACTGGGACCTTCCCGTAAACACTCACGAATCCCAACTATCTGCTTGCCTGCATTCTCTCCTCCCTCAGTTCTCTGGTCTCTGCAGATCCCTGGTCTCCACTCTCCGCTCTATACTGTCTCCATAGCTCTCTGATTTTTGTAGCTTGCTAGTCTGCAGATTCTTCTCCTTGGGCTGAATTCTGACCTTAATGGCTTCCTTCTGGGTATATACACTCTTCTTAGGGCCCGAGGGCCTTACACCCAGTAAGGGGCTTAGCACTTAGTAAGTAAAGGGTATAGGCCTGCCTCCAATCAAGTCTCCCTTAACTAGCCCCATCTGAGGCCAATTGAATTTACAGGAAAGATCTTTAATCACTGACTGGCAACCCAATGTTGAATGATAAATCATTAGAGAAGATCCTCCATATTGCAGTGTAAGCCTGGCTCTCCTTACCCCTCACCCCCCAGCTCCTGACTCTTTGGCTTGGAATAAAGAATCAGATGTTCCTTTCTGGCTAGGAGACTGAGAAGCCCCAAATAATGCACCTCTCAGACATTCCTCTCTGACTGATAGGCCTGAACAAAGGATAGAATACACTTCCACTAGGAGACAGATAGGTCCTGAACGAAGAACAGGAAATATTTCTGAAGCTGCTTTTTGAGGACCTAGCCAGTTCTCAAAAACAAAAAGACTGACAGGATCTTCCCCTCCCGAGGGAAGTGACTACACTCTCTGGCAGAGAACATCCGTGACTGTTAGCAGTGAGTCTCCCCTCTCTGGCGGGGAAAACTTTCTTTGTTCGGGGTCTTATAAAAGTCACCACATGGGACAGTCACATTGGAACCTCACCCATGGGGAGGACGTTTTGCCTGGGGCTATGCTCAGAAGGGACTCACCAAGGTGGCTGTAAAAATGGGGTTTTCCAGCTTAGGAAAAGCCTTGGTGTAGGTGGTGAGTGTATGTATGTTGTATGCTGTGTGTGTGTCCTTTGTCGGTGTCTCTGTGTTTGTAGAGAAGAGAGGGATTCCCCAGCTTGGAGAAACCTAGGGCGAGAGGTTTGCCTCTGAACAGGTGTTGCCTCTGTGTGTCTGTGTCTGTCTTTGTCACTGTGTTAACTGTGTAGTAGGAATTGTTAAATAATGTGGTTGCGGAGTTAATAGAGTATTTCCCCTGTCTTTCAATAAAAAAACTTTGTTCTCTTGGGAGCGTGCCTTCTTGCCAGCACGAATCCGAATCCGAACCTAACCTAGCTTAAACGAACAAATGTATATACACACATATACATACATATATACATACGTACACACATGTATATTATATGGAGAGACAGAGAAAGACAGAGAGACAGAAAGTGATTGAATGTTTAAAAGAAAGATGGGAAACACTAAATGATTCTTACTAAAGATCAGTCTGTTAGTCTGGGAAGGGGATATCATGATGAGATAGAGATCTGGAGAAGGAGAAAGACCTCAAAGTTCATCTAATCCAGCCTCCCATCTCACAGACAAGGAACCTGAGGTCCCAGGAGGTTAAATACCTTGTTTAAGGTTATTTAGGTATTAACCAGAGGGCACAGTAGATAGAGTGCTGAACTTGGAGTCAGAAAGGCTCAATTCAAATCTTGCCTCAGATAAGCTATGTGACCCTGGGCAAACCACTTAACTTCAGTCTCAGTTTCCCTATCTGTAAAAAAAAAATGGGGATAATAATAGCACCTACCTCACAAGATTGTTCTGGGAACCAGTGAGATAATATATGTAAAAGTCCCTCAGAAACCTTAAAGAGCTATATCTATATTAGCAACAAGTACTATTATTACTACTACTACTACAGACAGTTCTCAATGCAAGTGGACTGTTCTGCAGACCTGTTCCCACCCCCCACCCCAGCCTCCTCCAGTGTTCTAAAGGTGGCAGCCTGAGCAGCTGCATTGCCTGGGTTCCCCTCTCCAGTTGGATTTGTCTAAAGTGAATTTAAGTAAAGTGAAAACTGTCTGTATTTTAAACTCGGGCCCTTTGACCCCAAAGTCAGTGCTCTTGGGAGCAGGGCAGAATAAAACATTTGGCCTTAAGTCAGCTTCACTCACATTTGCCCCGGGTATTTCTGATCCAGTCTAGAAACTTGACCTTGATTTTTGACTGATTTCTTTGCTTTGGTTTGAATGTTCTTGATTCCATGCTGCCCCACAACTCATATTATTAATTCTGTCTTAACAGTTCATCAGAAAGGGTTGGAGCCCTTTGCCCTAATTCTCAGATTGCTGCAAAAACTAATATCTCTCTCCATAGAGACAACCTACTTATATTGTTTCTGTGTATGTATTTGTTTATTTATTATAATTTACCAAAAGGATACTGAATTAAGACTACAAAGTGATTTGTGTACCCATGATCATACACAGAGGCAGCTCATTATAGTAGGTAGTCAGAGTCAGGTAGACCTGAGTTCAAATCTTAGCTTTGATATGTACTGGCATGTGACTCTGGGCAAGTAATTTGACCTCTACCCCAGGTAACTCTATGACTATAAATTGCAGAGCATTTCTATATAGGCATTGGTAAGGGGGAGTTTCCTTACCAGTAGTTCCTTATACCAAAGAAATCACAAATTCTATCCAAAGTGGGGAAGAAAATCCCAGTCAACAAACCCATCCATTACAGCCTCCTGGTTTGCAGTTGCTATTTTTCTTTTAATATTATACTCTTAAGATGAGTTTGGATTGCTTTGAAAAGAATATAACATTAATGGTGAGTATGTAGGCAAGATCAGTTTGAGAAATGTTCTTCCAGCATAGAAATCAAGACATCTGCTGAAATCTGCATCAATCAGTGGGACCAGAGGTAAATAAAGAAAGATAATCCATTATAAGCAGACATTTTGGGAACTGGGCTTATAGATCTCAAAAACAGTTATCTTCGAGGGCAGAGCCAAGATGGCCGCATGAAGGCAGCGTCTTACCGGAGCTCTCTCACAAGGTCTGTCAGATTCCTATAAAAAAGTGAATTTGAGCAGATTTGAGAGAGCCAGAAACCGTGAGCAGTCTGCGTGGGGCAAATTTCTGAGCCGGGAGAGTCTGAAAGGCCGAAGGCACGAATCTGTAGGCTCAGAGAGGGCTTGACATGGGGAGTTGCTCCAGACCAAAGCGGAAGTGACCAGCCGGGAAATCCAAGTGGGAGACAGGCTGGGAGAAAGCTGGGCGCCCAAGACTGGCAGAGATCCCCAGGCCTCCTGACACAGGACGGCAGTCTGTGGAAGTGAGGAGAGGCAGCTCAACGCCACTGGCGGGGAAAACACCTACTCCTGAGGCTTGCAGCCTGAAGGAAGGAAACGAATCCAGGAGACATAATGGCCAGATAAACGGCTCTAATCCCTGGCCCCCTCACCCAGAGAATTCCTCAGGGAAAAAAAAAGAAAGCTGGAACAGAGGAGAAAGAAGTGGGGCTTCAGTGGTCAAATAGTAGAAGTTCATTAGTCCCAGAGGGGCAGAGTTGGCAGTGGTCAACACCAGGAGTCCAGATGTAATCTTGCTCCCCCAGGGGAAGTGCCAGACATCAGCTCAAACACCAAACAGCTGAGACCATTGCTGAAGAGCAATAGTGCTGGAGAGCACCCATAGGGAGTGAGACATCAGGGAGCCAGACCCCTTGCCCACACCTCAGGAAACTGAAGGCTATAATTCTAGACTCACAATCCCCAGAATAAGAAAGCTGGGACAGAGATCCCTGAGCTCCAAAGGCAGAAATTTGTTGTAAAGCCAGGAAAAGGCAAACCAACAAACATGAAGAAGAACACAACAAAAAAACCGAGGACAATAGATTCTTTTTATGGAGACAGGCAAGATCAAAATACCAATATGGAAGAGGACAGCAATGACACTGTAGATACATCAGATACCTCAAAAGGTAATGTGAACTGGTCTCCAACCCAAAAAGCACTGCTGGAAGAGCTAAAGGAGGATTTTAAAAACCAAATTAGGGAGCTAAAAGAAAATATGGAAAAAAGATTGGTGAAATGGCTACAGAGATTCAGAATCTAGAGAGAGAAAATGACACCCTGAGAGGCAAAATCAACCAATTGGAAAAGGAGACTCAAAAGCAAAATGAAAACACTAACTCATTAAAAATTAGAGTTGAGCAAGTGGAAGCTAATGAATCTATGAGGCACCAAGAAGTAGTAAAACAAAATGTAAAGAATGAAAAAATAGAAAAAAATGTGAAACATCTGATTGGGAAAACAACTGACCTGGAAAATAGATCCAGGAGAGACAATTTAAGAGTTATTGGTTGACCGGAAATCCATGATGAAAAAAAGAGCCTTGACAGTATCTTCAAAGAAATTATCAAAAACAACTGCCCAGAGGTCCTAGAACCAGAGGGCAAAATAGTCATTGAAAGAATTTACCGATCACCCCCTGAAAGAGATCCCAAACTGAAAACACCAAGAAATATTATAGCCAAATTTCAGAACTATAAACTAAAGGAGAAAATACTGCAAGCAGCCAAAAAGAAGCAATTCAAATATCGTGGAACTACAGTAAGGATCATGCAGGATCTCTCAGCTTCCACATTAAAAGACAGGAGAAATTGGAATATAATATTCTGAAGGGCAAAAGAGCTGGGACTACAACCAAGGATCAACTACCCAGCAAAACTAAGCATAATTTTTCAGGCAAGGCGATGAACATTCAATGAAATAAGGGAATTCCAGACCTTCCTGATGCAAAGGCCAGAACTCAATGGAAAATTTGATCTCCAAATACAAAACTCAAGAGAGACATAAAAAGGTAACCAGGGGGGAAAACCCCCACAAACCTTATTAGCCAATAAGGGCAGGTTGTTTGCATCTTTCTGTGGGAGTATATCATCATATGTATGTTTTATATATATATATATATATATATATATATATATATATATATATATATATATATATACATATATATGTCAGTCTTGAGAATGGTACAGCTATTATGACAATTGAAAGGGATACACATAGATTGTGAATGCCTGTATAAATTAACTGATGTAAAGATAAAAAACATAAGTAAGAGATGTAAAGGGAGGGCTATGAGAGAAGAGGTAAGGAGGTAGTAGAAAAGGGTAAATTACACCAAACGAAGAGGCACAAAAACATATTATAGTAGAGGGAAAGAAGGGAGGGAGAAGAGCTGTATTTGAGCATCACTGTCATCTGATCTGGTTCAAGAGGGGAATAATATACCCTGATAAGTTTAGAACTCTAACTTGACCTACAGGAAGTAGGAGGGGAAGGGGGGAAAAAGGGAGGGGAGAAGTAGCAAGTGGGAAACAGTAAGATAAGGGAGGGGAATAAAGAGGGAGGGTAAACTGAGGAAGGTGGCGGTCAAAAGCGAAACTTTGTTGAGGAGGAGGAGGGAAAAGGGAGAAATAAAAGCATAAACAGGGGGAAATAGGATGGAGAAAAAGACACATATAGAAATCATAACTCTGAACATGAAGGGGATGAATTCTCTCATAAAACAGAAACGGATATGGATTAAAAACCATAATCCTACAATATGCTGTTTACAAGAAACACATTTGAAACAGGGGGATATACACAGGGTGAAGGTAAAAGGCTGGAGTAAAATATATTGCACCTCAGCTAAAGTAAAAAAAGGAGGTGTAGCAATCCTAATCTCAGACAAAGCAAAAGTAAAGATAGATTTAATTAAAAGAGATAAGGAAGGGCATTATATCCTGCTAAAAGACACCATAAAAAATGAAGCCATATCATTGTTTAACATATATGCACCAAGTGGTAAGGCACACAAATTCTTAGAGGAGAGGTTAAGGGAGTTACAGGAAGAAATAGACAGCAAAACTATAATATAAAATAATATAATTATTTTACGGAGCTGGACAAAATTATAACAAAATTCATCTGGAAAAACAAGAGGTCTAGAATATCTAGGGTATTAACGAAAACAAATGCAAGAAAAGGTGGCCTAGCCATACCAGATACTAAACTGTACTACAGAGCAGCAGTCATCAAAACTACCTGGTACTGGCTAAGAAACAGAGGTGTGGATCAGTGGAATAGGATAGGAATACAAGATGGAGAAGTCAACAACTATAGCAATCTGCTCTTTGATAAACCCAAAGAGGCCAGCTTCTAGGCCAATAATTCACTATTTCACAAAAACTGTTGGGAAAATTGGAAAATGGTAGGACAGAAACTGGGCATAGACCAATATCTTACACCATATACCAAAATAAAGTCAAAATGGGTTCATGATTTAGGAGTAAAGGCTGATACTATAAGTAATTTGAGAGAGCAAGGAATAGTTTACTTATCAGATTTCTGGAAAAGAAAAGAATTCATGACCCAACAAGAGATAGAGAACATTAAAAATGCAAAATGGATAATTTTGATTATGTTAAATTGAAATGTTTTTGTACAAAAAAAGCCAATGCAACAAAAGTTAGGAGGGAAGCAGAAAATTGGGAGAAAATCTTTACAACTAGTATCTCTGATAAAGGCCTCATTTCTAAAATATACAGGGAACTGAGCCAAATATATAGGAATACAAGCCATTCCCCAATTGAGAAATGGTCAAAGGATGTGAACAGGCAGTTTTCAGAGGAAGAAATTAAAGATATCTATAGGCATATGAAAAAATGCTCTAAATCACTACTGATTAGAGAAATGCAAATCAAAACAGCTCTTAGGTACCACATCTCTTCTGTCAGATTGGCTAAAATAACAAAACAGGAAAATGATAAATGCTGGAGAGGATGTGGGAAAATTGGAACATTGTTGTATTGCTGGTGGAGTTGTGAGATGATCCAGCCATTTTGGAACTATGCCCAAAGGGCCACAGGAATGTTCATACCCTTTGACCCAGCAATACCACTTCTAGGGTTGTATCCCAAAGAAATCACACAAGCGGGAAAAGGACCCATATGTACAAAGATATTTATAGTGGCTCTTTTTGTGGTAGCCAAGAATTGGAAATCAAAGGGATGCCCATCAATTGGGGAATGGCTGAACAAGCTGTGGTATATGAAGGTAATGGAATACTATTGTGCCATAAGAAATGGGGATGATACGGACTTCATAACTACCTGGAAAAACCTACACAACATAATGCTGAGTGAGTGGAGCAGAGCCAGGAGAACACTGTACACAACCACAGATATATGGATTTCATGAGGACCAACCCTGACAGACTTCGCTCTTCTCAGCAACACAAGGTGCAGGCACAACTCCAAAGGACTTACAATGGAGAATGCTATCTACATCCAGAGAAAGAACTATGAAGTTTGAATGCAGATTGAGGCATTCCCATTCCTGGAGTCTGACCTTATGCCAGTCCCCCAGTCACCCCAGTCCCATCAAGATCCTTCCTCTG
This sequence comes from Trichosurus vulpecula, assembly GCF_011100635.1. Lineage (NCBI taxonomy): Eukaryota > Metazoa > Chordata > Mammalia > Diprotodontia > Phalangeridae > Trichosurus > Trichosurus vulpecula. The sequence continues at coordinate 187,130,523 of NC_050578.1, forward strand.
CCCCCTCCTCCCATCATCCCAGACTACTTGACCACCCCTACCTTCCTCCCACAATCTTTCTGTATATAAGTCTCATCTTATGCCTCCATGAAGGTGCTCAGAATCAATATAGCTGAGATTCAGTCTGGCCGCTTGCTTCATGCTTGCCTTTTTCTCTTCTCTTTTGTTTTTGTTTTTGTTTTTTTGTTTTGTTTTGGTTCTGTTTCTTCTTTCTCATGACTCATTCCATTGGTCATAATTCTTCTCCGCAACTTGACTAGTGTATAAATCAATTCTATGCGAAGTTATTCGTGGTAGTTATATGAGATTCCATGCCGTCTTGGGGAGGGAGGAGGAAGGGAGGGGAGAAAATCTGGGACTCAAAATTATGTAGAACCATCTGTTGTAAACTAAAAATAAAAAAAAAATAAAAAAATAAAAAACAAAACAGTTATCTTCATCCATAAAATGGGAGAAAAATAAGAAACACAAATGTCATGGAATATCTGATCTGACTTATCAAGTCATCCTTTTTTTTGGCACAAATGCCCAGGATGCTCTTCAGTTACCCCAACCCTAAGGTCCCTTGATACCGCTCTTCCAATACAAACTTCATGTGCCAATTCCTAGTCAGATGAGATATCACAGAAGGTGTTTTAAGCCTGATAAATGTTGCTTAAAACTACCTTAGAGAGAATGGAAAAGGGCAATGAATTTGAAGATAGGAGTTCAAATTCTAGCCCTACAACTTTGTGATCTTGGCCTTCCTTAGTTTCTGCTACCATTTCTATAAAATCCAGGGGTTGAACTTGAGTTTAGGAGTCTTTATTCTTTTTTGTGTATCATGAACCCCTTTGAGACTCTGGTAAAGCCTATGGGTCCCCTCACAGAATAATGTTCTTAAATACATAAAAATAAAACACAAAAGATTTACAAAAGCAATAAATTCTATTGACATAAAGATGTATTTTTTCCCTTCAAAGTTCATGGGACCCCCTGAAATCGATCCCTGAACTCCTTGAGGGTACATGGACCCTAGGTTAAAAACCTCTTGGCTACATGGCCTTTATGGTGCCTTTTAGCTAGGAATTGGTAAACCTGTGAAGAACACTGTATTTTGAAAAAAAAATGCACCTGGGATGAAGGCTCTAATAATGTTTCTGTTATTAAGTACACATTTTATTTTGTTGGGTTTTTTTTTGGCCCAGACATGTGATCTCATCATAGTAGTAGTGGTGGGCTGGTCTAGTGGTTAAGATTCGGCATTCTGACTGCCACAGCCCAGGTTTGATTCCCAGTCAGGGAACCAAAATGTTGAGTATTTTAGGGGTTCGGGAGTGTTCAGGACCCCAAAATAGCAACACTCCAGGTCCTGGCAAATTAATTTGACCCAAGCCTTCTTTCAGCCAAAGAAAAATAAAGTTTATTAAAGATTCACCATATTGGGTAAATGCTTAAGGAGCCTGAGCATTTGTGCTGCTTGTATTGATAAGCGGCCAGACTGAATCTCAGCTACATTGAATCTGAGCACCTTCATGGAGGCATAAGATGAGACTTATATACAGAAAGATTGTGGGAGGAAGGTAGGGGTGGTCAAGTAGTCTGGGATGATGGGAGGAGGGGGCAGAGGAAGGATCTTGATGGGACGGGGGTGACTGGGGGACTGGCGTAAGGTCAGACTCCAGGAATGGGAATAAGGGTGGAAAATAGCTGAAGGTTACCTGGAGATGACAGACAATGGAGGGCTAGGATAACAGATTTGGGTACAGATATTTTAATAGGATCCAGAATGGGAAGTAGCCTGGGGCAATCTGGAGGTAATCAGACAATGGAAGTCTAGGCTGGGTTGTTTGGGCATGAAAAGCCAGATCAACTGGGAAGACTCAAGGTGGGTTCAAGGGGGTCCCCAGAGAAGGTATCCCATCATTAGATAACTCCTAGTATAAAATAAAATTCCTCTCCTGATGAAAATCAGCAGCTTATCATCCATGGTTGCACAGCTATCTCTCAGAGGTAGAATTTGTAATCATGTCTTCCTATTCCAAAGGTACTCTATGTACCACCCCAAAATTTTGTGTTGCTTTAGACAAAAACTATAATTTCTCTATGATTCTTTTTTCCATTTGTAAATTATGATTAATAATATCAGCTCTACCTTATAAGGTTATCCTAAAGATAAAACAAGATTTTATGTGTATGTATGTATGTATGTATATGTATATATATACACACATATATATGCACATATGTACATATGAAAATGCTTTGAAAAGTATTTGCATATATTTATATTTGCATATATTCAATGTATTTTATTATATATACATACATGAAAATGCTTTGAAAAAGAAAAAGCATTATATAAAATATCATAACTCTCCCTTCCACCCACTTGACCTCCAACTAGAAATGATAATCCTTAATGTAGACCCTGACTCATGCCAAAAAAAAAAATGAAGCTTAATTTCATGCTCTAGAAGAGTCAATGCACTGGATATCTGAGTCCAATTCCATGCTTTAAAAATTATAATAGAGTTCATAACCCTTAAGCCTCACATATTATTTACCAAAAGATGAGGGAAGAGTGAAGAAAATTCAGACAAAGATACAGGGCCAACCCTAGCATCTCCATGACTTTTTTAAAAAGCTTTTGCATAAATTTAAATGCTAACAATTGTTTTGCAAATTATCCATTTATACATTCAAAAACTGTGCATACCCCAAGGGCATAGCTTAGCTCTCTGATCTTGGTGAACTGTTGAATATGTCATTTCCAATAGGGATTTCCTTTTAAACACATGCATGATGTCTATCACTACTAGGTAATGCTAATTACCAAAGAATAAAAATGACAAAAGAATTTCAATATGTCTATTAATAGCAAAGCTTGGAAGCATATGCTTTCAAGGATAATCCAAGTAGCTGATAATGATATCCTAAAAGGATGTAAATTTAGTTTTTTAAAGATTCTCCTTCCTTCCCTCCTTCCTACTTTCCTTCCTCCCTCCCTCCTTATTCTCTGCTTCCTCCTTCTCTCCTAATTTGTCAAAAGTTGCTACAAAAGAAACTGAATTTAATTAGTGATATCTGAATTGAATAATACATAAATTAAAAGTAATATTAATGATATATGAATTGAAAGTAATATTTTAAAGCAGTATAAAAATATAGTAGCTAGAGTGTTGGGATTATAGTCAGAAGATTCTGGGTTTGAATCCTACGGGAGATACTAGCTATAACTTTATGAGCCTCAGTTTTCTCTGCTCTGACATGGGAATAATAATAACACCTACAAGGGAGTTTTAAGGATCGATTTTTAATAAAAAGGATTTGTAGGGCAGCTCAAGGTTTATAAGGTTTGTTACTGGCCACATACAAAACAAAGGCAAAGAATATGGGTCAGAAGTAAATCAATAGCTTTGCCCTCTTAACTAACCTTCTATTCTTGCTCATCTTTTCTTGATTGGCAGAACTCAAAAGAGTTTTTGACCCCTGAGGAAAACTGTTGATGTTGAAAAGCAGCATTTAAAACTATTTGAGGAGAATGCAGGTTGGCCGTCAGAAATTGATAGTGGTTAAAGGGACCTTAAGTTACATAGAGCAGGTGAGCAGGAAGGTAGACATAAAGGTAGAGGATCAAAGACAGTCTAAAAGCCAGTGAATTCTAACTAGGTAATGGATGTCCCCAAGGAGCTTTGGCTCCCAGAACAAAAGACCCTGGGAGCTGATGGATTTCTTTCCTTCTAAAAAGAAAGCACTGGAGACAGAGGAGAGACAAAGGAGATAGAGACAGAGAAAGAGAGACAGACAGAAACAGACAACAGAGAGAGAGAGACAGAGAGAGAGAGATTGAGGCTAGGATCACCATACTCTTGATGCAGTTTTGAGGGGTTTAAAGGACTAGGATGCAGGACAGGGTCATCTGGAAAGAATTCACAGACTTGAGCATTCTTTAATTCAAGTTTGCAAAGTTTAATTTTATTCTTTTCAGTGGGCAAAAGTTCTTAAAGAATCTGTGATTTTAGAGAGGTAGAGTTAAAATTTATATAGGATAAACTATAGTAAAACATGTGCCAGGTATGCTAATTAGGTGATTCAGGGAGGGATTAGGGAGTGGTTAAGGAGTGGTCAGTTCTTAAATGAACATGCACTTTTTGTATCTACTGAACAGGGGTTTTACCCAGAGTTCACCAGGAAAAGCCCAAGAAGAGTCCCACAGGGAGGTGTGGTTTTTTGGTCTGTTATATCACTAAGTTAACTAGAGGTCAGGGCTAACTGAGGACTGCCCAGACTGCCACCAATCAATATCTTGTTTGACAAGATAGATGTAGGGAGTATACATATGTCTTAAGTCTAGGATACACATAATGAGGAGTCCATGATACATATAATGACATAGGGAGTTGTATGGGTACTGAATATCTTTATGATCCAGTACAAAGCCAGTTCAAACTAATAATTCCTACAAGTATGGTTTGTTATTATACCAGAGAGAGAGAGAGAGATAAGTGTTTTGCTAGGGCCTATTCATGAGTAATTGCTAGGCATAGTGTCCTTGGGCTGGGGAGAAACTGCCAGGGATAGTGTTTTGAGGCTAGGGAGAAATATGGTCTTGGTACTGGGGTCTTAGCACAGGCACCCGAGCACCCCATCAGTCTGAAGGAAACAATAGAAATATAACGATGCTTAAGTGGAGGGCCAGTAGAGTTCCATACCTAGAGAAGAGCACTGCTCAATAGGGAAAAGGTCTAGGGAGAGCAGTAGAATGACACCTCTGTAAGACATAAACGGTCCTATAGTATCAGGAGCATTAAGTTGCCACTCCATGTGTTCACCCTGGCTACATGTGGGGTTTTTTTGCATGTGTGACCTTCTACATACCATGCTATGCTCACATGTGCCCCTCATTAAGGTGCTCCCCCATGTATGTACATACAGGTACATATGTGTGCGTGTGTGTGTGTGTGTGTATACTCATATGGATACATGTCTACTGTTCCCACTGATGGTTATCAGTAAGGTGAAATTTAGTGTAAGTAAGGTGGGTTTTAGTGTGTGTAAAGTGATTTTTGTTATTATTTCTTAGAGTTCAGTTTCCCAGGATCTATGGCCATAACAACCTCAGTTTCCCAGGATCCGTGGCTGTATCAATCTCTGTTTCCCAGGTATTAGATATGAGTTCTCAGGCTCATGGTTCAAAACATCTCCACCATGCTTTTGCAGCATTATATAAGGATAAATAATATAAACATGTGTGCTGAAACTGTAAACATCCATTGTAACTGCATAGTGAGATACAGGGATGAGGTGATATAAACTTGTGAGGCTATTGCTGGCAATATGCCTTCTTTGTCTGATGCCCTGTAAAACAGGTGGTCAGTGGTCAGTGAGTTGGGGAACCTTTATGATTGAATGCACAAGCTGGAATGCTGTGTGCCTTGACTAGCCCCCTTGAAGGTTTGGGAGAAGGGAATCTGTGTTTGCCTCAACCGGACCCAATCGAGGCTTGAGGGGATTTAGGGGATGCACAAGTTGTGCCTGTCTCAATTGACCCCATCAAGACATAGAGGTAGTTGCCCCCCACTTCTCGCTGGCCCCTGAAAGAAGGGTGATTAGGGAATGCTGTAGGAATTTGTAGTGCTTCCGTTATCAGCAATACTGTGTTGGAGGAGACTGGAAGACTAGACTAGAACAAAGCTTATTATTAACCCCTTTGAAGCTCTCTTTCCTGTCTGACCAGATCAAGAGTGAATCTGTTAGAGGCTGGAGTCTGAAACCTCCAATGCCTCCTGTGTATTATCTAACAATGGTATATGTATTTGTAGGAAAGTATAAGCCAAATTTAGCAGTGAAAGGGGTGGAGAGGGAGATGGTTCTCTTGATCCTTTTCATACTATGCTTGTACTAATTGCGTTCCCTGGCTGACTAGTAGGAGTAAACACAACGGTGTGGGCTCATGAGTTTTCAGGAGCTTTAACTTCACAAAGTATCTTGAACCTGTTGCAGTTTTTCTGGGGTCAAATATGCCAGATGGGGGAACCCTAAGGTGCTACAGTATTAAAATATTTTATAAACATTAAAGTTATATTAATGTTAGCTATTATTAAATTTTTATATAACTGGTTCATATATAATTGCAACATATTAAGATGCAATAGCTGTGTACTGAAATGAAGATATTTGTCAGGTTTTAGAATTTTTTTTAATACCATACCTGTGATTTCATTTGCATAAGGAACTCCCAGTAAAGAAACTATCTTTACCAACGCAAATCATCACTGATTCTGCAACTTATTGTCTTAGGGCCTTGGAATTCTAATGGTTAGCACTTTTGCTTTTTACTATATTTTAATAAAGTTGAAAGTAGATTTTAATTTGGGAATAACAATTATAAATTCTAAAATTCTTCCAAAATGTGTAAGATTTTTTGTAGCACTATATAAAAAATCTTGCATCTTAGAAATACGTGCCTAGTAAACTTTCTGAATGCCTGATCCAACCAAATAAATTCTTCTTTTTTGTGGTACACAGCTGCCTATTTCCTGAAAAATCATGTTATACCATTTTGGGCAAACTTTGCCTATGCAGAATAGAGACCCAACAGCCCTTTTGTTAAGTCTGACTCCAAAATGTGTTCTATTCGTTTTTCATCTTGAGAATCATACCAGAAGTAGAGAATTAATCTCTCATTGTTAAGTAGCTAGTGCCAATTTTTTTTTTTTTGGTTACAAGTTTTAGCTCATTTTTTTTGGAGGGGGGAAGGCAGGGCGATTGAGGTTAAGTGACTTGCCCAAAGAAACACAGCTAGTAAAAATGTGTCATGTGGCTGAGGCCACATTTGAACTCAGGTTCTCCTGACTCTAGGGCCAGTGCTTTACTCACTACACCACCTAGCTGCCCCCTCAGGTTTTAGCTCATTAAACCATAGCTGACATAGCTGACATTCCAGAACACCATTATTGTAGATCTCGCCTTCCTAGAATTATTGTCTGTCCTAGCTACGATAGGAAGTGATAGATTTCAGAATACACAGGAGTCATTTCTAGGCCAAAATCTTTCTGAGGCAAAACAAGGCAACTTGAATGAACTGGATTTTTTTTTTTTGCTAGTAATTCTTGAAATTTAACCAGGTCTGATAAGCAAGTACTGTATGGAAATTTGGGTTAGACTTGCAAGCATTTTACTTTAAAATCTCTTTAAAAATTTTTTATTGTAATTCAGAATGCAATGAATTTAACACATTTTCCATTTTTAAATGTTTAGGCCTCTATTGCAAATCACATAAAAGTTGAGTTGATGATTCATTCAATTATAGAATCATGGGATTTAAAAACAATTTTAGGCATCATCTTTTCCAGTTCTCTCATTTAATACATGAGGGAGCTATGGCTCACAGAGCTTGTGTGAATTGACCACATAGTTATTTAGGCAGATGTCAAAACTAGAGACAATACAGGCCTCTAGATAATGTAGTCATAGACCTAACTAGGAATTCTGTTAATTGGGGCAAGCAGAGGGAAGAGACCTGAGGGAGAAAACACAAAGATCCTAAGCAACCATTCTCCAAAAGAGAACTCACCTGTGGTCCAGAAAGCTCTCAGGAACCCACTATTAAAGCATATGGCCTTCACTTTCATTTTGCTGTCTATGGAAGGCTTCTAGACAGGTGCAGTTATCCTGAGAGATAAGTTGCCCATTTGACAAAGGGTCTGATCTGTGCAGCTGGTAATACCTATTTCCTCTAAACTCCTAACACCAACCTATACCCTCTCTTCCTTGAGGGGCTATAATAAGGTAGCAACAGGAAACTTCAAACATCTGAGTACTTTCTCAGCCAAAATATAATATCTTTTTGACTTGCCTTAACGATAATTTTGTCCTTCAAAAGATAGAGGAACAAATAAGAGGAAATAACTTTGTTCTGGATATTATCATAGGGAGGAAGTGGTTGTTGTACAAATGATAGGAATGTTTGGGTTCATGTGGGGAAAAGTAAGTACTACCTTTTATAGTTTATGATAATGCAAAGAAAATCAGGGCATAGTCTGATATGCAGATTAGATTTTGGGAAAACAGATTTGGGGGAATTGGTGGCATGGTGAATAGGGTAGTAGACTTAAAGACTGAAAGACCTGAGTTCACATCCTGCCTCAGACACTTACTAGGAGTAATAGGAGTGATCACTAGGAGTGATACTGGGAAAGTCACTTAAACTCAGTCTTAGGTTCCTGATCAGTGAAACTCAGAAAATATTAACTCCTACTTCACAGTGCTATTATGAGGCTCAAATGAGATAGCATATAAAATGCATTGTAAACCTTAAAGTACTATATTAATGCTAGTTCTTCTTCTTAATTATTAAAGTGTTCAGAGAAAGAATGGATAGAGTCCCCTGGATGGATAGAATCCCTGGACTAAAATTCTATAGGAAAGTCAACCCAGGAAGGATAGGAAACTCTTAAGAATGAAATTCTAAAGACACAAATGGGGTACATCTCATGAGCAAGAGAAATAGGAATTGTTTGAAGATACCACTGTGGATGCCCAGGGAAATGACCAACTCACCAACCTAGATTTTTAAAAGATATTTACAGAAGATGGAAGTAAGAACAAGAGATACAGGATAAATATGAGTGTGGCATGATTTTGAAAAAAAAAGTCAGAAGCGCTAAAGCTCAGAATGAGCTGAAGCAGGCAAGGGAAGGTAAGAACAATCAAAAAAACACTTTTAAAAACTTCAGTATTGAGGAGAAAAGAACATGGAAAGAAGGGATGGAAAAACTCTTTGGGGTGGATGGGATAATGATCACTGTCAACAAAGAGAAGACAGAGTTACTTAATTCTTACTTTGCTCTTGGTTTCTCTGCTAACGTGATAGAACAAAAAAAGAGTCTAAATAGGAAACTAATACTTGGGATAGGTAAGGAGAGGGTGTGAGAGAACTTTATTGCCCTAGATACATTCAAGTTGACACTTGGACGAACTACATTCTCAAATACAGAAAAAATTGGCCAATGTGATTACCGAATTATTGTCAGTGATATTTGAAAGATCATGTAGAATGAAAGAACTGAAGAAGGGAAACTGTCTGATGGAAAAGAGAGAGAGAGAGAGAGAGAGAGAGAGAGAGAGAGAGAGAGAGAGAGAGAGAAGGAAAGAAAAAAGAGAAAGGAAGGAAGGAAGGAAGGAAGGAAGGAAGGAAGGAAGGAAGGAAGGAAGGAAGGAAGAGAAAGAAGGAATTGAGTCTGAAAACTTTAACCAATAAGCTTGACTTCAAATCTTCAAATTCTGGGAAATTTGTAGGATGGCTCATTAAAGAGATGGTTAGCAAAACATCTGGAAAATGAAGTAGTGATTACAAAGACTTGGCATGGTTTCATAAAGATTAAGTCATGCTACCCTTTTTTGACAGTAGTAGCAGTGAAGTCATAGATTAGGAGAATGCTGCAGGTAAAGTGTATCTAAATTTTAGTAAAACATTTGATAATAAATTATATATAATTCTTATGGAAAAGATGGATAGATATGCACTAGAGCAAGGCTCAGCAAAATACTGCCTGAGAGCCAAATCTGGTTGCAACCTATTTTTGTATAACCTGAGAGCTAAGAATATTTTTTTACAGTTTTAAATAAAATAAAACTTATTCAAAATGCAGAAACCATTCTTAGCTCATGGGTTGTCCAATAAACAAAAACAAACAAACAAAAAAACCAGGAGGGAATTTGCTCCCAAGTAGTAATTTGCTGACCCCTACACAAGAACAGACACGATTAATTGGATTCCAAACAGAAACAAGTCACTAAATGTTCAATGTCACTTTGGCAGGAGGTATCAAGAGGATCAAATGTCTTACAGATCTGTTTGCTATGGATGCTATTGATGACTTGAATAAAGGTGTATAAAGTGTACTCAAATTTATAGATGACATGAAACTTGAAGAAATAGCTAACACTCTGGATGACAGAAACTAAAAAGATCTTACAAGAGGCTAGAATGCTGTGCTGAAACGAATACGATGAAACTTGATGGAGACAAATGTAAAGTCCTAAACTGGGCTCAAAAAGTCAACTTAATAAGTAAAAGATGGGGGAAGAATGGTGAGGAAGCATTTTGAAAAAGATCTGGTGGCTTAAATGTACTGAAAGCTCATCAGTCAGCAGTCTGATATGGAAGCCGAGAAAGCTCATGTGATTTGTCTATGTTGAGAGGTATAGCCTCCAGAAAGAAGTATGTGATAGTCCCTTCATAATCTTCCCTGATCAGATCACATCTACACATTTAAACAGCACAGGGGAGCTATTATTGGTTTGTCTGTTTGTTTTTTTGGCAGGGTAATTTGGGTTAAGTGACTCGCCCAAGGTCACACAGCTAGTACATGTCAAGTGTCTTAGGCCATATTTGAACTGAGGTCCTCCTGACTCCAGGGCCAGTGCTCTACTCACTGTGCCACCTAGCAGCCCCTTGTATCTGTTTTATACTTGTTTTACATATGACTATATCTAATAGTGGTTGGGAGTAGGAGTTGTTTGGTGGAAGAGGGACACTAGCTCTCTTTTTCTGGCCCTCCATCTTCATGTGGATTGTGCCATTCTTGTCCAACTCCTCCCTTCCAGCATCCACAAGGCTGTGAACACTCTGTCCATGAGGGGAAAAAGGAAGAATGAGACTCTTTAAGAGGGAGGGGAAGGAAGATGATTAAAAAAAATACTCACTTCCGCAAAGGGGCTTTCTATACCAAGCCTCCTCCCACCAAGTCTTTGCTGACTCATTCATGCCTGGAGTAATCCAAAATTATTGAGACTCCTTTAATTCCTTCCCCCATCCCCCAACACCACCACCACCTTTGTATCAATAATATGTATCAATAATATTTCTTTGTTTTCTCTCAAGCCCTAAGATTTTAGAAATTAGCAATCAGAAAGAGAACCTTTTCCTTGAACAATAATAGCCTCATAACAGCTGCTATTTATCCCTCCAGCCTTCCCCCTTTCCTCAAAAGACACCAAATGAATTGTATCTTAGAGAAATTGGGTTGTTTTTTTTTTTTCAAAATGCATGCCAAATCCCCCCAAAAAGTGAATAAACTCTCGATGGAAACAAGGACTGAAAAAACATATGCATCTCTTTCTCTCCTTTGAAAGAATGGCAAGGTCTAAAGGGGAAAATCCTAGAATTGGGATCACCAGCTTTGTTCTCAGCTATACAAATGGTATGGCTCTCTGCATCAGATCAGACCAGCTTCTCCCAGTTGCAGTCAGCAATCTGGGTTATTTTGGTGTCTCGGAATCTTCTACTGTGGCATTCCTAGCCCAAGTTTAGGACAGCTGCAGCAGGGGACATTCTTTGGACCTATTTTATTATTACTATTATTACTGACGTGTTGTTAGGAACTTAGAGAAATAGTGATGATGATGATGATGACGATGACCATGATGATGAGGATGATGGTGGTGGTGGAGGTGGTGGTGATAAAAATAAAGATAATTCCAGTTTTAAATACAATAAAACTTAATCAAAATGTAGAAACCATTCTTAGCTCATGGGTTGTCCATTAAACAAACAATCAAAAAAACCAGGAGGGAGTTTGCTTCCAAGCAGTAATTTGCTGACCCCTGCACTAAAACAGACACAATTAATTGGATTCCAAACAGAAACAAGTCACTAAATGTTCAATGTCACTTTGGCAGGAGGTATCAACAATTATATAGCACATACTATGTGCCAGGCATTGTGCTAAGCCCTTTACAAGTAAGATCTCACTTGATCTTCACAAAAACCCTGGATGGTAGATACTATTACTTGCCTAATTTTACAGTTGAGGGAATTGAGTTAAACAGAGGTTAAGTCACTTGTACAAGACCACACTGCTAAGTAAGTGTCTGAGGCAGGATTTGAATTCAGGTCTTCTTGACCCCAGGCCCAGGGCTCTATCCATTGTGTAACTTAGCTTCTCTTCTCTCCAAAGATCCCAGAAGGCTCAGAAGGAACATTTCATTGGTCACAGCAACTAGAGCCTCTAGCAGGGGAATTCCAGAAACCCTTATTCACCAGAAGCCATTGTCTTCAGTGCTCAGTTACATTTACATGTGCATGTTATCTTTCCCTTTAGAATGTTAGCTTTCTGAACACCAGGACTATTACCTCTTTTTATATCTCTATCCTGGGAATGTCTAGCACAGTGCCTAGCAACAAAATAAAGGTGTGATGGTAGATTATCAATTGATTTTGAGAAGACAGAAAAAGTATATGACTAGATGTGCAGTTTATTAGAAAGAATTGACCCAAGGGATTCATGGACCCTGAATTAGTGACATTAGAAGTATTCATTGTTTCTTCCACATTCATTGCCTTCAGACCAAGAGCAGCTTGGGTCAATTTCCACACGTGTATGCTTACCAGAATCCTGAGAAAACTCAAACCCAATCAGAATCATGAGCTTCTGATGAAAGTAGCTTTTTCAAAGCAATACAAAGAAACCTGTGCAAAACTGGTACCACCAACCCAACTTCTCTATCTGGAAGGCAAATCCAAACAGCCTAGTATTCTTTTTTCAAAGTTTATCAGCAGGAAACAGCCTTCTGTGAAGTCTGGCTAAAGGGAAACAAACATTTTCATCCTTGGTTTACAGAGTAAAAGCAACCCACCCTACAGGCTCTCATTGAATCCTTGTTCTTGGCAGCAGAAAGCTCTTCTAGTCAAGTATCAAGTAGCAGTTTTCTTAAATGGAAAACAAACACAAACACTGTTCAAAGGAAGTCACAGAGCAGATCCCAAGATCCTTGTCAGAAAGTTTCTAAACAGTGTGCTCTCAGAGTGAAGTTGGGGGAGACCCTGTTCATTCACTTTAAGAAAAGGAAGAAAGGAAGGAAGAAGGAAAGAAGGAAGGAAAGAAGGAAGGAAGGAAGGAAGGAAGGAAGGAAGGAAGGAAGGAAGGAAGGAAGGAAGGAAGGAAGGAAGGAGGGAAGGAAGGAAGATGCATTGTGGAATGAGATAGGGAGTCCATAAAGGTAGAATAGAAAATTTTGTTCAAGTAGCGTTGAGGGCTCAGCTGACATTATGGAACACAATTTTGTAGTTAGTACTTTGGCAATTTTCTTCATCAATGCTCAGTGGTTTTTAAAGAAGGAATGGAGAAATCAGATAGTGATCTGTATCCATGTACTCTATGCTTGACCCTTTTTATGATAGTGGAATAGGATCTATTAACTCGATTCTCCTCTTTGTAAATGACATTATGATAATTGCATCAAAATCCAAAATGCTACTGCATCCTCATTGTGATCCACAACCACTCAAAAGATACCTACTTAATAATTCCCATAGGAAAATTCAAATAGATAAAGAATGTTTGTTTTCTAGACCAGTTTTCTCCAAAATGGAGGTCATGGTATGACTGCAAGTGGATTGATGATCAACTAATCTAAGATGAATATCAATTGACAATCTCATACATAGCCAATCATGAACTTCCCTCCAACAGAACTGTACCACCTCACTCGCCCATTAAAACTCCACCCTTTCCTACCACTGTCTTCTCATAGTTGTCCTCAGTGTCAGCCACTAAAGACAGTTAAAACCTAACTCAGAGCTCAAGCACCTGCAACAGTTGTAGAAAAAATTCCCTGACCTGGTCCCTGCCCCCATCATGTCTATACCTTACCTGGCCCCCCAACACTTTGTGGCTGCCAAAGGTACCCCTTAGCAGGAAGAATCTATACCCCTAGGCAGTGGATAATGAGGAATATTCCACCTTCCCCTCAACAACTTTTCATTTTCAGTGGGAAGGATCAGTAAGTAGGCATGGGTTGCAATACACATTACAGATCTAATTGCCTTATCGTTTCCCCAAAATTCTCCCTTCTGAAGTGATTATTTCCATAGAGGGTACATTATCCTTTTATATTCCAAGTTTCTCAATTTCTTCCTTATCCTTGTCTTCGACTAAAACAGTGTTCTTCAAAATTCCCTACTATTTTCTAATTGCCAAATCCTGATGGACATTTTTGTTTTCATCTTTCTTGACTTCTTTGCAGCATTTGACACTGTTGACCATTTTCTTCATCTGAATGCCCCCTTTCTGGGCTGATAAACCTGATGCAGTTTTGTCACTTGTAAAGAATCTCATTTCTGCACATAGCAAAAGAACTGGGAAACAGAATTTGCTAACTAGTTATAAAATTTCACTAAGAGTGTCAGTGAGTTTTGAACACTTAAAAAAAAACTATAAAAGTGCAATGCCTTGCAATTAGTTGGCAAGAACAACTGGTTGACATTTGGAAAGACGGAAATTAACTAGATGTGTTTTAACAAAAACTTTTGTAAAATTGTTGGGTGGGATTGAAAAATGAGCATCATGATTTAGCAAGTGCAGTTACCTATGTACTTCTTCCATTTGGATTTACATATCTTTGTGAGATATCTTTTTCAGCTTTGAGAGGTTAGAAATACATGCAAACTGAACTTAGAACTGGTCCTTCAAATTGTAGTATCACAAAATATCAAGCCAAGTTTTCCAAAGCAGTGAAGCATATTGAATAACATTGCCCTCTCTCTAAAAAAATTCATTCATGGTAATATATTAGGGAGAGCAAAAAGTTTTTTTATATCATTGATAAATAAAATATTTTCCAAATATTTAATCTTTATCTAATCCTTTTACATTTCTATTTGGGGATAATTTTTATGAAGTAGATAATTATTAGTGCAGAAATAACATGCATATAATTTATAAAGAAGTAAATACACATACATTGGGGGTACGTGCTCAGACATTTTTTAAAATGATATGGCTACACGAACAAAATTTTGGAGACCACTTGGTCTCAACTATGACATGCAATTGGATAGGAAGCCCATTTAGCTGGTACATCAATATCTTTATCTTGGACAGACACTGTGGGAGGAAAATGAGTTAGGCCTAGAATTGAATATGAGGAAGATAGAGTTTTGGATTGCATCTGGGAAAATGTACAGTTCTTTTCAATAATCCCAATTTGTTCTTCTTATACAAAACTCCATCTTTTTAGTGCCAACATTTTCCTGGTGATGCTATCTGGCTGAGATTGAAGGTGCAGAACAACATGTGAGAATCAAACTACAGGTGATCCAAAGACTAATGGAAAGGTTTACAGTTGGAGCAAATAGGCTATAGCATATTGTCAATAATGGATCATATGCAAGAAAAAGTATGAAAGATATGATCAAAGAACTGCATGATGAGAAAAGGATGTGGACCAGTCACATATTAACAGTGAGGATTAACATGTGAACAGCCTGTGTTTTAATGGTACCCATGGAATGCTAAAAGATGTAGAAGGGCTCTAGTTTGGTGGGTCAGTATTACATAGAAGATTTATGAGAGGACATGGATATGAATCTTACAGCATAAGAAGGTATGAGGGCATATCCACAAACATGAGAACACAGATCTGGCTCTACTGAAATACTGGAAGGATCTCTGAGACTAGCAGAGTTCCTTGAAAATAGTAGGTTTTTAATAAATGTGTATTGAATTCCTATGAGTGATCCAAACAGTTTTATAGCTGAGATCAAATATACTAAATTCCAATTAAAAAGAAGGCTTGAAAAATTACAAGAAGCAGAAAACTGAATTTATGAAGGAATATTTTAATAACAGTGTGATAGCAATGCATAGGGTTGTTTAGTAGTCACTAATAGATGATTTAAACTTATCAATGGAGTTACATGAATGGTTTGAAATGATTTCTACAGTTGGTTTAAAATTGTTGATGGGGTATTTTGTGGAATTCGTATCAATAAATGATTAGAATAACTCACTCGTTGTTCGGCTAAAGCAATGAAACTAGTTAATTTGAAATAGCTGCTTAACTGTGGTCTTCCTGTCAAATAAGAGCAGCTACCTTTCTGAGCTAATACCCAATAGGTAGCCCTCTCTAGTAGTCAGAAAGACTTACCAGGAGTCAAGATTGAAGGCACTTCTTTGCATTGTGACTGAGTTCTAACTCAACACCCATTGGCCCTTTATGGCATTTTGGGGGGAAGTTGGGTGGCAAAGTAAACAGCTTCTTGCACTTGGAGCCAGGAAGGCCAGGGTTCATATTCCACTTCTCACATTTGCTATACAACTATGAACATATCACTTAACTACTCCTAGCTTTAGTTTCCTCATCTACCAAATGAATATAATGCCTGCTTCACAAGGTTGTGCTAAGTCTTGAACAAGATAATGTATGTAAAGGACTCAGCTAACTATATGCTATATGAAGACACTCAGTTGTCATTTATTTAACAACCATAGGCATAAATCCCCATTTCTTCTTGCCTTATTTTAATTACCACAATAGAACACAAAGTATGTTTATCTGGGTAGAGTCAGATCTTCCCTAGCAAGGGGAAGTAGAGAACTAAAGTATTAAGTTGAACAAATGAAACCCTGCAAAAATGAAACAATTTAGAGAAAGTAGAATTTTTCCTGAATTATTTGGATAATTGTCTCCTCTGTGCTTTTGTTAGTTTGGATTTGGTTAAAGAGTAATTATAGCACTTATTTTGGTAGCACTTAGGGATCCAGAGATGAAAGCAGTGCATTATATAATTGCAAAGCAGTGTCATCAAAGATTAAAGGTAATTTTTTTTAATACATTAAAAGTAATGTTTATAATGATACCTTATGTTTGCCTAGCACTTCCCCATACCACTCCACCCCCAGTGGTTCCTTGACAGTGTTATTTATTAACACTCAATTAACACTGCAAAAAAGGTAGGGGTTATTACTCCCTTATTTCATATGTGGGAAAATAGAAGGATATAATGCTTGAGTGACTTGTTTAAATCAAAATGTGACCAGATTTATGAGAAAGCAATTATAGCATGAAGCCCTTTCAAAGAGTTCCCAGATACCTAAAAATGTTCCTGTAAACTAGTTTAATGTCAGTGTGCACCAATGATCAGAAAATTACTAGATTGTAACCGACTTGACACTTCTGTTCTCATCCTGATGTTTTATTTATTTAAGTCTTTAGGAGTTCTTAATTTACAGAACAGTGTTAAAAAGCCAGTGTAATAATTAGCTTTGGGAAGAAATGGGTAAACATAAATGTCTTAATTTTTTTTCCTTGTTCAACAAATAGGCTTTGATGTGCTAATAGACCCTAAGGAAGACAGAAACTGTTAGTTATATGAAACATTAAGAGCAGAAAAACAACAGCATGAACAAAATCTGAAGTTTCACTGTAACACATACTACAGAGTCATAATGAGGGTGAGATTATGTCTCTCTCTCTCTCTCTCTCCCTCTCTCTCTCTCTCTAAATCACATGTATACTCAATGCTTTGAGACCACCAATCATTTGTTACCACACATTCTCAAGCTTAAAACTCTGCCACACTTCAATCATGAGCCCTGACCCCCTCCCCACCCCAAATTGCTTCCTTCAGCTGGATATCCTGACTCACTCCATTCATCTTTCTCTTGATTCCTCCCTCTGTTCCCTGACTTCCCTCAAAACATATACTAGTGCTAAAAATAATTATGAAGGATATTTTTGGATTACTTGGATTTGGGTTTATAAAGGAGTATTTGCAAAGGAAATTGTTAATATTTTTTCTTCATTTTTGAAGAGGATCAATGGCATCACAAGGGTGATATCTTGACTTGTCTCTGGATTTAAGTGAGGCATAGTGGCTTAAAGTTGTCAACCTCACTCTTTCCTTCAAAGTCATTGAAGACTAGTGGCAAGTCTTCAAAGTCAAGATGATCGTTGATGGCCCAGAATTTAGTGGATGACCTTGGCCTACATTGCAAAAGAGTACAAGAACTTGAAATGTATTAGAAGAATCTGACTGGGACTGAGCTGACTGGCATTATTAAACTTGTTGACCTATGCTATTTTCTAAGAATCTGTCAGAGCTTGTATTTTGTTGCCACTGTCTTGGGGAATGCGGAGTCACCTTCACAGCATGATAAGACTTCAGGATAGGACATCTGTAGAGGTGTTAAACTTATTAAGTTATTCGAAATGTGAAACTTGATTAGCTATTGTTGTTTTCTGCTTCTGTTAAAGAATACTGCCTTATACATGATAAATAGTCAAAAATTTGATGGATCCATGATTTCCTTTGTATGGGTACTCTATCTATTGATGTTCCTTACTACCTTCTCATAAATTTTTGTTCATTTTTTCTCAAAGATCTGAGAAAAGGTGGCAAATAGCCCATAGTCAGAAGAAGGGCAAGAACCAGATTAAAATATAATTGGGAAATATTTTTTATTTTAAAATTTTTATTTACTATTTTATTTTCCCGCAATTACACATAAAAATAATTTCTGACATTTGGGTTTTTTTGAATTCCGAGTTTCAAATCCTCTCCTTTCTTCCCTCTTCTCCTACCTTCATGAGAAAGTGAGCACTTTGATATAGGTTATACATGTGCAGTTATGCAAAACATATTTCCATATTAGTCATGTTGTGAAAGAAAACACAGACCAAAAAAAAAACCCAAGAAAAAAATAAGAAAGCAAAAAAAAAATGTGTCCTTCGATCTGTATTCAGACTCTATCAGTTCTTTCTCAGGGAATGGATGGCACTTTTCATCACATGTCCTTCAGAGTCATCTTGGGTCATTGTATAGCTGAGAATAGCCAAGTCATTCACAGTTGATCTTCTGACAGCATTGTCATTACTGTGCACCATGCTCTCCTGGCTCTACTCCCTTCCCTTTGTAGGTGATGCCATTTTTTTATTTTTGCTTTATCTCTTAAAGACCAGCCTTATCCCCAAATTACTCTGGTCCCAGAGTAAGCCCTATTTGGTCACTGTTTGTGCCCTGATTGGCTCAGAATGAATGTAAATAACGATTGTTTCTATTTTGGCCAAAAACCTTGAAGGTCTTCTCCTCCCAGATATTTTTTCTTTTTTTAAAGACTCCATTCTTTGCCTCGTTTTTTATTAAGCCTTAATCACTGAATGGGTGCTGCCTCAGTCAAACTGAGACCTGTTAAAGATCTTAGCTTGAAAAGGTCAAGGTCCTCCACTGCAACCTGGGCCATTTCCAGTTGTCCTGATTCATATCTAGCCACTACACCCTGATGGCTCAGGAGGAGAAAGTGAAGCTGGTGACTTTCCCCTCCCTCACTTAAATCCAATTCACTTGCATGTCATGGCATCACCTCCCTGATGTCATGGTCCTCTTTGAGAATGAAGGACAAACAGCAAGCAATTTTCCATTACTTCAGTTCATATAAATCTCTCCAGATCTTTCTGAGATCATCCTTCTCATTTCCTATAGCACAATAGCACTCCATCAAAATCATATACCATAACTTGTTCAATCATTCCCCAATTGATGGACATTTCTTCAATTTCTAGTTCTTTGATATGAGAAAAGAGCTGCTATAAATATTTTTGTACGTATTGTTCCTTTTGTCTAATTTCTTTTGGGACACAGACCTAGAAGTGATATTGCTGGGTCAAGGAGTATGCATGGTTTTCTAGTCCTTTGGGCATAGTTTCAAATTGCTTTCCAGAATGGTTGTATCGGTTCACAATTCCACCAAGAATGCATTAGTGTCTCAATTTTCTCACATTCCCTCCAACATTGGTAGTTTTCCTTTTCTGTCCTGTTAGCCAATCTAATGGATATGAGATAGTACTTACAATTGTTTTAACTTGCATTTCTCCAATCAATATTAATTTAGAGCATTTTTTACCATGGCTATATATAGCTTTTATTACTTCATCTGAAAACTGACTTCATATCTTTTGACATTTTATCAATTGGGGAATGGCTCTTATTTTTATAAATTTGATTCGGTTCTCTATATATTTGAGAAATGAGGCCTTTATCAGAGAAACTTGCTTCAAAATTTTTTATGTTATGATTGCTATTTACCTCCATCTCATTTCTCCCATCTTATTTCTCCCTTGTTTATTCTATTTTCTCTCCTTTCACCCTGTCCCTCCTCAAAAGTATTTTACCTCTACCACCTCCCCCAATCTGCCCTCCTTTCTATCAACCCCACCTTTCTTTTATACCCTTCTCCTCCTACTTTCTTGCACAGTAAGATAGATTTCTATACCCAACTGACTGTGTAAGTTATTCCCTTTGAGCCAATTCTTATGAGAGCAATGCACAAGAGTTCCCCACCACCCCACTCATCTTCCCCTGTCTTGTAAAAGCTTTCTTGCCCCTTTTATGTGAGATAATTTACTCCATTCTACCTCTCCCTTTCTTCTAGTGCATTCCTCTTTCTCACCCCTTAATTTTATTTTTTTAGATATCCCATGACATTCAACTCACATTTGTGCCCTCTGTCTCTATGTACACCTTCTAACTGCCCCAATAATGAGAAAGTTCTTATGAGTTACAAGTATCATCTTCCCAAGTAGGAATGTAAATAGTTAAACCTTATTAAGTCCCTTATGATTTCCCTTTCCTACTAAATTTTTTATGCTTCTCTAGAGTCTTGTATTTAAAGTCAAATTTTCTATTCAACTTTGGTCATTTCATCAGGAACACTTGAAAGTCCTTAATCTATTTCATTGAATATCCATTTTTTTCCCCTGAAGGATTATATTCAGTTTTGCAGGATACATGCTTCTTGGTTGTAATCCTAGCTCCAGGAAATATTTTAAAAAATAAAAATACATACTGTACTATGAGAAATGATAAAGACTTGCATGTAATGAAGAGTCAAATGAGCAGCAATATTGTTTGAAGAACAACTGTGAATAACCAAGTTATTTTAAGTATTATAAATACTAAGGTTAACTACAAAAGGACCTATGAAGGAAGATGCTCCAGAGAAAGAACTGGTAAATAAAAGTATGTATAGTATGGTTTTACATACATATACACACACACACATATATATATATACATACATATACATATATATACATACACACACACACACACACACATATATATATATATATGTACATATATATATATATATATATATGCATTGGTGTCAAATAGTGGCCTCCTCTAGTGAGGAGTGAGAAGGGAGAGAGAAAAAAAATAAAAAGCACACAGGAGAGAACAAAAGAAAACTCCAAAGGAAGCACAGAGAAGCAGGGTGGTTTTGAAAAATATGTGTAGTATTTATCACGTTTTTTTTTCCCTTAAATACTGTGAAATGGAGATTCATGGTTTCATATTGAATCCTCTTTTTGTGTTGTGCTATATACATCAAAATGCTTTTTTCCATTGTTTTCACATTTAAGTTTAAAATGAATAAAAAATTAAAAAAATACAATAGAACGTAGTTCTGGAGTGGTTTGCCATTTTCTTCTCCAGCTCATTCTATAGATGATGAAATGATGCGAACAGGGTTAAAGGACTTGTCCAGGGTTTACATAGTAAGTGTCTGAGGCTGGATTTTCACTCAGAAAGATGAGCTTTCCTGATTTCAACCTCAATGCTCTATCTACTACACTAGTTAGTCCCCAAGGCAGCTTTTACCATCCTTTTTTAATAGTTGAAGAAACTGAGGCAGTCATAGGTTGTCACACAGTGTCACACAGTAATAAGTATCCGAGGCTAGATTTGAACTCAGGTCTTCTTGACTTCAGACTTAATGCCCTATCCACTGTGCCACTTAGCTGTAGATTTTCTCTTTCCGAAATTTTCTTCTTCATTTCCACTTTTTTTAAATCTTTCTTTTCTTTAAATACTGAGTTCATGTCTATTCTTTTAAATCCTCTGATCTTCTAAGAACTGTTCAACCTTAGGATACATTGAGAAAAAAGAGTGTATTACTAGGATGGTGATAGTTCTGCTGTAGTCTTCCGTGGTCAGACCACATCTGAAGTATGGCAGTATTGCAATTAATATGTGCCAGGCACTGTTCTAAGTTATGGTCCCTCTTCTTAAGGGGGAATATGATAGCTGTGTTCAAGTATGTCTTATAGAGGGGAGTGATTAGACCCAGAAGACAGAAGCAAGAACAATAGGTAAGAAGTTTCAAAGAGGTGAAGAAAAAAAGGAAAAAAAAACTTGCTAAAATTAAGCAATCCAGAAACGGAATATGTGCTGCCTTTGGAGGTAATGGCTTCCTCTCTATGAAGGTCTTCAAGAGGAGGCTAGGTGACTACTTTTAAGGCATGTTGTTTGTAGTAAAAATTATTTATCATGTGTGGATTGAGCTAGTGGACCTCTGAGGTACCTTCCAACTCTAGGATTCCGTCCATCAGTGTCAACAACTTCCAATCTATGCTTTTTCTTTTATCTCATAAATTCTTGTTCATATCATTCCACAAATCTAAGGTATTATGTATTATCCACTTTTTATGCTTGAGGAAATTGAGGGCCAGAAAGTTTAAGTGACTTGTCCATGTCATACTAGCGTGGCTAGTATGAAAGGTATGGATCAATTCTCAAGTCTTCTTGATACCAAGTCTATACATTACAACAAACTGCTATCAATTAGCTGGGTACAAAATTGAACAGGAGGAAGAGATTGGGCTTGAAATACTTGAAACAGTGTAGCCCTTTCAAATAATATCACATTGTTCTCAAAAGACTCCTATCTATTTAACATCACAACATTCCCTTTGTGATGTTATATAGTAACAAATCATAAAACACCATGATCTCAAAAGAATTAAAATTGTAGGTGGCCTCAAGGGCAATAGAAAGATGCAGTAGTTCTAAGCAGACTTCAGTTTATTATCAACTCGTACATAGGAGTATTGCAGATGATACCTTATTAAGAATATGTGTGATCAGAAAAGAATATAGATTGGCTGCGTAGAATGCTAGAATGAAGTACAACGGGTATTGACCAGAGGAAGTTTGCTTCTCCCCCAGATTATTAGGTCCTTGAGGCAGGAATCATATTATTTTTCATCTCTGATTCCCTTAGTCCCTGGAACATACTTGGAACATACATTTATTACTATTATTGTGATCTCCCTTCACCCCTCCTGCAATCTCCACTTTGAAGAAGAGCAGAAGCCATCCTTCATTCTCCAGACTTCACAGTCCACCTTCTCAAACCTACTCCCCTTTTCGGCTTCTTTTAATATGTTGTCTTCCTACATCAGGATGGAAGCTCTTTGAGGGGAGGGGCTTTCTTTTTGTATGTGCTTAGTAAAGTGCTGGGCTTCTTGATTGACTTACTGACTTTTGGTATTCTCTAATATCTAGTACGTTGTTGTACACCTAAGTAGATCTTTTATAAATATTTGTTGAATGGTATAGTAGGATGAGTAGCAAACTTGGAGGTGGAAGATCTGGGTTGGCATCCTGGCTTCTGGTTCTGTGACTGTGGTGAACTCTGAACCTCTTTTCTCATTAGTAAAAGAGATTATTTGCACAACCTACACCACAGGGTTGCTTGTGAGGATCAAATTAGGTAAAGCATATAAAACACTTAGTAAACTTAAAAACTTATGAATTTTATACAACTGTAAACTGCTGCTGCTGCTATTATTTCAATACTGGTGAAATGAAGTCCCCAGGCAAAATTCAGGTCATCTAATCTAAACTTGGTGGTCAGATAAATCAGGATTCTCAGCAATGCTCCCCAAAAGGCCTTGAGCTGAAGGAGCTAGCTTGATCAACCAATTTAAAAATGCCTGTGGGTTGATGGTTTCAGGCATTCTTCCTAGTTCAAATGCAACTAACTCGGGACCTGAATAGAGTCCCAAGACTAGTGAGAAAGTCCTTCCTAAAAGTTGCAGCTCTGGGGTGTAAGGTCTCGAAGTACGTACTGCTGAGTCGGGAGACCGGGCAGGGGCCAAGGAAGGTCCCAAGCTGAACCTCAACATTTTGTGGACAAGTAGCTTCTAGCTAGCGAATGGGAGGAGTTTCGGGACGAGGAGCCTGGGGCTGTTTCCAAAGTAAGAGGAGGCACGAAATCCGGATGGCAATGGAAGCAAGCCAAGTTAGAGCCCAGAGGGAAGAGACGTGTGTGTGTCTGTGTGGTGTGTGTGTGTGTGATCGGTTTTCCCTACGCTCTTTTGCGTCCTCTCATTTGTTCTTGCTAGTTCACAAAACTCTACACCCTTTGCAAACTCTGGTCTCGCACCTCACACGCCAGCCCTCCCTTTTCTCCGGGTACACACAGCGCGGCTTTGTCTGCCGGGTCGGAGCAGCAGGGAGGAAACCCCAGCCGGGGGAGAGCCGGGGCCGCTAGAGTTCGAACTGGAACTTTCTCCCTCTCTTCTCCCCATCTCCTCTCTCTTTCCCTCCCCCTCCCCCTGCCCCTCCCCTCAATCCTCGTGTTCGTCCGGACCCTTGCGCCGACCAAGTCCGTGCCCGCCCCTCCCCCACCGGCGGGGGTCCACCGCCCCTCCCTCGCCCCGCGCACCCCAACCCAGGCCGCTGCGTCGCTCTCCCGCCACCGCCTCCTTCCCGAGCCTCGGACGGCCCGAGGGGGAGGGAAAGAGGGCGGTCGGGGGGAGGAGCCGCCGCCGCCGCCGCCGCCGCGGTAGCCGAGTCCTCGGGCCATGTCCGGAGGAGGAGGAGACGGTGGCGGAGGCTGCCCCCAGCCGGGATTTAAAGGCGCGCAGTGAGCAATCTTGCCGGCCATGACCCGGGGGCTCCCGTGAGGCGGAGCCGAGGGGACACGCTCGGCGAGCCGCCTGGACAAAAGAACATGGGGGGCGCTCGCCCTCCTGCGCCCCCTCTTACTCCACCTCCTCGGCGCCTCCGCCCGCTCCCCGCCGCCATGAGGATCCGGGCGCTGCCGCCGGCCCGCGGGCAGCCCCGGCGCTAACTTTCCCGGCCGCCCATTCTCCCCATTGCGCGAGGCCCGGCCCGGCCTGGGCCGACCCTCCCTCCGCCAGGCCCTCCCTCTGCGCGGCCTCCCCTCGCCTCGCCCCGAGCATGAAGCAGCCGGGCGGCCCCGCGGGCGAGAGACACTGCCGCGGTCGCCGGCGGCGCCGCCTGCTGCTCGCCTGGCTGCTCTGGATCGCCCTGTGGGAGAGCGGCCCCGGCGCCGCCGCTCTGCCTCCGGGCTGCAAACACGACGGCCGGCCCAAGGGCGCCAGCAAGTCCCCGTCCGGCGGAGCCGCGGCCGCCGCGGCCCCGGAGGGGAAGGTAGTGTGCAGCAGCCTGGACCTGGCGCAAGTCTTGCCTCCGGACACGCTGCCCAACCGGACGGTCACCTTGTGAGTATCCCGCGAGAGGGGGAGGAGGAGGGAGGAGGAGGGAGGAGGGAGGAGGGAAGAGGACCCGGGGGGGCAGCGCAACTTGGAAAAGCGGCTGCCCTGCCAGCAACAAGGTGCCTTTTGTCTAAAGCAGCCTGCGCTCGCGTCCATACAGGCTCCGGGGGCAGCTGGGGTGGGTGTGTGTTGAGAGCAATCCTCCCGTGCTATGGGCTCTGACCCGCAATGTTGGACATTGATCATCTTCTCTCCTGACATTTTGCCAAGTTTCCGCGGGTTCCCCCCTGGCGTTCTCTGCGGTAACAGTTGTCAGATCTAGAACCCAAACAAAAGCCAGCGTTTTCTGAGTTGGTCTAGCCACTGGAGAGAGGTCCTCACCCAGACCCAGGAAGACAACAATGAGCAAAGTTGAAGCGCAGTCAGGGTATGAGCGTGGAAAGTTGCAGGATGTGCTGGACGTTCAAACAAGCTGCTTTTGCAAATTAGACCGTGGCTCTGTAGACAACTTTGCTCTTACCGTGTGAAAATGGGTTACTAACTACTCCGTTTGCGTAACTTTTACTTTCTAATCTGTGAAATGACTTCCCCCACTTTGTGTTTTCCTATTCTCTTTCCAACCTCTTGCAATCTTTACTTCCCTCTCCATCACTGTACTGAAACTCTTCTCCAGTGTAGCCAATGAGCTCCTGATCCCTTAATCCAGTGTTTTTTTTAACACGACCCCCCCCTCGCCCCCCCCCCCCCCATTCTCTTTGCCTTTGACCTCCCTCCAGCATTTGGCACTTTTAACCACCTTCTCTTTCTTTCGCTGTACCCTTTCTGTACGCTCTTTTCCACTCTGGCTTCAGACAGGCTTCTCCTGGTTCTCCTACCTTCTCTAATTACTCCTTTGTTTCCATTGGTTTCTCCAACCCTAAGTAAGACCTGTGTTCTTCAGGATGGCCAGCTCTGCTTTTTGCTTAGTCGTTTTCGGCAATGTCTGACTTTTCAAGACCCCATTTGGGATTTTCTTGGCAAAGATACTGCAGTGGTTTGCCGTTTCCTTCTCCAGCTCGTTTTACAGATGAGGAAACTGAGGCAAACGGTTAAATGACTTGCCCTGCACAAATCTGAGGACAGATTTGAACTCAAGAAGATGAGTCTCCCTGACTCCAGGCCTGGAACTCTGTCCACTGCCCCACCTAGCTGCCCCAGCTCTCCTTAATCCCCCCACCCCCACCCCAATAAGCTCTAGTTTGGCTATCTTAATTATCACTTGTAGGCAGATAACTTCCAAGTTGCCTGTCTCCAGACTAGGTGCTGGTTGATGGATCGATTGAGCTTTAGAACTACATGACTGGTAGGACACATCTACCTGGGTGTCTTGCTAGTACCCCCAAAGCTTATCTTTATGCTGAAACCTATTACTCTAAATTGATTTGTCTATTTTTTCTAAGGAGGTACCACGCATACGCAGTATTCCATATTTGGAAAAGTGTTATCTGATTCCAACAAGCTACCTGTGTAAATTGCTTCTATTTTTATTGCCATAACCCTAATTAGTAAAGGTTTTGACTAAAAATGACTAACCTGACTACCCCCCCACCCACTTAACTGCTACAGTAGTCTCAAAAGAGAACCATTGGGCTCTACTCCATCCTTCATACTGCTGCCAGACTAATCTTCCTTTTTCATAGATCTGGTCATGTCATTCTTATGTTCAAAATCCTACAGAGGCTGTGTGGTGCAGTGGATAGAATGCTGGGGCTGGAGCAGGAATACCTGAATATGAATATCTACTTGATGCGTGTCTGCTTTAGTTTCCTCATCGGTAACATGGAGAGTAATAGCACCTACCCCTCAGGGTTGTTGTGAGGGAGGAGTGAGGTAATATTTGTCAAGTACTTAGCACAGTGCCTGGCACATGGTAGGCACTTAATAAATGCTTGTTTCTTTCCTTCATTGGCTCCTTGTTGCTTAGCAACTAAGCTTGAGACTCCATGCCTGGCACTGAAGGCCCTCTATAATGTCACCCAACTTGTGCCACACAATATAGATCATTCTTCATCCCAGCTTTATGGGCACCTCGCTTTTTTTTTATATCTGAAATGTCCACTCTTCTCACTATCAACCCTCTTCAATTTCTGCTCATTCTTTAAAACCCACCTAAAATTCTACTTTCTCCAGCTGCTTAGCAGTCACCTTTCCTGGCCTCCTTCTTCCTCTAGTAACATTTTGTACCTCTCTAAGGGACTTAAAGAATAAAATAAGGGACTTAAAAGAATAAAAATTCTTTTGTATTATAGTTATGCATGTATCATATTCCTTCTTCAAGATTGAAACTGAATTATTTTAAAAAATCAGTTTTTTTTTCCTTTTTAAACGTAACTTATTTCTCAATGACTGTCCCCCATAGCATGGTCTATTGTAACAGAGAAATGAAATTTATTGAAACAAATGAAGGCTCTGTTTGACAGTGTGTGCTTCATCTGCACCTATAATCTACCACCTCTGAGCAGAGAAGGAACTATAATTATTCCTACAGGATGTTTTGCTAGACATGGATGGATTCTGAGGCTTTTGACAAAGTATGCTAACTTTACCAACTTTTTTTGTTTGGTATAATTAAGAAAAAAATACCTCATGCTTGGAATGCTTCTAAGAATGCCAGGCTCCCTTTAAGACTCTTTAGTGCCATATCTTAGTGGAAGCTTTCCTCATTCCCCTAGTTATTAATACCCTCCTCAGTTACTTTGTATCCATTTTTATGTACTTTATGTATTATCTGTATATGTGTTTTCTCCTTCCATATATGTTCCCCACTATTAGCTCCTTGAGCACAAGGAATGTTTTTTTTAAATTCTCTTTGTATTCCTAACACATTGCTATCCCATAGTAAATGCTTAATAAGTGCTTGTTGAATTGAGTAGTAACTCAATAAAACACTCCGGGCAAGTAAATCACTGTGAAATTAAAAAAAAAAGTTCATATGAAGCATCTCTAAATCAGGAATAAATATTGCTAATGTTATTTTCTATAAGTAGTTTGTATTTCTATTTAGTTAATCTAGCATAAAGTTTAAACTTTAGTGGTTGGCACATAATAAATACTTAAATTTAATAAATATTTTTAGGTTGATTGTTATCTCCTAGTCTTGAGGGGCACATAAATGAGTAAATAACTTTTAAGAACAAAGAATTCAGTTGTTTTAATTCACTATCCATTGATTTATGGCCAGATTCTTTGGACTCAAATTCTTTGGTATAGTGATATGAGTATGAACCCAGTCTAAGGATTCAACTCCAGAACAAACAATCCAGTATTGGAGGAGTGGTAGTTTACTCAAATTGTTCTTACCATGGGGAGAGGGTTAGAACACTTAGCAGTTGTTTTTGAAAAATTTTTGTTCAGAATTGGCTTCATTTACTTTGATTCAGGTTTTGGCTTAGTTTGTCTGAAAATTTAAAATTTAAGCCCACCTCGTTCAGATAAATTCCTAGTAAATGCGTTTGTGCTTTTACTTTCTGGAAATACTGAAATGTAGTTGATATATCCTGCAGAAAATTATTTTTTTCAGTATGTTACTTGGTGGGTTTTTTTTTTTGATCTTTAAAAATAGTCTTACTGATTTTTTTTATTACATGTTGCTTGATATCTTCTCTTTTAGATTTTTAAATTAAAAATTAAATTTTTTTATTCAATTAAATGTTTTCTTTTTTTCCTTCTTCTCCGCAACGTTGAGAAAGAAAAATAAAAGCAAAAACTTTGCCTTTTCAAGCACAACAAATTCCCATGGGCCAGGTACAAAACATGTACATCTCTTCTGCATATAGCAGGAAGCATTCATCATCAGTTATCTGTAATCATGCTTAATCGTTGCATTGATCAGAGTTTTTAAGTCTTTTTTCTGTTTTCTTTTTCAGTTGTGTCGATTAGTTTTGTCTGACTCTTGTGACTGCATTTGGGGTTTTCTTGGCAAAGATACTGGAATGGTTTACCATTTCCTTCTCCAGCTCATTTTATAGATGAAGAAAATGAGGCAAACCAGGGTTAAGTGATTTGCCCCAAATCACACAGCTAGTAAATGTCTGAGATCAGTTTTGAACTTAGGTCCTCCTGACTTCAGGGTTGGCACTTTATCCACTGTGCCACCTAGCTGCCCTCTAGTTTTTTTTAAACAATGTTATTATTTTATAATTTTCTCTCCTATCTGCATATTTCATACAAGTCTTCCAGTTTCTCTGAAAATGTCTCTTTCATCATTTTTTGCAGCACAATATAGTATTCCATTCCTTTCTTGTTCCATAATTTGTTCAATTCTTCCCCAATTAATGGGCATCTCCTTAGTTTCTGGTTCTTCGCAACTTAAAAAAAGAACTTTTGCACATATGGGACCTTTTTCTCTTTCTTTGATCTTTTTGAGATTTAGGCTTGGCTAGATCAAAGGGTATGCATGCAAAGATTCTTAACTTTTTTTAAATATTACTGATCCGTTTGACAGTTTGGTAAAATTCTGGAGGTTTCAGATAATGTTCTTAAAGCATGAAATACATGAGATTAAAAAAATCATCAATTATTGAAATACAGTTATCAACAGATTAAAAAAAAGTTCAGCTATGCCAGATTAAACCTCCCTGCCTAAATGACTTTGTAAAAAAAGGTTGTTTTCCAAATTTGCTTTTAAAATTTAAAAATTGCTTTTAAAAAAAATGCAGTTCACAGCTTCACCCACAGAGCATTAATATCTGTTTTCCTCTAACCCAGCACCCATCAATCTATTTTAAGTGCTTATCATTCTAGTTGTTATAGAGATTGAGCAGTCAGGACAAAGTTGTAAATTTCTAGGTCAAATAAAGCTAGTGTTCTAGTTGAAGTTACTTCATTTTCCTGATTTTAAAATATCTTATTTCTTAAGAATGGGAGTGTTTATGTGTGGTGGGCACTTGTTATGATGACTGATAATAATACAGGTTTGAATTGAATTATCAAATCCTGTCTGTTCATTTATTCCTACAGACAAGTAAATCATCTAGCATTTGATCTATCAGTGCTTGAGGCAACTCTTTGAGACTCAAGTTACAGAGAAGTTCTCTTTCCCTATTATAACAGGCCAAACTTAAATATATGAATTTTGAAGTGTAAATGACATATCTTAGATCAAAGATTCTTAATCTAGGTTCCGTGAATTTGTTTCTGTGGAAAAAAGTTTTATTTCAGTATAATTGGTTTCCTTTGTATTCTATATATTTAAAAACCTTATTCTGAGAAGGGGTTCATAAAATGCCAAAGGGATCCATGACACAAAGAAGTTAAGACTCCTTGGCATTCATGGGAATTCATGAATTGGAGTTAGTTTGCTCCCTTCCCACCTTTTGTCCCCCCAAATGAAGGGAGGACGTATTCAACAATAGTGAAAGAAAAATCAAAAAGCTGTCTTTCACACCAACAATAAATTAAGTTGTTTTTTTTTTGATGAATTCTCAGCACACTAATACATTATATTGAGAGGTCTGATTCCAAACATAGTTTTAGCTCTAGTTCAGCAATTCAATTCAGTAAACATTGATCAAGCCTGTTTTGTACAGGTACTGTGCTAGATACTGATGATACAAAGACAAAAATGAAAACTGTTCCTTGCCTTAAGGAATCGACATTCTATTGGGACATTGAGGAGGGAAATGGTATATATGTAAATAAATCCAAAATATACACAAAATATTTTGGGCCAGGAAAAACACTAACAACATAAAGATCCCACTGATTACATGACTGAGGAATACATATATAGGAATCCAGAGGGCAGGACATGAAAAAAAAAAACATCAGGC
The DNA here is from genome assembly GCF_011100635.1 of Trichosurus vulpecula. Classification (NCBI taxonomy): domain Eukaryota; kingdom Metazoa; phylum Chordata; class Mammalia; order Diprotodontia; family Phalangeridae; genus Trichosurus; species Trichosurus vulpecula. Next base: position 187,161,407 of record NC_050578.1, read on the forward strand.
TGTTAGATAAAATAAAGCTCAATGTGAGTTGACTTGTGGAGAAGGTGGTTTTTTTTTTTCTTTTTTAAAACAAGCTGTTGAGGGACTGGAAGGATTTGGATGGATCAAAGAGCCAGGGGAGAGGTTATTTTATTCTAGGTAATTAGAAAAAATGGCATATGAACATGGAATATTAAAGAAGAGGAAGAGTAAAGCCATTTAAATTTTAATGTTAGCATGTCTTCATTAGGAATGAATAATGTTAATTTAAAAATTTCCTTTCTTGATATGTTTATTACACTGGTAGGTTAGGGAAGTACCGTAGACATAGCATACCTAAATGTTCTGCAAGGAATTTGACGATATCTTTCATGCTAACCTTGTGGTCAAAATGGAAAAATGTGGACCATTTCATATTCAGTTAGATTCAGAACTGGTTGAATGACTGAGCTCAAAGAATTGACCTTAGTCCCTAAAGGTCTCTAGAGAATTGTCCCAGGCTGCTGTCCTTGGTCTTGTACTTGGATATAAGCATAGATTACATATTTGACACATATGGGACATATTTGAATATCTCTAGATGGTTCATTGTTTATATTCCTAGCACCTAGCACAGAGCCTGGCACATAGATGATTAACAAATGTTTGTTAATGCTTATGTTAATAATGTTAATGTTAATTAATGAAACTGAACTTTTAAGGGTAGCTAACACAGTGGATGATAGAATCCAAAAAGATTTTGATGACCAGAATGGTGGAACATCTTAAATAAGATGAAATTTAATAAAGATAAGTGTTGTCTTTACATTTGTACATTTTATTCTTTGAGTGTCAAGTACAGGGTAGGGGGAGATGTGGCCAAGAAACACTTTATATGAAAAAAGATGCAGTTTCAGTAGACTGCATGTTTTATATTAGGAAATAATATGATATATAACATCCAAAAAAGTTGATGGAGTATTACTCTGCCTCTTAGTTCAGCTTGCTAGAACATTTGGAGGTGATAATGCTGCTATGCTTTGGCCTGGTTAGACAACATTGTATTCAGATCTTCATTTTTGGAAGGTAGTTAATAGTGTTTCAAATGTACCCCACATTCTTTATTTCCCAAAAAGACTTATCTTCCCTCTCTCCTCCCAAACTTGTACCCTTCCTGAACTTTTTCTATATGTACCGAAGGCACCATCATCCTTCTTCCATCTCCCAGGTTCTTAGTTTTGTTATTATCCTCATGTTGCCCTCTTCCTTGTCACACTTATCCAGTCAGTTGCTCATATCTGTTCTTACTACTCATACAACCACTCTCTTAGTTCAGGAATTACTTCCTAATTGGTGTTTCTTCTCTTCCCTGGCTCTTTGGGCACAGGGATGACCGTATCACTCCCTTACTTGGTGAGTGATAATGATTTGTTGTTGTTTCTGGGTTGAAATATAAACTGTTTTTTAGCTTAAGAAAAAAAAAGACCTGTGATTTCATCAGTGTAGTGATATAACTTACAGTCTAAGCAATTACGTTAAAGAGTTGCTCTGTCCAGAAAACCTACCATGGAACTGACCTCATGGTGAACTTCACTAGCCTAGTCTTTGAACAATAGATATATGGTCCGTTATAGAACCTGTACTCAAAAGTTTTTCTACCTTAGTCAATTGGATCTGCTAGAATTTGTACTTTGATGACATAGCTTTTGAACATTCGGGGTCATCTCATGATCTGAAATGAGAGCAGAATTTCAGTGAAAAATTTTTTTTTGTTATTTGAGAAATACTTATTTTTTAAGGCTGGAAAGTGTTATAAAGTAACCCTCCAACTCTTACCTTATCACAACATGGCATGTACATATGTTGAGTTTTTTGGTTCTGTCCAGTCACATGCTACAGTGAAGGCTTAAAGCCTTTCTCAAAACAGTAACACAGATAGCTACAGTTTTAAAAATTTTCATAAGTGCACACAAATGCCTGTTTATGTTCTGTTTGAATGGAAGGCCTGTGTTAGGTGGTAGTTGTAAGCTTTGTGAGGGGGCAGGCTCTTAATGCCTCTTTGTATCACTAGCTCTTAGAAAAATGTTCTGTGCTTAGGAGGAAACTACATAGATGTTTGATGTTGCTCACTGCTTATTTTAAGAGACAAAAATCTATTCACTACAACAGTCAGTCATTAAGCATTTATTCATCACCTACTGTGTGCCAGGAACTGTGCTAAGCAATGATGATAAAAAGAAAAGCCAAATAGCTCCTCAAGGAGCTCACAATCTTATGAGAAGACAGCAAGCTATGTATAGGATAAATAGGGAATGATTAATAGAGGAAAGGCACTAGAATTAAGAGGTTTCTGGAGATTGGATTCTAGAGATCTTCCGGTAGAAGATGGAATTTTATCTGGGACTTGAAAGAAGCCAGGGAATCTGGGAGATGAAGATGAGGCAGGAGAGTGTTCCAGGCCTGGAGACAATCAGAAGAAAATGCCTGGAGTGTCTTGTGCTTGGAATAGAAGGGAGGCCAATGTCATTGGATTGAAGAGTGGTGGGAAAGTATATAGTATAAGAAAACTGGGAAAGTGGGGTCTGTGGTAGGTTATGAAGGGTTTTCAACACCAAATAGGACTTTATATTTAATCCTGAAGGTAATAAAGGACTACTAGAGTTTATTTAGTAGGGGGTGAAGTGGTGGGACTTGAGCTTTAGGAAAAGTACTTTGGTGGCAGAATGGAAAAAGAAGTGAAATGGGGAGAGATTTGTGGCAGGCAGACCCACTATCAGGCTATTGCAGCAGTCCAGGCATAAGGTGCTGTGAGGGCCTGTAGTAGAGTAGTGGCAGTATCAGAGGCAAGAAGGGGGTACATTTGAGAAATGTTACAAAGGTGAAATTCACAGGCCTTGGTAACTGATTGGATATGAAGGAAGAGAGATAGGAGTTGAAGATGACATCTAGTTTTCAAGCCTGAGGGACTGCAGAGGTGATGGTGGAGAAATTTAGAAAGGGGGCAATTTAAGAGAAGAGATAATGAGTTCAGTTTTGGACATGTATATTTAAAGATGTCTATTGGACATCCAGTCTGAAAGGCAGTTAGAGGTGGGAAATTGGAGATCAGCAGAAAATTGGGGCAAGATAGATAGATTTGAGAATTGTCAGCATAGAAATATATTAAACCCATGGGAACTGATGAGATCACCCAGTAAAGTAGTATAGAGGGAGAAGAGAAGAGGGACCAGGATAGAGACTTGTGGGATAGATAAGGTTAGAGGGCTAATCTGGATGAGGACCCAGCAGAGGAGACTGAGAAGGAGTGGTCTGATAAAATAGGAGGAGAATCAGGAGAGATTATCACTCAGAAAACCTAGAGAGAACAGAGTATCAACAACAGTGGGGTGATCAGTGTCAAAGGCTGCAGATTGATCAAGGACAATGAAGATTGAGAAAAGGCCTGTGACCAGGGGTTTCTTTTTCCTAGCTCTTTTATAATTGAGACCTGCTTGGCAAAAAGAGACTTGGCAGTATGATCAAGAAGTCTCTCAACAAATTACAGGGAACGGTAATTGCAAAAATCAAATCCTGACCCCAGGCAAGTCACCTAACCTTTCTCAGTGTATGTTCTCTCATCTGTAAAATATGGATAATAATAGCAGCTACCTCACATGGTTGTTGTGACAATCAAATGAAAGAAACATTCTGGAAATCTTGAAGTGCTAGCTTATAAATGCTAACTTTTTATTGTTATGGTTATCTTTGGTATGAGAGGACAATAGATATAACAAGAAAAATGGTAAAGGAAGATTCTGGTAATTTGCAGGAAAAAGAATAACATGCAGGGGGATTGGTCATAGTACCATAGCCTCATCTGACTATAAGCCAATGCACAAAAAACCATTGGTAATAAAAATATTAATACATGTGGAAAGATAAACCTTTTAGATATTACTATGTCTTGGTAGGGTGGTATTCATTATTGGAATATAACAATATAAGCGCTTTGTTCAAAAGAAACAGATTTGAGAGAGAGGATGGAATGATAACAGCTTCAAAGTTCTGTAATTTCATTGATGTGGATACTTTCTTCACCAATGCAGACCAAAAAGACTTAGGTTTTAGCAGACAGTCTTAATAAGATACTTTGAAAAAAAATGCTGTTCTAGTAGCCAGCCTTCCTCTAAGCCTCTCTAGAGTTAGCCAAGTGTAGCAGAAATGTACTTTGTCACCACGCTTGGTAATAGCTTCAGCCTTTATGGCGTTGTAGGGACTACCAAAGTTTTTGGCATGTCTGTTGAGCACTCAGAGTCATAACATGGCCGTGTCGAGGCATCAGAGTAGGACTTAAGACTTTTTTTTTTTTAATAAATTTCTTTATTTATTTTTAGTTTACCACGCACGGTTCTACATAGTTTTGAGTTCCAGTTTTTCTCCCCTCCCTCCCCCCTCCCTCCCCAAGACGGCATGAAGTCTCATATAACTGTCATGTATAACTTCGCATTGAATTAATTTATGCACTAGTCAGGACTTAAGACTTTTAATAAAGAACAGTAATTTACCTGCATGGAAACCTGTGGACGTGAAAGAGTTATGGTAGTAAGTGGAAGCATAATACAAACTTGGAAAATTATAAAATGAGAGAGAAGCATTACCATTTTGGAAGCATAATCCTGGTCAGTAAATGAAAAGAAATAGAAAATACTTTCCTAATAAAGATCACAAAAAGGACAGAGGCAAGGCGTAGTAGTGATGGGTGACTTCATCTTTTCAGATATGGAGAAGGAATGTGCTGTAGTGGGAAAAGGCACTGGCTTTGATGTCATGCCTCATCTGGGCAATTAAAAGCTTGACCCTTGATGAGTCTAGTATTAGCATGTGTGATTATACTTGCTCTGTTTAGCTTGTAACATTGCTCTTAAGTGCTTTGTAAACCTTAAAGTGCTGTGCTAATGGGAATTGGCAAGAAGTCTTATTCTGCTAAAAAGGTAATATCTAATAAATTACTGCCTTCCCTTAATATTATTACTATTTAATGTCATTTGTAAGATATCTGTTAACACAACCACTTAATCCACTAATGCCTTTTACTGCATCCTTGACTGGTCATTTAACTCCTGCTTGGATGCTTTAATAATGGGATCTTACAAAGAATCCCATTTTATTTTAGAACACCTGTTAATTATTAGAAATAATTATCTGCAACTGTTCTGAAGTTATTTTAATTTTTTTAAAAGTCATATTTTTTTTTAAATTTTAGATGCCAGCTTATATGGTAAGAAGATAGCTAGATAGTTGATAGAGTGGTGAATTTGGAATTAGGAAGACCTAATTTCAAATCCTGCCTCAGATAAAGACTAGTTTATGTCACATAAACTTAGCCTCAGTTTCTTCATCTTTAAAATGGAATAATAGTTGTACCAACTTTACAGGGTTTTTGTCAAGATCTAATGAGGGGAAGCACTTTGCAAACTTTAAAGCACTATATAAATATTAGCTATTATTATTACCTACCAAAATGAGTAACATTGAGAAATAGAACAGATATTCCATACTTTTAACTTTGATTGTAACTCTGAAGTTATATGCTGTCTCTTTTGCTGCTGCTCATAGTAGACTGAGATTTGGCACTTGATAATATAGTCCTGAAGAGAGGAACCTGTGGCTTCAAGGCCACACGTGGCCCTCTAGGGCCTCAAGTGCAACCCTTTGACTCAGTAGTTTGGAATCCTCAAAGGGCTGTGCTTGAAGACCTAGAGGGCCACATGTGGCCTTGAGGCCAAAGATTCTCCAGCCTTGAAATATACTAGATTAAATAATTGCTGTCCTGCATACTACCAGTCATTTGGGGTTAATTTGCTATATTAGTCTCACTTTTGTTGACTTTTTCTTTTTTGTCTGTTTTCTTTCACAACATGGCTAATATGGAAAAATGTTTTGCATGCTTGTACATGTATAATCTATCAGATTGCTTGCCTTGTCAAAGAGTGGGGAGAAGATGGAGAGAGAGAGATGATTTATAATTCAAAATTTAAAAAAAAATGAATGTCAGAAATTGTTTTTAAATGGAATAAAAAAAAATAAAATATGAAAAACAATTCTAAAGACCCATTGGGGAGTCAAGATGGCAGATTAGAGAAAGCACTCAATTGAGTTCTCCCCAAATTCCCTTCCAAACAACTTTAAAATAATAGACCAAATCACATTCTGGAGAAAAAAATAGGTAAAAAGAGTCCTATGCAGTTCCTTTTATGGCACAGATATGAATTTGATACCTAAACCTGGCTGGGGGGAAAAAACAGAGAAAGAAAACTACAGACCTATTTCCTATTAATGTAGAAATTTTAAATAAAATATTAGCAAGGAGATTACATGGGGTAAGACCTCTCCAGTTGATGAAAATTGCTAGGAAAACTGGAAAGCAGTTTGGCGGAAACTAGGGAGAGACCAACACCTAACAACATATACTGAGTTAAGATCAAAATGGGTAAATGGTTTAGAACATAAAGGTTGATTAGGAAAGCATGGAAAATATGAAGAAGGGAAGAGTTTATGAAAAGACAAGAGACAGGATCAAGGGAAGTAAAAATGGATAATTTTGATTATATGAAATTCATTTTTTTTTCCACAAACAAAAGCAATGCAACTAAAATTAGAAGGAAAAGTGGAAACTGGGAAAAACAATTGTACAGCAAGTTTCTCTGATAATGGCCTCATTTCTCAAACATTCAGGAAAGTGAGCCAAATATATTAAAATAAGAGCCATTTCCCAAATGATAGTCAAAGTATATGAACAGGCAGTTTTCAGAAGAAGAAATCAAGGCAATTAATAGTCACATGAAAGTGCTCTAAACAACTACTGATTCAAGAAATGCAAATTAAAACACATCAGATGGCTAACATGACAGAAAAGGAAAATGACAGATCCTGCAGGGAATATGAAAAAAAAGGAACACTAATGCATTGTTGATGGTGTTGTGAACTGGTCTAACCATTCTGGAGAACAATTTGGAACTGTGCCCAAAGGGCTATAAATTTGTACACACCCTTTGACCACTAAGTCTGTATTCCGAAGAGTTGAAAAAAAGAGGGGTGTGGGGAAAGGACTTCGATGTACAAAAATATTTCTAGCAGTTCTTTCTATTCTGGTGCCAAAAAATTGGAAATTAAGGGGATGTCCATCAATTGGGGAGTGGCTAAACAAGTGATATATGATTGTGATGGAATACCATTGTGCCCCAAGAAGTGATAAGTAAGATGTTTTCAGAAAAATCTGTGAAGGCATATATGAACTAATTCAAAGTGAATTGAGTAGAACCAGGAAAATATTGTACACAGTAATAGCAATATGTATAACAGTGATCATCTGTGAAAGACTTAACTACACCAATCAATACAGTGCTTCAAGATAAAGTTCAAAAGACCCATGATGAAAATTATTCATCTCTAGAGAGATAAACGAACTCTGAATGCAGATTGAAGCATACTTTTTTTTACATTTGTGTGTGTGTGTGTTTACTTTTCTAACATAGCTGATAGGGGAATGTTTTTCGTGACTCAAAAGAATAATATTGATTTGCTTGCCTTCTAAAGGAGGGAGGAAGACAATTTGGAACTCAACGTTTAAAAAAATAATGTTGAAATGTTATTACATGTAATTGGGAAATATTTAACAAAGTAAAAATATGTTTAAAAAAACCCGAAATAGAAACAAAAGACTTCATTAATATGTCTTGCTTTCCTCAGAAAGCTCTTGGCATGAAATTTTCTTACTATCACATCCCTCCCTATTGAAGTCACCCAGTTGGCTTTCCCATTTCTTGGAGAATCATGTGATCCTTCTTGACTTAACTCAACCCATACTTATTTGTTCATGGCCCTGGCTTCAGCTCATTCTTATCTCATTTAGTTTTCCTTTGTACCAGCAATACCCAGCTGAGTATCCTGGCCCATTAAGTAGAAGAATGCCAGAGTTGGTTCATTGTAGGTTAATATACTTCATTCCCAGGTTTAAGCATCTGGTTGATACAGTGTTCTATGCCCACTGTTCTCCAGTTTTCCCAGCAGTCTTTGTCAAATAGTGAGTTATCCCAGAAGCTGCAGTCTTTGAGTTTATCAAGCAGTAGATTACTATAGTCATTGATTGTTGTATCTTGTGTATCTAACCTATTCCGTTGATCCACCACTCTATTTCTTAGCTAGGACAAAGTAGTTCTGATGATTGCTGCTTTATAATGCAATTTAAGATCTGCTGCGACCAGGCCACTTTTTCATTTCTTTTCATTAATGCCCTTGATATTCTGGCCATTTTGTTCTTCCAGATGAATTTTGTTATTCCTTTTTCTAGCTGTATAAAATATTTGTTGGTAGTTTGATTGGTATGGCATTGAATAAGTAAATTAAATTAGTTAGAATTGTCATTTTTATTGTATTAGCTCGCCCTACCCATGAGCAACTGATATTTTTGCAAGTATTTGGATCTTACCCATCCTTTTTTCACCCCTGAACTTACTGGAAATGCTTTCAGCTTATCACCATTACATATAATGGGGATATATAATGCTGATATTTTTTGTTAAATGCTACTTACCATTTTGAGGAAGACTCCATTTCTTATGTTCTTTAGTGTCTTTTTTTGGGAGGACTGGGCATTTGGGGTTAAGTGACTTGCCCAAAGTCACACAGCTAGTAAGTGTGTCAGGTGTCTGAGGCCAGATTTGAACTGAGGTCCTCCTGATTCCAGGGCCAGTGCTGTACTCACTGCACCACCTAGCTGCCCCTGTTCCTTAGTGTTTTTAATAGGAATGGTTGTGGTACAGTGTTTAGAATGCTGATCTGGAGTCAGGAAGACCTCAGAAGGTTACTTGCTGTGTGACCCTGGGCAAGTTGCTTAAACTCTGCCTCAATTTTTGTTCTATTGTCCACACTATAAAATGCGGATAATAATGGCATCTCGCTCCCAGAGTTGTTATAAAGATTAAATGAGATTATATTTTTATAGCACTTAGAATAATGCCTTTCAAATAGTAGGAGCTATATTCTCCTTTTCCTTCCCTTCCTGTATCGCCAAGGCAGTATTCACAGGGGTTGCTATTGCTATGAATATGCCAGTGTGGGTCTGAATCGCAAAATATAACAGACTCTCCATATGGAAGACAGAAGCAAAACATTTATTCACACAGCAGAAAGCCAAATCCTAACACCAGTAAACCAAATCCATCATAGCAACAAAGAAGTTAATACACATTATCACGGCAGGGAGCAACTCCATCCCAGAGCCTTCCCCCTGCTCAGGCCTTCCCACAAACACTCATCCTAGCTGCCTCCTTGTGTGCTGCAGCTCTCTCCCACTGGTCTGACTGCTCTGACTTTACTTCCTCCCAGCTCTACTTCACCCTTCATGCTCCTCCCATCACATGTGACTTAGGCTTCCACGCGATTTAAGCAGGTCATATGGGCCTATTAATAGATAGGAAAGATCTTCCCATTAAGCAAAAATACATTAACCCTACACTTCCCTCCCCTGACGTCTTCCCTTTTCTCTTTTCAGGAAATGGAAACAATTATTTTAAGCCTTCTGGTACCTATTTTATTGTCCATAATTTCTCAGACATTACTAATAATAACACAATCTCCTAGAAGGTAAGGGATTGTTTTACTTTTTGTTTTTGTATCTCCATTGGTAGTCACATTGTGCACAGTGTATGGCACATAGTAGGTTTGCATTAAGTGCTTTTGTATTGATTCATCCGTAAGTCTTTTGGTTCCCTGGGATATAATTTATTGTTAACCTGTTTTAAATTTGTCCTATAAAATAACACTTTAAAACTTTAGTATAATATTGAATCGGTTAATTTTTTTTTTATTTAGGTAGGATAGAGGCAGCTATGTGAAGTAGTAGAGTAGGGTACTTGGAATCAGAAAGACCTAAGTCCTAATCCTGCTTAATATACTTCTTTAGTATGGGACCCTGGGCAAATCACTGAACAACTCCGTCTGCCTCAGTTTCTTCTTCTGTAAAATGGGGAAAATTAAAGCACTCATCTCCCAGAGCTATTGTGAGAATCAAGTAAGATATAGAATACTTTGCAAAATTAAAAGTATTATATCAATGTCAGTGGCTATTATGTTCATCTTTTTTTTTTAATTGTCTTGGCCACAAGTAGTAGATCTCTCAGTTGCTTAAGTCTTCCCTATGATCCTTGTTTTCTTGAAGCCTTGGTTTTTACAGTAGTTCCCTTACTCTGTGAACCTTTTATTCAAGGCACACACACACACACACACACACACACACACAGAGTGTGTGTTGTAACAAACCATGAGCCTGCTGAAAACTTAAGTATTTTTTTCATAGTTGCCTGCCTTTAAGATGTTTACATTGAAAACATTGCTAAGATCTGAGAATGGAAACCAAATTTGTTTCATTCTTCTAGTCATTTCTGTATCCAGTTTTGGTACATTTGTAGTGATTGTGTCAGGTTGTCTGCCTACCTATGTATCATACTCTGGGTAATATGTTTTTTTAATCTACTTTGTTTTTCTTTGTGAATGATGATTTGGTTATCTTTTGTGTTATGGTTGCTGTAAATGAGGAGGTTTTGTAGTGGCTTGGGGCAAAGTACAATTAGTACATTGTTGCCCACAAAAAGAAATATTTAGAGAACCTCAATAATCTATCAGAAATCTATTTTTTTTTAAAATTTAGACTCATTCCAGGGCATCAGTCATGAAGTTGTTAAGTATTTCTTTAACATTAGCATGCTATTATTGGACTGCAAATCATGGAATACAAGGATTTCTGAAGAATTAACATTGCAAAAAACTCAGAGATTAATTCAGAAAATATGGTGTGTCCAAGAAGGCTACAGAGCTGGTATCACTAAGGTGACTTGTTAAATTAGAAATATCATGAATGATATAAGTGTGACATATATGGCTGGAAAAAGAAGTTCTTTGGTTATTAACATGAATGTAATAGAATATATGGATAAATCAAATGGTATATTGGTACTCCTGAGGTTTTAAAAAATAAAGACCTATATATAATACATAAACGGGGATGGGGCTGATTAAAAATTACATAGGATGAGCAGTCATGGAGATATTACAGTCTTTGTTTACCTGAGGGAGTAGTCATAACAGTTAAACTATTCGTGAGGTCATAGTCCTAGAGCTGGAAGGCACCTCAGAATTATTCAAATAAAGTAGTAATGTTAGTTTATGAGGTTGCACACTTTTTGTTATCTAGTGTGGTCAAGGTGTTCTGGGCAGCTAAATAGTCTAATATATTAGATAAAATAGATTATCAGTTTTCAGAAAGTTAGTATAATATATACTTAACATCAAAACTACACTGAAAATAATTCAATATGAAAACACTTTAAGATCTTGTCGAATCTCAGGTTCATTATATCATAGAATCAGAGAAATTTATAGTTACAAGGGACCTCAGCAGCCAACTAGTGCAACCCTTCCCTGAAGAGTGCCCACTGCAACTTAACTGATGGATCTTACGGATTTTCTTCAAAGACCTCAAAAGTAACTGTCATGTACCCTGGAGTCTTCTTTTTTTCCAGGCTAAACATCTTCGTTTCTTTCATCCCATGCTCTTTACTATCTTGGTTTCCTCTGGGTACACAGAAACTTATCAATAAATGTTCTTCCTAGATTGTGATGCCCTCATCTGAGCACAATACTCCAGGTGGAGTTTGACCAGGTCAGAGTTCAATGGAATTTTTAACTCCTTATTTCTGGGAACTGTGCCTTCATTGTCATCCTGAATTGCTTTAGCCTTCTTGGCTGTCGTTTTGCAATGTTGACTCATATTGAATTTGTCGGCTATTGTTTTTATGAACATCAGTTATCATTAAATTACAAACATCAGGCATGCAAATGAATTAAGATGTCACAAATCGGCCTTTATTACATCTACAATCAGTCACCTCGATGTTCTATGCTAAGTATAGAAATCACGAAAGATTTGCCTTTTTCATGGTATTTACATGGTAATAAGAAAAGACTGGTCTTCTGAAATAAGTAATTTTTCATTCTCATGCTTATTGTGTCCATATTATTTATTGTAGACTCTGTTTCTTAAACTGTCAGCATTTGTGTAGCTTGACCTTTTCTGAGTTTTATCGGATACCATTTTACTTCAAAATTAGTTCATGGTAGCCTGTTACCTGCTTAAACTATAATTACAGTAAATGGACAGGATTTATAATTTTTTCACGTACAAAGCCGTGGTCAGTGGAGAACTGGAAACAGTTGAGAAGACGTTTTTCACATCACGTTGGAAGAGGCATTAAATTAAGAAGAAAAACAAAGTGTGTTGAAATTTGGAAGGATTTATAGTTGATTACAGCAGTCGCTAATGGATTATTTGTCTATATTATTTTATCTTTTGATGAATTTGACTATTTGAAATGAGAAATATTACCATCTTTTGGAAACTAAAATTTGGAGTTTGAAGGTCTAGTGATGTGTGACTATACATACTTATGTCCTAATTGGTAGAAAAGCACTTTCCTTATTAAGGTTGAAATACAACTTGACCATTCATAGATTGTTTGTAGTTAGAATTTTAACTTCCTCATAGTTTCACAATTCTTACTGCTTAAAAAAGAGCTCCACTATGATCAGTATCGAGGAGTATATTCCGTTTGCATTTGGACAGTGGTATTTGACCAAATTCTTGCTATAGAATAGTTATAATAGATTCTGAGGTATTTAAAGATAAAGAACAGGCCATTAGGGTTGGTGTATATTGAGAAACTGGGTGACACAATTATGTAGTGGCAGAGAGATTATGTATGAAAAGAGTAAAGGAAGAAGAGGCTTGTGGACTTGGCTGCACAGCATGGTTCCAACAGTGTGGTGGTTTGCAGTGATTTAGAGCCTTGGGTGTATTCCTTTTTTTTTGGTGGGGGAGGGGGGAGGGGTCCTGTGTTTTACTTATTCTCCTCGGGACTGTTAAGCAGAAGAACGTGTGCCATGTGGCATTTGTGTTCCTCAGATGTCCTGTCACCATGCTGTGTTTGACTGTGATGAAGCTACATCTGAGGCTTAGCTGATGATACATTTCTTGATATTCTCTGAGGCATTACTTTTCCTTCAGAGCAAAACTGTGTTAGAAGTGGGGGATCCTGGACCTCTATTTCCTTGCTATTCCCAATGTATTTCCTTCCTCACTTTTCTTAATTTAGTATGGGGAATTTTGTATAATATAATATGTATTTTTTTTAAATTTAATTTATTTAATATATTTAGTTTTCAGCATTGATTTTCACAAGACTTTGAATTACGAATTTTCTCCCCATTTCTACCCTCCTGCCCACTCCAAGATGGCGTATATTCTGGTTGCCCTGTTCCCCAGTCAGCCTTCCCTTCTGTCACCACACTCCCCTCCCATCCCCTTTTCCCTTCTTCTCTTGTAGGGCAAGATAAATTTCTACACCCATTGCTTGTGTATCTTATCTCCTAGTTGCATGCAAAAACCTTTTTTTTTGTTTGTTTTTGAATGTCTGTTTTTAAAACTTTGAGTTCCAAATTCTCTCCCCTCTTTCCTCCCCTCCCACCCTCCCACCCTCCCTAAGAAGGCAAGCAATTCAACATAGGCCACATGTGTATCATTATGTAAAACCCTTCCACAATACTCATGCTGTGAAAGATTAACTATGTTTTTGCTCCTTCCTATCCTATCCCCCTTTATTGAATTTTGCCCCTTGACCCTGTCCCTTTTTGAAAGTGTTTGTTTTTTTGATTACCTCCTCCCCCTATCTGCCCTCCCTTCTATCATTCCCCCCCCCCTTTTTAATCTTCTTCCTCCTTCTTTCCTGTGGGTAAGATACCCAATTGAGTGTGTATTTTATTCCTTCCTCAGGTCAGATCCAATGAGAGCAAGATTCACTCATTCCCCCTCACCTGCCCCCTCTTCCCTTCCTACAGAACCACTTTTTCTTGCCACTTTTATGCGAGATAATTTACCCCATTCTATCTCTCCCTTTCTCCCTCTCTCAATATGTTCCTCTCTCATCCCTTAATTTGATTTTATTTTTTTAGATATCATCCCTTCATATTCAACTCACCCTGTGCCCTCTGTCTATTATATATATATATATATATATATATATATATATACACACACACCTACATATACATACGTATATACATACGTATACACACACATATATACACATACACACACACATATATATGTGTATATATATATATGTATATATATACACACACACATACATATTCTTTTCAGCTACTCTAATGCTGAGGTCTCATGAATCATACGCATCATCTTTCCATGTAAGAATGTAAACAAAACAGTTCAACTTTAGTAAGTCCCTTGTGATTTCTCTTTCTTGTTTACCTTTTCATGCTTCTCTTGATTCTTGTGTTTGAAAGTCAAATTTTCTATTCAGCTCTAGTCTTTTCACTGAGAAACCTTGAAAGTCCTCTATTTTATTAAAAGTCCATATTTTGCCTTGGAGCATGATACTCAGTTTTGCTGGGTAGGTGATTCTTGGTTTTAATCCTAGCTGCATTGATCTCTAGAATATCGTATTCCAAGCCCTTCAGTCCCTTAATGTAGAAGCTGCTAGATCTTGTGTTATCCTGATTGTTTTTCCACAATACTCAAATTGTTTCTTTCTGGCTGCTTGCAGTATTTTCTTCTTGATCTGGGAGCTCTGGGATTTGATGACAATATTCCTAGGAGTTTTCTTTTTGGGATCTTTTTGAGGAGGTGATCTGTGGATTCTTTCAATTTCTATTTTGCCCTGCGGCTCTAGAATATCAGGGTAGTTCTCCTTGATAATTTCTTGAAAGATAATATCTAGGCTCTTTTTTTGATCATAGCATTCAGATAGTCCAGTAATTTTTAAATTATCTCTTCTGGATCTATTTTCCAGGTCAGTGGTTTTTCCAGTGAGATATTTCACATTGTCTTCCATGGTTTCATTCCTTTGGTTCTGTTTTATAATATCTTGATTTCTCATCAAGTCACTAGCTTCCACTTGCTCCAATCTCATTTTTAAGGTAGTATTTTCTTCAGTGGTCTTTTGGACCTCCTTTTCCATTTGGCTAATTCTGCCTTTCAAGGCATTCTTCTCCTCATTGGCTTTTTGGAGCTCTTTTGCCATTTGAGTTAATCTATTTTTTAAGGTGTTGTTTTCTTCAGTGTATTTTTCAGTATTTGTTTGGGTCTCCTCTAGCAAGTCATTGACTTATTTTTCATGGTTTTCTCGCATCCTTCTCATTTCTCTTCCCAATTTTTCCTCTACTTCTCTAACTTGCTTTTCCAAATCCTTTTTGAGCTCTTCCATGGCCTGAGACCAGTTCATGTTTTTCTTGGAGGCTTTTGGTGTAGGCCCTTTGACTTTGTTGACTTCTTCTGTCTGTACGTTTTGGTCTTCTTTGTCACCAGAGAAAGATTCCAAAGTCTGAGACTGAATCTGAGTGCGTTTTCGCTGCCTGGCCATATTCTCAGCCAACTTACTTCACCCTTGAGTTTTTCGTGGGTGTATGACTGCTTGTAGAGTAAAGAGTACTTTGTTCCAAGCTTGAGGGGAATGCTCCCGTTGTTTTCAGAGCTATTTCTATACAGCCAGCTCTGCCACCCCAGCACTCATCCTTCCCCAAGAACCACCAACCCAGACCTGACTCAGATCTTTAGCCCTCTGTACTCCCTCTCTGATCTGCCACTTAATTCCTCCCACCAGGTGGGCCTGGGGCTGGAAGCAACTGCAGCTATAGTTCTGTAGCTGCACCACCCCCGCTGCCCTTTGGGCAGTAGCCTAACCCCGAGCTCTTTTCACTCTGTGTCTGCAGCTTTTCCCACTAACCTTCTCTGTTGTCTTTGGTATTTGTGGGTTGAGAAGTCTGGTAACTGCCACAGCTCACTGATTCAGGGCACTAGGGCGTGTACCCCCTGGCTCCTGGTCTGGTTGGTCCTGCTGCTGCCCATACTGAGCTCAGCTCCCCTCCGCTCCATGGGTGATAGACCTCATCCAGCGACCATCCAGGCTGTCCTGGACTGTGTATCCCTGCTTCCCTCTGGTATTTTGTGGGTTCTGCAGTTCTAGAATTTGTTCAGAGCCATTTTTTGTAGGTTTTTGGAGGGACCTGGAGGGAAGCTCATGCAAGTTCCTGCTTTTCAGCTGCCGTCTGCCCCCATAATATGTATTTTAAGAAAGGAATTCAACAGATTTTCTTTAAACAGAATACTAAGCTTTTCTTGCATCCATTTCTGGGTTGGCTTGAGTAGCACAGAGTTTGGAAGTAAACCTGTAGTCTAACACTCTTCTTAGAGGTCTGCCATAGATTTACAAAAGCTATTAGGGTTGGGAGAGATTACAGAAATTACCCATAATATTATAATATTTATAAAGACTTGTAAAATGTTTTTACCATGTTCTACGTTTTAGGAATAAGAGGGAGAAAGGAAGCATTAACAAATCTGTTTAGTGTATTATAGATCTATAATGGAGTGGGGGGAAGAGGGAAGTAGGAGACAGATAATTTAAGTCAAAATTTAAAGACAATATTAATCTTCTTTGGAAGAAATGAGTTTTGTTTGGCTAACATTCGTGAGGTTTAGTACAAATATTTTTATTTAATAACTTAAGTATTTTAAACACAATTGGTTAATAACCATTTTATTTCTTATAAAATATAGGTATACCTTGGGGATATTATGGATTCTGTTCCAGATCCCCTCAATAAAGCAAATATTGCAATTAAGTGAGTCACATGATTTTTTTTGTTTTCCCAGTGCATATAAAACTTATGTTTACACTATTCTGTACTATTAAGTGTGCAATAGCATTATATTGGGAAACAGTATATGCCTTAAAAATACTTGATTGCTAACCACTATCTTAGGTATTCAGTGAGTTGTAATATTTTTGCTCATGGACGGTCTTTTCCTTGATGTTGATGGCTGCTTAATGGTCAGGCTGGTGGTTGCTGAAGGTTGGGATGGCTGTGGCAATTTCTTAAAGTAAGACAACAGTGAAGTTTGTCTCACTGATTGACTCTTCCTTTCACTTGTACGCTTAGAGGCCATTGTAGGGTTGCTAATTGACCCAGTTTCTTCAAATTGTTATGTTTTAGGGCTGGGCTATCCAACCTTAGGTTTTTATTGAAACAATAGACAATATATTTTGATTTGCCATTTTAGTGAGAGCTCTGCAGTAGCTTGGCTTCGTTTACTAAAGCATTTATGTAAATTTCTATGCTTGTAGGCTTGCACTGTGGGCCACGTACAGCCCAAGGTTCACAGACAGACATAGGAGTAATCAGAATACACACGACATTTAAGCATGTTGTTTTGTATGGGCTTAGATTGTGGTGCCCCAAAACAATTATAATAATTATATCAAAGATCATTGATCACAGATCACCATTACAGATATAATAATAATGAAACAATTTCAGATATTTTGAGAAGTACCAAAATGTGACACAAGACGCAGTGTGAGTACATGCTCTTGGAAGAATGTTGCCTATAGACTTGCTCAATGTAGGGTTTCCCTAAACCTTCAATTTGTAAAAAACAAATAAACAAAAAACAAAACCCCTGCAATATCTGTGAAGCACAATAAAGTGCAAGAAAACAAGTTATGTTTGTATACTGATTCTTTTGATTAATGTGAGTCATAGTGTGTTGTGCTATTAGAGAAAATAAATATAAGATAAGCATATATTGCTGCAAGTTAATATTACGATACACCTGAAGGCCTCTGACCTCCTTTTAGTTATGATCCGTATTTGGAGAGCTACCCATGCTTCACAAACATAATAAAAAAGGGCACCATCCAACCTCTCTTTTGGGGTCAGATTTAGAGCTAAAACTTCTTTATTTTCCTTTTTTTGGTTGAGATCTGATTTTGTTAGTGTAGGGAACTCTTGATGCAACAACTTATTTCACCCTTGAAGATCTTGAAGCAATCTGTAACCTGTAGCCTTAGATTGCAAGCAACTTGGTAATGGCCAAATAGCTTGTATGTGTATGTTCCCTAGAACACATAAACCTCAATGCCTTAACTGTGAAGGAAATGTCATTCACCCATAGTAATTGACCCTGACAAGTAAAAAAGATACTCATTCTTACTTTGAAATGATACTAAAGCTTGTTCTTCTATCAGAGAGAGACAGTGTGTCACAGTTCAAGAAAAGTGTCCTATTTAAAGCCGGAAGACCTAGGTTCAAAATCTTGGCTCTATCACTGTGTGACCTTGGACAAATGCACTAACCTTGCTGCCCCTTACTTTCCTCATCTTGTAAAGTGAGGGAATTGGAATTGGACTAGGTGACCCCTGAGGGCCCTTCTAGCTATACATCTGTAATCCCATGATCTCATAGAGCACAATTTGGCATCACTTTCTTCACAGAGAGATCCCAATTTTTGATATTTTTCATTTTTTGTATTCTCATTTTAATTATCATTTTATCATACATTTATCAGTTCTTTTACAATATCCTTTTAGATTCTTTGCTGCATTTTAAGTGGGATTTTAGTATGCTTTGAGAACAAAGGTATGTTCAGAGGAATATATCTCTAATTTTATGGTAAAAGATTGGTGGAAAACAATTGTATAAAAATTTACAGCCATATTTTAAGAAATAATTGATTTTTAGTAATAAGATATCAGCGAATTCTTCTTTAGCTAAAATAGCATATATTGTTCCTAATATGTTGGTCATAGATCTGTAAGTTGAACCGATTCTAGCTTACAGACTTGTGATGCTCTGTGTAATGTGGACTGGTTAACAAATCCTGCTTTGTTGAAATTTTTTATCATGTATTGTCATCACTATCTCCTTAACTTAAAAATGTTCTTGTTGTATAACTTCCCTTTTTCCACTATTCTTTCAATCACCTAAACTCAATCTCAGAGCTTAATCTCAGCCAACATTTCATCTATTTCTAAGTCCTTTTGATTCTTTATGAGTAGTAGCTCTTCACATTTTCTAAGGGTGCTCATGTATTTCAAACTAGAAAGGACCATTAAGGTCATTTCATCTAACCTTTTTGTTTAAGAAGCTAAGGGGGATTTGAGTGGAGGTGCACCTCCATTTGATACCCTCCACTCCCCCTACCCAAATTCCACTTTCTAAAGTATGTCATTGTTATCTTCTTTCTGTTTACACTCACACCACTGTAATTCAGGACTTCATTGTCTCTTGATTAAATTATTAGAATAGCTTCCTCACTGACCTCAACAAATCTGTATTGAGCACTTTCTACTTATGTGGCTAGCACTTTCTGTGTGGCCAGCACAATCCTCTGAGGATCCCAAGAAAGAAAATCTCTCCAATCCATTATTTTTACATTAAGTAATTTTCCTAATGCACAGGTTCTAAGTGTTTAGCAGGTTATGTATGGGGGTATTCAGAAGGAGTAGCAATCTGGTGTGAAGGTTTGCTGAGCCCTTTTCAGGGCTGTTCATCTACCTTTGGTGTCTTATTGCAACCCAGCTCTCACTTGTGGCTCCAAGAAGCTGTAGCGTGCATAGCAGCCACTTCAGTAAAACTGTCTCAGCAGACTGCCTAAACCAGGTTGAGGGTAACAGACAGGCCACCGCCAGTCATCTTGTCTTTTGTCTTGCCACTGGACTTTCATGTGTAAGTTAAGATACCACCTGTGATGTCTTTGGCCCTCTTCAAAAGCGCAGGGCCAAACAAGTGTTTGGCAAAGTTGTTACTTAGTACTTGTTGACTTTACTTCCTTACTCAAAAACTTTCTGAGTCCTGGCTGAAAAAAAATACAGTTTATTTAATCCAAAAGTAAAGGCCCTTCAAAATTGAACTCGAGCAATCTTCAATAATTAGCACAGTGGAAAGAGTGCTGGATGTGGAGTCAAAATAACTAGGTCCAAATCTCAGCCCTGCTACTTAAAGGGGATCATTAAACACAATGCCTACAAATAATATAAATGAAAAGAATGGTAAGGGGAAACCTAATTTGGAGTAACTATAATAAGTAACTTTAGTCTTGGAAAACAGATAATGATATATCCCTCCTCTTTGCCTAAGAGGCTAGGAGACTGGGGGAGGAGAGGATAATGTTTCAAACATTGCCAGACATGTTACTGGAGCAATTGTTTTTGCTTAACTTTTCTTTGTCACAAGGAAGAGTTCAATTCCAGGGGCGCTATATTTAGAAGGGACTAATTTTATATCTTTACATTTATGCTTTTTATATAAAAAGAACATATACAACTTATTTTTAAAAAATAATGATTCTTTCATCCTTCCCAACTTTGTCATCTGCAAATCTGATAAGCATTCCATCTATGTTGTCATTCAAGTCATTTATAAAAATGCTGTAAACAGCAGGATTAAGTATAGATTCCTAAGCATGACTAGAGACCTCTTTCCACATGGACAGTGTCTGTTAATGACTGACTACTCTTCAAGTTTGTTTATTCAACAGGTTCTTAATCTATCTAACGTATCATTTAGTCCACATGTGTCTCCTGCAGAAGTTCACATGAGGAACTTTTAAATTCTTTGCTGAAAATCCAGGTACTCTATGTTGATAACATTGGTCTGATGAGTTAGTTTTCTGAGGAAGTAATTCTTAAACTTTTTGGTCTTAGGGCCCCTTGATTCTTTAAAAAATTATTGAACCTCCTAAAGAGGTTTTGTTTTTGTTTGTTATAACCGATATTACCTGATTTAGAAATTACAACATCTTAGTTTCAAATCCCTGAATTATCTTTTATTTGTCCTTTCTAGTCCAAAGGTCATATTGAACCTTAGCATAAAACAAAACAAAACAAAGTGTTGAATAGTTTTGCCTTCCTCCTTTGTTATGAACCTGTTTATTCCAAGCAATGGTCTTACCTCTTAAATCTTCCCCCTCCCCGCCCATAATATAGCTTTAAAAAGTTCTTCTTTTTTGTCCTTTGAATTCATTGCCAGGCTCAAGTCATTCTGAATTTTATGTTCCTGACACCATCTTTACATGTCTTTTCTACTCTTTCATATCCACCTTCCATTATTTTCCACTATTTGCAAACATATATATGCCTTAAAAAAATCTAGGTTGGTTTGTTTTGTATCATAAATATTTCATTCTCTAATGCTTTCTATCTTTCTTAAGCCAACTCTTCTGTAGAATTTTATACCATGGGTTAAAGTGACTTCCCTAAAGTTACATGACTATTTAAATATAAGGCAATATAAGGCTTCTTAAATCAAGGCACTCTTTTGACATTATGCTTTTTGGGCTTTGGTTATAAATGCTTAGCCCACTCAAGCTTCTTTTACCTTACAAACTTTGTGATTTTGAGGGGTAGACTCTGTGTGTGTGTGTGTGTCTCTGTGTGTGTGTGTGTGTGTGTGTGTCTGTGTGTGTGTATGTTTAGGATGTTCTAAAAGTCTTAGTGTCATTTTAAGCTGTTTGAACTTTGGTATATGTATACATTTACATATGAGTTTATGCCAGGTGTCCCAAAAGTCTTAGTGCATTTTTGAAACCCCACATATTACTGTTTTTTCTCTTTCTTCTCCCCTCATACATACATACAATATAAATGTAAACTATATATAAATATAAAAATATATAATGAATGAAATATTCTATATGTGGATCTCTATATACATATATGTACGTGTATATGTATATATGTGTATTCACACATTTATGTGTGAATCTCTTTTATGAGAACAGATTTTTAATCAAATTCTACATTATATCCCTTTCAAGGTAAGGAAAGTCAAAGACTCAGAATTTTTACTTTAGAACTCATCTAATCCAGTCACAACCCAATGAATGAATCTTTTATGTTAAACCTGACAAGTGGTTATCTGCTTTCTACCAGAAAACCAGTACCCTTCTTCTGACTCACTGTTTCATGTCACAGCTCTCTGATTCAAAATATACCTTCCTGAGTTCCTATTGGTCTGAGTTCCACCTCCTGGAATAGCAGCAAGCAAGTTTATAGTCTTTCTTCCATGCCAAGCTTTCAAATATTTGAAGTTATCTTGTCTCTTCTCAGTTTTCTTTCCTCTAACTCAGCATTCTTAGTTCTTGTTATTGTTCCTTGAACATTTCCAAAACTTTCTCATATTATTTGTTGTATTGCCATTTTCTGAGGAAAATATAAATTAGATACTAAGTTCACATAGTAAATGGGACAGTTAGAATTTGAATTTATGTCCCCTGATTTTAGATCCCTTGCTCTTGTCCATTATATCACACTATATTGTTTTTTACTATTTCAGATTTGCCCTGACTAGCACAAAGCAGTATGAAACTCTGCAAATAATACCTCTTATTTCTCCTAGGACTGGGTAAGAAAGAAAATCTTTCTCACTTGATGAGATAGAATCGGATTAAAAAACCTTGTGTTTGTGGGAAAGCTCAGTAATACAGAGGTAACATAATTATAGATTTCTTCTTAAATACTAGTAATTGAATTTTAGAAAACCACTACCTCTTACCAAAATGGCAAATTAGGGAAAGCTTTGAGCCTTCCTAATAATATCTGAATCATCGAGGTTTCCATTTGCCATTTTCATGCATTTACTAGAAAACAATATAGCACTAATAAATCTAAAATTGAATCAATTTATATCCACCACAGCTGGAACTTGAGCAAATCAGAAATTGTCAAAGGATGTAAATCATTAATATTTAATGTATAGCTTTAATGTATCTTCCCATAGTAGAAACCAGACCAGCAGCTGGCTGACTACTCAGCATGAGATCACATCTTAAAGTTCCCTTGAGCACAGGGAACCATTTAGAGGGGAAAAAAATTGTGGGTTATATGAACATGGTGACTTCTAACATTCTCCTTACTAAGTCAACCAGGAGAAGAGTTTAATGGCAGTAATGCTCTGGGTGCTGACCAAATCTGACAGTGCTGTTTTGAGAAAAGGAACGTAGTACATAACTAGGCTACAGGTTAATTGTAGGGAAGGGTACATTGTTTTAAACCTGTAGAGAGAGAATGTACATTGCCACTGACATGTTCTTTTCTTTGTGGACAGCAGATGGAAAACTTCTTTTCTTGCTCTTTACTGGTATTTGGAGAGATAAAAAGTATATACTTCCTTAAAAAATATTGGGTTGATTTGGGCAACAAAGGAATCAAATGATTTCTTAAAGCAGATATTAATTGTTGGATTTCTGAGTTGGGATATTTAGTATATACCAATAATCAGTGGTCCCAGTGCCTAATCCATTATTTTCTTCACTCCTGAGGTTCCTGACAACATGATATGGATCTAAGGCTGAGATTTTATAAAATTTCTACAAAGACAGAGCTATTTAATTGAGAATACATATTTTGAGATTTGTGTACAACAGTGATATCAAACATTGAAAGGTATCCCTGAAAGCTGCATACTGACTTAGAAAACCACAAATTATTATCTATATTACATTGTATTTTTACTTATTTTATTGAACATTTCCTAAATACTTTTTAATCTAGTTTGGCACACTAAGGAGTTTTTATTAGCAGTGAATTTGACAACTGTGGTGTACAGAACTGAAGATTAGGAGTCATAAAATTAGGGTAATGTAAATTAATCATCTACTGTTACTGCCTCATTCCATGATTTTAGACGGATAACTTATTCTCTGTATTTCAGTTTTCATGTTATTGAATGGGAATAAAATAAATAATAACAAAATCTTGTATCTGAATTATACTTTGTAAACTGAAAATTGTGAAGATCTATCCTTTGATAGAATAATTATATGGAGAACAGGTAGTCACACCACATGTTCTGTGTTGCTCTTCCATTACCTACTTGACTTAACTAAATATTATTTCCTAGGCAAAATGTATTAGAAAAGATTCTTATGTGTAGGATTTAAAATGAAATACTGCAGTATAATGTCTTCTGTATTTTTTTTCCTCAGTGTAATGGCATGCTTTGTATATTTAATAGGCTCAATTTCCTTGTCTCAAGACATGAATTCCAGAGTATAAAACACTTTTTCTCATGTATTGTTAGATTCACTTTGACTTGTCACCATGTGGTTAATAGACCACTATATTAGGAAAACTTAGTTATGTTTTAGAAGCATTGATAAAATCTTCCTGTGGTACCAGATTGACACCTGTTCCATAAATTGGCCTTTATTTGATTTTATCCATGGGATGATGTTGGAATAACCACTTCTTGAAACTTTATTCTTCATGAAAAAGGAAGCAATGTAATGCCCACCTCTATGTGGAGATTTTAAGTACATTGACTTCTATTTGATTTGTTTAATACTTTTGAGTTCTTTTACATTATTTTTAATGTCATTTCTTTTTTTCATGACTTTAGAATAAAATGATTCAGCCATTCAAAAACTGAACTCATTCAGTACTGTGTTAAGTTCAGCAGGGAGGTACCAAACTCCTCCTCAAAGTGTTTTAAATTCAAAAACATTGAGCCAGAATAGTGCTACCAAGCGTTGTCCATAGATCATATAGTGTTAACATCATTAGTGAAGAACAGAAGTGGGTAGGCATGAATTTTGTAACTTAGTGCAAGTTTTATATTTTCTCATTTAGTTGCCTTCCAGAAAGTTTGAAATTTTCAAATGTCAGCAAAAATATTGTTTACAAATAGTTTTTAGGTTTATAATAATACATAATATTATGCATTTTCTAGTTTCATGGGCTTCTAGTTTCAGAACAGGGTATAAAATCTGTCTTTCAGATAGATTTATTTATGCCAATCCTGTTTTCTTGCACAATATCCTTAAAACTATCAAGTAAAGTACAGACTGAATATATTAACATGAGGTTGTAAACTGTATTTTTAAGGTTACATTTATAACATTTTTAAGTATGATGAAATATCTTACTTTTTACTATCTTCAATAAAATCTATCATTTATTATACTAAACCTTTATGGCTGAGCAACTGACATTCTTTTTGCTGAAGTAATACTAAGTCAGGGTAAATATAAGTCATTTACCATCCTCCAGAGAAATAGCTACATTATAAACAGCTTTTTAGAAAATATTTCTTCGTTTGGCCTTTCATGCCATAGCCAATACTAATAGAACTGAACTTTTTAATTGTTTATTTGTAGCTACTTTTTTGTACTTTGGATGTGGTTGTATTTTATATATACATATATGTATATAGGAATGTATATATGTGTTTAAAGGTTGTCCATTTTATTTACTAAAACATAGATAATTATCTTTTGATATCTATTATTATAAACAAAGCAAAACCCCAGAATAAGGATTGGGTTTGGAGTTGGGAACCTAGATTCAAATTACCTTGGGCAAGTTAGTTTCTGTGTCTTTCTTCATCTGCAGAATGAGGTGCTTGGATTGGATGATCTCTGAGATCCCCTTAAGGTATTTTTAAAAAATTAATTTCTTTTTAGCACTCTTTTAAAAAAAATTTTTGGCTTCCAAATTCTTTCCCTCCTTCCCGCACTTTCTCCTACCCATTGAGAAGGCAAGAGATGTGTTATCAGTTATACAAATGAAGTCATGCATAACATATTTCCATATTAGCCATGTTGCAAAAAAAAGCAGCAACAACAGTAAGTAGCAAGAGGTATAAAGAAGGTGAAAAAAGTAAACTTTAATCTGCATTCAGAGTTCATCAATTTTCTCTCTGCAGGTAGATAGTATTTTTCATCATGGGTCCTTTGGAATTGTCTTGGATCATTATATTGATCAGAGTAGTTAAGTCTTTCACAGTTGAAAATTTTTACCATATTGCTGTTACTGTGTACAATATTTTCCTGGTTCTGCTTACTTCACTTTGCATAAGTTCTCCCGGGTTTTTCTGAAGCCATAATCCTCATTATTTCTCATAACAGTAGTATTCCGTCAGTCTTATATCACAGCTTGTTCAGCCATTAACCAGTTGATAGACATTCCCTTGATTTCTAGTTCTTTGCCACAATACATAGAGCCACTGGAAATGTTTTTGTACACATAGGTCCTTTTCCCTTTGTTTTTTTTAGAATACAGACCTAGTAATGGTATTACTGGGTCACAATTTTATAGCCCTTTGGGTATAGGTCCAAATTATTCTTCAGAAGGATTAGACCAGTTCAAAGCTTTACCAATGGTGTATTAGTATACCTATTTTTCCACATCCCCTCTAGCATTTGTCATTTTCCTTTTCTGTCATGTTAGCCAGTCTGATAGGTATAAGGTGGTACCTTAGAGTTGTTTGAATTCACATTTTTTGAATCAGTAGTGATTTAAAGCATTTTTTTTCGTGTGACTTAATAGCTTTTGTTTCTTCTGAAAGTAGCCTGTTCATATACCTTGACCATTTATCAATTGGGGAATGTCTCTTATTTTTGTAACCTTGGCCGAGTTGCTTATAACTTTGAGAAATAAGGCCTTTATCAGAGAAACTTGCTTTCAGCATTTTTGCCCCAGTTTCCTACTTTCTAATTTTGGCTGCATTGGTTTCATTTGTGGAAAACCTTTTTAATTTCATGTAATCAAAATTGCCCATTTTACTTCCTGTGATCCTCTCTATCTCTTGTTCGGTCATAAACTCGTATATTTTTCCATTCAGCCATTACTTCTTAACAATTTTGACTTGTACGTTTTCATTTATCAGAAATCCTAGTAATTGAATATTATTGTTGTTGATTTCTGAGCTGTATAACAGTTTGGACAATTTAAATCATGGTTGGCTCCTTTTTTTAGTGGGGAGGGAGAGGTATTTGGTCTTGTGATTTCATTGGTATAAGGAATCCCAACTCTGGAAAGCTCTTCTTAGAGCTGCAGTTCTACTTTATTTTTATATTTGTCTGGATCACTGAGAGACACTAGTGATTCCAGGCCTTTCCAGCCTTGTATATCCATCATACTTCATCTCTTCCTAAACTTAGTGGTGTTAAAATTCATTTTAAGAAAGGAAATGAACATTGCTTCATAAAATGATGCTAGATTGTATTTGGTAGATTGTATTCCTTTTTAAAAATATCTTTTTAAAATCCTTATTCAAAGATTCTAGATTATATGCAGATTAGGTCCTTCAGGAAGCAGTGAATGGGGTACTCTTCCTTTCTCTTCTCTTTGTTCTTCACCCTTATGCAGGTGACAGATCCAGTGGGGCAGCCATTTGGGAATAGGAACATGGCTGTCCACATCATTTGGGTGAACTCACCCAACTGGGAGTTACCAGCTAGGATTCTGTCTGGTGAAATGGAAAACCACCAGGCTTCATAATCTTTTTTGCCACTGTGTCCTAAGATCCCTGGGTTCTTGGCATTTGCCCTTGCTGCTATATTCTGCAGACCCTAAGGCACTGTCATCTGATCTGTTAATGTACCTTAAAGGCCTTTGAGCCTTCTTATGTACCTTGCTCCTTGGTTGGAACTTTTGGACCTTACTGTTCATCCTGCAGCTGACCTATCACAATCCAAGTGGTATAGTGGATAGAGTACCATATTTGGAGTGAAGAAGACCAGAATTCAAATCCTTCCTTGGATGCTTACTAGCCATGTGCCCTTGGGAAAGTCTTAAAATCTTTCAACCTCAGGTTGCTCATATGTTAAAAAAAAAAAAGATAAAATAGCCTCTACCTTAAAAGGTAATATGTAAAGCACTTTGCAAATCTGTATAAAGACTAGATATCCTACATACCGTCTCCCCTAATTAGACTCTCAGTTCCTGAAAGCAGGAATTATCTGGCTTTTTCTATTTGCTTGGCACATAGTAAACACTTTATAAATGTTTTTTTAGTAATTCCTTCAAGAATACAAAATTGTTCATTTCTGTGGTTGGGTTTTGATTTTACAGGGCAATTTTGTATAAGTTGAGTTGGATGCTGGAGAGTGTGTTACAGAAAAAGAGGGAAACTTAAAGAGTCTTCTTTAAGAGAAGATGATCTTACATGAATGATTGAACTGACAGGTGTTATTGCTTTTTAAGATAATTTCTTACCCATGCTATATAACAATTTCTCAGTACCATTTGATTACTGTTTTACTCAGCATCCCTTCCAAACTATTTTGTAGTTCCTGTTGTTATCTTACACTTTCTTTATAAGTATTATATCTATATATTCTATTTTTCTCGAATAGAAGCTCATGGTCTTAAGTGACAAGATTCAAATTGTCTTGAAACAGAAGGCGCTGTGTGTGTGTGTGTGTGTGTTCATATTAGTATTTGATTTTTCCTCTTATTTTTAGGATTCTGAGCAACAATAAAATATCAGAATTGAAGAATGGTTCATTTTCTGGGTTAAGTCTTCTGGAAAGACTGTAAGTATTGCTTTAAATAGCTTATTATTTTAATAGTTTACATATTTAAACACAAGTTTGCATTCTGATCTTAATTGCTAAAGATATTTATTTGTTCATTTTCTGTGTGCATCATGGCTGAACACATTTATTTTGAAACATGTAATTACATTTAAATTGAAAGTCCAATATTATCCCAAACCATAGACCCTTTTTAAGAGTAGAGCATAATAGAGCATAAGAGTAGAACATAAATTAGCATACCTCAGAAGAGTTGTATCAAATAGAAATAATAAGGATCCCTACAGCTGCATATTGACTCGTTGTCACCCTGTGGACCATAGCACAGGAAGTAATGGGACCAGATGCTATGATCTTAGTTTTTTTGATGATAAGCTTCAAGCCAGCTTTTTATACTCTTCTCTTTGACCCTCATCAAGAGGCTTAATTCTTCTTCACTTTCTGCCATTGGAATGGTATCATTTGCATATCTGAGATTGTTGATATTTCATCTGTAAACCTTAATTCTGTTTTTTAATTTGTCCAGTCTGGCATTTCGCATGATGTACTCTGCATATAAGTTAAATAAATAAGGTGACAGCATACAGCTTTGTCATACTCCTTTTCCAATCTTAAATCAGCCATTTATTCCATGTTCAGTTCTAATTGTTGCTTCTTGGCATACATACAATTTCCTCAGGAGACAAACAAGATGATCTGAAAATCCCTCTTTGAGGACTTGCCACATTTTATTGTGATCCACACAAGTCAAAGGCTTTAATGTAGTCACTGAAGCAGAAGTAGATGTTTCTGTAACTCTCTTGCTTTCTCCATAATCCAGCAAATGTTGGCAATTTGGTCTCTAGTTCTTTTGCTTCTTCAAAAAACCATCCTGCACTTCTAGTAATGCTTGGCTCACATATTGCTGAAGCCTAGCTTGCAGAATCTTAAGCATAAGTCTGCTGGTGTGTGAAATGAGCACAATTATTCATTAATTTGAACGTTCTTTGGCATTGTCCTTCTTTAGGGTTGGAACATAAACTAATCTTTTCCAATCCAGTGACCATTGTTAAATTTTCCAAATTTCTAAATATTGATTTAGAAAACCACATATTGACATTATTTGTGTTCTATTTTATTTGTGCTTATTTTGTTAAGTATTTCCCCAACTACATTTTTATCTGGTTTGTATTACCAGGAGTTTTTCACATCTCCACCAACAACAAAAACAGTAGAGATGTATACTGCCAAAGGAAGCAAACTTTTGAATTAGTTTTGACATCTTAGCCATATCTTTTTCAACATGAGAATGCTTTTTTAAAAAATAAAAAGGGTTCCTCTCTAGTTTTTATATCACTTGTTTCTTGATGAAGCTTCTGTAGCTCTATCACCACTTGTATGAACATTCCTTTGTAACAAAGAAAAAGGGTTAATTATAACCAATCAATCTTGCAACTATATGTGAAGTCTTAGGCAACATTGTTTACCCATGGTCTTCTACCTCTCTAAGGAAAGATACCACCATCCTACCAGTCATCAAAGTTCAAAACCTTTGTGTCATCTTGGAGTCCTTCTTCTTACTGACTCCGTATATCCATTTAGTTAGCATTCCTGTTGTTGGCACCCTTAAGCATCTCCTGTATCTATTTTCTTCTTTCTGCTCACATAGCCACTACCCAAGTTCAAGCTCTAATCACTTTTCACTTGGACTACTGCAATACATTTTAAATTTGCCTCCCTGCATTGTCTGTCTCACATCCAATTCATCCTTCACAAGTTGACAAAGTGATTTTCCCAAAGAGTATGTTTTGCTGTCACCTGCCTAAATAAACTCCAGTGGCTCTCTCTTACCTGCAGGATAAACGCCTTTGTTTGACATTTAAAGCTTTTCTCAACCTGCCCCCTTCCAACCTTTCTTCTCTTCTTCTGCTTTACCCTTGAGGCTATGATCGAGCCATACTGGCTTACTTCTGGTTTCCTGCACATAATTTTCCATTCCCTGTCCCTGTGCTTTTGCACTGACTGCTCCCTTCTCATGTCTGCCTCTTCATTTCCCTGGCTCTCTTCATGACTCAGCTTATATACCACTTTCTGTTGGAAAGGTTCTCTAGTTCCCTCCCATCCCTCTTACAGCTGCTAGAGCCTTCCCATCTTTGAATACCTCCCTTTTACTCTATAAGTGCCTCATATGTATCTATTTACATATTGTCTCCTCCATTAAAATGTAAGGTAAATGTAGAAATAGTCTTTTCCTTCCTTTTTATCCATAGTCCTTAGCATAGTGTTTGGCACATAGTAAATACTTGCTAAATGCTTATTGATTGGGTGATTCATGAAAGAAGAAATGCAAACATCACCTTGTTGCCTCAATTTCCTCCTAATGATGACAAAGTTACTAGAGATCAGTTTCAGGATGTGACATTGACTTTGTCACTTCTCCTTACATGGTTCAGCAAAAGGAAGAAACTGATATAGTGGAAAGACTCATGGATTTGGAGATGGGGAAATCACTCTAGGATCATAGATTTAGAACTGGGAAGAACTATAGAGGCCTTTATAGTCTAGCCTCTTCATTTTATGGATGAGGAAATTGGCACACAGAAAGACTAAGACTTGACCAAGATCTCACAGATGATTTGTGACTGATCTGGTATTTTAATCCAGATTGTTTCACCCCAAAGAAATTGTTCTTTTTATTGTACCATGTTACCTCTTCAAATTCTTGCTGTACTGTTAATTACCTGCAGGACTCTGGGACTGAGTTTCCTTATATGTAAAATGATGCGAGAGGTTGGACTAGATGATTCTTAAAATCCCTTCCAGCTCTAAATGTAATATTTAATTCCAAGTTTTAGTAATCAGTGAATTTGATTAATTGTGTCAGTCTTGGCAATGCATCTTAACTAGATGTTCCTAGAACACAGTATATCTCTAGGTGTGCCGTGTCAAACGTGCTACACCAAGCCTTGGTGCAGTTTCCTTCACATCTCAGGAGAGAATCACCAACTGTGCCACCATATCTACTGTCCTTTTTGGAGGGCAAGAACATGCTTCTTTCTAGCCATGTGATCTCACAGAGTATTTACTTAAGAATGTCAAGAGTTGCTCTTTATAGAAAGAGTCTTGTATCTCAGCTCTGCTGTTTACTACCTATGTAACCTTAAGATATGGTATACCCATTGAAGGACCTGAAGGACTAAAAATACCAGTCCTCCAAAAACCAGCCAACCAATCAACCAAACAAACCTTCAACTCCTCCCAACATCTCTAGTTCTGTTGAAGGCGTTACCAGTCCTCCAGCCACCAAAGGTTGCTTAACAATATAGATTCCCCCTTTCAGTCCTGCTTTTTTTCATTATTTCCCTCATATTTTCCCTCCAAATGCACATATATGTATATGTATATATACATACATGCACATACATACATACACACACACACATAGATTTTTTTGGTGGTTTGGTATAGTGTTAAAACCTTTGATTAATTTTGTCGTTTGAAATTTTTATTATGTTATGATAGCCCAGCTATGAGCACTGAATGGTCAGTCAACAAGCATTTACTAAGTACTTACTATGTGTTAAGCACTTTGCTCAGCACTTCAGCATAAAAATAAAAGGCAAAAATTCCCTTAAGGAGATCACCTTCTGATGAGGGAGACAACCTGGAAATCACAACATGCATCTAAGAGTTGTACATACAGTGTAGAAGGGAAGAGGTGGGAGGGACTGGGAGTGGGGGGAATGGTAGAGGAGAAGGTAACTGGGGAAGGTGGAATGTTAGCTGAGTCTTTAAAGGAGCTAGGGAAGTAGGCAATAGGTAAGCAGGAGAGCATTCCAGGTATAGTGGACAGGTTGTGAAAATACGTGGAGTTTGAGAGATTGACTCTTGTGTGAGAGCAGTAAGGAGGTGTTCCTTAATCATAAAGTACATAACTGGAGAGTAAAATTTAAGAGGACTTGAAAGATGGGAAGGAATCCTATCATAAGATGCCAGAGAATTTTATATTTGATCCTGAAGGTTATTGAGAAGTGACTGAGTTGAAACTTTTAGGTAAAATGCTTTGGCAGCTTAGTGGATGATAAAGTGGGGAAAGACTTGAGGCACTTGAGACTAGTTAGGAGACTGCGTCTTATACAGGGTCTTTCCTTATCAAACCCAATAATTTTATTTCTTCTTTGCCTATCTTTATGCCTTTAATTTCCTTCTCTTGTCTCATTGCTAGAATTTTCAGAATCATATCAAATACTATGATTAATTATGTTAACATTTCCTACCGTTGAACCATCCTTGTATCCCAGGTATAATTCCAGCTTGACTTTAATGAATAATATTCTGGCTATATTGCTATAGTCTATTTGACAGGATTTTATTAACATTTTTTGAATTTTATTGTCTTTGTGATGTTGGTTTATATCATTCTTCTGTGCTTTATTCTTCCCTGGCTTAAGTATTAGGATTATATTTTTTTTCATGAAAGGATTTTAGTAGAGTGTTTTCTTAATTTTTGAGAATAGCTTGTATAATATTGCTATTAATTTTTCTTGAGAAGTTTGATAGAATTCTCCTGTAAATCCATCACAGTAAGAGTTTTTTCTTTGGTAAAAAGCTTCTCTTCAGATAGTTCTATTTCTTTTCCTGAAATTGAGTTATTTAAGATTTATATGATGTTCTGTTTTAGGACAGTTATATTTTTCAGGAAATCCTCATTTCATATTATCAGTTTTGTAAGTATACAACTAATATCATTAGTTAACATTTGTTAGTTGTCATTTCTTTTTATGTCTTAATTTTGTTTTGTGGCTGCTCTGATAATCTAGGTGAGAGGTAACAAGAGCCTAAACTCAGCCCATAGATGTATTAGCAGAGGGAAGAGATAGGCTTTGAGAGGTGTGCTGAAGGAAACAAATAGCAAGATTTGGTAACTGTTTGGACATATGATCTGAGGGAAAGGGAAGAAATCAGGATAAAGACAGGTTATAGAGGACTTAGGAGATAGAAAGATGGTTGATCCTTTGACAGGGATAGGGAAGTTTGGAAGAGGAGAGAGATTGGGGGAAAAATAAGTTCAGTTTTGGACATGTTAAGTTTAAGATGCATCTAGTATGAAATGTGCATCTAGTATGAAATGTGCAATAATTGATGATATGGGACTGAAGCTCAGAGGAGAGAGTGGGATTGGATATGTATAGATCTGGGAGTCATCTGCATAGAGAATAGGGCCATAGTTGCTGATGAGAGTAAAAAGAGAGCGTATATAGGGAGAAGAGAACTGGGCCTATGACAGAATGATCTCTCTATAATGTAAGAGAAACCTTTCTAGAAAATGAAGATAAAGCAAATATTAGTATATGAGGTTTTATTTTTTCTTTTATTTCAATTATATTTTGGTAGTACATAGCTATTCATTTTTAATTTTGGCTCTGTGTTGCTAAAGAGAACATGTTGAAAGGAAGCTGTAATAAAAATCATACCTAATAACATTCTAAAACTTATTAGAATTTTAAATTAATTACTGATAAAATTATTTTAAAATAATATTTTAATTTTCTAGTAAATAAATAACATTCAAAATAAATTCAAAATAAAAAATTGAAACCAGACTTACTAGAAATTGTGTTGGCAGTTTTTAAGACATTGAAGAATAATTCATTTGATTGTAGTTTACCATAAAATCTTTGAGGAAAAAACTAACAAAAACAGTAAGCTGTGCAATTGCCTGTAATATCATTTTTAACCACCTAAGCTTTGTAAATAGTTACAAAAATGTATTAACATTTCTGTCTTTTCAGCTTCTACTTCTTTCCAAAAGAAATACAACTTTTAAAATAAATGAAACTAGTGTGACCTCATATTTCAAAAGCACCAGCTTGGCAAACAGAAATAAATAATGCCAATTCTGTTTTCGAAAGCGTGTTTCTTTTCAGAAGCTTTAAACATCTATAGTAAGAACTGGCGCAATGGCGCAACACTTAAACTTATAATAAATCATATATTTAATATTTTTACACAAAATAAATTTCACGAATAAATAAAGCAATAGGATTTAAAGGCACTGTATAATTAAAACTCCTTAACATAAGACATATTTTTTATTAACAGTAGTATTAATAAACCATCACCAAAAGTACTTTTTTTGATCTTAAGATCTTCTCTTTTACCATTCCATTGGTTAACATGACCCTGATGATTATAAAACATACAGAATCTGTATAACTGACATTGTACATAAAATTATACTTTAAAATCTTAAGTGAAATGATGCTCACAAAGAACCTTTCAAACAATGCTTTACGCTTGTAGTCTTTTTTTTAAACAGGCGTCTCCTTCAAGGAGAGAGGGATGAATGCTATGGTATAGTAGCCACAAGAAGACAGTGAATATCCATTTCTTATGGAGATAAAAATCCTAATAACTTGTAGAACAATTTATACTCAGTGGTTTACATCATTGAGATGAATGGCTCACTCATGAGTAGTGGACTTAGATGTGTAATAGCATAACAGCTTTTCTGCTGAAAAATAGAGAGATTTTCTGTTCTCAAATCAAAGGCTGTTTCTAATCCTAGTCGACTTCGTGGCAATATATTCCCCAGATCTGTAGAACCTTTCTACAGTTTTCTAGTGGAACCTTCCACCACTTTGAAAGAAACAATTCAAATACAGCATGTTGATAAAGGGATTCCAAAAATGTCTTGCCTAAAAAAGTAAATCCATTTGTTTATCAGTGGGTTATTGATGTTCTGGGCAACTACTGTACCTTTCAGACAACTGTCTTAAATGATTTTTAGTAGCCCTAATTTGAATAGGATTTCAAATCCTAGTCAAATGGCCAATAGCCTCTTCAGGTAAAGCATAATTGATGTCAGTCTTCATGTTTTAAGTGTATTTCTTCTAAACAGTATTTTGTCATATTCTCCTTTCTAATGCATTCTGCTGTCCTCTTCTATGGCTGAGTTTATCCCATTCATATTGATTGTAATGATTGTTACTTGTATTTTCCTCCATCCTGTTCTCATATTTTTTCCCCAGTCCATAATCCCTGCCACCTCTTTACAAAGAAGAGGTTAGTGAGAGAGCAGGAATGCTCTCAGTACCAGGGGTCTATGCTGGATGCCCTCCCTTCTATCCCCTAACCTCTGTTCTCTCTCCCTCTTCAAGACTCCAGCCACATTTTCATATCCCTTCTTTCCTTGTAATCCCTTCTTCATGTTCCTTCTTCCAAGGTAAGACTGTTTTGCTTCTGACATCTCTTCCTGAATGTACCGTCCTTTCTATTCTTCCTTTTCCCCCTTTCCTCATTTCCTCTTGTTTCCTTTTTGAGTTGAATTCTTCCTGTGTCAAACTCTGTGTATGTTCAGCCCTACTTTAATTGATTCTGGTATAAATGAGGTTTATGTAATACCTACTCCACCAACCTCTTCCTTATATCAGCTCCCCTTGTTAGAACATAAGTACTTCATTCCTGTTTGTTCCTTCTGATTTACCTTTTAATGTTTTTCTTTGACTTTTCTGTTTGTATTTCAAAGTTTCTACTCAGTTCTGGTCTTTTCTGACATAATACTTGAATTTCTGAGAGATTATAGTTAAAGTATTCTCTGCCAAGGCCTAGCTCCATGAAAATATGCCACCATCTCCTTCAGACCTGACCTAACTTGTCAGTACTTTGTGGTTAAATCCTGAGCTTAAGGAATTATAGGATTCCAGAGAGATTTATAAATGTTCCAAATTCTTAAATTGTCTGGGAACAACTAGATTATGGTCTTTAATAAGCCATTATCTCTTTAATTTAGTTTCTAATAGCTGATCTGAGAAAAAATATTGAATTTAGGCCTAAGCTGCTCATTCCTCATTGTAGTTTATAAAAATGAAAATTCCAAGAATATTTAGTTGTTAATATTTTCTCCCAGCTGGTCTTCCTGATCCAGGACTCTTGGCTTCATTTTATTCTGTAATCTGTTACCATGTTAATCTTCCTTAAGTACTATTATTGTTATTTCTTACCCAGGAAACTTCATTGACTCTTGCCTGTCATATTGAATCTAAACTCTTGTGTCTGGGTTGTTTTTGAACCCACATTTTTCTTTGTAATTAATCCACAAACTTTTTAGATACTTACTGTATGCTAGGTGCTGGGGATTCAAATCCATAACGAAATAGTCCCTCCTCTCATTCAAAGAGTTTCAGTTCTGTGATAGGTAACAGCATGCACATATATGAGTTGTCCTGAGCTTCACAAAATCCCATGATGTAGATGTTCTATTTTTTTATTAAGAAAACCTAACCTGAGGGAGGTTAAGTGATTTGCCCACAGTAACACAGCTAGGAAATATCAGAGGCACTATTCCAGTTTAGGCCTTTATGACTCCCAAGTTTGACATTTTATTGGCTTTGCTACACTGCAGTCCCCAATATGGATTTTTCTAAAAAGACTTCTGACTCCACCCTTACTTCTTCTTGTGCATTTGTTTCAGTTGTGTCCTACTCTTTGTGATCCCATTTGGGGTTTTCATGGCAGAGATACTGGAGTGGTTTGCCATTTCCTTCTCCAGCTCATTTTACAGATGAGGAAATTGAAGCAAACAGGGTTAAGTGACTTGCACAGGGTTACATAGCTAGTAAGTGTCTGAGACTGGATTTGAACTCTGGTCTTCCCTGACTCCAGTTCCAGTGCTTTATCTACTGTACCACCTAGCTGCTCTATCTTACTTACCTATCACCCTTACTAACAAACATGATTTTCCTAGCCATGTATCCTTTACTCTAGTTGGAGTGATCTTTTCTACAAACATGCTATGCTCTTATGTTCTCAACTGGCATGCACTTTGCTCTTACTTAAGATGATCCAAATCATGTCTATGATTCTAAGCTTAGCTCATGTTCTACAGAGCAATCCATGAGTCTGTAGTCTCTGTCTCTACGATTGTAACACTTGAGTCTATATATTAAAATCTACCATTTAATTATCTATCTACTCTTTGTTATTTTATGCTAGAATGAAGCTCAGCAGCCCTGAGAGAGAGCGAACAAGGCAGCTGGCTACTCATAAAGGAGAGGGAGAAGAGGGACAAGTATTTAGTAAGCACTTACTGTGTGCCAGGCACTGTTCTAAGCACTTCACAGATGTTATCTCATTTAATCAGAGATGGAGGATACTTCAGAATCTTAGGGACTTCAAGTTAATAAGGGCTGGGCTTCTTAGTAAAGGTGAAGTGGCTCCTCTTGAGCAAGTACTGCCCAGAGAGAGAGGGACAGTGAATTTCCTAGGGACTCCAAGGACAGGGAGGAGGAGAATGTGTTGTCCCATCCACAACTGGCCCATGAAGAAAGGGGCAATTTAGGGGGTGCACTTTCAGAGGAGCCTGGTGTGTTTGAGAAGACATAGGTTATATCCTTAAAATCTTGAAGTTTGAATAAAGAAATTGGGGTAGAGAGGAAAACTTTGGGCCACATACTAGACAGTAGGGAGAATGACTTGGAGATCTTCAGATCTGTGAATCTTTCCAATTCCCTGTTATATATTTATATCTTTATCTATAGCTATAGCTATATGCTGATATGGTTATAGATAGAGAAAAAAAATATCTATATGGATATAGATAGCACAAGCAGCTGGGAAGATGTACAGATCTGAAGATCTCCAAGTCATAGATATCTCTATATCTAGCTCTGTGTAGATCTCTCTGTGTCTCTCTGTCTTACTCTGTCTGTCTGTCTTTCTGTCCCTCTCTTTCTGTCTTTGCCTTTCTCTTTCCCTCTCTCTTCTGACAACTGCCTACCTGCCACCAATCTGGTGCTGACCCTCATGTCTAGACTATATAGAGCCTTTTGGCCGGTCTCCCTAAGTCCCTATGTACTTGTGTTCATTGCCCACTCAGCTATAAAAATGATCTTTTTAAAGTGCAGGTTTACACTTTGTCACCTTCGTATTTAGTCATCTCTAGTGATCTCCTATTTGCCTCCAGGATCAATTATAAAAATCCTTTGTTTTGCTTTTTATAACCTGGTCCCTTTGTACTTTTGCAGGCTTCTTATATATTACTCCTATCCATATAATCTATGATCAGTGATGTAGACATCCTTGCTATTCCCTGAACAACATATTTTTATTTTCATTGGCTGTTTCTCATGCCTGGAATTCTTTACCTCCTTAAAGTCCTAGCTAAAATCCCATCTTCTATAAAAAGAATTTCCTGATCCTCCTTAATGCTATTAGCCTTCTCTTTGTGATTTTTCTCCTTTTTATCTTGTCTATGTTTATACATAGTTTTCACATCAGAGTAGTCTATTGGTAAAAGTTTACAAATGGAACAAAAATTCAGCTTTGGTTCGGTTGAATGTAGCTCTCCCTTCATCTTACATTTGCCATGATGGTGAATTCTTTTCGGCAAAGGTGTGGTGACTCTTGGGTCACATTGGGAAGTCTGTCAAGCCTGCTGAAAGCTAACTATTCCTGCCCTAGGACTTTATGACTTAGGTGATCAGGAAACTATGATAAGAATTTGAACCTAAGTTTCTTCAACCAATTAAGTCTGGAGGATGATTTCATTACCTTTATAGGGAAAAATGAGATAAGTCCAAACCAGATTAGTAATATTTGTTGCACCTACCCCTGGAGAATTATAGGAAATGAGGAGATTTTTGATGAAATCATTTTTAAATATACAAAAATTAACAAGTTCGTAGAAATGAGATGTTAGAAAGGGAAATCTCTATAAGATGCTTTCCCTCACTGGGCCCAAACTAATCAGACAGTAAGCTTGTTTCTTGGATTAAAAAAAAAGGAATTTGTAGAGATTCATTAATTCTTTTAAAGTCACCACCAGTCTTATATTTATACTGTGTTAATTTTATCATAATTGGTTAAAATTGTTAATGAACACTGAAAAAGTCATACTGCTTGGAAGTTATTGGACAAATCTGACTGCATATATAATTAAGGTAAACAAATTAGTCCAAATACCTTATAACAAACATGCCCTTATTTTGAAAAATTTGAGTTAGCTATTAGGTTTTTTTTTTTAAAATCTGTGAGATACCAAGAATTACTTATCTTCCAGTATTAATGCATATAAAACTTAGAAGGAATGTCATAGTTTCTCTAATGTAAAAATACGTAGTGTTCCTTATTGTTAGAAATAAGGAAGTACAAAATTCGTATTAAACATGGGGAAATTAGTGCTGGAACTTTGTGGGTAATCATACATTTGAAATGTGAACAGTTTTTTGTTAGGGTGTTTATGTATGTTTAATCTAATTTTGTATTCTTACCACTTTCAATGACCAGTTAGAATACTAATGGAACAATTTGTGGACCTCTTGTCATGTGTAAAGTACTGTGCAAAAACAAGCATAAGGTAGGAGGCTCTTTACCTTTAAGGGTCTCATACATTCTATTGGGGAAAAGATGATAAAAAGATAATGATATAAGGCAATAGACAATTACCAGATAAATGCTATAGATAAGAATTGTCATTGAGTTTAAGAGGAGAAAAATGAGAACTTTAAAGAGAGGCAGGAAGTACTTAGTAAAGCACCTGGCCATATAACAAACACTAGACATAGGAGGTAACATAGAGGAGACTGGGATTTGAATTGGAACTTAAAGATTAGTTAGGATTTGACTAGATGGAGGAGAATGAGGGAGATATTTGAAGCAGAGGAAATAATGTAGGAAAAAGAACATAGGCAAAGTGAAAGTTCAGGGAATAGAAGATACGCCGTTTTCTCTGGAGTTAAAAGAAATTTTTAGGTGTTAGAGCTGTATAGAACTAGGTCATTCCTCCCCTACCCCTTTTTATTTTTAAGATAAGAAAACTGAGAATAAAGAGAGGTAATGCAGGTAGTAAGTAGTAGAGATTGGTTTAACTACTCTGACAAGTCTAATGCTCTTTTTTAATCATAGCTCAATGTTGAGTGCCATAAAGGACTTTTATAGACAGAATGGAGACATTGAAGATTTTTGAGCAGGAGAAGTGACATGACCAAAAGAATGCTTTAATTTAGTTGTGGTGAATGGATTGGAACAAGAAAAGAATAGCATTTGGGGGAACATCTTGGAAGCTCTTGCAATAATCCAGGCATAAAATGAAGGCTTCAGTTGTGATGGTGGCACAGTTAGTGGAGTAGAGAAATTTTGAGTTTACATTTTCTGATGATAAGGTGATGTGTGAAATTATTATTTCATTCTTTGAGTCATTTTGAGAACCCTGGAATCGGGGAACTCTTGGGTTTTTGTTTTGTTTTTTTTTTTTTTACAGCTGAGTCCATTATTTTTAAAATACATTAAAAAAAAGTCAAAAAAGCCATGATGAGAAGAACTGTTTCTTTATAAGTTCAGTGTTCATTGTTTAGTTTTTCTTATGACTCAGAGAAAACATGTATGCTTTTGTATAGATAAAACTTACTTAGAATATCTCAACATATTTGTTAATGGATTAGAAAGTACATT
Organism: Trichosurus vulpecula; assembly: GCF_011100635.1. Lineage (NCBI taxonomy): Eukaryota > Metazoa > Chordata > Mammalia > Diprotodontia > Phalangeridae > Trichosurus > Trichosurus vulpecula. The sequence continues at coordinate 187,202,004 of NC_050578.1, forward strand.
TTTCTATACTTTTCATATGTTAATACCTTTTTTTTTTTTATAACAGGGATCTGAGAAACAATCTTATTAGTACTATAGATCCAGGGGCTTTCTGGGGGCTTTCCTCTTTAAAAAGATTGTAAGTATTTGATCTTATGACATTAATTTGAACTTATGTAAGTAACTGTTTTACCACTTGGAATAGTCCTATGAATGTTCTGATAAATGTTAACAAGAGTAGCCAATAAGAGTATTACTAATCTTTCAGTGATCTGTGGATTTGGATTGTGTAACATGAACATCCATGAAAGATTTTACATTTATTTATTTGTCCTGCTCAAAGTTCACTGGTCTAGATGTAATATTATGGAATTTTACTGAGTACTGAACATGAGACTATTTATGTGACTAGTATTGTCTTTATGCATATTAACATTAATACAGCCTAATACCATGTTAAGATTTTTGTGCAGTTGGTAGGAGGGTATTCACTTTATAGTATTTTCTATAAACTAAAAAATTCTATTTCTTTTTCTAATGAATTACTACCTAGTTAAATCTGTATTCATTCTTTTATTTGTAGTATTAGTTGCACACTTTTAGTATTCAGTATATATTATTAACTTTTCAGTTATTTTGTAGTTCTTCTCAATTGCTTAGGCTTGGTAAAATAGCCAAAACAGCTTTGGTTGCTATTTGTTCATGATGACCTGAACATTGTTGTTTTAATGTCTTTTCATAAGTGTAATACAGAATAGTTTTAATAACTTAATGGTAGACATGTTTTCTTATAATTATTTAATTTGTATTTTACCAGATGAAGAAGGCTAACTTTGCAATTTTCTTAAGAGAATTTGGAGAATTTTGAATTAGCCTGAGGAAGAGGGGAAAAATGGTTTAGGTCCTTTGTTTAGGAGGATTGGCCCACTATCATTGTAATTTAAAATATAATTGGCTCTATAGCCAACAATTAATTAAAGCCTTTTTCTAGCTCTAAAATTGCCTGATATATAAGCAGTTAAGCCAGCTGAAGAAGAAATTTGAGACTTTATGTGAAAGTAAAGCAAAGGATTTGCTATCTAGTACTTTACCAGCTAGAAGACTCCAGAATTTGGGAATTTTAGCATCTCTCTCTATATAACTTGACCTAAAATATTTTGAAAGTGGCATAATCAAAATTAGAAATTAAAGTTTTCTTTGCCGAGCTTTTAGCTCAGCATTTCAAAACATATGAAAAATTGGAATATTTAATCAAAACTTTTTATAGCTAGAATAGCAAAAATTTTGTAACTCCATCAAAAGTGTAAGATATTGTATAACGAAATAATTTGATCAGAACTATAGGAAGGTAAAATAGAGGTAGTGTTGCTTAGTGGATAGAATACTAGACTTGGAATCAGGAAGACTTTGGTTCAGATATAGCCTTTGACTAGCTGTGTAGGTTTGTGTAGTCTGCTTTTGCCAACTCAGTGGGATTTATCTACCCAGTGGTAGGTAATCATGTTGTCTTTGAGGAAGTCATTGATCACAAATCACAGAAGTCATATAGGTGGTTATTTAAAAAAAAATAACAGAAAAGTCTTGTTAAAGTAATTCTTTTTAGACAATATTAGAAGTAAATAACTGAAATACCTTCAGATTACTTAGGTAGGAGATGCAATCAGAAATTAATTCAGTTTTTTGCCACTTGATTGAAACTGCAGTTTCTTTAAGTTGATGACACAGAGGTAGAAAGTAATAAACTTCAGAATGTTTCATGAATGGGCCAAAAAGTCCTAATAGCATTTAATAACTTAAATTTCTCTAACCTCTTTTCCATACCAGTCACATTTTTTTCCATCACCTCTGATTGTCCAGGTCCTCGCTCTCACTTCTCCAGTTAAAAGCTAATTTAGCATAATGTCATGAGTCATCTTTCATTGTGTGAGATACGATTAAGAATTTAATCAGGAAGTCATTAAGAATTTAATCTAGAGGGGAAACTTTTAGATTTCCCCATTTCAACTTCATGTGTGAAGTCAAATGAAAGCTGGAGAGAACAGTGTGAGGGTCGAGGAAGCTAGTTATGCCGAAGTATTATTCGGGAGGCGGATTAGTTGGTTCACATTCCAGGTCTTATGCGTACTAGCTATGTGATTTTTGAGCAAGTTACTTAAACTCTCAGAGTTTTCCAAATGGGATTAAAGAGAATAACAACACCTCGGTGTACCTCTGTACCACCTCTAGTTACCGCTGTAGGAGGTAGTTTTGAGAAATATGCTTCATTGTCCTTAAACTATTACTTTCAGGTATTCCTTCATCTCCTATTTATACAGGTGACTATTGACACTTGGCCTTGTGTTTCCTTGTCTCTGACTATGATGTTCTCTCTCTTCTCTTCTGCCTCTTTGGATCCCTGATTTCTTTTAAGACTGCTCCTGAGTCACCTTCTATGTGAAATCTTTCCTTGGCTTCTGGCTGCTAGTGACTTCCCTCTCACCTTTTGTTCATTTTGTGCTTATCATGGGCATACTTTATATCTGAGAAGAGGCAGTTTGGTGAGGTGGATAGAGAGCAGGCCTCACAGCCATGAGAACCTTAATTTCAAGACCTATTTTTGACACCAGCTGGCTGTGTGATCCTGGGTGAAACATATAGTTGCTTGCTTCTCTAAGACTATAAGCTTCAGGGAAGATCCTAACCTGCATTGGTAGAGGAAGTTTCTTCTTCAGAGAATTCCCTATACCAATGAAATCACAGGTCTAATCTATATCCCTATCCTCTATCTATATTTATATGTAAATATGCTGTCTCCCAGTTTTAATATAAGATCCTTGGGTGGGCCGGGGGTGGGAGTGGGGAGCAACTTTATTTATGTCTTTGTATGTATCCCCAGCACTTGACAAAATGCCTGGTACACAGAAAGTGTTTAATGAATGCTTGTTGACTGACTGACCATACTAAAAAGAAAAGGTACTGCATCTGTGCTTTTTTCTGTAGGAAGGTGAGCATTAGCCAGGAAACGTAATTGAAAAATTTTATGTTGAACACACAGTGAGAAGAATACATTTTTTTATTTCTGTCTTAGGGATTTGACCAACAACAGAATAGGATGTTTGAATGCAAACATATTTAGAGGACTCACAAATCTTGTTAGATTGTAAGTATACCTTTTGTTTCTGTAAAACATTAAAATACAATGAAATGTTTTATTGATAAAATAGTTTATTAAACACCAGCTATGCATTGTAGGTTACAGTGGAAGGTGACATGGCTGCTGCCGTCCAGAAGGTGGCAGTCTATCTAGAATATGAACTGGAGACCGGAGACTGTTTTAGCTCTTATTTCTATATACACAAGCTGTCTCTCTGTTAGAATGTAAGCCTTTCAAGAGGAGGTCGTCTCATACTTTGTCCTTGTATCTTTAGTACCTGACACATAGTAGGTGCTTAATAAATACTCATCCATTGATTGATTTTCACATTGCCTTCAGTTGTGCTTCTTTAATTCAGTGAGATGATGTATGCAAAGGTGCTTTGTCAACTGTAAAATACTATAAATTTGAAGCTTTTTCTACTGTTTCTAGTAACACTAGCATACTTTTGAGTGGCACAGTGGTAAGAATTCTGGTCTGGAGTCAAGAAGACCTGAGTTCATTTATGGACTCAGATACTTACTAGTTGTATCACCCTGGGCAAGTCACTTAACCTGTCTGCTTCCATTTCCTTGTCTGCAAAATGAAGATAATAGCAACTAACTTCCAGGTTTGTTGTGAACATGAAATGAGATAATATTGTAAAATGTTTAGCATAGTTCTTGGCACATAGTAGACACTTAAAAGCCAACTTGTCTCCCTCCCTCTCTCCATTCTTCCTTCCTTTCTTTCCCCATTTTCTTCTTCTCTCCTTTCCTTCCATCAAATAAAACTATTAGAAGTAATACTGAGTTTGGGGCAGTTAGGTGGCACAGTAAGTAGAGCACCGGCCCTGGAGTCAGGAGGACCTGAGTTCAAATCCGACCTCAGACACTTGACACATGTACTAGCTGTGTGACCTTGGGCAAGTCACTTAACCCCAATTGCCTTGACAAAAAACAAACAAAAAAATTAGAAAAAAAAAAGAAATAATACTGAATTTGAGGAAGTTAGATCCTCCTTTTTTTAGTTTAAGAATGAGTTGCTTCTCTATATAGCTCTACCAGTTGTTTAGGAAAATTATGACCTTTTCAACATATATTTTTAAGATAAAATTAATCATTGGTATTATTATATCCATTTTGTTTGGACTGTCCTTTTTATTTGTGAGATTAACTGAATTAGTTGTATTTGTTTCTTATAGATCAGTTAGGAATGATCTCAGTAGAATTTTTTTTTTCCAAGAGTATGGTATATTTTCCATTTTACCTTTAAGTCTTTATGCAAGAAAAAATATTTTCTTAAATTGTAACACTCAGATAGGAAATGAATCTAAACATCTCCTGTTTTAATTTTACCTTTGAGTTGTTATATACTCTGAATATTTGATTTATTAATAACTGAAACAGCATGGTATAGGGGAAAGAATATAGAATTTGGAATTAGAGGACTGACTTTGGCTCTTCCATTATTGTTGCCTTGGGGTCAGCTAAATCAAATATCTGGAACTAAGTTTCCTTATCTGCATGATGAGGGAGCTGGAACTCTAAGTTCATTTCCACCTTAAAAGCTGTGATCGTGATTCTTGAAACTCTAAAATCCCTTCCGAGAGGGCTAAGAAGAGCATTGCTAAGGTTGTCTGAAGACGGACAGGAAAAAAAAAATCTCATTCAGCAGCCTAATAAATTAAGTAAATGTATTACATTAAGAGGGCCAAGATCATATCCTTTTTTACTATATACTTTAGCCCCTAGTATATTATGTATTCATAACAAGTTTTCTAAAGTTAATGAATGAATGACAAGTTAAAAAGAATTTTTTCCTAACTGTAATATTCTGAAATACTTAAGAGGCAGTTAGCGAATAAATAGTCTAATACATAGCTTATTTAAACCCATAGTAAATAAATTATTTAAAAGGATCTCCTCCTGCAAAATTAAAGACATAGTTTTATAAAACTCACAGGATATTAGAATTGGAGCTGGAAAGGGACCTTAAAAGTCATCTAGACTGGTCCCCTCTTTTTTGTTATTTTTCAGTTATTTCGGTTATATTGGGCTCTTTTTAACTCCATTTAGGGTGTTCTTGGCAGAGACACTGGAATGGTTTGCCATTTCTTCTCCAGCTCATTTTATAGTTGAGGAACTGAGGCAAACAGGTGAAGTGACTTATCCAAGGTCACTGAGCTAGTAAGTGCCTGAAGCCAGATTTGAACTCAGGGAAATAAGTCCTCCTGACTCCAGATCTGGTGCTTTATCGACTGTGCCACCTAGGTGCCCCAGATAAGGTAACTGAGACCTTGAGAGATTGTGTGTTTCCTAAGGTTATATATGGTAGTAAATTGAAAAGCCCAGATTAAAATTCAGGTCATCTGACTATAAATCCAGTTTGCTTTTCGAGTGTACCACATTGCTTCTGATAAGATGAAGATTATATACTTTGCAATTTTAGGGTAGTTTTGGGAAAATGAAGTTCTGTAAAAATGGCATATGATGTTAAATAATCATGTTTATTGAAATGGAATTTCTTTGTTTTTGTTTTCTTCTTACAGAAATCTTTCAGGAAATTTGTTTTCTTCATTAGCACAAGGAACTTTTGATTACCTTGGTTCTTTAAGGTCTTTGTGAGTAAATTTTTTTTATTCATTAAATTAAAAAATTTAGCCTGTTCAGTCATTTTCAGTCATGTCCGACCTTTCGTGATTTTATTTGAGGTGGAATAGTTTGCCATTTCCTTCTCAAGCTCATTTTATAGATGAGGAAACTGAGGTGAACAGGGTTAAGTGACTTTCCCAGGGTCCCACAGCTAGTAAGTTGTCTGAGGCTGGATTTAAATTCGTGTCTTCTTGATCTAGGCCTGGTGCTGTATCCATTACCCCCCTTAGCTGCCCTTTTATAATGTTAAAATTTTTTATGAAAAAAAAAACAAACAAACAAACCTTAGTCATTTTCTAAACCCATTATAAAATATGCCTTTCCTATCTACAGACGAAACAAACATTCATGCCCTGTAAATGATTTCAGGTAAATTTCAAGTTTTGAAAAATATTCTTTTTGAAATATTATATAAACCAACGTATTTTTAATCATAACATTTGGTAATACTCTTTGCTTTGCTTTGATTTTTTTTTTGTTTTATACACTTTCCCAACAGTACAGTTTAATTCATATCCATTGTTTGAGGACATTTTATGCTTTTGGATTTTCATTTTGTTCATCCTAACTGAATACCCAACTCCTGGAGGTGTTTTAGAACGCTTCTTCAATGCAGCTTCTGCATCAGCTCATGTTTGCACAGGGCTACGGTAGGTCTCTGGAGCTGCAGCTTACATTGTAGTTGAACCATTTTTTTTCTTTCTTCTAAGTACAGCTCCATTAACTCAGACTGCACCAGGGTAACTTTTTTTTTGTTGTACTTAAAAAACAAACAAACAAACATAAAAACCACAGTTAATAGATTCTACCCCTATAAATAATCTGTATTACTTAAAATTGTATTAATTTTATGTTAAAATTATTTTTTCCATTCCATTATTTTCCACGTTTCATCATATATTTTATATCTGTATTCGCCAAAGGGAAATTTCCACACCGGAAGAGGACAAGTGTTATATGGACTGGTTTGTCTTTTTAAAGATTTTTCTTCCATTAAACATTTTTATTTTAAAAAAAGCTTTAATTATTGTGTATATATAATAAGCTGGTTATTCACATAGCTTCCTGTCATTATAGATGGAATATGTAAGAAGTCTTATTCTTGTAGTGAGTTTCAATAGGAAATTCTGATGACTAGCCTTTTTTTAAAAATTGCTGTCAGTCATTGTCTCTGTTATTCTCACCATAGAGAAGGCATCTAGAATAAGAACATTCCTTGCAGGTCATGTTCTCCAGTCAGAGGAGGCCTTTGCTTGAAAGTCGAAAGCAAGCAAAGGCTAACTTAGTTTTGAAAATGATAGTACAAGTTTTTTTAGTGGGTATTTGGAAGGTACCCTTTATCTAAAGGTTTGAAGTTTGAAACCAATGGCAACAAGGTCAGAAGGAAAGGTAATAGCTGGGATGAGATGGGAGTTTACTCAGAGTAGAATACTACTTTTATTTTTATGCTTAGGCTTTGATTGTCTCTCTTTTCACCAGTTTCCTGATCAAGTAATAGTTGGTGTGATTACTGGTTTTATGTTAGCTACTGCCAAGGTGAAAGCTACTTTACATTGTATGCCTTGTTTCGTAAAGCTAAGTGACCAAGTTAAATACTTGCTTATATCCTGATATAAATGTAGCTCTCTAATTTAAAATTCCTTCATGGGAAGTGTGAGAGGAATTTTCCACTTTATTTTAGTATACCAATAATCATTCTTATGAATTCAAGAAGCTCTTATGGATAAGTAGAATAGAAAATGAAAGATCATTTGAACTGACAGAACCAAAAAAGGAGCTTTAAAAAAAAGATAGTAAAATAGACAAACCCTTATTAAATTTATTCCAAAAAAAAGAGAGAGTGAAAGAGAGAGCAACCAAGCTACTAATTGTTCACAAAAAAGACAAAAAGAATTCTGAATGTTATTAGGGAAATTCTACATAGAACTTTTTTTTTTCTTCTGGACTAAACCTGTGCTTTTATTGGCATTATGGGAGTCTCAGAAAATTCCCTCTGCAGATGCAGATCAGTACCTATACTGCAACTTAACTTCTTGGTGCCCTAGACAACTAAAAGTAAATAACTTTCCCATAGTCACCAAGCCAGTATATGCCAAGACATGTACCAGGGCTTCTGACTTTGAGTCAAGCAGACTGCCTTTTGTATAAATTAAGAAAAATGATACAACACAAAATTATTCATTTAAACTGACTCCTTTCAGAATGAGGAATTATCAGTTTACCCTGAGGAAAAAAAACACCTGGACCAGAGGGATTGATAGTATTCTTTCAAACTTTACAGTAATAAATAGCTCTTTACTAATTAGATTAATTAGATTATTCATAAATATATGAAACATTATACCATACCTTTTAGCAATTACATATGATGTTAATTTTCAAATCTGGTAAAAATATCACCAAGAAAATGTAGGCCCAAATTTCCTAATGAGTACAAATATTAAATATTAACTAATAGAATATAGTAATACATTATAATAATGATTCCTTATGACTTAGCATGGGGTTTATGTCAGTCATGGGAGACTGGTTCAGTATCAGAAAAACAGCATGATAAAGCAAAAAGAAAAAGCAAGAAATATTTGATATGTCCTACATTTGATACTGGTTCAGGGAGGGGTTTACAAAATAACTATAAGCATGATTCCTTCCTTAACACAGTGCAGGATCTAGTATGATCTAGTTAGTAAGAAAAAAAGCATGAAGTATTAATATAAGTAGCAATTGCTCAAATTAGTGGCCATGAGAGATCAGTAACCAGTCACAAACAAGTGTTTATTAAGTACATGTGGTATGTCAAGCACTATGCTAGGTGTTCGGCTAGACAAGTAGGGAGAATGGAACGATCTCTGTGGCCAAAATAATTGAAAAAGTCTTTAAAGAGGTTCCACTAAATGGGCATCTGAAGGACGAATAGGCAAGCCTTAGGAAGACCTCAGTGAGAGATAAAGGACAAATAAAATTTTCATGTTAACAACAGTGGAATTTAATCATTTTCAGTAATTGTAATTTATATCTTGCATATTTTAGAGAATTTCAAACTGAGTACCTTTTATGCGATTGCAATATATTGTGGATGCATCGATGGGTAAAAGAGAGAAATATCACTGTACGTGAAACCAGATGTGCTTACCCTAAATCACTTCAGGCTCAGCCAGTTACCGGTATTAAACAGGAGCTATTGACTTGTGGTAAGGGAGAAATAAAATAAACACTTTTAAAATCTTGTATTTTGGCTTTTCTTCAGATATTAATTCTAGACACTTTGTTTGATCTTTTTGTATCGTATTGCTCTGCACAAACTTTTCCAGGAATACTTAAAAACAACAAAATTCAAACTGTTTTCAGTTAAGACACTTAAACTAGAAATATTACATTAATGTGGGTTTTTTTGCCTATAGGGAACTTTTCATCTAAATTTTAATCTAGTTTCATCTTAACATTGTCTTGTTTAGTGAAAGCTAATTTAAAATTTCAGTGTGTTATCCAATGTCTTCTGTAGTTAGCAGTAATAACTAATGAATAGTAATGCCATGTTAAAGTAAAATAATATATAACTTTCACATCAACTAATTATTCATTTTGTCTAGGTATTAATTAGAATGTAGCTGGTAGAACACTACTATAATTCAACAGAGGGGACTCACGGCTTACTAACTTGATACTTAACTCCAGAGTCAACTCTAAAGATGACGCTCATAATGAAACAAGTTTTTTTTTTTTTTTTTTGAAACCTACTCAACTCTTTTTCATTTATCATATGAACTTAATTCAACAGTGGATTTACTGATATTGTCATTATGCTGCGGATCTGTTTTTATATTTGATTTTGATTAGCATTTCTCTAACTTTAGTTTCTATTTGTAGTGCTATTAGCTTACTACATTTTCCCCCCAAATGATTCTAGATCCTCCTCTTGAATTACCATCTTTCTACATGACTCCATCTCATCGTCAGGTTGTTTTTGAAGGAGACAGCCTTCCCTTTCAATGTATGGCTTCCTATATTGATCAGGACATGCAGGTATTGTGGTACCAGGATGGAAGAATAGTTGAAACTAATGAATCTCAAGGTATCTTTGTTGAAAAGAACATGATTCACAACTGCTCATTGATTGCAAGGTAATTTTTTTTTATGGAAAGCATTATTTTTGTAGACCATATTTATATTTTGGGCTTATATTGTTGGAATTTCAATTTGTGTTTTTATCTTAACTAGTTTAGAGCTTTAAAAAATGTATTTATTACTTGTTCTTTTATTTGTCAATATCATGTTAAATAGTTATATCTGATCTCTTTCCTAAAAAGGAGCATTTTTCCAAATGCTTAGTATTTTTTTTTGACTTGGTTAAATTTTCTAGGAATTGGTGTTTTTCAACTCCGCGTCCAATTTTTAAATCTGTTTACTGCTGCTAGATTTTTATTTCCTGCTTTTGGAACCTCTTATCATTTTAAGCATTCAGCCTTGAGGAAAATATAACTTCTATTCTCAAGATGAATTAGGAAATGGGAGACTTAGAAGCAGAGGATATTTGTCTACTTAAGAATTGTCCAGTCTTCTCTCATTCTAACTGTAATATTTTAAAAAGTATATAGTGGCTAATCCTTCAGATTACTGTGTAAAGCCTTCTATAAGAACTCAACAGATATAGTCAATCACACTCGTATAGGCACATAGTGTTACCTGTTACATATATGTGCGCATGCATGCTTAGCGATTCAAATCTTGATACAACTCCACTTCACTTTGCAACCCCCTTCACTTTATATTACCTTCAATGTATTAGTGCTACATATGTACCCTAAAGGGATGATAATTATATCAGTATTAAGGTGATTCATATTAATATTAGAGGATAGACATAAATAAGGTGAATGTCAGGTACCAGGGGCCTTAGGCCTACATTCATTATTCATCCAGAATCCATAAATCATAAATATAAAACTGCATGTTAAAGTTAAGTTTGTAACTATTTTGATAGAAATCAGATTAACACTGCATAAATAAATCTTCTAGAATAGTTGCAACCTAGATTGGACCCTTAGGCTTTGGTGGCTTGCTGTGTATGTGTGTGTGTGTGTGTGTGTTTCATTTTTTTTTCTCTTTTGGGAGGGAATAGTATTTTATTTTTTCCAATTACATGTAAATATAGTTTTCAACATTCATTTTTTAAGTAAAATTCTGAGTTCCAAATATCTTCTCCCTCCCATTGCCCCTCCCCAAGACAGCAAGCTATCTGGTAAACATATTTCCACATTAACCATGTTGTGAAAGAAGAAACAGAATGAAAGGGAAAAGCCACGACAAGCAAAAAATGAAAAAAAAAAAAAAGAAAAAATGTTCAGCCATTCTGCAACTGATGGACATCCTCTCAATTTCCAATGCTTTGCCATGACTAAAAGAGCTGCTATAAATATTTTTGTGTATGTGGGTCCTTTTCCCTTTTTTATGATCTCTTTGGGATAAAGATGTAGTAGTGCTATTGCTAGATCAAAGAATGTGCAGTTTTATACCCTTTTGGGCATGGTTCCAGAATGGCTAGATCAGTTCACAACTCCACCAACAATGCATTAATGTCTTAATTTTCCCCACATCTTCTCCAACATTTATTATTTCCCTTTTCTGCCATGTTAGCCAGTCTCACAGGTATGAGGTGGTAGCTCAGAGTTGTTTTACTTTGCATTTCTCTAATCAAAAGTGATTTAGAACATTTTTTTCATATGACTATAGATAGCTTTAATTTCTTTATTTGAAAACTGCCTGTTCATATCCTTTGACCATTTATTAATTGAGGAATGAATTGTGTTATAAATTTGACTCAGTTCTCTATATATTTGATAAATGAAGCCTTTATCAGAAACATTTGCTATAACAGTTGTTTCCCATCTTTCTGCTTGCCTTCAAATCTTGGTTGCATTGGTTTTGTTTGTTCAACAACTTTTTAATTTAATGGAATTAATTCATAATTATAATTATATATTGATATATAATAATTAATTTTTAATTAATTAATTTAGTAAAATTAAATTTAAAAATTATCCATTTTGCATTTCATAATGAGTTCTCTATCTCTTGTTTGGTCATAAATTCTTCCCTTCTCTATAGATCTGACAGGTAAACTATTCCTTGCTCTCCTGTTTTCTGATGGTGTCACTCTTTATGTCTGAATCATGTACGCATTTTGACCTTATCTTTGTATACAGTGTAAGATACTGGTCTATACCTAGCTTCTGCTGTACTGTGTTCCAGCTTTACTAGCAATTTTTGTCAAATAATGAATTTTTGTTCCAAAAACTTGGATTTTGGGGTTTATCAAACAGTAGATCACTATAATCATTGACTACTGTGTCTTGTGTACCTAACCTATTCCACTGATCTACCATTCTGTTCCTTAGCCAGTACCATATAGTTTTGATGATTGCTGCTTTATAATACAGTTTTAGATCTGGTATGGCCAGGCTACCTTCTTTTGCATTTTTTTCATTAATTCTTTTGATATTCTGGACATTTTGTTCTTCCAGATAAATTTTGTTATTTTTTTTTAGCCCCATACAATAATTTTTTTGGTAGATTGACTGGTATGGCACTGAATAAGCAAATTAATTTGGGTGGAATTGTCATTTTTATTATATTAGCTTCACCTACCCATGGGCAAATGATATTTTTTCAGTTACTTAAATCTGACTTTATTTGTGTAAAAAGTGTTTTGTAATTGAGTTCATATAGTTCCTGGGTTTGTCTTGGCAGGTAGACTCCCAAATATTTTATATTGTCTATTGTTAACTTTAAATGGAATTTTTCTTCCTTTCTCTTGCTACTGGGCTTTGCTGATAATATATAGAAATGCTGATGATTTATGTAGGTTCATTTTGTATCCTGCAACTTTGCTAAAGTTTTTAATCATTTCAAGTAGTTTTTAGTGGATTCTCAAAGTATACCATCATATTATTTGCAAAGAGTGATAGTTTTGTTTCTTCATTGCCTAGTCTAATTCTTTTGATTTCTTTTGCTTCTCTTATTGCTTGTGCTAATGTTTCTAGTACAACATTGAATAACAGTGGTGATAATGGACATCCTTGTTTCAACCCTGATCTTATTGGGAAGACTTCTAGCTTATCCCCATTACAGATAATGCTTGCTGAAGGTTTTCTATAGATACTAATCATTTTAAGGAAAGCTCCCTTTTATTCCTATGCTCTCTAGTATTTTTAATAGGAATAGGTGCTATATTTTGTCAAAAGTTTTTTCTGTATCTATCGAGATAGTCATATTTTTTTTTGTTTTATTATTGTTATGGCTATTATGCTAAGAGTTTTTCTAATATCGAACCAGCCCTGCTTTTTTGGTATAAATCCCATCTGGTCATAGTATACTCTCCTTATGATAAATTGCTATAATCTCTTTGCTAATGTTTTATTTAAATTTTTTGCATCAATATTAATTAGGAAAATTTGTTTATTATTTTCTTTCTCTGTTTTGACTCTTCTTGGTTTAGGTATCAGTACCATATTTGTGTCACACAAGGAATTTTGTAGGACTTGACCTATTTTCCCCAAAAGTTTATATAGTCTTGGAGCTAATTGTTCTTTAAATGGTAGAATTCACTTGTAAATCCATCTGGCCCTTAACTTTTTTATCATCACATAAAGTCAACTTATACCCACACCGTGTATCTTTGTATACCCCCTTCTAAACACTGTAATAAAGATACAGTTCTCAAGAGTTACAAGTTTTATGATCTTCTCGCATAGGGGTTGTAATGTTAATGGAATAGGAAGATCTTTCCTGTCCATTCATAGGCCTAAATGACCACATATGTTCAATCACAGCTGTGATACATCCTGAGTCACATAGAGCCCATTGAGGGAGGAACTTGCCTAAAGAGGAACTAGCTTAATGGGGAGGCTTTCTTGTAGGAAGGCTTTCACACCTTTTGGTACTAAACTAATTAGGCACTGAGTCACTAAAGTTGTGATGCCTTCTGGCTCTGAGAAGTATGTATATGTTTTGAGGTGATTTTGCTTTGGGGGTTCGCTTATGAATAGAACCTTTTGATTCCCTGGATGGGACTCTGTGTAGCCGTTTGTTCAGAGCCCCCTGACTATTGAGATGTATCTGTGCTCCCCCAATCCAGTGGCATTTGTAGGTGGATATATTACCTTGTTCAGACAGCTGGAGCCCTATCTGTTGGTCTTTGTGCTAATTTCTGTGCTTGTATTTTCTCTATGTTCAGGGTGCTGACCTTTCACCTGACCTAGTGAATGTAATTAAAGTAAGGTTGTTGACCCCCTTAAAAATTGCTTTCCTTTAAGAAAAGCAGATCAAAGAACCTGTGCCAGCAGGTCATCCTGGGTGTGCCAAGGTGCTTGCTGTTACAGGGATATAAACAGTTTAACCTTATTGAATAATATCTTTCTGTTTTTCTTTCCTGTGTACATTTTGATGCTTCTCTTGAGTCTTGTATTTGAAAATCAGATTTTCTATTCAGTTTTTTTTTTAAATCAGGAATGATCGAAAGTACCCCATTTTGTTGAATGCCCATCTTTTGCCCTAGAAAATTGAGTATACTCAGTTTTGCTGGATAGTTGATTCTTGGTTGTAATCTAAGCTCCTTTGTCTTCCAGAATATCATATTCCAGGCTCTCTGATCCTTTAATGTAGAAATTGCAAAATCCTGCATAATTCTGACTGTGGTTCTCCAATATTTAAATTGTTTCTTTCTGGCCGTTTGGAGTATTTTCTCTTTAGGCTACAATATACCCTGGAGTTTTCATCTTGGGATCTCTTCAGGAGGTGATTGGTGGATTCTTTCAACGACTATTTTACCCTCTGATTCTAGTATCTCAGGGCAGTTTTCCTTGATAACTTCTTGAAAGATGATGTGCAGACTCTTTCATGGCTTTCAAGTAGTCCAATAACTCTTAAATCATCTCTCCTGGATCTATTTTCCAGGTCAGTTGTTTTTCCAATGAGGTATTTTGTATTTTCTTCTGGTTTTTCATTCTTTTGATTTTGTTTGACTGGTTCTTGACACCTTATAGAGTCATTAGCTTCCATTTGCCCAATTCTAATTTTTAACAAGTTAGTTTCATTAGTTAGCTTTTGTACCTCCTTTTCCATTTAGCCAATTTTACTTTTTAATAATTTATTTTCTTCAGTCAGTTTTTTTTGTCGTTCCTCTTCTAAGCTATTGATTTTTCTCTTGCATGCCTCTCATTTCTCTTCCCAATTTTTTTCCCTATGACTCTTATTTGACTTCTAAAAACCTTCTTGAGCTCTTCCAAGAAAGCTTTTTGGACTTGAGACCAGTTCATATTCCCCTTTGGGATTTCTGATGTAGATATATTGACAGTGTTGTCCATCTCTGAGTTTATATTTTGATCTTCCCTGTTCCTATAGAAAGAGTCTGTAGTTAGTTGTTCATTTCTGCTTTTTACTCATGATGTTTGCATATTTCCTGGCTTTTAAAGTTGATGCTTTTCTGCTGGACCATCAGGGGCACTGTCCCCAGCTTCTTGGGCTGGGGGCCTGGTCACTGGCTTTGTGTGCTGGGGCCTCTGGTGCTGGTTGCTGTAGGGGTCTGGCAGCTTAGCTGCTGCTGAACTCTGGTCCTAGCAGTACTGTCTAGTGTATGCTGAAGCCAGGTGGGATTTTTCTGCATTTTCCCAGGCTACACTGAAGTACGCAGAGGTCTGCTATGGGAGGACACCTGCCCACTTGGGGCTGTGCTGAAGTATGAGGAGGTCCAGCTGCTGAAAAATGCCTGCCTACCCAGGGCTGTGCTGTTTGCATGTGGTGGTTCTCTGAGCTGGAGTCTTTCTGGTTTCCCTGGCTGTGCTAGGGCAATTGGTGTGGGGGGGGGGCGGGGAGTCCTGGTGTGGGCATTTGCTTGCTCCATCATTCTGGGGCTCAGGATGATCCCCTGCTGGTTGCTGAGGTGGAACCTGCTGCCAGCTTGCTGGGATGCCTCTTGTCCTAGACTGTGCTCCCCTTTTACCCAAGTGATATGGACCTTTTTTGCTGATTCTCTAACTCTCCTGGACCAAAAGACTGTTTCACCTCATTTTTCCGTTGGCTCCACTATTCCAGGATCTATTCTGGGGAGCTATTTTATGGGTCTTTGGGGATGAGAATGGGAGAGGGACAGCGATCTGCTGCTTACTCTGCCATCTTGGCTTCTGAAGCTCAGTTCTATTTTTTAAGGAGTTGTTTTCTTCAGTCAGTTTTTGTACTTTCTTTTCTAAGCTGTTGAATCTTTTTTCATAATTCTCTCATTTCTTTCCCTAATCTCTTCTGCTTTTCTTACTTGATTTTTAAAATCCTTTTTGAGATCTTCCAAGAGGATTTTTTGGAGTTTGGGTTTGGGTTTGAGACCAATTCATATTCCCCTTTGAGTATTGGCATGTAGGCATTTTGACATTGCTATCCTCTTCTGAATTTGTGTTTGGATATTCCCTGTCACCATAGTAGCTTTCTGTGATCAGGGCTCTTTTTTGTTTTTTGCTCATTTTTAAAAGTTGAGGTTTGCTTCTCAGTTACTGGGGTCACTGTCCCAAATTTCTTGTCCTGGGGGCCAGGAGGCCTGCTCATTAGCTTTCTTTGCTATGTTTATAAGCTGCGGCTGGCAGCTTGCCCACTGTGCTTGGCCTGGCCTAGTCATGACTGCTGTGCCCTGGGTTCCAGGGCTGGCAGTTTGCTTGCTGTGCTGTGGCTGGAGGCCTCACAGCTGACAGTCCGTACCACTGGCCTGCTAGCCAGGACTGTGGGGTCTCAGGTGCTGCTCTATGCTGTGGCTAAGAGACTGCAGTTGGCTTGCCTGGATAGTGCCTATACTGGGCTCTGCTCCCCTTTTACCCAAGTGAGACAGACCTTTCTTGAAGTTCTAAGTTATCTTTGTCTGGAAAATTGTTTCACTCTGTCTTTTTGGGCATCCTGTCACTTCACAATTGTTTTAGTGGCCTGATTTAATGTTGTTTCCAAGGGAAACTGGGGACAGCTCAGGAAACTTCATGGCTTTTCTCTGCCATCTTGACTGCCCATTTTTTCCCCTTTGATAGCTTTCTAAGCTCCTGAAATATGGACAGTTATTTCATTGACTTTAGCAATGATCAATAGGCAGCAGTAACAATCATTACTTTATTTCTGGGTACAACATATTTAGGTATCCTTCACTTGAATTTCAGGTCTTTCATCCCCTTATTCTTCAATGTGATGTACATAAGGAATGCTAGGTATCCAAAAAAAGAGTAAGTTTACTTTATATTTTAATGAACTGAAATCTGGAGAAGTGTATTTTTAGGTATAAACATATACTAGGCTTGATGTAGTTAGTTGATTTCAGTTAATAGGATAAAGTTTAAGGCAGGCAGTGATTAATTAGGCTGTCATCCATTTGGTAAATATCTGTAATTCAGGACCTTGGGTTGTTCCACAGGTTCAAAGTTGCTTTGCCAGATCCATTTGATTTTTAGCAATCAGTCAGCAAACATTTATTAAGTGCTAGGTACTGTGCTAAGTCTGACTTTACTATAAGAGGGAGAAGAACCTTCATGCCACAATATGTGAGGTAATGAAGGCCTACACTAGAGTGGTGGCAGTGCCAGAAGAAAGATGTGTATTTGAGAGATATTGCAAAGATGAAGTCTTCAGATGTTGGCAATGACTCGTATGGGGGGGAGGGAGTGTGAGAAATAATGAGGAATTTAAGGTGACTCCTAGGTTGTGAGCCTGAGGAGCTGGCAGGATGATTTTGTACTTTACCATAATAGGGAAGGTAGGAAGTAGGGAGCATTTGGGGGAAAGTTATTATGTTCTGTTTGGGACATAATGAGTTTAGATGTCTATTGGACATCTACTTTAACTTGTCTGAAATTCAGTTGGAGATGTGAATTTGAAGGACAGCAGGTATATTGGGACCAGAAAGGTAGTTTTGAGAATCATTAATGTAGAGATGGTAATTAAGTCCATGGGAACTGATAAGATCACTAAATGAAGAAGTATAGAAGGAGAAGAGAAGAGTACCCAGAACAGAACCTGGAGGGACACCTATTGTTAGAGGACATGATCAAGAGGAGGATCTAGAGAAGGAAGGGTCAGATTGGTAGGAGGAAAATCAGGAGAGAGTGGTGTCCTTAAAACCCAGAGAGAAGAGAGTATCAGGGAGGAGTGAGTGATCAGAAATGTTAAAGGCTGCAGAGAGGTTGAGAATGAGAAAGGATCTGGCAACTAAGAGATCAAGAGAAAGAGAGTAGAGAAAGTGGAGGCATCTATTGTATATGGCTTTTTTTGACGTGATTAGATACAAAGAGCAGAAGAGGTATAGGATGGTAGTGGAATTGGAAGGATTATGTGAGGGTTTTTAAAGATAGAAAAAACAGAAGCATGTTTATAGGCAGTAGGAAATGAGCCAGTAGACGGGGAGAAATTGAAAATAAGTGAAAGAGTGAGGATGGAATGAGGTCATTTGAACAAGTTGAGAGTTTAAGCCTTGATAAAGGAGTAAGTCCACTTCATCATGAGAAATGGATGGAGAAGAACAGATGGAGGAGAAGAGAGTTGCAGAAGTACTTGAGTGATAGGAGATGAGGAAGAGGAGAGAAAAGGGACTTCACAGCAAATGGCTTCAGTTGTTTTCCATAGAATATGAGGCAAGTTTCTCAGATGAGGGAGATGAGGAAGAGCCATAAGAGGTTTCAGGTAGGATGAAAAGACTTGGAAGAGTTGCTGTGGAGAGTGGGATAGTGAGTTGATAAGGGAGATAGTTCTATCTACTAGCACTGGGGGCCCATTTGAGATTGTGTAACATAAATTCGTAGTGGATCTAATCAGAATGGTTGCATGATTTTCTCCACCTTTATTCAGTAGCACCCATGTAGGAATGAAGGCAGCAAATGATGGGAATGATCCAAAGTTGAAGCTTAGCAGCACAATTGGTGAAGTAAGGGGGCTAGGGCTTCAAGAAAGGAAAACAGTGAAGAGTTGAGTTGGTTCACTAGGGGGTCAAAGGTGAGGAGATGGCCTGGGAGAAAATTGAAGAATCAAGGGATTGGAGGTCAACAGTGCAAGTGAAGAATAGGGTAATGTAAGGGAAAGCAGAGGGAAGGGTGAAGAGCCCATAGATTATGGTTAGATAAGGAATTTTTAGATATTTTGAACAGAGGGGTGGGAACATTTGTGGATGATGGCAAGAACAAGGGTATGACCATCTTTGTGTGTGACAAGAGCTTTTTGGTTGATAAGGTTTTTTAACAGGCTAAGAAACTCTTTTGGATTTTGTGGATCATGCTTTATCGCCCCATCATCTTTGATATCTCTGTATGAGTACTTGAGTGTAAGGGTACATGCTCCACAGCAGTGTACGTGTCTTCAGAAGTTCTGGTAGGTTGTCTAGATGGAACCTCATACTTCTTTTTGTTTGGTAGTTTGACCTTTTAGTATTTACTTTCTCCTAATTCAGAGTTCTGCTAATATTGTAGAGGCTATTTCTTCCAGGATACTTTGTCTGCAATTAGGTTAAGCTGCTACCAAATAAATACTGTTTCTTTGCCGAGAACTTCATAGTTGGAACATTTATAGTAGTTGATAGAGGAAGTGGCATAGTATTCCATTTAGTTGTGCTTTTTTCCTTAAAAAAATAGAACTCTGAAGGGATGTGGAAAAATCAGGACACTAATTCACTCTTGGTGAAATTGTGAACTGATCCAGCCATTTTGGAGAGCAATTTGGAATTGTGCCCAAAGAGGTATAAAACCTTTGACCCAGCAATACCACTATTAGATCCGTTTTCCAAGGTGACCAGGGAAGACAGGAAAAGAACCTATATGTTCTAAAATATTTATAGCAGCTCTCTTTGTGGTAGCAAAGAACTGGAAATTGAAGGGATGCCTATCAGTTGGGGAATGGCTGAATAAGTTGTGGTATATGATTGTGATGGACTATTACTGTTCAGTAAGAAATGACAAGCAGGTTGATTTTAGAAAAAAACTGAAAAGACTCGCATGGAATAGTGCAGAGTGAAACAAGCAGAACCAAGAGAATATCGAATGTAGTAACAGCAATATTGTTTGAAGAGTAACTGTGAATGAATAAGCTATTCTGAGTAATATGAATGTTGAAATCAATTATGAAGGACTTATGAAGAAAAATGCTATCCATCTCCAGAGAAAGAACTTATATATATGGAAGTATATATTTTATGATTCCACCCTATATATCTATATCAAATGTTGACTGTCTCTAATGTGGAGTTGGGAGGGGTCAGGGAGACAACTTGAAACTCAAAATGTAACCTATGAAATAAAAAAATAGAACTCTAATAAGTAGGTAAACATAAATCCTACCTTCTGTTAAGGCTGCTACATAAATTAATATGGTAATTTAGAGCAGGATATTAAAAAATACAAGTAGCTAACTGCAGTCTTGTGAAGTACTTTCAGTAGTCACCTTTGGAAATGCTAATTACAGGTATTAGATTTGGAATTAATATCTATTCAGTTCCACATACTATTGATAAAGTCCATTTACAAAAATGTGTCAAAATTATTTTACGTTTGTGTATTGTTTGGATTTCTAATGGTAGCTCTAAATGCTAGCTGCTTAGAAGTCATACATTTATTTTGGCATCCATATATGCCTTGTGACACAATTAAAGGTTAATATACTGGTGGAGACTCGTTGTATATTGTTGAGTAGTGTAGACTCACAGAGTACCTTAAACTTGTGGTAGTCATTCCCTGTGGGATCCCCGCTTCCAAACTTCCTTAGTTGGGATAGCCCAGAGAGGGTACTACAACTATATATACTTTTCATTGTGGTTAATGTGCCAATTTGTTTGGCTCAGTTATTTCCCTTTGTTACTAGGGAAGACTCTTAAGTATTTATGTAGGTTGTTAATTGGAAAGTGACAGTGATGAGCAAAAAAGGGAGACTAGAAAACATTTAATATGTAAAGTATCAAAAGAAGTTGGCATTTAGTTGTTTAAGATTAATTGGTAAGATTTTTAGGAAAACCTGCTTCCTCTGAGTACTTTTCTTCCTTCCCTCCTCCCTTTTCTTGGTGTGTGGGTTATAACTTAAAGCAAAAGTTATTTTTCTGCTTTTCATTTCACAACTGACAGCTTTTCCCCCTTAGCTTTAGTATTTTATAGAATTTACTTTTTCAATAACCTTGTTGACGATAACTAATGATATTGTGTGTGTATGTGTGTGTGTCTGTCCTTAATTTCTCTCTACAGTGCCTTAACTATTTCAAACATTCAGGCAGGATCCACTGGAAACTGGGGCTGTCATGTGCAAACCCGACGTGGGAACAACACCAGAACAGTTGACATTGTGGTATTGGAAAGTTCAGCCCAGTACTGTCCTCCAGAGAGGATAATAAACAATAAAGGTGATTTCAGGTTAGTCATGACAAAGTCATTAAAATATTGTGTTTTGCTCTTAATCTGCTTTGCCTTGGGTATTAAAGTTACTTTCTCTGTTGTTTTCATTATTTTGAGTTGTTAAAGATCAATTATACAGCATTTTAATATTTGAAGTAAATAAAGCTATTTCCTATTAAGGCACTCATTTATTATTGTTGGATTATTGTATTTCGAAACCACAATTTATTGTAGTAACAGGTTGCTTATAAATTGTTTCAGTATAACAAATAAATTTGTTTGGCCAGCGGAAGTTGTGGTATTATGTAAACTTAGAGTCTGTTTTGGGTTGTATTTTAGGACTACTGTACTTAAGCACGTAACATTATTGTACTTTATGACAACTTAGTGACTGTATGTTCCTTGAAATCATAAGAAACCCAAACTCATTATTATATGAATGATAACTCCTATATTCCTTTTATAAAAATATTTTATTTTTCTCCAATTACATGTTTAAACAATTTTTTACATTTTTTTTTTCAGTTTTGAGCTGCAAATTCTGTCCCTCCCTCCATTCTTTCCCCCTTCCTTGAGATGGTGAGCCACCTGATAGAGGTTACACATGTGCAATCATGTAAAAACTTTCCATATTAGTCATTTTGTACAAGAAGACCACAAAAATAATAAAAGGATAAAAATAGTATGCTTCAATCTGTATTCAGACAATATCAGTTCTTTCTCTGAAGACAGATAATATTTTTCATCATAAGTCCTTCAGAATTGTCTTGGATCATTATATTGCTGAGATTACCTAAATTATTCACAGTTCTTCATTGTACAATATTGCTGTTAACTGTGTACGACATTCTCCTGGTTCTGTTTATTTCTTTCACTTTGCATCATTTCAGGTTTTTCTGAAATCATCCTGCTTGTCATTTCTTATTACAATAATAATCCATCACAATTATATATTACAACTTGTTTAGCTATTTCCCAGTTGATGGGCATCCCCTCAATTTCCAATTCTTTGCCACCAGAAAGGAGCTACTATTAATATTTTTGTACATATAGGTCTTCTTCCCTTTTTTTAAATGTCTTTGGGGTACAGACCTAGCAATGGCATTTCTGGATCAAAGAGTATGCACAGTTTTATAGCCCTTCTGGCATAGTTCCAAATTGCTGTCCAGAAGGGTTGGATCTATATTTCTTAATATAATGATAAAACCAGTTTGCTAAATTGTTATTTTAAACCTTGTTTTTCCTCTCGCTTCCTACTGCCTAGAATAAGTCCTGACAACTACCCATCTGGACTATTATAGTAGCTTTCTAACAGGTCTTCCAACCTACATTTATTCCCTCTAGCATCACTCTTAAATCAGTCCTTCACATCAGAGCCTGGTGTTTGTTGTCTTTGAATAAAGTTCATATTTCTTTGCATGGTATTCAAGGCTATCTACAACCTGATTTCTAGCCATATGCCATACTACTTATGTCTCAGGCAAATTAGATTATTTGCTCTCTCCATCTACACTCCACATTTTTCTACTACTCTGGGTTTGTTCACCAGATTCCTTGTGACTGGAAATACTCCATTTCCCTATCACTGCCTCATTTCTGTCCTTTGTACTGTGAGCTAAATAAAAAAAAAAAATACCTTCCTCCCAAACTCACTGTATCTCTCTCTCTCTCTCTCTCTCTCTCTCACACACACACACACACACACACACACACACACGTGTGTATGTGTGTATGTATACATACATGTATGAATATACAGTATCATAAAATTATATATGATATAGTTATAATGTAACGTGTGATATATGATATATAATATCTCATATACTATATATTCTTCCATTTATTTTTAGATTATGGAATAAATCAAGCATTTCTATAACATAGCATAAAAAAGATGATTGTACATGACACTGCAATCCATCACGTACAACTTGCTGTTCCACTTATAATGTGCTATTGTACATAGTGTTAATAATATTTTTTGTATATATCTGATAAGGAAGTAGACTGTTTCCTTGCCAAGGCTAAGCTTTCTGCATGTTCATTTGATCCCATTCCCTTCTGACTTCTTCAGCATATTTCCTTCTCAGTCATTGCTTTTATTTCTTTAATTGTCAGCCTCTCCTTTTCTGATAATTCCTTCTCTTTTGCCTCTACATATGCCCAGGTCTCCATCTCCTATCCTTAAAAAGTCTTTCACTAGACCAAAACATCCCCTCAACTTAGCCTCCTATAGTGCTCTTTCCTTTCTCAGCCAAACTCAGACTTTTGGAAAAAGCCATTTGTACCTGTTCCATCTGTTTCCTTTGTTCCTGTTCCTCAGTCCTTTGTAATGAAGCAAACGATTGCTGATGCACTGTTGAAGCTTTTTTGGTCCATAGCTTTTCCACCTAGCCTCTTGGCTCATTTCGCGCTTTAGTATTCTGACACTAATCTTACAGGAACATGCCTTGCTTTTGTAGTCATCCTCCATTACCTGCCTTTTCTTCTATCTTAAGTCTTTTTTTTTTCATATCTAAGTTGATTAATAAGTTCCCTGTGATTCCAAACCAATCTCTTTAAATAACTTTTTTCATTCTCATTAGAATTGATTGATTTTGGGTTTTCATAATATGATTCATGAGTTTCCCATTTTTTTTTTGTGGGTTTAATTTCCTTATAGGATTTTAGAATATTGTGTCTTACCTATGCTTTCTTTGAATTTCTCAGTCCAAGAATTTAGAACCATGTTAGTCTTACCTTTCTTTTTTCAATTCTATTATGAATTCTCGGATGGAACATAAGCTACCCCTACTCCATGGGTTCCATCTTACTTCAGCAACCAACTTCTCCTTGTTTATCAAAATAAGATCTAGAATAGTAATTTCCTTTCTCATTTGTTCATGCTTTAAAGTATGTAGTTATCAATGTAAACCTGCAGTTTATTAGTTTTTCTGCTTTTGATTCCTCTTAAATGAGGAATAGTCTTGAACAATTTGAATTTGACTTTCCTTTGTAGATGAAAGACTCTTAAACTGTCTACATATTTTTTGTTTGAGGTTGAAGTTCTTAAGTTTGACTTGTTTTTTGATAGATTAAATTTGTTTCTCTCTGATGCCCTTTTATCTTGATCTGCAACTCGCCTTCCATTTCTAAGGATTTTTGGAAGTTTCCTTAGTTATTAGATCATTTAATTTTATCAAGTTCTTTTGGAAGACTTGTAATCCAGTATTATCTCTTCAGATTAACTTACCTTGAATAGGATTCTTCCAGTGTCTTTTGATTCTTTTCTAACAGATATTCTGTCTTTTTTATGTTTGAGTTATAAATCAGCATTTCTCATATCTAGAGTAGCTGTTGTTTTAGAGAGATTTTCTGTCATAAGATCTAAGTTATCTACTTACCTGGCTTAAGCTTAAAAAAATTTCTTCTTTGATTCCTTATTTCCAAATTTGATTCTTTCTTGGGAACCATTCTGGAGTTTCTTTATATTTCTTTCCATTTTTCTTTTCTTTGGTTGGAGTCATGCTGTTGGTATTGCTTTCTTCAGGGATTTGTGAGGCACTGTCCTTCACCATGTAATATTTATTCATTTCATTTTAATCTTTTCTAGATTGTTTGCTCATTTTCCCATCTTTATCAGTTTCACTGCTGACTTATTGAATTGGGGCTGGATTTTTTACCCAGCCTTTCACTTTGTCTTATTGCCAACAACCACTTCTCTTTGGAATATCATTTTAGGCCCATACGGCTGGATTCCCACACCCCAACCACCACTGTTGTATGCTTTCTCCTATCCATGCTGTCAGCATTGAGAAGCTTCACTAAGTTTAATATGTTTGTCTACTTGTTGGTATTGAGTTACATGTTCTAGAAATGGCTACTTTTATTTAATATCTTTTATGTTAATCTTGACTTCTGGACAAGATATTGTCCTCTGGGCCAGACTTGAATCACACCAGTTGGATGGTTCAGGCTCAGACTTTGAACAAAATGTGACATTCATAGACTGTCTTAGCAGTAGCATGGAAAGGATAATAAGTATAGTTCTGGTTCAGGTAGATGCAACATACTTTTATCTGTATGGAAATGTGCCTGGTCGAAAGGGGATATTGACTAGTGTAGCAGTCTCAGGGGTGCCAACTCCTCATGGGCTTGCCCTTTTATGCCTTAAATGACTTGGGAAGCTGTATGAAAGGCTTGAACCCCATTACCCCAGACCAATCAATTTGTAGGGACAGCTTTTAGGGAAAAAACTAATTCGGCTTATGTGGAAGGGACCCTGATTGGTGGTATTCCCATCACACAAAGCAGATTCAAAGTCATTTATAAATTATCTTAGTTAATATTTTGTTATTTGTCAAGCATTTTTCCCTTTTCTAGCAATGAACAGACTCTATGGATTTGCCATCTTTTTCCTCTCACTCAATAGAACATTAGCTTTTTGTCTTCCCAGAATAATAAGTTATGTTATCTAATTTAATTCATGCACTGAGGACACCGATAGGTATGACACAGGCCTTGTTGTCAAAGCAGTTCGTGACTTGCCCACAGTTACGTAGCTCCACACAGACCACAGTTTTGAATCCAGGTCTTTCTCTATCCAACTTAGTATGTTGCCTGTCATGATAATTATATATTCTACTTAATTCCATTTATTTCATTGCTTTCTGACCAAAATAAAATTTTTTTTTTCTGGATGATCATCTTAAGTTTTCCTTTTTGTCAGCAGATACTTTAGAAATTCTGTTGTAGCTGTTGATGGTGGTATTTACCTCTAGTGCCTGTTACTTGGGAAGCTCAGACTCATGGATTGCTTGAGCTTAGGAGTTCTGAGTTCCAGTTGGCTCAGGCTATTGGGTATCTGCCCTAAGTCCAGCACCATTTTGGTGAATCTCTGGATGGGGGTTGGAGGTACCAGGCTGCCAAAGGGGAAAGGCAAAGTGTCTCAGGCCGGAAATAGAAGGTTGAAGTTCCTATGCCAGTCAGAGCCATTGAACTTGTGAGTGCCAGTGCACCTCCAGCCTGGGGGAGAGAGGCTTTACTTCTTCCTCCACCACTGACCCACCATCTACTCTTTTGAGCACAGATTAGAATTCATTCTGAAATATTAAAATAAGTATAACATATAGCTTGAGAAGAAGTGTAGCTAAAGTGACTTTTTTTCATTGTTCTTATATTTAGTTCTAAAATGGCTTTTATTCATTGTCATAGTGCTTGATTTTCTTCATCTCTACCCTTGTTATGTAAATTTCTTCTAATCTTTTGCCCTCAAATCTCCAGGTGGCCTAGAACATTGGCAGGCATTACTGCCTACCTACTGTGTACTCGTAACACTCCCGGCAGTGGTATTTATCCTGGAAACCCACAGGATGAGAGAAAAGCTTGGCGCAGATGTGACAGAGGGGGCTTTTGGGCAGAAGATGACTATTCCCGATGCCAGTATGCAAATGATGTCACCCGAGTTCTGTATATGTTTAATCAGGTAACTGATGTATTTTTCATTTAAGTTTATGGAACATTTTCATCTGATCCAGATAAATAAGAATTTCTTCCTCAAATGAGTATGTGGTACTTAGAATCTAGCTTTATAAAAATCATTTCAGTCAGACTTTTATTCTCACTGATCTTCATATATAATATGCAGTAAACTTTAGCATCCTTCCTGAAGTGTTTACCCTTCTCGTCTCTGCTCCTAGAATTCTTAGGTTCCTTTAAAGCTCAGCCCAAATGGCACCTTGTGCCTGACTCTCCATGCCAGCTACCAGTGCCTTCTGTCCAAAATTACTTCGTGCTAATTTTGTTTGTGTGTGAATTACAGAGGGACACATGTCATCTGTGGTGCTGGGTGAGTTGCAGAGACTGTTTCCTCTAATTTTGTTTGTTTCCACATCTCCTAAAACAAGGCTTGGCCTGTGTCAGGTACTCAGTAAAATTTCATTGACAGGTGAAACTAATAATAATGAAACTTTGATGGAAAAAAGTTTGTTTTCCTTATGCCTGGGCCTCAATTATATTTCTGAATCAGATTCCATCAATTTAGCTTAGTTTAGCACTGCTATTCATATACCTGTTTACATACAAGTTGATCTCTCCACTGAGTGAAATCTCAAGACGTTAGTGCATCCAGCTCCTTATAGTGGATGATAAATTTTCTGCATAAAGGAACACAATTTTTTTTCATTTTGTGTTAAAATTTTCAATCACTACCTAGAATATTTTTCTCTCTCTGAAGTTAAATGCTTTCTAACCATAAAATTCAGAAATGTTCAAATGCAGTTATAACTCAGTAGGTTAAAAACTTTTAAGATAAGTATAATTTGAGTAGTGCATGGGTCTCTTTGCCGTGGACCTATTTTGAAAATATTTCAGGCTGCCATGATACCTGTGAAACCCTATCACATATAAATACAACATAGTGTGCAACATTTTATTCAGAATAGTAAGGAAAAGATGATCTCTTTTGCCCTTCAACAAATTATTCAATGGATTTGGACTATTTTTGCTCTATGACCTTGGGTGTTAACTTTTTGCAAGACATTTTTAGTGTAGCAAAGTTCATTGCAGCAATTTTTGAAACAGAATGTCTTCATGAGCTGCAGTATTAATATACTCATCCCTTCCAGTACATTGTCAATTTGTTGTTAAGAGTTCTTTTTTTGTTTAGGAAGAATTCTTCTTCTCAAACCAGCTTCTAATATAAACTTCCTAACTTCCTTTTTTCCCTCCCCTCCCCTCCCTCTGCTCCTCCCTCTCCCTCTCCCTGTCCTCGTCCCCATCCCCTCATACCTCTCCCCTTCCCCTATCCTTTTCCCTTCTCCCTTTTCCCTTTCCTTTCTTTTTTTAGAATTATCATTCTCCCATTTACTCAGCCAGGGAATCTTGGAGTCATCTTTGACTCCCCTTTCCCCCATATTCAGTCATTTGATAAGTCTTGTTCTATTTTTTTTAAACTTTTCTCAAATTTATCTTTTCTGTTCCCACTGCTTCAGTCCTTTTTCAGACCCTTATTATCTTTCTTTTGGATTTTTGCAGTACTCTGGTAATTGATTTTTTTTGTTCCTACCAAGCACAAACCATTCTTCACAGCACCTCCAGATTAATATTCCTAACGTACCTCTTCCATTTTGTGTCTCCATACCTCAAAAACAGTCAGTGGGTCCCCATTACTTACAAGATAAAGTTAAAATTCCTTAGTCTGACATTCAGGTCTTTATCTTTCTAGCCTCTTCTTTCTTTCTTTCTTTTTCCTTCTCTCTCTCTCTCTCTCTCTCTCTGTCTCTGTCTCTCTTGTTTTTAGTTTACAACATTCAGTTCCACAAGCTTTTGAGTTCCAGATTTTCCCCCTTCCCTCCTCCCTTTCCAAGACTAGCCTTTTATTTCTTAAAAGATCTTTATACCCTAATAAAATTATTTATGATTCCATCCTCTCTCACTTATCTTCTAGCTTCTGATTTCTGTGTCATTGCTCATATTATCTCTATTTTTAAAGCTATCTTTCCCATCTCTGACAACAAAACATCCTATCCATCTTCAGGGCCCAGCTCAAATGTCATACCCTCTATGAAAACTTGCCATAGGGCCCCAAGAAAACATTCCTTTGGAGAGACTTTGTTTCTAGATTACAAATCATTAGGTTATGATGTCTGGAGTTTGGATGATTCTCATCCCATTCAGGCTTTGATAAGAGCTCATATCTAAGACAGACTTGGAGGATTCCTTTTCTAAATGAAATGAAGCTCCTGCGTCAGTAAATACAGATCCCTTTACAACTCAGATGGCATGTTCAGGAAGTCCTAAAGAGAAAGCTTCTCTGGCCAACAAGTCTTCATCTACCCAGCATATTCTCGGAAAAGAAAGAAAAATTCTACCTTTTATTCCTGACTTCTGCACAATCTTTATCTTTCCACTCTTTATTACCTTCTCTAGTCTCAACTATAGGTTGTTTACCACACATATGTACAGGAGTTTGCTGAAGCTAGCTGGAAGATCCACTTGTTAAATTTCATTGTGAGCATTTACACTTTAGAAATCTGCAAGCTACTAATCAGTGCTTGATGTATTGTTTTGTTGCTTGTCTAGGCTTAAGAAAATGATGGAGAAAATGTTAATATTGTAGATTAAAATTAGAAGTGTGTTGTGTTTGTTGTTAAACACTTACCAGCATACCTCTGCTTATCTGTCAGTTCACTCATCTGCCATGGATTGGTTTCCACCTACAGTTTTCCTTATGCAGTCTTTCTGTTCTGGTAAGAAGTCCCTGACTTCATTCCTGACAACTATGCCCCACTAGAATTGCCCATTTTTGGCTGATGTTTCTTCTTCACTGAGAAGTATCCTTCTTGTCTCTAACTTGCCCAGCCAATGACTAGTAAAGCAGTCTCAGTATTTATTCTCCATTCATTAATGACACCTTTTGTGTCTCACCTAGTCTTTACTTTGCTAGAGGAAGAATCCTTACTTCCACTCAAGGACATGCTCTTGGTTAACCCTGCCATGAAACTCATATTCCCTCATTGTTAAAAGGGATTTCTTCTTTTCTGAAATCCTGTACATTTGGTTTGCATTGCTCATTAGGTACTTATACTGCCTTGCTTCATAGTTCTCAGATGCTTGTAAGTGCCTTGGTATCAAGGACTATTTATATTTTATGTATTTCCCATTTATATAACACTAAGAACAATTCCCAATCTAGAGACAGGCTGAAGAATGTTCAAAAGAAAAATTCCAGTCAGTAAATGGCTACATGAAAATATGTTCCAAATCACTAATTGTATGTAATATACAAATTAACTCTGAGTTTTCTTTTTGTACAGTGTAGCTAGCAAAGATAACAAAAAATGGAAACAGTTGATATTGGATAGATTGTTGGAAAACAGATATGCTGATGATATACTATTGATTGGGTTGTGAAGTGTCTACCTTTTCTATATTTCAGTTTCAACATGCTCATGAAAAGTAAATAAGTTATCTATACCCTTTGACCCAATGATCCCACTGTGGGTAATATGCCCTAAGCAAGTCAAAGACAGAAAATAATTGTCCAGTACCTATTAAGATACTGATAACAGTGTTCTTTGTGGTTGTAAAAAATTTGAAAACAAAGTTGAGTCACCATCAATTGGGAAATGTCTGAAACAAAATTTACACTAAATTATATTAATAATAGAATATTATTATGAAATAAAAATGATAGATATGAGGAATTCAGAGAAACTGCAAGGATTTATGTGAGCTGATGTTGAAAAAAAATAAGTAGAACTAATAGAGCAGTGTGCCAGTGACTATAAGGACATAAATGAAAAGATCACTAAGAGGAAGTTAAATCCTGAATAATTGAAAAAAACCAATGAAAGTTTCCAGAGAGCATATAATGAAGTGTACCTCCTTTCATAGGTACTTAAGTAGGTGGGACTGCTGCGACAAAGTATTGTATACATCAGATTGGTTTGCCCTATAGGACATTTTTACTTAGTTCTTTTTCTTTGTCCCAGTGGAGGGTTCATTTTAGAGGAAGTTGAGAAATGACTGTGATGTAAAGGCAAAAGACATCAACAAAACAGATTTTAAAAACAAAGAGCTACTTCTTATTTTCCAGAGATTCAGGATACTAACTTTATTTATTCTACAAGTATGAAGTTATTGATTATGGTGAGTAAATTATAAAGTGTTTTCTTGTAATGTCATTTTTGGAGCTGAAAGGTAAGAACTGAAATTTGTTGTAATGCTACCGTAGTGTTTTTCTTGTCATTGTTGAGTATCTAAATATATTATTTGCTTCTTATTTAGATGCCTCTCAATCTTACCAATGCTGTGGCTACAGCTAGGCAGCTTTTGGCTTACACTGTGGAGGCTGCAAATTTCTCTGACAAAATGGATGTTTTATTTGTGGCTGAAATGATAGAAAAATTTGGAAGATTCACCAAAGAGGAAAAATCAAAAGAGGTATTTTCCTAGTTCAACTATATAAAAATAGAAATTAGAAATGTAGCACTTACAATTTGAAACTTCCTTTTCACATAGCTATTAATTTTGATATTGTTTTTTAAATTAATGTTATATTAATTTTCAATTTGAACAAGTAGTAGACTTTTTTAATTCCAAGGTCTTACTTTTGAGGAAATGTCAAACCTATCATAGTGAACTGATTTTGAAAGCTGTTTGACTCCCCAGCCAACAAGGCACTCCTGCATTGTCATGGAAGCAGCCAAGAAGCCAACATTAGTGCAACCACACCACAGACACAGAAACACTGGAGAACCAAGACTTCTCATTTGTTCTCATGAGATTTCTATCTCTAGTCTATTGTTGTCTTATTTGCCTGCCCTACTATAGATTTTGAAAGTATATGGTACATTGTATAACTTTGTAAAATCCTCAAGAAAAGGAATCCTATCTAAGGAGGTTTTTGAAATTCCAAGTTACATTCCCATAAAAACATATTTTAAGAAGCTTAGGTGTAGTTTTCTGAATTTTGAAAGTATGTGATTTTAATGGGGTCATTTTAATGCTATTATGTACTCACCAAAATAATATTTTTTGTTAAAAAATGAGCTCCAGGTACAGAGACAGAGTTTAGAAGTTACTTAGCAGTAACTGGAGAATGTTTGTTTTCAGTAAATTCAAGAAACTGATTTTGCTGTATTCCCTAAAGATGGTAGTTAGACTATATCCTAGAAATTTGAAATCCATTTATGCCATTTGCTTCTGTTATCCAGGGCACCCAAAGTATCAAAATGTTTAGATATTGGAAGACTTCATACAGATAGTTTGCAAATATACAAATGGTCCTAGAGCTTTAGAATTTTACAGCTAGAAAGAACTTAAAGGAACACCTAGAAGGTTTCAGATTTTATCGTTATAGAAGACTTCTAGAACATAGACTTCTTTCACCAAGGCAAATAGACAACCGACCTAAGCCCTAAGAAATTGACCAAGGAACATAGAGATGACATTCTTTTTCAGGGATTCTGAGCTAGTAAATGACAGACATATGGGGAGTTGAACCCCAGTTTTTCTAATTTCAAGACTAGAACTCTATTCATGAAGCCACTTTTCCTCTTGAAGGAAACTGCGTGTCTTGGTAAGCAAAATGGTCTCCTAGCACTCAGTTCAACCAAGTGCCCTTGAAGAGTTTGGCCTATGTTTCCTTGATTAGATTTGGGAATCCTTGGTGACCTCCTTGCCTCAGGGGAGGGCCTAGTTTACACATGAGTTTGAGTGACATGTTTGGGACATCAGAGGCTTTTAGACCACATGGGTCCAAGTCGCCTCTTTGTGATGATTCTAGGTCACATGGGTGAGTCACACCCTTGACCCTGAAAAAGATATAAAACCAGGGGTTGGCTTTCTCTTTTTTGGAGGTCTTACCCACAGCTGTGGTGGCGTGTGTGACTGGGCCAGCCCTTGTTATGAGCTCCCAGGCTGAACCTAGATATTGGTAACTATGAATCTGTATTTGGTCTGTCTGTCGATGTTTGTAATTTGTTTGTATTTGCTCCGAAGTTCAGGGTACTGGCTTTTTCCTCTGAACTAAGTGAATGGTATTTGTATGCTGAATTAAAGTAAACTTGTCAACCCTTTAACGTTGCTTTCCTTAGTAAAGCAGATCAAAAGAACCTGGGCTTTTGCAGTGTACTGGCAGCATTCTTGTTGTTGGGCTTGTATTCGTCTTTCACCCCCACAACAGCTGCTAGCCGGACTATTGAAACAGTGCGTGATAATTTATTTCAGTCCTCTCATTTTACAGGTGTGGACATTAAGGATGGGCCAGAAAAAGTTAAGTGATTTGATCTAGGTTACAAAGATAATTAATTAATTAATGGCAGAACTTGTCCTATGTCAAAATTTCCCAACTATTGTTGTCTAGCCCATGTTTCTCCATTGTGGCTACAAGGATTTCATGAGAGATTTTATCAAATGCTTTGCTAAAATATAGGCAAATTATATTTTTAGCATTTTTCTGGTATGTAACAGTCTAGTAACCTAATCTAAAAAAGGAAATGAGATTAGTCTGGTATGACATATTCTTAATGATGTCATGCTGGTTCTTTGTGATCATCATTTCCTTTTCTCATTATTCAGTCACCTTAAAAAGTTGTGGAATTTTTCCAGCATCAAATTCAGCATCCTATAGTTAGCAAACTCCATTCTTTTCTCCCTGTCCACCTCACACTTTAAAAAAAAAACAACTGGACACGATTTTGCCTTCCTCCAGTTTTGTGGTACTTCTCACATTCTCTACCATCTTTCAACGATCACTACTTTACAGTCACATCTGTCAGTTTCTTCAATCTCCTAAAATGTGGTTTGTATGGGATGTTGACTTAGGTGCTTTGTTATTTTTTCTTTCCTTTAAAGCTTTTTATTTATATCTTTTTTGTTTTTATGTCACCTAGATTTTCTCACATCCTTATGAGCACCGGAGCCATCCCTTATAGCAAAGAACTTTGATAAAAAGTGAAAGAGAAAAAAAAAATCAAGAAAGAGATTCACATAAAAAAAATGACACTATATGTAGTGTTCCACACTCATAAACCAGCTGTGTAATGGTATGGAAAGTTGTGGCTTCTCATATCATTTCTTGGAGTCTAGTTTGTTCAGTTTCTCCTCAAGGCTGGGTTTCCCATCTTGCCCAGGTTGGCAGTGAAGGGCCTATTTCCAAGCTCACTGTATCGGCACAGATCTTTGTGGAGACACCTGATTGGCATAGCTCATTGTAGCTCAGAACGTCCTTGCTTAAGTGACCTCTCTGTAGTTGAGGCAATGGGTGGGCGCCACCACACAAGGTCAAGCTTGTTCTATGTAGTTTTGCATCTTTCATTTTTGTGGAATTTGTGGTTATTTCAGCTATTTGACATAGTGGATGAAGTGTTGGACTCAAAATCAGGAATACCAGAGTTCAAATCCTTCCTCATATGCTTACTAGCTATATAGCATATTTCCGCATGTATAAGATGCACCTTAATTTTGGGGTCCAAAATTTGAAAAAAAAATTATTACATAAAGTTATTGAACTCAAGTTTTATTCATCTGCTCATAGCTTTCAGGCATCTTTCGGGCAGGTCTGGTGCGTGTATGCATGCTTAGTCTATTCCGTTTCATGAAGCTGAAGCACCAATTGTGTCCTTTGAAGTCAGTAACTTCTTTTTCATCAGCAGTTCTTCTTGCCTCATGGTGAAACATCTTTGTGGACACAGGAATTCCAATTGCCCTTTGCTCTTCAATTCAGGCCATTTTGCTGACTTGCTTCTCATGGCCTCCTTCTGCCTTGGCATTTTCAGTAGGGTTTCTTCTTCCCATAGCCAGTCTCGGATTGTTTTCTCAGTTGGAGCAGGACCAAACTTTCAGCAGCACGATTTCCATTCAGTTTTGCAAACTGAATCACAATTAACTTGGATTCAGCCCTGTGTGAGAATGTTTTCTGAGCTGTTTCTGGGCAGAACATGGCAAAATGTAACCTAATATACCAGTAACAAATGTGTAACAATGAGCACAAAGACAACAAGCACAAAAAAGCAGGAAATGCAAGTAAAAAAATATACAACAATAAGTGCAAAAACAAGCACGAAAAAGCGGGAAATGCAAGTAAAAAAAAATGTACAACCACTGTATAAGACACACCCAGTTTTTAAACCCCAAATTTTCCTATAAAGGGTGAGTCTTATGCATGGGGAAATACGGTAACACTAGTTAAGTCACTTAATCACTGTCAGCCTCAATCTCTTCATCTTTAAAATGGGCATGTTAATAGCATCTCTCAGGATTGTTGTAATGTTCAAAGTGAAAACCTTAAAATGCTATATAAAAGCTAACCATTATTCTTAACATTCACATTATTATGGTCCTTGTTCTTATACATATATATTCATTTTGCATCTGTTCATATAAGTCTTTCCATGCATCTTTGTGTGCATTGTTTTCATTGTTTCTTATAGTGTGGTAGCATTCCATTGTATTCATGTGCCCCAACAAATTTGGCCATTTCCTAGTCTTCTTACCTGACAAATTACGTTTTTTCATTCCGTCTGAATGGACTTTATTTTTAGTCCCAAAACAATGTCACTTCTCTTTTTCCTATTCCTGAGTTTCCCACAAATGATGTATATCCCACTCCCTCAGCCCTCACTCCCTGGACTTCCTCACATCAATATTTAATGTGCAGTGCTGCTTGTCCTTCTTTCCTTATCATTTATCTATATGTTTCTTTTGGCCCTTTCAGAGCCACAGTCAAGGGATCTGGTTGCTTTAAGGTCATAATTATGAGGTTGTTATGATGTCATATATCCTTACTTGCATTAAGATCTCTAGTTTACCTTGCCTGTTCTCTGTACTTTATGTATTTGTAGGTAGACATATGAAAATATAGTTGCTGATTCATTTTTAATATTTTTTTCTATTGTTAATTACTAGCTTATATGTTGGCACTTATCTCTCTCTCTTTTTTTTGTTTGAAGTCTTCTTGATTAGAATTCTTTAGATGCCTGAAAAACATTTTTTGGATGACTTATTTATTTATTTAATGTTTTTATTTTTCATCATTGATTTTCACAAGAGTTTGAATTACAGATTTTCTCCCTATTTCTACCCTTCCCCCCACTCCAAGATGGCATATATTCTGTTTGCCCCATTCCCCAGTCAGCCCTCCCTTCTGTCACCCCACTCCCCCTCATCCCCTTTTCCTTTACTTTCTTGTAGGGCAAAATAGATTTCTATGCCCCATTGCCTGTATATCTTATTTCCTAGTTGCATGAAAAAACTTTAACATCTGTTTTTAAAACTTTGAGTTCCAAATTCTCTCCCTTGTTCCCTCCCAACCCACCCTACCTAAGAAGGCAAGCAATTCAACATAGGCCACATGTGTATCATTATGTAAAACCCTTCCCCAATACTCATGTTGTGAAAGACTAACTATATTTTGCTCCTTCCTATCTTGTCCCCATTTATTCAATTTTCTCCTTTGACCCTGTCCCTTTTTGAAAGCATTTGCTTTTGGTTACCTCCTCCCCCTATCTGCTCTCCCTTCTGTTATCCCCCCTTTTTTATCTCCTTCCTCCTTCTTTCCTGGGGGGGTAAGATACCCAATTGAATGTGTATGTTATTCCCTCCTCAGGTCAATTCCAATGACATAAAGATTCATTTATTCCCCCTCACCTGCCCCCTCTTCCCTTCCTACAGAACTGCTTTTTCTTGCCACTTTTATGTGAGATAATTTACCCTATTCTATCTCTCCCTTTCTCCCTCTCTCAGTATATTTCCTCTCTCATCCCTTAATTTGATTTTATATTTTTAGGTATCATACCTTCATATTCAACTCACCCTGTGCCCTCTGTTTCTCTATATGTGTATATTCCCTTCAGCTACCCTAATACTGAGGTCTCCTGTATTATACACATCATCTTTCCATGTAGGAATGTAAACAAAATAGTTCAACTTTAGTAAGTCCCTTATGATTTCTCTTTCTTGTTTACCTTTTCTTGCTTCTCTTGATTCTTGTGTTTGAAAGTCAAATTTTCTATTCAGCTCTAGTCTTTTCACTGAGAAACCTTGAAAGTCCTCTATTTTATTGAAAGTCCATATTTTGCCTTGGAGCATGATACTCAGTTTTGCTGGGTAGGTGATTCTTCATTTTAATCCTAGCTCCGTTGACCTCTGGAATATCATATTCCAAGCCCTTCGATCCCTTAATGTAGAAGCTGCTAGATCTTGTGTTATTCTCATTGTGCTTTCACAATAGTCAAATTGTTTCTTTCTGGCCGCTTGCAGTATTTTCTCCTTGATCTGGGAGCTCTGGAATTTGGCAACAATATTCCTAGGAGTTTTCTTTTTGAGATCTTTTTCAGGAGGCGATCGGTGGATTCTTTCAATTTCTATTTTGCCCTGTGGCTCTAGAATATCAGGGCAGTTCTCCTTGATAATTTTTTGAAAGATGATGTCTAGGCTCTTTTTTTGATCATGGCATTCAGGTAGTCCAGTGATTTTTAAATTATCTCTCCTGGATGTATTTTCCAGGTCAGTGGTTTTTCCAATGAGATATTTGACATTGTCTTCCATTTTTTCTTTCCTTTGGTTCTGTTTTAAAATGTCTTGATTTCTCATCAAGTCACTCGCTTCCACTTGCTCCAATTTCATTTTTAAGGTAGTATTTTCTTCAGCAGTCTTTTGGACCTCCTTTTCTATTTGGGTAATTCTGCCTTTCAAGGTATTCTTCTCCTCATTGACTTTTTGGAGCTCTTTTGCCATTTGAGTTAGTCTATTTTTTAAGGTGTTATTTTCTTCAGTATGTTTTTGGATCTCCGTTAGCCAGTCATTGACTTGTTTTTCATGGTTTTCTCTCATCACTCTCATTTCTCTTCCCATTTTTTCCTCTACTACTCTAACTTGCTTTTCCAAATCCTTTTTGAGGTCTTCCATGGCCTGAGAGCAGTTCATGTTTTTCTTGGAGGCTTTTGATGTAGGCTCTTTGACTTTGTTGACTTCTTCAGGCTGTATGTTTTGCTCTTCTTTGTCACCAAAGAAAGATTCCAAAGTCTGAGACTGCATCTGAGTCTGTTTTTGCTGCCTGGCCATGTTCCCAGCCAACTTACTTGACCCTTGAGTTTTTTGTCAGGGTATGATTGCTTGTAGAGTAGAGAGTACTTTGTCCCAAGCTTGAGGGGCTGCGCTGTTGTTTTCAGAGCTACACAGCAAACTCTGCCACACCAGCACTACTCCTCCCCCAAGATCTGCCAACCTGGACCAGACTCAGATCTGAGCAGGCTTTGCACTCCCTCTCTGATCAGCCACTTAATTCCTCCCACCAGGTGGGCCTGGGGCCAGACAGAGCTGCACCGTCTCTGCTGCCCCTGGGGTGAAGTGGTGCCCCCGGGGCGGGGCAGTGGCGGAACAGAGAACTCCTTTCACTCTGTCCCAGCAGCTTTTCCCACTAACCTTCTCTGTTGTCTTTGGTGTTTGTGGTTTGAGAAGTCTGGTACGTGCCACAGCTCAGTGATCTAGAGCGCTAGGGCCTGTTCCACCCAACTCCTGTTCTGGTTGGTCTGCATGGCCCACTCTGGGCTCTGCTCCACTCCACTCCCAGTTCCGTAGGATAGACATTAACCTGTGACCATCCAGGCTGTCCTGGGCTGGAACCCTGCTTCCCTCTGCTATTTTGTGGGTTCTGCAGTTCTAGAATTTGTTCAGAGCCATTTTTAAAGGTGTTTACAGGGACCTGGGGTGGGAGCTCAGGCAGGTCCCTGCTTTCTAGCCACCATCTTGGCTCCGCCCCCGAAAAACATATTTTCAATAATCTTCTTAAGTTGCATGATATCTCTTTATATTGTATAGTGGTCCTAAAATCCATATTGTGTTTCAAATACCATCTTCTTAAGCAGCTGTTCACTTCCCAACTCTCCTTTTGTTTTCATAACCTGCTGTTTTCAACAGAGAGCTATGAAAATGCTTTAGTTTCTCACTTAGGCCTTCATATTCCTTTCTACATTCAGTTTGTTGCTGGATCCTGTGCTAGTCAATAGGAATACAAAGACAATAACTGACAAAGTCTTTACCTGAAAAGAGCTGCCATTCTAATAAGGAAGAAAGCAGATCTTTCTTTTTGTCCGTTATAAGTGTTGAATTGACATAGAGTTGATTGGTGGTTCTGTCTCAGTCAACGGAAGTATACCAATTGCAGCATCTGAGCCAGCATGGAATAGTAAAGTGAGCACTGGATTAAAAATCACATGACTATATTTAAGACCCATCTCTGTTATTTATAAGCGACTAAGTCACTGAGCCTCTTTTACTAAAGAGAGGTGATAATATCTGCCCTGCATACTTCACATGGTTGTTGTGAGCATCAGATGTGATAATATATATTAATTAAAGTACTTTTTATATGTATATATATGAATATTCCCTTCAGCTACCCTAATACTGAGGTCTCATGAATCATACACATGTTTCCATGTAGGAATGTAAACAAAACAGTTCAAATTTAGTAAGTCCCTTGCAATTTCTTTTGCTTGATTACCTTTTCATGCTTCTCGTGTTTGCAAGTCAAATTTTCTATTCAGCTCTGGTCTTTTCACTGAGAAAGCTTGAAAGTCCTCTATTTTATTGAAAGTCCATATTTTGCCTTGGAGCATGATACTCAGTTTTGCTGGGTAGTTGATTCTTGGTTTTAATCCTAGCTCCGTTGACCTCTAGAATATTGTATTCCAAGCCCTTCGATCTCTTAATGTAGAAGCTGCTAGATCTTGGGTTATTCTCGTTGTGCTTCCACAATACTCAAATTGTTTCTTTCTGGCTGCTTGCAGTATTTTCTCCTTGATCTGGGAGCTCTGGAATTTGGCAACAATATTCCTAGGAGATTTCTTTTTGGGATCTATTTGAGGAGGTGATCGATGGATTCTTTCAATTTCTATTTTTCCCTGTGGCTCTAGAGTATCCGGGCAGTTCTCCTTGATGATATCTGGGCTCTTTTTTTGATCATGGCTTAGGTAATTGGTGTAGAAAGGATTGCAGGTTATGCTTTGATTATTTTAATAGCATATATGAGCATATATGTATATATGTATTTATGTTTGTATTAGTGGAAAAAATACTAGAGTCAGAGTTTCTAGCTTTGAATATCACTTTGGCTTATTTTTGCTATAGGATGGATTGGAGTTTGGAAGAGACTGAAGGCAGGGAGACCAGTTAGGAATCGATAATCTAGGCAAAAGGTGACGAGGGGCCTGAACTGGTATCTGTGTAAGAGAGAAAGGGCAAATTGTGAGAGATATTATGGAGGTGGAATCAGCAAAATTTGCCAATGTAATATTAGTACTCTCCTGTACACTGCATTGGTTTGTGAGCAAGCACTCTTTTTAACCCTGAAACTGTGACCACATTCCATGCTCCCCTGCAGCCACAAGCTCTACTCTGCTAGTGTTCCTTCTCACACTGGAACTAGGACCCAGGACTGCAACCCAGATCCAAGTGTAGTCAGTACAACAGAGTCCTACCCCTGGTGCTATCAAAGGGACCCCTGTAAGTATCTTTCTGGCTCATTGTCTCATCCCCTTACCATTGGTGGGCTGAGACATCTGGAAAGCACCACTGCTGCCAGAGTAGTAAACATACCTCTCTGTAGATCATACCACCTTGGAAGAACCAAAAACTTATGGGTTACTAGAATTACCTCTGAAAAATAGCTACACAAAAAACCTGAAGCTTGGGACACCAATCATCTCCTGAAAGATATTGGAAAGTAAAAATATCCAAGAATATTATAGCCAAATTCCAGATCTCCCAGATCAAGGAGAAAATACTGTAAGCTGCCAAAAAGAATTGTGGAAGCACAGGATAACACAAGATTTAGCGGCTTCTACATTAAAGGATCAGAGGGCTTGGAATATGATATTCCAGGGGCCAAAAGAGCTAGGATTACAACCAAGAATTACCTACCAGCAAAACTGAGTATAATCCTTCAGGGGAGAAAAATGGATATTTAATGAAATAGAGGACTTTAAAGCATTCTTGATGAAAAGATCAGAGCTGAATAGAGAATTTGACTTT
Organism: Trichosurus vulpecula; assembly: GCF_011100635.1. Taxonomy (NCBI): domain Eukaryota; kingdom Metazoa; phylum Chordata; class Mammalia; order Diprotodontia; family Phalangeridae; genus Trichosurus; species Trichosurus vulpecula. The sequence continues at coordinate 187,242,650 of NC_050578.1, forward strand.
CAAATACAAGACTCAAGAGAAGCATAAAATGGTACTCTCATCTGAACTGGCTCAAAGAGGGAGTAACATACACACTCACTTGGGTATAGAAATCTATCTCACCTTGCAGAAAAATAGAAGAGGAAGGAGATTAGAGAAGGTGGGGGTGGGGCTGATAGAAGGGAAGGTAGATGAGAGGAAGCAGTAGTCAGAAGCAAAAGGAGAGAGAGTAGGATAAAGAGAGGGAGATAGTGTAGAGGGAGGTATATTAGCCCTGCTCTAAATCACTATTGGTTAGAAAAATGCTAATCAAAACAATTCTGAGGTACTATTCCACACTTATCAAATTGACTAATATGACAGAAAAAGAAAATGACAAATGTTGGAAGGGATGTGGAAAAATTAAGACAGTAATGTACTGTTGGTGGAGTTGTGAACTGATACAACCATTCTGGAGAACAATTTGGAATTATGCTCAGAGAATTGTAAAAACATCCATGCCCTTTGACCCAGCAATACTGCTAATGGTTGTGTATCCCAAAGAGATAAAAAACAAAAAGGAAAAGGATCTCTATGATGAAAACAGGGACTCATTTGAGCTCTCCCACAAATCCCTCCAAACACCTGTAAAAAATAACTCTAAACAAATTCTAGAACTACAGAACCCATGAAATGACAGAGCGAAACAAGTCTCCATCCCAAGATGGCCTGGATGGTTGCTGGGAAGGGTCTATCACACCGTGCTGGGAAAAGAGCGCTGGGCTGCACTCCGCTCCCAGGGTGGGCCATGCCAGGGCAGACCAAGCCAGAGTAGACTGGGTGGAGCAGGCCTCAGGGCACCGAATCACTGGCAGCTGTGGCAGTTTCCAGACTTCTCAACCCACAAATGCCAAAGACAGCTTAGCAGGTCAGTGGGAAAACTTGAACCTGGGTGAGAGAAGTGCGCAGTCTGGACCCAGTCCTGGGGCAATGGAGGTGGTTGCAGCTGCAGTGGCTGCCTCTGGAGTTCGATGCCCACAGACGGTGGGGGGAATCAAGCAGCTGATAAAAGGGGGAGTGTGGGGCTCTCTTTGCTGGCACTGAGGCAGGGTTCTGCTGCTTTGCCCTGCTTAAATCTGGGTCGCAGTCCTGGTTGGCGGTCCTTGGGGTGAGCGCTGGGGTGGCAGAGCTTGTGATGGCTGTGGAGAAGGAGTCATCCTAGTAGTTACATGGCAGAAAGGAGTGCTTGCACTCACAGACTAGAGCACAGGCCAGGAAAGGAGTATCATACCACCTCAGAATAGAAGTAGCTCAGAAAACAATAGTGAAAAACCCCTAAAGCTTAGGACAGAGCACTCTCTACTCTGGAAGCAGTCATATGCTGACAGAGCTCAAAAGTCAAGTAATTGGCTGGGAAAATGAGCTGAAAGTGTAAAAGGATCAAAACATACAGCCAGAAGTAGTGAACAAAGTCAAAGAGCCTACATCAAAAGCCTCCAAGAAAAATATGAATTGATCTCAGCCATGGAAGAGCTCAAAAAGGGTTTGAAAAAGCAAGTAAGAGAAGTAGAGGAAAAATTTGGAAGAGAAATGAGAGTGATGCATGAAAATCATGAAAAACAAGTCAACAGATTAGTAAAGGAGACCCAAAAAAAAAATACTGAAGAAATTAACACCTTAAAAAAATAGACAAACCCAAATGGCAAAAGAGCTCCAAAAAGCCAATGAGGAGAAGAATGCCTTAAAAGTCAGAATTAGCCAAATGGAAAAGGAGGTCCAAAAGACCACTGAAGAAAATACTACCTTAAAAATCAGAATGGAGCAAGTGGAAGCCTGTGACTTTATGAGCAATAAAGGAAAAGGATCTATATGTACAAAAATATTTATGGCGACTCTTTTAGTGGTGGCAAAGAAATAGAAATTTAGGGGATACCCATTAATTGAGGGATGGCTGAACAACCTGTGGTATGTGATTGTGGTGAAATACTATAGTACTGTAAGAAAAGACAAGAAGGATGCTCTGAGAAAAACCTGGAAAGATTTACATGAACTGATACAAAGTGAAATAAGTAGAACCAGGAGAACATTGTATATAGTCACAGCAATAACGTATGATCAACTGTGAATGTCTTGTCTGTTCTTAACAATACAATGATCCAACACAGTCTTGAAGGACTTAATGATGAAAACTTCTATCCATCTCCAGAGAAGGTATTGATGGAGTCTGAATGCAGATTGAACCATATTTTTCTTTATTGTCTTCATTTTAGTTTTTTTTCTGTTCTCTTTCACAACATGGCTAACATGGAAATATGTTTTGCATGACTGCACATGTATAACCTATATCCAATTACTTGCCTTTTCAATTATGGGTCTAGGGAGGGAGGGAATTTGGAACTCAAAAAATTTTTCAAAAAGTAAGTATTTGGTAGTTGTATATACAGACAAATATAAAGAGTTGTAGGGTAGAATTGAGGCATAGTCTTAGGTCTAATCAAGAAAGAGGGTATGTTATTAGAGTAGTGTGGCCTGATTTGACTAAAAGTAACAAAAATGGCTGTAGTGAACATTTCCAGAATTTTAATCTTGACCTTGTTTCTTGTCTCTCTTCACTTCTTGCTGGCAACAAGAGTATTCTCCTCCTGACACTGTTCAACCTAACTCTTTTTCCACTCTGGTGACCCAGGATTGAGACAGGTCCTTGGCTGGGTTTTGATACTGTGCTGGGACAGATCTCTACTGTTTGGCTCAATAGTAGAAATACTGCTCTGGCCTTGTTAATTGTCCTGGATCTTCCTCTGATCTTATTTTGAGCCAAGAGTCCTGTCTCCCTGTTGCCCTTTTGCTATTTCTTTCTCCCTCTAGGCCCACACAGGTTTCAGTTACAATTCATTGCAATCCTCTTTATAGGAATAATTGTGTGCCTTTTATTTTCAAAATTATTAAGTATTATCTTGTCTTTAAAGAAGTCATTTTTGATCACTGTGTCTATTATTGAATAAATAGATTAACCTAATTTAATTGTCTCCTAATATTTAGTATTCTCAGTTATAAAGGAATTTTTTTTATCTGTGTATATTATTGCATAAGTAGGTTAACCTAATACTTGATTTGTATATTAGTTAATTAGTTATTATTTCTCTTATAGTCTGTGCTAATCATTCCAACTAAATATTTTTTAAGCACAAATGAGTAATTATTTTTCAGGCTTTTTCTGACCGTGGCCTAAAGTTTGTAAGAGTGCTCATATAGCATGTGCAATAGCTAATGGAAGTTGAAGTTTTCCCCTCTTTTAGAAGGATGGTTGACAGGGGATCAGTGTTGTAAACACTGTTCAGACACGCAAGTCAGAAACAGCTTTAGTTGAAAACACATTTAAATGCTTGTTATATACAAAGTACATGTGCATGTGGGAATGAATACATAACTAAAAATGAAATAGCTCCTTACCTCAAGGAGCTTACATTCTGTGGTGGCATAAATGAAAATACAGATTACTGTGGTGGGCTAGGGACAACTACTGGCACAGAGGTGCCTGGAAAATAGTAAACACTTAATAAATGATTGTTGGTTGAGACAGATATCAGACAAAGAGTCTTAGGAATAATTGGGGAACAAGACAGTATCAATTGACAGGTACATGGGGACTTCTGCATGCTTAAGCTGAGCTTTAAAAGGTAAGAAGAACTGTGAAGGAGTAATGCCTCCTTGCTAGTATGGGGAATAGTAATGAAGGTAGGAGATGACATGTTGCTTTAGAGAAGCAGTTCAATTTGACTACAGTGTCAAAGGGTCTGTTCATATAAAAGGAGAATGAAGTAAAATAAAGCTGAAGAGGTAGATTGGAGCCAGATTGTAGAGGTTTTTAAGTGCCGAGCTAAGATATTTAAGGTTAATGTTAGAGGTAATAAGAGTTCTTGGAGATGTTTGAGCCTATTAAACATATTAAATATAAATAAGATTAGCAGAGAAACACATGTTTAAGGTTAAATATATGTGGAACAAAGTAGTAATGAAGTATATATGTACAGTATTTGACTGATCTTAGCTAATTCGTTTGTAGCTTTTAAAACCTTTTGGCCAAAAAAAAAAGTTTTTCACCAGCCAGCCATTCCTGTAATAAATAATGAGGATTAAAGATTTCAGCTGTGAGAATTAATTCTTAGTTGAGGTAGCTATGCTCAGATCATTTTAAATGCATGTTCTATACCATAGTTGGACAAATAACTTATTAAATTAATGATTTTGTATCAGGTCCAAAATGTGAATCTGCTATAGATTATTTCACAGGTTATTAAATTATAGAGAGATTACTTTCGTAGCTATGATTTAGCCTGCATCAGTTTGACACAAGCTAGTACCATTCTGTCTTAACGTAAGCAATAAAAGCTATTAAGCTGCCAAATATAAATGATTAATTTAGTGAGGTCTTTTAAAAGTAACTAAAGACATTCTGTCAGACAATGTAAGTATCTGTATTTACTGGAGCATGAGTTTTAAAATTATTTTGTATATTTGAAGATTCATATACTAATCGTATGTATTCTCTTATTCGATTTTCTTCAAATGTTTAAAAGTTAGATTGCACTATATTTTTTTAAATTCTCATTTTTATTCTAGTCTTAAATGTTCTATAATCAAGTCATATATAACAACTATAGTACATATGAATAAATATTCACTGTCATTTAAACTTAACAAAAATTTACCGAGCCTATTATGTTCATATTCATGTTTTTTGTACTGGAATAGTTTTATTTATTCAGCTTTTTAGATAGATTTAAAATAAATTGCTGTGTATTTCGGTTCAACCAAAATGCTGGTTTACAGGGAACGAATCAGTCTTGAATTTAAAAATCTCTACCAGAAATATCTATTTGGTAACCCAAATTGTTTTCTCCTTTTCTTACAAGAATCAGAAATTGACAAGAGATTTTGGTAATAAAGGGGAGAAATAAAAACAAAAATACATGCAGATAGATCAATCTACAGTATACTTATAAGAGGGCACAGGGAATTACTATCATAAAGCAACTCTTTGTGTAGAAAGATTGGAGGGTGTAGTTTGTACTTTAAGCATACAAATGAAAACTCTCTAAGTGCTGTAATAACCTTTCTTTTGTTTTAAATTCTGTTGCATATTTTGCAAATGATTTTTAAAAGAAAAAAAAGCACCTATTTGTAACTCTAATAATAGTCTAGCTGGCTACTTGCTTCTTTCTCTAATTATAAAAACACATAGTGAATTTGTCATTTTCAGAAAAATTTTAGCTTTCATGCCCTGTGTTACTTTACTCAGCTTACTCTTGGAATGTTCCCTTTTGAGATTACGTGACCTTTTATCACGAAAACACAGGAAGCCTTGTCACCCAGTTTATTTTGGCAGGGATATATATACATATATATATATATATATATATATATATATATATATATATATATATATATATATATATATATAATATATATATATGTGTGTGTGTGTGTGTGTGTGTGTATGTATGTATGTATGTATGTGTATATATGTGTGTGTGTATATATATTATATATACGTATGTGTATATATGTGTGTGTATATATTATATATATTTTTATATTTTATATATAAATATATACATATATTTATATATTATATATATACATATATATGTTTTTGGAACTGTTTTGTGCCAGTCAGTTACTAAATATTTATTGAATGCCTATAAACGTAAAGAAGTATTTCAGTCTAGGCTAAGGTAAAATAAATATTAAATTTACATTTTGATCAATAGCTTTATGTATAAGTTAAGATTACTGTAATACAGAAGAACTCAGACAATGTTAGAGCTAAAGTAGAATGTCTTACATGAAATATACAAGTAACAGATTAAATGTATATCCAAATACTAATATGTTCTTATAATGTTTTTCAGGAGAGGTGAAGTTAGTATTTAGCCGGGTGCTATAATTAATTTACAGGTTAGAAAACTTAGAGTCATTGAAATGGAACATTTTAGATAAGCTAGTTATAAAAGATCCTATAGTTTTAGAAATCATACCACTATTCCTAGCTTGTTAAATGAATTAGATGTCGTACTTAAGACTATAATTTATCTCTTTGTCACTATTTCTATGTGAGAGGCTGCTTAGCGAATAGAGAACCAGCTGTTGAGGCAAGGTTTGAGTCTCACCTTTCGATACTTCTGTCCTTACGACCTTTGACAAATTGCTTAAGCTCACGGTTTCCCATAATTCAACATACAGTATACAGTAATATGCAATATACATTGCAGAACTTGTTCTGATGCATTGGTAGAGGAAGTTTTCTTTTTGGGAGTATCCTTTACCAATAAAATTGTGGGTACAATAAAAAGCAACAAAAACAGCTATTACTCTAAGTCTGGCAAATAGTTGTTTATTTAGATAAATTTTCTCTTGGTTTTAATCACTTCTCACAAAATTAGAGCTAATGACATCTCGTGTCTCCTTCATTCAACCCTATTGTGAGTATTGCCAATTAGAGTAATATCTCATATTTGTTTTGTGCTTTAAAATGCTTACCCATAAATAATTTCATTTGATATTCACAGTATTGGAGTGACAGATGGAGGAGCAGGTTGTGTGATCCTTCTTGTTCTTCTTGGGCCAAAATGGTCTTCAGGGAATGAGGTCAAGGAGAAGTACATGTATTATGATTACTAATTCTCCTCTATAGCTAAAAAACCATTTATTAAGTCATATTTCAGAAATAAGTTTTACTCAGATATAATTTGCAACATTGTATTATCACATTTATGTTCTTTTTGCTACCTTGAAGGGTTCAGAACTATCATAATTAAAGTCTGATGGGACTGGAAAATTAAATCCTAGTCAACAAATTTAACCTAGTTCTTTCAGTATGTCTTTGATCTCATTTATGTATGTGTTCCCTCCAATGATGCAGATCACAGCCTGCCATCCTGTCTGACTCTTGCCCATGTCCTCTCACAGATTCACAAGCGATCTACCCAACAAGATGAGGTCTTTCTTGAATCCCCTTGACATCATGTGTGTGACCCTTGTCAATTCACTTGATCTCTCTGAGCTTCAGTTTCCTTATCTCTAAAGTGTGGATAACAACAGCACCTTTCTCAAAATGGGTGGTGTGAGAATCTCATAAGATTATATGTGGAAATGTTTTGCAGAACTTAAAGCACTGTATACAAGTTATTATTTACTGTTTGTCCAAGATAGTTTGAAGAGGTCTGCTAGTTGTCTATCTAACTAAATATCATAACTTGCATTATAAGTTACCTTTCCATTGAAGTCACTTGGCCATGCACTATATATTAGTATTAGGATCTTAAGTTCCTAAACTTATTTGGCCCTTTTAAAAAAAAAATTACTCAGACCTCCCTGGAAATCTATTTTTTTATCCTATATTGTGGTTTAAAAATGTTTTTTCATAATTTAAAAAATGAATTTTTTAAAAAATGACATCTTAAATTTAATTGTTTATTGTAAATTTGTGGGGTTTTTTTCTGCATTGATATTTTGATGACACAATATGCATCATGTAACTATATAGTATCATATTGTAAACAAGTAATTACATGCACATATTCCTGCTGATGCATGCTGGACTTCCCGACAGTGTGCAACATGCTTGCCTGCCAACACTTGCTTGTTAAGACTTTTTGGCGAACCCAACCACTGATTGGTTATAATTATCGCTTTGGTAACTGAATGTGGAATGGACTAGAGTGGACAGAGACTTGTGGTAGGTAGACTACTCAGCAGGCTCTTGCAACAGACTACGTGTGAGGAGATGAAGGCTCACACCATAGTGGTAGAAATATCAGAGTATGAAGAGGATGTATTCAAGAGATGTTGCAAAGGTGAAACCCGTAAGTCTTGGCAACAGATTGGATATAGGGAGTGACAGATAGAGAGGAATTGAGCATGACACCTGGCTTGTGAGCCTGGGGGACTGGGAGGATGGTCATGCTCTTAGTAGTGATAGGAAATTTTGGAAGGGGGGAGAGTATAGAGGGAAGGATAATGAGGTCCGTTTTGAACATGTTGAGTTTAAGACATCTACCAGAATCCAGTTCAAGGTATCTTAAAGGTAGTTGGTGATGGAAGACTGCAGGTCCACAAAGAGGTTAGGGTTAGATAAGTGGATTTGAGTATCTTCAGCATAGAGATGGTAGTTAAATCCTTGGAAGCTGATGAGATCAGTATAGAAGGAGAAAAGAATAGAACACTGTGGGTTTTGCAAAGCAGAAAAATATGGTAAAAGATAAGGAATGTGATCATCACTAGCAAACTATAATTGAAGTATGGAACGCTTAAGTGAGGCTGGTGACCTTGCACAGCTCTCCCTCACTCAAATCCAAGTCAACTGCAAGTCATGTCATCATTTCCCTGATGTCATGGTCCTCTTCAAAAATGAAGGACAAACACAACACCAACAACAATAATTGAAGTGCTCATTTCCCATTCTTTTGCTCCTCTTCCGTTCCAGTAAGCTCTGGAACTGTTCACTGGTTTTTATATTTATTTTCTTTCCTTTTAATCACTAGTTTATGATCTATCTACCGAAGTTGAAGTTTGTTTTCCTTTTGACCATTCCTTTCTCTGCCTTTTTTCTTAATCAACTCTGCCTCTGCCCTCTCCTGTACCTGTCTGTTTCCTTGCTGAGTTTAGTGTATATTTACACAGACTCTATGTGTGTATTTTTGTGTATTTAACCTTCTTTTTTCTTGTTCATTTAAAAGTCCACTTAATGCCTACGTGCCCAACCATCTCTTCATTTTTCTTTACTCTTCTTCTCAATCTCCCAGTTATGATAATTTATAATCTGTTGCTTTCTTAGTGTATTCCTTTTCCCCCAATTTATTTTATCTCTTGAAAACAATGCAACAGAATAAAACACTGCCTAGGTCTTATGTTTGTCTTTGTTAATTCTCTTTGTGACCTGTAACGACTGTGGGATTCTGAAGGCATATTTATCTCCTTCCCTCTATTAGCATATAAGCAGGTCATCATCTTTTTGTCCTTTCCAGTTGGTCAACTATATTAGCTTTTCTGTGTTTCTCTTCTATCTTGTGTTAGACCAGAACTAGGTAGAATCTTTAAAATACTAACAAAAATATGAGGGTAAAGCACTAATAAGGAAATAAAGCCAGTACTGATTTTAAGAAAGAAAAAGACCAGAACTGGGTAGAATCTTTGAAATACTTCTTTCTTTTTTTTCAAATCAGCAATGGCCTTATCTCCTTATTGGTGCTTCACCTTCATATTTTTTCATTGGTTATTTGGCAGCCTGTCCAAGCCCACCATTTAGAACTCCATTGCCCTTTGGGGTGACTTTTAGTTCTTCTCAGACTTTGGTGTTTTATGATTTACAGCCATTTAGTGTTGTCAGAATTATATTGGTATTTTAAAAGCAGACCCTTGTTTCAATCAGAAGCTTGCAGTAATTACAAGCACTGGGTTGTTTTTCATTTGCACTCTAGCCTTCTGTCTTTCTCCTATTTAGTTCTAGACCCAGGACACTGACCATCTCTGCAGATGTGCTGAAGGAACATTTAAACCACCTGTCCATCTAACTGTGTGGGCACTGTTCATCCACTTGTTTCTCTCCCTCTCATGTTAGGCTGGAGTGTTTTCTGTGATTCAGGATTTTACTGATGGTCTGCATTATTCCAAAACTTAATGGGATCACCTCAGTGGCACATACCACCTCCCCCCCCCCCAAATGGAGAGAATCTCAGTATCTCAAGGATAAAAGGATTACAGACAAAGGGAGACCTTAGAGGTTATCAAGGCAGCTAGGTGGCTCAATGGATGGTGCTGATCTTAGAGTCAGGAAGGGCTGAGTTCAGATCCTGCCTGAGATAATTAGTAGCTATCTAACTCTGGTCAAATCACTTAACTTTTTTCTGCCTCAGTTTCCTCAACTCTAAAATGGGGTTAATATTAGTACCTACCTCCCAGTGTTATGAGAATCAAATGAGATATTTGTAAAAAGTGCTTAGCACAGTGTCTGACACATAATAGACCCTTTCTAAATGGTTATTTCCTGAGGTCCAGGAGGTGAAGTGACTTGGCCAAAGTCATACAGGTGATAAGTAGCAGTGGTAGGATTCAAACATATGTTCTCTGAATCCAAATCAAGTAGTCTTTTCTTCTGTGTGACACTACTGTTCCCTAGATACCTGTTCCGTGGACCATGTGTAAAGGATTATGACTGTGGCAAAAGCTATTGATAACAAAGTTCATACGCGTAGAAGATGTCTTTTTTGGAGATCTTTTAAGGCTCAGTTTTGCTCTATAGCATACACACACACACATACACACACGTGTGTGTATGTGTGTGTGTGTGTATTTATATATACATCCACACATATATACATATATATGTATATATATAACATATATACATATAATATTTTATATAGATAAGTATTAACTCTCATTTGATTCTTGTGTTCTTTATACCTTTTGATCAGTTGTGTGACTGTAAAAATCTGGTTTATTACAGAAATCATTTATGAAAACCTCCCTCTTCTCATCATTGAATTTCAGTAATGATGTCCTCAATCTAGACTATTTTTATAGAGATTTCTCAGGGTTGGCAGCTATTCATTTTTTCTGGTATTTTGATCACTTTTTTTTTGGTGATAGATATACTCATGTTTTTCTTTTCTTCTCAGTATTCATTGTCTCTTAAATATCTTCATAGTTGATTTCTCCCTGAACTCTAAATTTTGTCTTCAGCACAGTGCTTTTTTTTATATACATAGTGTAGATTATGTATTCCCATCCTTTTTTTCCCCAGTGCCATTTCTTTTTTCTTATGTAGTATGTCAAGGATAATAGACACCAAAATTGTGGCACCACTGTGATTGATGGAGAAAATAGATTGTTATAGAAAGACAAACCTTTTCCATTATTTATGTTGACCTTCTCTTAGTTTTATCTATCAGTGCTCCTTAGATAATCTGGATTAGCTGGATCTCTTACTAAGATTTCTTCTTTCATCTTACTAAGGTTTTTTCCTGAAGTGCTTCTAGATGTTTTTTAAGGTAATAGTGTTTGTAGACTCCTTTTATAAGTTTTATAAATGAGTTTATATTCTAAACCTCTGTTGCCCTTAGCTCCTGTATCTGCCTCCTTGAAAGTCAGAGTCATTTAACATTTATTAAGCACCTACTATGTGCCAGGCACTGTGTTAAGTGCTAAGGATACAAAGAAAGTCACCTGGCCTGATGAAGTCCAGACGGGATAGGAAATGGTCTGAGGAGGTGTGAATTACAAAGTTAATTTCATCTTGCAGAATGATGAGTTTATGAAGATCAGAAAATCTAGGAGATTGCCCCATGAGAAATAATCCTTTACAAGTGTTTCCTAAGGCAATTTCTAAGCTCTTTTGGTTTCTTCCTTATCGTGACTGATCTACCTGTTCAAATTCATTAGGAAATGGTAATAGTCTATCTTTGTCTGCTTTCATCTCCATTCACCATTTTTTCATGATGAATAATTTATTTAAATAGGTTAGGGTGGAGTCAACCAAATTATATTTCTTTTTTTTCATTGTTCTCATTTCATATTGATTTTGAGTTGTGCTTTAACTATTTGATGGTCAAAAATTGACCATCACATATGATTCAGAAATGACTCATATGTAAACAACCAGTCCTTGAATAAGACCTCTGCAGTCTACAAACTCTTTTCTTACTTTTGAGTCATCTTTTCCACTTTTGTCCCCATTATTTTTCACCAGCCTCCTCTAAGATTGAGATCATTGAATATTAAAGTGTATATTACTTTTATCTGGAGAGTATTATCATGTTCTTGATATAATTTATCTTCCTTCTTATCTTCAATGATAGATGTTGTTACATAAACTACATCTTCATGATGGTCTTTTTTTTAAACAAATATTCTTATGAGCACTTCAGTGTGAGGCCACATGCCTCATAAAATGACATTCCATGTTGCCTTTACATATATGTTAATAACAACACCGCTATCTTCTTTACTCTCTCATGAGAGCCTTTGAACTGTCTGTATTTCTGCAAGATGAAATTAACTTCCTTTTGTCTTCTGACTTCATTTTTAGTGAGAATATCAGTTTTTATATGATTGAGAGTTCAGTTTCACTTATAGTACCTATTGCATTTAATGTATGGGCCTTTCAGTGAAGACTAGCACCTCTAGTATTAAAAGGTTGCTGAGCCCTTTTCAGGACTGCTCATCTACCTTTGGTGTCCACTCATCAGCCACTTCTCACCTGGGGTTCCAGGAAGGTATAGCATGCACAGTGGCCACATTCCCGTAAAACCATCTTTGCATATGGACTAAACCAGGCTGAGGGAAACTGATAGGCCTCAAAACTCATCAGTGAGTTAGGGGGATTTGTACCCCAGCATGTAAGGACTTTTTTCAGCAGAATGGGCAGAACAGTTTGTTCCAATGGTCATGAAAGTGGCTGAATCAGGCGCTGTGTGGAGTGCTTAGAACTTGGTCAGACATTGAAGACGCCAAAGTCATCCATTGTGTCCTGGCCAGTCATCTTGACTTTTGTCTCACCAGGGGACTTTGATGACTCTGGAAGAGAGAGTGAGGCTGACGATTTTGCACAACCATGCCTCATTTAAATCCAATTCATGCACAATTCAAGACATCACCCATCATCCACTGTTTTACCCCAACATTGTGATGTCATTGGTCTTCTTTGAAAACAAAGGACAAACAACAACTAGCAACTTAAGTTTATAGACAGTCTAAAAAAAATTATACACTTCTCCCCATTTATCTCTTTCTGTAATGCTGACAGCATATATGGAGGAAAAATCATTTTTTCAAGTGGCATAAAAATTAACAGTAACAGTCTGCATTTTTAAAACAACTATTCTTCCATTATGTGAGTAATTTGTAAATATTTTGTTCAAGCTTAGAACAAAAAGCTTTAGATTTTTGTAGCCAACCTTAGAACTACAACATCTTTTAAGTCCATTTCTTCTAAATGAATCCAGTGATATATATTTTACATTAGTTTTAATGATCTTTTTTTTTCTTTCTAGCTTGGCGATGTGATGGTAGATATTGCAAGCAACATCATGTTGGCTGATGAGCGTGTTTTGTGGCTTGCACAGAGAGAAGGAAAAGCTTGTAGTAGAATTGTTCAGTGCTTACAACGAATTGCTGCATATAGATTGGCAAATGGAGCCCATGTATATTCAACTGTAAGTGTAAATGTTATATCAACACTTATTAGCAACACTAAATTATAAACCTAAAATGATAGTTTTTCAGTTGTCACTGGTGTGAATAAACTTTATTTTTCTAATTTTGAGTTGAAATTTTGAGAAGAGATTTTTTTTTAAAGGGCTGTTTTGCATTGGAATAATGTGATTAATGGCACTACAAAAGCATCTATTATTTTCTGATTAGTGTGATGCTGTACCTTAATCTGTGTCAAGTGTTTTTCTTAAACTTAATTAAAAACATTAATATCTCTGTTTCAAATCAAACTGCTGTTCTAACCATTCCAGTGTTCTGTATCTAGACCAAAGGTTTAGTTTGTGGGAAGGCATGAAAACCTTCCAAGACATAAAGTTAAAACGGTTTGGGATCTGTTGTGCATCCCTCTCCACCAGCCCTTCATCACATATGCAAGAGGGCATTATGATCTAGTATCTATGATATGTGATGTTTATTAAACCTTTCTGCAACCAATCTGTAATTTTGACATATTTTATCTTGGGGATTCATAGTTTTGATAGCCGTTGTCTAAAGTAATATTTCTTTTTCTTTGTCATTTATTTACCTTTTTCAAATTTCCTTATTTGCCTTCAATTCCCTAAACTTGGATTTGGTTAATAAATACTTATTTTATTTATGTTTACCTCTAAACTTAATATCTCTTGAGCACATATTTTTTCCTGACCAAAGTCTTTTTAGTCGGGCTTCATGTAACACTCTTAGACTCTATGGGAATCTTGTCATTTTAAAACTGCCCTCCTATAGACCTCCAATGAAATTACAGATTTCTTGAGGTTGACTGACTAGAATTACTTATATTTATTATAGGTTTGGATACTTTCTTCTTGCTTCACAAGAGTAGTTTTTTTTTTTTAATGTTTTCAGTCTCATTTCTGATAATGGTCAGCTTTTTTTTTAAATCCCTGTAACACATTGGGATATTAACACAAAGCAATGTTCAAAGATTTCTCTTTTGTGAAACATAAATTGTTATATTATCTCCTAAGCCTTGTTTAGATTGTTTTTCTTAAATGTTTTATGCATGATTATGCTGAAGCTCATTTGATATTTTTCTATACAATCAGAAATATTTTACCATTTTTATGTTATATCACTTTGCCTTGTGAGACTAAACAATGGTTAAGAATTGAGTAATTCTTAAGTCTAATCCTGGCTCTGCTGCTAACTAGCTATATGTGTGTGGGGATTTCATATAGCCTCTCTGGGCCTCAGTTTCCTTTTCTGTAATAACCTTCTCTTGAACACATACCAAATGAAATTCAAACTTCTTAGTTTCGCTTTCAAGTCTTTCCACAGTCTGACTTCTGTCACATAAAAGTTTCTATCTTTATCTCCACTAGTGGCTCATATGATTTCTTTGATATGATAAATCTGGACTACTTGCTATTCCCTGTCCCTGGATTGTGCTTTCTAGGCTCTCATGCCTTTTCCTCAGTCACTTCCTCTAGTTAGAATACCCATCACAATTCTGCTTATTTTTCAAGGACTAATTCACAAGTATATCTTCCATGATGCCTTCCCTGATCACTGTAGAGACAAGTGATCCTTTCTTCTCCAGTAATTCTGTTAACCTTAGTTGTTATCATTTAGGGCACTACACCGCCTCATTTCACACGTATTTGTATGTGTAATCTCATAACATATCAGCTCTCGCAAAAGAGGGATCCTGTTTTGTATAAATTTGTATCACCTCCAACACTTTGTACAGTGCTTTATACAAAGTCAGTGCCCAATAAATGTTTCTTGTTAAGAAAGGCCACATGATGTGGTGGCTAAAGAGCAGACTTCAGAGTCAGACCTGTACTGCATTCTGGCCTCTGACAAATACTCTCTGTTTAGTCCTGGGCATGAGTTACTTACTTTTTCAATGTCTTAGGCAAATCTGTGATACAGAACAGTTGCTGATTTGCATTGATAGAAGGAGTTCCTTGTATCAGTAAAATCACAGATATAGATTATGCCTTTTTTCCAAATGTGGAAGATCTACTAGGCTATCATTTTTATAGCCTCATCTGGGGGGAGAGGTCTTATAAAGAGAGGTCATGTTGGCAATTGTATAGACAGGTGTACATTTCATAGTCCAAAGCTTACAATTTCACCATTGAGCAACTTCAAAAACTTGGGTGGGCAACTGCCATCTTGGTTATTTATCTGTATCTGATTAGTTCATTTACTTCCACTACTTGATCCAGTATCTCCCTACCAGGTAGCATGCAGATGGTTTTGGAGTGGGATTATTACTTATGTCTTATTCAGTAAAATACTGAGGCAAAACAATTACTTACTTTCTTTCTGGTAGAGATTCTGCATTGGGTGTGAAATGTTAGATTAAATGACTTTTGAGATCCATCACTGGATCTCTTATCACTGGAAGAGACTTAAGAGACACAGCAATAGGTATCTAATGCTATGATTTAGCAAGTAACTATTAAGCCCCTAATAGGTGCAAGGGACTACGTGAAATACCAGGGATAGAAAGAAAATGTGAAAAAGTCCCTGCATCAGGAGGCAACATGGATGCTGATAAATAAATGCAAAGTAATTTTTGATGGGATCATAGAAGAATTCATCTTAATTTTCCTGAGTGTATATCTTACAGTATGATTATTTATTCAGCCAACATGTATTGAATTGGAATGTTCACCGACCAGTTTTTTTGTTCCATCTAAACACCTAGTACATTTTATTAAAATGTTGTATAATTTAATGTGTTTTTATATGCCAGATTATCTCATTTTTGTTTTTCTGTGACTTTAACCTTAATAACTAACATTTGTTGAATTTGAAGTATTCACCAAATATTGCACTGGAGGCTTATGTCATCAAGGCTACCAGCTTCACTGGAATGACATGCACCGTGTTCCAGAAAGTGGCAACATCTGATCGGACAGGACTAACTGACTATGGAAGAAGAGATCCAGATGGACATCTAGATAAGCAACTGAGCTTTAAGTGCAATGTTTCTAATACATTTTCCAGTCTGGCACTAAAGGTATGATGCCTGATAGTATATAGACATTTATACCTTTCTTTATAGGTAGATTAAGAGTGTTAAAATGTGCTTTTATAATTTCAGAGATTAAGCAAGAATAAAATAAAGGGCCAAATTAAAAAGCAGTGAAAGTAAAATTGATACAGTTCATTGAATTAGGAAAGGTATGTAAGCATGTATAAGGGCAGTGTGTGATCCTGGCCAAGCATCTTCACTTCACAATGCTCTAGGCAGCTCTCTGACTTTATGTGGCAGAGAATGTACTGCCCTACATTAGTAGAAGGAGTTTCCTCTCAGTGAGTAATACCACTGCAAATCATAGATCCAGTCCCTATTACTTATATAGTAGGGCAAATGTTTCCAGAAAATAAAGCATGTTTTATTGTGACAAGGAAAAATAGAAACAGAAATGTTTTTCAGCTTAGTCTGGTTAACTTCCTAATGAACATTTTGACCATCTGTTTTTTAAAAAAAATATGTATCTTTAATGTTCATTTAAAAAAATTTAGAGTTCCAGATTCTCTTCTTCCCTTCTATCCTACCCCTCCCTCATTCATTGCAAAGGCAAGCAATATATCAGTTATGCATGTGAAGTCATGCAAAGTATATTTCCGTATTAGCCATGTTGCCAAAAAAAATTTCAAAAGCAAGAAATATAAAGTAAATGAAAAAAATAATGCTTCAATCTGCAGGTGGCATTGTTCATCATGGGTCCTTTGGAATTGTCTTGGATCATTGACTCGATCAGAGTAGCTAAGTCTTTCATAGTTTATCATTATTACAATATTGCTAGTGTCAGTTAGCATATTTGAATAGTTTTTCTTTCTTAACAAGGCACTGATTGTTGCCATTTATTCAATGATTTTTGAATGATAACTATAATGATCAGTAAGTTGTCATATCATGGGACTAGAAAAAATTATGAAAGTAGCAGGATAGTACAGAATTTCTAAGCTTTCTTAAGTTTTTAGTACATTTTTAGAGCAACCTTGTGATCGAATTCTTAAATCTTTTAAGTTTAGAGTGAGTTAATTGAATTAGAAATATTTTCTTTCAAAACAAAAAACGCAAATATATTTGGAAATTGTTCTGAGCATGAATAAAAACAGACAGAAGTGTTAACATGTCTGTCTTTTGATAGCTTGTGTTTTTATACTTTGAAGACTATCTCCTTATTTTGATAGTTAACTCTTGATTATATATAACTTCATTATCTACTTTCTCCTTTGTTTGTAACAAATTTTAAATTCATGCCTGGCTTTTCTGTCAGTTACCAAGGATTTGTTAAGTGTCTACCATGTGCTAGCTCCAGTGTTAAGTAATGGGGATACAAAGAGAGGTCAAAAATAAAAAGAAAATCCCTGCACTCAAGGAGTTCACAGTCTAACGGGGAGGACAACGTTCTGTACAAACAATCCATGTACAGGATAATTGGGGAGGCACTAACATTATGTTGGCTCAGGAAAGGCTTTCTGAAGAAAGTGGAAGTTCACCTAAGACTTGAAGGAAGCTAGGGAATGCAGAGATGGAGATGAGAAAGGAGAGAATTTCAGGCATGGAGGACGGCCAGTAAAAATGAATGAAATTGGGAAGTCGAGTATCTTGTCTGAGAAGCAGTGAGGAGGACAGTGTCACTAGATTGTAGAATAAGTAGGCTGGCTGGGTGGGGATGAATAGACTATAAGGAGACTGAAAGGGTAGGAGGAGAATTGGTTATGAAGAACATCGAAAATCAAACCAAAAAAGAATTGAATTTGATACTGGAGGTAATTAGGGAGCCATTAGTGTTTATTGCATGTGTATGGTGATGGGGGAACATGGTTTGATCAGAACTTTAGGAAGATGATCTGACAGCTGAGTTGAAGATGGTTTGGAGTAGAGAGGGACTTGTCTCAAGGAGACCAAAGAGCTGGTTGTTAAAATAATCCAGGCCTGAAGTGATGAGGGTCTAAGCCAGGGTATTGTTAGTGTCAGAGGGGAGAATGGGATTTGTGGTGAGATATGCTGCAAGGGTAGAACTGACAGTACTTGGCAACTGATTAGATATGGGGGTGAGAGAGAGTGAGCAATTACATATGACAACTAGGTTGGGAACCTGGTTGGCTGGGAGAATCATGGTGCCCTTGATATAATAACAAAATTATGAGGGAAGACTCAGCAGGGAGGATAATGAGTTCAGTTTTGCACATGTTGAGTTTAGGATGTTGACAGTTCTAGTTGCTCAGTACATAGTTGGAGATATGAAAATGTAGATCTAGAGAGAATTTAGTCCTGGAAAGAAGGTCTGGAATCATTACCTTGCTTATTTCAGTTAATTTTTTTTTTCATCTAAGCAAACTTTTCTTCTTAAGTGCTTACTTACTAAGCACAAGATGCTGTCCCTTTAAAAAACAGAGAGAGATGATATAGACCTTGTTCCAAAAGAACTTAGACTTGAATTCAGTTCAGCAGATGCTTATTCAATGCTTTTTATGTGCCAGGGCACATAAAAACAAAAGCAAACGGTTCCTCTCCTCAAGGAGCTTAGATTCTACTGGGAAATCCAGAATTCTCTCTTCCTTCTGGTTAACTATGGGTCCAGCTCATTGTTTATATTGTAATATTTATGCAAGATCAGCAGACTTCCCATTCTGCTGGTTATCATAATGGACAATATATATTCTTCATGAACTTGATATTTTTTCTCTATGAATTGTTGATCTGACCTCTTTATAAGAATTGTGGATCTTATTAAAAATATCATCTAGTATTAAGGGACTTAGTACAATGAGTATGTATCATTGGAACACAGGGATATCTGAAGAAATTCAACATACACGGGGAATCATTTTATTCAGATTCTGTGTAAGACATCTTCCATGGCACTGAAAGATACTTTTGCTGAATATTTGTTTCTCTATTCTATGCCTTGTTGGTGGTCAGAGAAATACTGAACAAGAAGTTGTCTCTGTGTTTCTATATTGCATATTAACAGGTATGTGTGAGATACTTTGTTAGAGGAGAGCCTTTATAAGTGGGTCTTCCTCTACAAAATCAGATGCTTTTTCTTTTTTTTTTTCTCTTCTTTTGTAATTAATAAACATGAGGGCCATTTTTCTTCCTGCATTTCAGTCATCAATTGTGTGGCTGCAAAATTGTGGTCTACAGTAAAGAATCATCCACAGAAGCCTCCTCGTATTTTCATCAAGGATTCCTTTGCTATGTGCAAAGAACATTCTCATTTTAACTATAATTATGTTACCCTTACAGACTAACTATAATTATCTCACAGTGTAAGAGAGGAAATGTTATGTATACAAATAACTGATACAAAAAAGACTATTTAAGAGGAAAGGAGAAATCCATCCAGGCAAAACGTGGTGAGAGATGTTAAGAGCAAGAAATACTTTTCATTTGTGGTCCTAAGGAAGTGTTTCATGGGAGAGATAGCCACTGAATTAGGCCTTTAAGGAAACATAATTAGAAAATCAAGGCTATTTGGAGGGGGGATATAATTGAAAATATAAATTGAAATGTTTGAGGATTATGTACATCATTTAAATCTCATATTAATAAAGATAAGAGTTCTCTTTGCAGTCAAAACTTCATTTATCAGTTATAAAGTTTTTGTTTAGTCATGTCTGACTCTTCATGACTTCATTTGGGATTTTCTTGCCAAAGATACTGGAGTGGTTCGCCATTTCCTTCTCCACTTTATTTTATAGATGAGGACATTGTGGTAGAGTTAAATGACTTACCCATTGTCACATAGCTAGCAAGTGTCTGAGCACAGATTTGTATTTAGGTCGTCTTGACTCCAGGCCTAGTGCTCGTTCCACTGCGCCACCTGGCTGCTCTGTAAATTATGAAGTAGCTGTGACTTAATTCTTTAAACTAAGTACAGTTGAGGAAATATGTTGATAAATCAACGTGTTATAAAAGTTAGTATTCCAAATAATGTAGGCATATTTTTCTCCTCTCTAAAAAAAAAAATCATTCTAATTTTATAGTAATTTCAGAATTGGACCAGACCTTGAGGATTTTATAGATGAGGACCTGCAAGTGTAGGAAAATTCTGACTTGCCCTAGATCACATAGGTACAGTCACAGAGCCAAGACTAAAACCTAGGTCTCCTGACTCCCAGTCCAGTACTGTAAAGCCACCTTGATAAAGGTATACAAGATCTGTGTTATTCCTAGTTTAAAAGACAGGCATCTGCATAGGGGTTGTGAAGCTCTGATTAAGTATTATATTCTTAAGAAGGTTTGTTAAATTATAGTAAATTTGTAATTGCAGTCCAATGTAGCTATTTAATGTTAGCTTTTTTAAAGTAAGTTTTTGTTTGTATCTTCTGTTTTCTTACATCATCACAGTTATCCTAATTATACCTCCTCCTACCTCTCCCACAGTTATTCCCTTTAACAAATAGCTCATCTGCTGTGGCCTGAGTAAACTTCCACTGTCTGGAGCCACAGCCTCCATGGTGCTAGAAAAGTGGGGGGCAAGGAACGAGGATATGGAGCTGTTGAGTCCTTGGATCTGCTAGTGCAGCTTTGCTGCCAGTAGCATAGGAAATGAAAGATGCTGAATGAGCTTGGGGTCAGTGAATATCAGTTGATGGTTTTTGTTTTGTTTTTTAACCTTCTTTTGGATTCTGGTTATTTGACCTAGACTATACATACAGCTGAAGTTTTTAGTGCACAATTTTTGTTTTGGAGAGATTTGAAAGGTCATAGGGATCAGAAGAAATGTCTAGTCTGCCATCTTATTGCTCACATGACTCAGAAGTCTTAATAATTAATCTTTATTAATATTTGTTGAAAATAGAGGATGCTTTGCTAAGAGGTATAATGTAACATGCATTACAGTATTCCTTTAACTCTGTGTCAAAAACAAGTTATGCAAGGTAAACTGGATTAAATTTTGGGAATGAAATACCTTGTGATTTCACTGACATGCATACTCCTACCATGTAGATATCAATCCAGCATTTCAGTAGACAATTATTATAAATTGCTGTGGTCTTCTAAAATTCATATCTGTTGTCCAGCCTTCTGGTGATAAGGCCATCTCATCTTAGTCTGGCTGATTCTTAGATGACAAATGTACATCACTTTCTAAATGCTCCTAGTAAATTAGACATTTCAGAAGATGATGTTTTAAAGTTCTACAGTATTACTCGTGCTTTTGGAATAATAGAGAATATTTGGAAAGGAGGTTTTGTTATTCAAATAAATACCAATATGTAGGTTTTAAATTGTTTTAATTACACTGGTTGTTACTAAAGCACTCATTTGGAACCCTTTCAGTTACTCAAATCTGTGTTTTAATATACTTATATTATACAGTGTGCATTGTTTGAGATGTATGTAACCATGCCTAAAGTCCTAGCACTACAAAGATAAAATTTTTTAAAATTAAAATTTGTCTTAGTTTTCCATATGTACTCTACAAACATTACTATAATGATAGTTGATAAATATCTGCCATCGAATCTTTAATAAAAAATTTTACAATTTTTATTGTTATGAAGGTACATTTTGTGGTAGTTTATTCCCTATGATATTAAACTTTCATATACCCCTATAATTTCAAATGGTTAAGGATGTCTCTACAAAACATTGCTAATTATTTTTTATATAGCCCTTATCTTTGAATGTATCTGCATCCTTATTGAGCCCTTATTTAGATTTTTAGTGGGCGTAACTTTTTAAGGTAAAAATCTCTGCAAATTACTACCTGGTAGGCAAAATTATATTTGCCTTTATATGATCCAGCTCAAATCCTGTCTCCTTGAAGATATCTAGGTATATTCTATTCAGTAATGGTCAATAAAACACAATCTACATAATATATCTACCAGTCATATAATGACACCACTTTGTTTCATTAAAGTTATTCATTTTTATATTTAACTTTCCTAGGTAGATTATAAGTTCTTTAAGGACAGGAATTATTTCATGTGTTTTGTGTTACCACTATAGTGATGTAGGGTAATTTATCTTTTTTTTCAGGGATCTCAGCAACTCTTTGCAATATCCTTAGTGGGGGCAGCAGTTTTTCTCTCACTCTGAGGTTGTATACAGGCAGCATATGAAGGTGGGGAAAGCTCAGACCTCAGGGCCAGTGCTTAGACCAGCTCATTATACTTCATTTGTAAAGCAATATACATGTTGCAAGAGAGAGAACAAGAGAATTAAGAGAACAAGTTCTCATTATGACAGATCATTGTAGATCCTTCATGGCTTTTCCTGTTCCTCTGTTTTGTGTGGGACCCTAAAGAACTCCTATGCATCAGTGTATGGCAAGTACACAGAGAAACATCTGTTGAAGGGTGATTCTGCCTTCCAAGACTCAGGCAGCCATGTCTTTGAGAACACAGAGTCATAGGTGCAGTACCAGAAAGTACTAGAAATCATCAAGTCCTGCCCCCCTTATTTAGAACTGAAAAACTGAGATCCTCGGAATTTCATTGATGACAAAATGTCAGAGATAGTATAACAACTATGTTGCTAGCAGCTGTTGTAGGGGTGAAAGACCAACAACAAAAGCACACAGGAAAGCTGCTAGCACAGGTTCTTTGATCTGCTTTTCTAAAGAAAGCAACTTTAAGGAGTTAATAGTCTTACTTTAATTAAACATACATATACCATTCACTTAGTTCAGGGGAAAAGTCAGCACTCTGAACTTCAGAGCAAATATAAACAGAAATTACAAACATGAATTATATAAACAGAGCAAATAACACACAGAGATCAACAGACAGGCATCTAGCTGTCTGACCAAAGAATTACATGGTTGCTAGAAAGAGAGGCACCAACATCTGGGTTTTCAAAGCCAGGGGGCTCCAGCAGCTACCTAGAGTCTCATCTGGTCAAATCACATGACACTCTTCCAGTGAGTGAGAGCCCCAAACAAACCACTAACCTCTGAATTTATATACCCTGTTCAGGGTCAAAGTGCGTCACAACTATGGGACTCAAACCTATGTGAACTAGGCTTTCTTGTTTCTTAAGCAGGTCATCAAAGATTCCCAGATTTAATCAAAGAAACAAAGGCTAGACTCATCAAAGGTACTTGATTACTTCAGTGCTCCAAAAGGGAAAACAATAAAAAAAGTCCCACCTTAATTACCATTACAGGCAGAAAGTAGTGGAGGGTGACATGAACTTTGTTCCTGTGACTCATAGTCAGTGTTCCTTTTACTGCATGGCAACCTCCATCATGTTCTGTGTCAGTCCTTGCTTTCTCAGTCAGGCTTGTGTCAGAGATTGAAAGACTGTGGCAGCAAGAGGTCATTAATTATGCACCACCACCCCTAGATCCCCCAACCCCCACTCCCCACCCTGCCCTGGTCTTTTATAATGCTTTGCATGCTGTGGACTTTTTTTTTTCCTAAGAAAATAAGCTTACTTCTATAAAGCTTCAAGTTGTGTCCCATAGCCTTAGTGTCCTAGGATATGGTGGTTCTCCCCTATTTGCCTTTTGTTTACCTTTCATGATTTTATTGGCTTGAAGTTTATTTTCATCTTTTCATTTTGTCTTCATATAAAAATCATGATTATATATTACTTTATTATAAACTTTTCAAACCTAATAGTGTAAGATGTTTTTTAATACTTTATTACCCTTAAGAGCTTGATGTGATCTACAGATGTGACAATTTCGTATTTTCTTCTAGATCAGTTTAGAATGATTACTATTTATTCTTAGCACTGATCCATAACTACTTACTGTTAATATTTGTCCAAGCAAAGAAGTATCCATTTATCCTGTTTAAATTCCTTTTTTTCCCTAGCCATGATTTTAAAAAATCCTTCCCAATTCTATGCCAACTTCAAATTTAAAACAGTTTGGGTATAAATCTTTGTCAAAGACAAAGTCTGAATTTTCCAAGTCTGAATTAGCATTTCTCAAACAATACACAGAACACTACAGTTCCACTAAGCAGTATAAGAACTTCAGCCAGAGTCTAACTACAAAGATAGACAATAGGCACATGGAACAGATCTGTTTGCTTTGCTGATTGTGTCAGTCATATATAATGTATGCTTGAATCCAGTGCGAAGGGTATTAGGTTGGTTAAATTGATTATGTGACTGGAAAATGGGTTTCTTGTTTTTCTAGAGTTGGTCTTTGAATGTATCCAACAGTGTATACATACAGCTTGTAAGATTCATTAGTATCTATAAAATAATTGGTATAAATTTATAATAATGCTTTTTACTTCAGTATACAAGTGGCTCTATGATCTCATCGATGATAATACTCATCTGTATTACATATTCCTTCCTTCTTTCCTTCATTCCTTCCTTCTGTCTGTGTCTTCCCCATATTTTCCCGTAAGTTTTCCACAAATTTTTTTGATTATTTTTGAATCACAGGCATTTTTATTGACAGATCATTAGAAAAATGATCATGATAGAAGTCTTTAAATTTAGTTTATTCATCTAATAAGCCTGTTGGTTCAGCCTTCCCTCTTACCAGTGTCTCCACCTTCCACAAAATATGTAGTCTTTTTCTTCATTCCACCCTGTGGAGAAGATCATTTGAAGGGCTCCAAGGAAGTTGGTGGCAGTTTTGAAGTGCTTGCCAACAGTATAGATCTGACGGATCAACTCCTCCATGCAGATAATTCCATATTTACCAAGAGATTTTTCAGTAAGGGCACTTGTAGTCAGGGCAGTTCTGTTTCTTGATCTTGCCATAACAACACTTGTAAATCAAATCTTTCACAGACTTCAGGTTTGGGTAACCCTGTACTATGACTTGTAGATCAAATTTCTGGGTGTTTGCCTAGTTCTTTGGTTTTTAAACCAAACATTCTACCGGGAGAATCCCACTGGAATGGGGACATACCAAGTGATTGCAAGAGGAAGGCTTCATGCAGTCAATCTTCTTGTTCTTAACAAATTTTGCCTGTAAATCCAGTTTCACAGTGCCTGTTGAGCTTAATGAAAGTGCTGTTGAAGATTTGGCAAAGACACAAAAGCTGAAATACTTTATGGATCTTGAGC
Source organism: Trichosurus vulpecula (assembly GCF_011100635.1). Lineage (NCBI taxonomy): Eukaryota > Metazoa > Chordata > Mammalia > Diprotodontia > Phalangeridae > Trichosurus > Trichosurus vulpecula. The sequence goes on from NC_050578.1 coordinate 187,267,851, forward strand.
TAATACCATTGATGCCTCTAATTCTGATGACAAAAGCTAATTTGGGTTCAGCCAGTGCATAGCAATTGCTAGTTTTATGTGCCAGTCTAGCCAGTTGTGTTTTACATTTGTACATCTATCTGTATTCCTTATGCTAAGTTTTAGTTCTTTCATAGATAGTCTGGCATTCTTTATCTGTTTTGATTTTCTTGTCTGGATTGTTAGGTGGATCCCTTTTGAATAGTAGCGGTTCTTTAACGTCCTTGTACTTGATATAATTAGCATAGTGTTAGCTACAAATGAGAGGTTTCCATCATCTATGTAGAGAATCTCTTCCATTTGCATTTTTTCATTCACCATTCTTTATAACCTTTGGTGAGCATGTGTGACTGTTTTGTGCCTCACCTCATACTGATAATATATAGTAAAGCAGGGTAGGTTTTGTTTTGGTTTTGGTTTGATTCAAAGGTTTTGTGAGTTAATTTTTATTGCCACTTTCATTTCTGTACCCTCTCCCCACCGCTATCCCTGTATAATTCAGATACGCCATTATCACTGAATTTCCTGAGTAGTTTGCTATTGTCGTGATAGCTGGTATTACCTAGCTGTTGTTAGTGTGGTCTCCACCAGGAAGGAATTCATTCTATAATGGGAAAAAAGTCAAACTAAGGGCATGAAAGAGAGAATTCGTTTGGAGTATATCTTAACTCTTTGAGGGCTTGCATTTCTCCTTCTGGTATAATAGCACACAGTGTAGTCATTTGACCTATTTTCATTCCATGTTTCTGCTGTAGTTTTAAGAAAGTAAAACAATATTAAGGCTCAGATGCACTGTTTATCAAGTTCAATATGGATCTTTTACAAATGGCCCATTAAAAAAGTTTTTGTTGAACATGAAATTTGAAAACTTGAAATGTGACATTGAATTAATGATTATTTTCTTTTTGAGAGACTGATAATCACATTTAAAATATTATCTTTTTTAGAATACTATCGTAGAAGCATCTATTCAGCTTCCTCCTTCCCTTTTCTCACCAAAGCATAAAAGAGAAACCAGACTAGCAGATGAATCTATGTACAAGCTTCAACTTATTGCATTCCGCAATGGAAAGCTTTTTCCAGCAACAGGAAATTCAACAAATCTGGCTGATGATGGAAAGCGGCGGACAGTAGTCACTCCTGTGATTCTCACCAAAATGGGTTTGTTTGTGACAAATATTGCTATATAATTATTACTTGTAATTTTTAGGTATTTTTACACGATATAAATTCCCATCTGATACCCAGTTGAGCCTCCCAATAAAGTAATTCACCAATGGTAACAATGTGACTTTATAACTTAGGCTCTAAAATAATGTTTTATGTTCACCTCTGTTTAATGACTCAGCAAATTCCAGATTTTACACAGTTTAGCACATCAGTTGTTTTTTTAAACTATTGTATTTTTCTTTCAACAGATGGAATAAATATAGATACTCAACACATTCCTATTAATGTTACATTACGTCGAATTGCACATGGAGCAGATGCTGTTGCAGCCCAGTGGGATTTTGATTTGCTGAATGGACAAGGGGGCTGGAAGTCAGATGGCTGCCACATCCTCTCCTCAGATGAAAATGTTACAACAGTTCAGTGCTACTCTCTCACTAGTTATGCAGTTCTAATGGTATGGCCTTTTAAAATTTTCTGTGTGAAAACTAACATTGAACACTTGATTTTTATTTTCCTCAGACTTTATAAGATGCTTTTAAAAACTTCTAAAATGACCTATTTGATTATTTAAGAGTGCTTGTTCAGTGTAGTCGAGAGGGAAATTGAGTTATTTCTAAGTGTGCTTGAAAAGTACACTGGAAGTCATGTAAAGATAGGAAATATGACTAAATTAAAAATGGAAATCACATTACTAATCTGTAATAAATGAACCAGTATATTAAGTAAGATTACAGTTTAATAGATCTGGAAGATCCAGTCTCCCCACATCCCCCCAACAAGTACCTCTCTTTTGTGGAGTATATAAACTTCCTTCATTGAGACAGACCATAACCATTTATAACATAGTTTTAGAGTGAATGGAAGAATAAAGCATTTGTTAAATGCTTACTATTCGTAAGGCACTGTGCTCAGCACTGGGGTTACAAAGAGAGAAGTAAGATAGTTTCTGCTCTCAAGGAACTCACAGACTCATGGCAGAGGCAATAAATAAGGAAGGTTTTAGCTGCAAGTCAGAGAGAAAAGTCCCATGATCCTTAGGATACAACAAAAAAACAAATGTCAGTGCCTCTTTAATGTCATTTCCACTGATAAAATTATATCAGTTGCTGATGTTGAACCACTTAATGGTGGTACTACAGAATTGGGTGGCACGAGCTTTTTTTTCTGAGCATTCAGTAACTATGTAGCACCTACAGGAGCAGTTGCCAAGCTGAATTTCCCCAGGGGCTTCTCTAGGATGACAGTTATGAATCCTGGGCTGGAAGCACTGTTATTCTCAAGGCTCCTGGGTTCAGGGCCCTGGGCTACATCCATCAGGATGGGAAGGAAGATGGTGGGTGATCAGGGTGGTAGAGGTTTGGCTTGCCTGGCACATGCTGCCCCCTGTCTCTTCCTCAGGAGGCTTTCCTGTTCCAGCTTAGCTGCTTTCTTTTGGCAGTTGTTGGTACAGATACCCACTTCCCTACAGGAACCCCTCCCCAGACGACGGCTATGAGGACTAAGCTTGAACATAAATGGTGATCTGGAGGATGCTCCCGCCCCTGAGGCTCCCATACTTATTTGCCTTTTGGCAGCAGTTGGTCAGCAGTGATTGGTGGTGATAAGGTGGCTCCTTCTCCACAGGGATTTCTCCTCTCAATGGTGGCTGCAGCTGCTGGTCCAGAAATGATTATCTTGGTTTTGGGGATATTTCTATTCCTAAAGTTCTTGGTTTGAGGGTCCTAGGCCTTCTCCACCAGGATCTGAGTAAAGATGATGGTCAAGGTTGGTTGTGGTCTTTGGCATTTCCTGCCTCCTGTGTCTCCCTCAGAGTGTCCTGCTAGGGCAGCTCGTCAGTCCACTGGGTGGCAGTTGGTTCACAATTGGCAGGGATTGCTGGCATCTTCTCTACAGGAGTCATCTCCCCAGATAATGGTTCTGTGGGCTGGGGAGGAAAATAAAAAAGTTAGACTATAAAATATTTAGATCTGAGTCTAAGGCTTCCTAACTTCAAGTGCAACTATCTCTCCACCACGTGGCAATGTTTTTTGTGCTATCAGTTTAAACATGAGAAAAGTGAGACTCAGAGAGGTTAAACTTTCCCAGAAATTTGTAATTAATTCTTGGCCAAACCAAGGCTAGAGTCTATTTTACCACATAATTGTTAAGTTTCCCTTTGAATTTTAGATTAATGGTTATTTCTGTACAAGAGCTACAGGTAGCAGCAATGCAACACACAGTGATTTTTTGATGACAGTTGTGCTGGTCTTGGGTTATGGCCTATTGATCTAAACCTTTTGTTGGTTTATGTATGGGTCCCTGGAACTCATTAATTAGTTATTTTTGGTTAAGCCATTTTTTTTATTGATCTCCGTGAATGCATTTTTACACTGAAGAATAAGATGCGATAGTTCCTATTTCTTAAGTAAATAATGTGGTAGTAATCAGGAAAGGGGCAATAGGTTTTTCAAGCTAGTGGGAGAATCAGACTGGAGATTTCTGTGACTAAATCCAGTATTCTCTTTCTGGCCTATGGTGAATGTTAAGCAAAGAAACTGGAAATACTGGAAAGATTCTTTTCTCTTTCTTTAATTTCTATTCTTTACCACTTAAAACACATGCACACAACTAGACGTAGTCTTAAATTACAGAATTGTACCAACTTTACCTCAGGTTTCTTGACCCTGTTTACTTCCAGTTTTCCTCCCTTTTTAGTCTAAGTAGGCTTGTACAGGCTGAAAAATGATATATGGAACAAGAGGTAGGAACTAAAGACTCACATTGACTTCTCAGCCATCTTTCCAATACTTTTAGTATGACCAGAACTGACAAGTTTCTGCTGCAGAAGTATTATTTATTTGTCCAGTCAGTGATAGTGTGAAGTATTTAGTAAGTTATACATGACATGGCCAGAAAGTAATAAAATATCTCAGAAAAGCACATTTAGAATGCAATCGTATTACTTCATAATCTCAACATATAAATTGTTATGAGAAGCCTATCCTCTTTTAGGATTGGAATTTCTCAGGATATATGTGATTTAAGTATGGCATGCTATAGCTTAATAAAGCTAAAACAATAAAAGAAATACTAGTGGGAAAAGAGCAAATTATTTCAGATTTGCATAGGAGTTTAATAAAAAAATTAAGGACGAAATATGGATTGTGAAAAAAAGGATTTTTCAAACTTTAATACCATTGCATGATACACTGTAGCTTGAGTTTTTCTGATTTAATCTATCATCAATTTAATGTTTATATTTTTGAACTTCTGAGCTATTGTTTTAAACCATTTTAATTAGTTTAATCCTTTTCTGGAAGGACTAGGCCATTCTTTGATCCTGTGTATTTACATTTAATCTTTGTTTAGTGTGTAATGCACTATTCTTTAAAGCAAAAATACACTAGCAAGTATGATTTATATTAATTTTTCTTAAATATTACTGTGCCACCCAGAGGCAACAAAGTGATATACATCAAGAATATTCTGAAAATAATATAAACTATCCCTTGTAATTTAGGTAAGGGTATCATTATACAAAATAATAAGTTCCTCTTTCCCAAAAAAACATCAAGGTTTTGCAGCTGTATGGATAAAAGGTCTTGCCTAATGTTGAAGAAATATTACAAAGGAATTTTTTAACTTTGAGATTTAATCCCATAATTTTTGTTTTTCTTTTTTTTATCTTAAAATATCTTTATACAAGTAAAACTTTATTTTTCACAAGTATCATTTGAATATGCAGTGTTATTAAACAAATTATTTTCCATACAGACAAAATATAGGAAAATACTTTCTGATGAACTCTGTTAAATGGAACATTCAGTAAAATAGGTTCATAGACTCATATACTCCTATCCACAAAGGAATCAACCTTTTTAATAAAAATGTTTTGGTTTAGTTTTGTATTTATATAGCTAACTATGGGAACTAGAGAGTAAGAGAGAGGTAGGAATCGTGAATGCAGAAAATTTAGACAGGTATGTTCAGAAATTGTCATACAGACTGAGGTTTGGGAGATGGAGGAAAAAAGTGGAAAAAAATCGTTAATTAACAGAGAGGCTACTGGAGGTATTGAGGAAAGCAGAATTTTATGTAGAGACACCTTAAATACTTAACCACGTGTCTAAAGTATTGGGCAGATCCCTTATCAAGTCAAAATAACAAGTCTATTTTTTGGTCACTTGCCCAGGCCAGACCCTGTGGTTAGTGCTGAGAATGCAAAGAAAAGGCAAAGAGCTCCTCGTGACTTAATGGTGGATTTAGGAATGGGTGTGTAAAAACGGAATTGCCCAAGACGAGGAGGCATGTATAATTTTCATTCTATTATCTATGATGAAAATGCCCTTCTTGGTAAGATCACAAGTCAATTTAATTATTGAAGTATTAAAATTACTGAACCCATTATAGTGCTAGTGGTTAGAATTGCCTTCTTTAGCTTCTTTTCATGTGTACAACATTCCAGTTGTTCTGGTACTTTTCTATTGCCATGCATTCATAATGCACTGTGATACTTGCAATGTAAGTCTTCCTAATCTCTGACTGTTGAATCTTTTTTTCTTCAAAACCTTTTGGATGCTAAGGCTCTCCGTGAAATCTTCCCTGATCATCCCAGTGTGATCTTCCCACCTCAGATTTTCTCATAGCCCTTATTGTACCGCTCTCTTTTGCCCTTTTCATTTTTACCTTGTATCTTGTTTTTGTTTAAATTGTATCCTTTAAGAAAGAGAACTGTGGTATTTTCTTATCTTCATATCCCTAGCATCTTCATTGCTATGGCTCATTGCCCTGCTATACATGTTTATTGAATTAAATTTGTTGAATATAGATAACTATTTTTAAAAATCTCTGTAAATATAGAGAGCATTTTCCTGTGTCTAATGGTGTTTGGTATCTTTTCTACCTTGAAATTCATGTTGTGAAAGTAGATCTCAGACTTTACTTTCTGTTGGGAAAATGAATGTTAAAAGGTGCCTTTCCCCATTTCCCTAATGCAGTAAGAAAATAAATCTTAGGGAAAACAAAAACAAACCTTAAAGCAATTCAGAATTTACTTTCTCTACTGTTTGTGTTTTTAGGTTTCTTTTTCTGTTTGTAACTTATAATTTCTTAGTCTGGTGAGCAAAAAATACTACATGAGATGTTATTACCTTTGATTTTTCAGTCATTATCCATGGATTGTAATAATTAACTTTATTGTGAATATGATAGAGATTTAAATGGCACAAGAGAGTGATTATAAATTCATTAATCATTAGAGTTAAACACATCTTATGTATTTTGTAGTCTGTTTTCTTTTTTAAAAATAGAATCCATATAGAGCAACAGATGCTCTAGGTTCCTCCTTTGGTAAGATTTATTAAGTGTTTATTGAGGCAGCTAGGTGGCACAGTGGATAGAATGCTGGGCTTGAACTTAGAAACACTTGAGTTCAGCCGTGGGACCCTGGGCAAGTCACTTCCTCTATCTGCCTCAGTTTCCTCATCTGTAAAATGTGGATAATAATAGCTTCTACCTTACAAGGTTGTTGTGAGGATCAAAAAAGATTATATTTGTAAAGCACTTAGCACAGTGCCTGGCCCATGCTAGGTGCTTAATAAATGGTTGTTTCCTTCCTTTCCACTGAGCTCATTAACGTCTTTTCAAGTTTTCTGAGTCTGTCTAGTAATGATGTCAGTTGTCACCCCGAAGAGAAGATTCCATTTTCCAATTTCTATGGTAGTTAAAGTTTTTTCTTTCATATTAACTATAGTTATTCATTCTATTGTGTAAAAGAATGAATAATTCACTGCTTGATTAAGTATTAGGATGATACAATCCCTTTAGATTCAGGTTTTTTTTTAAAAACAATGTACCAGATATACATACATGCACACACATATAGTTTTACTTTGCATTACAAATATTACCTTTAACAGTTTTGGGGGGATAGAATATTCAGTTACGTGTTTAAGTGAGAGAGCTATGATTTCATTGATATTGTTTATTGTTATTCAGTTATTTCATTTGTGTGTGACTTTGTGACCCATTTTGGGGTTTTCTTGACAAAGATACTGGAGTGGTTTGCTATTTCTTCTCCCACTCATTTTACAGATAAGGATACTGAAGCAATCAGGATTAAGTGACTTGCCCAGGGTCACACAACTACTAAGTATCTGAGGCCAGATTGAACTCAGGAAAATGATTCTTTCTGACTCTAAGACTCTAGGTCCAGCACTCTATCCACTGTGCTATTTACATGTAGCCTTATTGAGGTTATTACTCCTTATCGTTTTTAGATTGTATTCCTTCACGCTTAAGTGGATATTTTCACCATCTGCTTTGGCCAGAAAGAAAATAAATGCCTCTTGACCAGCTGCTTGATAATGAACTTTTCTTTGCTTAGTTGGACTGGGTCTGGAACAACAGACAAGAGTAACCTAGCCTGCACTCAGCTCTTCTAGTTTGGTTGGACCCATAGAAACATAAACTCTTCTATTTTATTCTTGGTCTGAAAAAGCATCTTACAGTTAGGTGTAAGAGGAAGATTTCAGTGGTACAATGTTCTTGTTAGGTTTTCAGAAAAGACGTTTGTTTGATAACTAGCTTCCACCTTTTTATTTAGTGAATCTCATTTTTGTGTTGTAAGTTTTTGTGTCTGCTACCCAAGGTTATTTAAGGCATTTTCTTTCCTTTATTTCTGCAGCAGTTAGATGGTGTTGTAATGATCAGATTTAGTCGTTTGATGTTTTAACCTTTTAGGACATGAATGAAAATATGAATTATAGTTTCTGGGGTTTTTTGGGCCAAGAAGAGAGGAGGAGGGTTACATGTGATGACAGTACTTCATTTTGAAATGTAACCTTTTTTAATTACCTGCTGTTTTGTTTATCAGTCAATTTATAACCCATGTTATGGTACTTTTGTTTATTTTTGACATATAGTTATACAATTTTTGAAAGTTTATATGGTGCTATAATCAGTTACTTCCTGTTGGTAATATATAATCCATTTTATTTTTTAGTGATATCATTACATGCTTGCCAAGTTTAGCAGCTCTTCTTGAAGAGAATATTCATAATACATAGGTCTGAAATATCTGCATAGTCTGTAGGCCTTTGAACTCTTTTATTCCTTCATCCCTATCCATAATTTCCACCTTTGTTTTCTATAGCCTGTCCTGTGCCCACTTTTACATTCAGGTTGTCAAAGATCAAGTTTATTTTGATTTTATTTGGAGCATCTTTTCAAGTTCTTAATCAGACTCTTCTTTTGCTTTTTTCTGTGCAATGGATACTACCTAGTAAGCTTACCTTACTGATGGCAAGCAACACAATATGACCAAGTTTATAGTGAAATGTTTTTTTTTCCTTACTCTTGCAAACACTTGGAAACCAAGTCTCACTTTATTTCATATCCTTGGGGAGAAGCTGTTTTATTGTCCTATTTAATACAATCAGAGATCACAAACGTGAATAATGATTAAGTAGTATTTGGGTGATTCTGAAACAGAAGCGGACCAAAGAGGAATAAGGCTTATTTTATTTTTATAACCATTTCAGAAGTTACTTTGAAAAACAACAACAAACCTTTGGCCAACCTTCTGGTGATGAACCTTCTATACTTAGCAGGATTGGGCCTCAGATAAGATATGCGCAGTAGATGCTTTGCATGGCAGGATTTTCTAGAACTTGTATTCCACTGCAATTAATCTTGAGAATATAAAACCAGCTAGGAATTTAGTGGAAACTGTGCATAGTTATATCATAAAATGTTTAGAAAAAGGTCAAAGCACACTCTAAATTAGAAGAATGAAAGAAAGAAAAGGCAATGCTAACAATTGAAGCAGTTTCAACTAGGCTAACCTGGTAGGTGACAGCCATTGGAAAAAATAGGAAATAGAAGTGACAACATTGACTATTTTTTTTTATAAATTTATTTTTTATTTTTAGTTTACAACATTCAGTTCCACAAGTTTCTGGGTTCCAAATTTTCTCTCCCTCCCCTTCTACCCCCCAGATGGCATGTAATCCAATGTAGGTTCTACATTTACCTTCACATTGAACTTATTTACGTAATAGTCCAGTTGTAAAGAAGAATTATAACCAATGGAATGAATCATGAGAAAGGAAAAATGAAACCAAAAAAGAAGGGAAAAAAAGAGAGCAAATAGTTTGCCTCAATCTCTGTTCAGACTCCATAATTCTTTCTCTGGATGTGCATAGCTTTTCCCATCATGAGTCTTTTGGAGCTGTCTTTGAACTTTGTATTGATGAAAGGAGTCAAGTCTATCAAAGTTAGTCATCATAGATACCGTGTGTCTGTAATCATGTATAATGATCTTCTGGTTCTGCTCTCCTCCCTCAGCATCTGTTCATATAAGTCTTTCCAGGTTGTAATGAAGTCTGTCTGTTCCTCATTTCTTATTGCACCATGGTATTCCAATACGTTCATATACCACAATTTGTTCAGCCATTCCCCAATTGATGGGCATCCCTTTGGTTCCCAATTCTTTGCCACCGCAAAAAGAGCTGCTATAAATATTTTTGTACATACGAGTCCATTCCCCACTTGTATGATCTCTTTGGGATGTAGCCTTAGAAGTGGTAGTGCTGGGTCAAAGGATATGCACATTTTTATGGCCCTTTGGGCATAGTTCCAAATTGCTTTCCAGAATGGCAACGATGTAACAATGTTCCAATTTTCCCACATCCTCTCCAGCATTTATTATTTTCCTGTTTTGTCATGTTAGCCAACATTGACTAGTTATAATATGCAAAGAGACATAGCAGCCAGTGGCAGTGTTCATTTAAAGTACAAGATCATTTATAGAATATTGTTGGGGGAAATGCCAGAAGGCAAAAAACAACACTGCCTCACCAAACAGTAAAAAGCAGTCGAAGGGAAAAATAAACCTTAAGAGAGTTTGGCATGAAATCCAGCTAGTTCACTTTATCCTAAGGATTTGTGTTTGCTTATGAAACTGAGAGGAGAACAACAAACAGGTTTGAAATAGAACAGATCTGCTCTTATTTTTATAGTGATTTAGTCTCATTAATAAGAGTTGTAGATTGGTGTTTCAACAATCCGGCTAGCAGCTTCTGTGGGGGTATAAGATCCGCCAACAACCAGCACCCAGAAAGCTGCCAACACTGCAAAAGCACAGGTTCTTTTGATCTGCTTTAGTAAGGAAAGCAATGTTAAGGGGTTGACAAGCTTACTTTAATTCAGCATACAAGTATCATTCACTTAGTTCAGGGGAAAAGACCAGCACCCTGAACTTCAGAGCAAAATACGAACAAAGTACAAACACTGACAGTCAGACCTTGTCTGATTCAAATCCCAATACATAGTTACCAGAGTTTAACAAAGTCTCAGCATCCGGGGTACAGGCTGGAGGGCTCTTAGCTACAGCTGCCCAGAGTCTCCGCATCAGCACCACCACGAGTGAGAGCCTTGCGCACATGGCTCTGTCTTGTCTTCTTAAAGCATTTCAGACATCATCAAACGTCATCTGTGTGACCAGAACTTAGGCTCCTATGATTGGCTCTGGAGTTAGCCCCTCCCCTTAGGACCCTGGGAGCTTCACGCCCACATCGGCTTAGCACCTAATAGGGTTCTGTGCCTGGGGCTTAGCTCCTAGTAAGACTCAATGAAATACACTGAATTACTCAAAGGAAACAAAAGCCAAACTTTTCAAGGGCACTTGGTTGAACTAAGTGCTAAGAACCCATTTTGCTTACCAACACAATTGGCCACCTACCACTTTTACACCTAACAACATACCATGTGAAGAAGTGCACTAAAGATAATGTGATCAGGAAGGACGTGAAATGAAAAAAAAAAAAAACAGACTAACATAGGTGACAGTTTAAAAAAAAAAAAACATTCTAAAATAATGGAAATGATCCCAATGTTTTGCTGAAAAAAGGGGGAGGTTGGGTGACATTGACAACTGATTCATAGGGCCATTACTATCAAATCTCCATTAGAACGGTATATATGCATAGTAAGCAAATTCTTTTTAATGTAAAACGAAAAAGAAAACAGGAAGGCTTTTATGGGCAGGCCATTTTCTGCAACATAGCTTATCTTCATGGCCATATAGCTGATGAATATCTTAACCTCTCTGTTTCGTCTTTATTTATTACAAAAGATTATTTGACTGAGAGCAAAATACATCCTTAAAGTACCTCTTCAGGCAAAGTCTGTTGTCAGAATGAGTATGTGAAAATTGTGTAAGATTCCATAGCAGATGGAATAGAGGGAAAATTTTTACACAAGCCCCTCAGTATTTACATCAGTTAGTATGGTAACCAGGAAGATAAATGTTTTCTAGAGCTCTTCACCACTCGTTATCTTCGAAGAAGGTTGCTTTAGTATCCAAATAAAAGACTGATGGTGAGGTTTCCCAATATGCCCATTTGCAGGTGATACTATACAAATGACATTGAACACAAGAATATTACACTTAATAAAAACCACAGGAAGGTAACCGAGGTCAGTCTAACCATCCACACTGGAAAAACAAAGTAGAAGAAATGCTTCTGACGTGAAGCTGGGCAGTGTGTCAAATTAAGCTATCAATGCAAGAACCTTGGACAAATGTGGAAGATGAATAATGAAGTAGGCCTGAAATTGAATAAGAGAAAGGACATTAGACTGATTTATTTGGAACATTGAATAGTACTTTAAAGAATTTCAGACTCTGTAGAATCTCAGAGCCATTCGCTTTAATACCGTTGTTTAACTGGAAGTGCTGTACAGCTATAAATCCTAGAATTCCGTACTCCTAAAGGCATTAAAATTACAGAGAACCCAAAAGGTAGCAGAAACACGAAAACCTTAAATAGACATTGATGGGTTATTAGTAGCAACTTCTATTTAAGAAGTATTATAAAGGACATTGGTTATGATTTATATGTTTAGAGGGAGGGAAAGGGAAGGAAGTAAGCATTTTTACAGTGCCTATAATGTGCCAGGCACTGTGCTAAGTACTTTCTACAAATAATACCTCACTTGATTCTCACAACAGTTCTCACTTTATAATTAAGGAAACCGAATCAGACAGAGGTTAAGTGACTTGTCGAGGGTCCCATGGCTACTAAGTGTCTGAGGCTGCATAGGCTGGCTTTGAACTCAAGTCTTCCAGACTCCAGGCCCAGCACTCTTTCTGTTGTACCACCAGCTGGCTCAGTAAGAAAATGATGTGAAAAGCAGTTGGATAGTCTTTATATTTGGAAAGAATTGGAAGAAGTCTTCTAACCTATTGGGTAGATTTTTTGATTTTCATTTTCAAATATAATAAACATGAATTAAGTTCCTATATTAGGGTCTAGGGATACAAAGATGAAAATTATATATTACCTGTCCTTAGGAGCTTACATTCTAAATAGAAGACTTCTGAGACACCATGGACAAGAATTACACAGAACCAGAAGGCATGAAGGACATAAAATATACATTGATTGAGGGAGCATCCATACTATTGAAATCATGGAATTTTAAAAATACATACTTAAAGGTAAGCATAGGTGATAGGGTCATAGATTTTAGGCCAGAAAAAACCTTAAAAGCCATCTAGCTGGCCTCCAAGGTCCCGTCCTCAGTTTTTAGATGAAGACGTTGAGGCCCAGGGACTTTATCCCAAGTTCATATAACTGTTACCTAGCAGAGCTAGAACTTGAATAGAGATTCCAAGTTCATTATTCTTTCTCTCACATTGCTTCTTGTGTGCCAGATAATCTATAGAAACCTGAATGAGTCTGGAATTATTACTTTAGCTATGTTGATTTATTTGAGATGGTCTTAGTTTCTTTTATCAATGTTTTATTTGATTTTTAAGTGAAGACTTAAGAATGTTTTTGATTGTCCGTTTCATGATCATACATGTAATTGTTTGATTCTTATTTAACAGTTTTTCTTCCTTAAATTTTATTCTCTCCTCCTGTTATTTATTTTGTCATTTTGAATTGTTTCTTATTTAATCTGTCTAAAACTCACAAATCTACCTTTTGTTATCGTGTACTTACTCACTAATGATGGCTGATTTCCAACTTTTTGTACAAAGACAAGGGCAGAAATTGTACAGGATATAGAAGGGTTGTGATCTGCATTAATATAGGGAGTGACCAAACAGACAAAATCAAATATCCAATAAAATACCAAAAGAAAGATACTTAAGTTGTTCCAGAAGGTTGCATAAAAATCGATGATACTTTTTTAGGTTTTTCATTGTTTTGGTTTTTTTTTTTTTCCCAGAGTACTCTGGTGAATTGAAACAAAGGTCTTGAAAGAAGGCTGTTTTAATACTTTGCCAAAATCAAAATCCATAATTCTTATTTCAAAATGCCCGGTACATTAACTATCTGAATTCCATTCTGATAGCTGTTTACTGTCAGTATTCATTTTAAAGATTTCCTTTTTAAACCACAGGAGAAGTAAACTTGTTTGGATTAATGTGAATCTTAAAAGATACATGGGGGAAGGGTTAGTCTCCATTAGATTTGAAAGATAGAGTCTGGGTTCAAATCACAGTTCTCCATTTACTGCTACTACTTTCGTTTCTGAGCTACAGTTTCTACATCTGTAAAAGGAAGGAATTGAACTAGATGACCTCTAAGATCTCTTCTAGCTAAGAATCTATGATCCTTTGAAATAAATTTTTTTTTCAGATCATAATGTTCAAGTTGAAATTATTCCTTGAGAGGCAGCTAGGTGGTGCAGTGGATAGAGCAGCACCCTGAAGTCTAGAGGACATGAGTTCAAATCCAGACTCAGATATTTACTAGCTGTGTGACCCTCTTCAAATCACTTGACCCCAAATCCCTCCCCCCCCAAAAAATTACTCCTTGAATACGTAAAGAATGTCTTCAAAAAGAAATTGAATGAGCTATTTCCTGGATATAGTTTTGGTCATTTAAACCTGAAGTTCTTAAATTTTAATTTAATAAATGTTGAGAGTATTTAAAAAAAATCTTAATATTCAGTAAAAACTTTTGGGAAAAGTGAAAAGCAGTGGAGCAGAAATTAGGTTTAGATTACATTATGTACCAAGATAAGCTCCAAATGATATATTACTTTTATACAAAAGCCACATCATAAACAAATTAGTCGAACAAGAAGGAAATTACCTTTCAAATTTATAAATGAGGAAGAATTCATGACCAAAAAAAGACTTAGAGAAGATCAAAGAAGATAAAATGGGTAAAATGTTCCATTACGGTTTTGAGGCTCTTCCTCACCTTCATCGCATTGAAAAAGATAACAGAAAGGAAAATGACAAGTATTGTTGCCCTCGTGGCACAGCACACTAGTGCACTGTTGGTGGAACTATGAATTGGTCTAGCCATTCTGGAAAGCAAATTGGAGCTATGCCTCAGAACCTAATATACTGCATATATCCATTATGTACTACTAGGCCTGTACCCCCAAGGAGTCAAAGAAAGAGAATGGTTTATGTGTATGAATATATGTACACTCACAGATAGACACATATATTTGTGATATGTATTATATAGATAATATAGTTTTGAGATATATAAATACATGATATAAATTTATATTTATACACACAATATAGTAGCTCTTTATGTTGATGAACTAGAAACTAAGGAAGTACTCATCATCTGGGGAATGGCTGAACAATATGAATGTCATGGAATACTATTGTGACATTAACAACAACAAAAAACCAAGGGGATGGTTTCAGAGGAAATCTGGAAAGACTTGTATAAACTGATACAGAATGAAGTGAACTGAACCAGGAGGAAGTTTATGTTATGACAACTTTATAAATGTGAACAACTTTGAAAGATTTAAGAATTCTGATTAATGAAATGACCAACTGTAATTCCAGAAGACTGAAGATAAAAAACACTAGCTACTTCCTTACAGAGAGGAGATAGAGTCTAGATACAGAATGAGCCCTACATTATTGGACATTCCCAATGTGGGAATTTGTTTTGCGTATTTGTTACAAGGTTTTTGCCCTCTTTTTTTTTTCCCTGAGTTGGGGGAAATGAAGTGGGAGAAGTGCATGTTAATGGAAAAAAGTAGCTTAATTAAAAAAAAATTATCTTTATTTCCAAATACATACCTATCCATAGAACCTCTCCCTGTAATTAAGAATAAAAAAGAAGACTGGGGGTAGGATTGAAAGGGTGGTATAGAGGGGAGAATTTTGGGTAGAGAAGGACAGAGTTCAGCAAAACTAACGGGTCAACTGGGAATGGCTGTAAAATACCTTTCATCTCCTACCTTTGTAAAGGAGGGAGAAGAGGTGTTTTCTCATCTCTTCTCAGTCAAACTTTGTTATTATATAAATTAATTTAAATGTGTGCTGTATCACAACAATTTTCCAGTCACTCCTAAGCCCTCATTAGGAATTTCTATTTGTCCATTCATTTGCATTCACTTTCCCTCTTATATAGCCATAGTTGGTATATATTCCATTATTTCCACAACTGCTTTTAAAATTTTGAACTGTTTAATATAGAACTCTAGTGGTTTCTTCATAGTTTTCATGCCTCTTGGTTTTAAATGGATGCTTGTATGCCATTTCATTAGTATCACAATTTATTAAACCATTCTTCTTCTGTTGAGTGTTTCAGTTTGTAGTTTGTGGTCACATGTAATACTGATATGAAAATCTTTATATCGATAATGCTTTTTTTCTTTATTTTGACAAGGCTATATTCCTAAACATGGAATTTTGTGTTCAAAAGGTACAATTACTTTTGTATCTTACTGCGGGCAATTATTTTACTCTTGTAAAAAGAGTTTACAAATTTGCAGTTACACCAACAATAAATAAATATGCTTTTTTCCCCCATAACCTCAACAGCATTGAGATTTGTTCTCTTCAGTTTTCCACATTTTATAAGTGAAAGGTGGTAATTTGAATTTGTTTGAATTTGCATTTTTTTGTTAGTGATACTGACTTCTTAAAAGTGTTAGTAACAATTCCAGTTTCTTCTTTTGAAAATTGCCTGTTCCTGTGATGTAACTATCCACCATGGACTTAGAATTTCCATTGTCACTAAATTTTAAAAGCTGTCCCTTAAGTTTATTAATGTTATATTTTTATTTGTCAAAATCATTTTAGATTTTAATTTTTGGGTGATTTCAAAAGGATTTTTCTGCACATATTGGTATACTTGTTTTTGCTTAAATGTTTTGTTATGTTGATCATTTTCTGATGTTGAATCAGCATTGCATTTATGGTAAAAAGATGCTAGATTATTATGAATAATTTTACAATGTAGTTCTTGCATTTCACTGGCTAATCTTTTATGTCTTAAAAAACTTCATTAGGGAAATTGGTCTATAATTTTATTTTTAATGTAATCTTTCCCTGGTTATCATATTTGTCCAAAATTATTGAATATTTTATCTTTCTCTATCTTTCTGAAAAATCTATGCATTATAGGATATAGTTTCTTGGAGAGTTTGAAGGAACCATGCTATAACTCTGTCTGGACATAGTAGTTTTGAAACAAAGTATGGGGTAATTCTTTCACCACCTTTTTTCTTCCTTCGAGATTAGTGTAAGTTATTAATTTCTTCTGATATCAGTTTGGGCAGTTTATATTTGATTATACAACCATCTATTTCCTTTTAATCTCCCAATTTCTGATTTTATAACTGCAAAAGATATCACCAAAAATTGTATGATTGGAAGAGAAATTAGGCTAGTCCCATGGGAAGATTCAAAAAGCGAGAGGTAGACTTTGTGATTTATTGATCACTTTCAGCACATTATTGGGTGGACCCCCAGGGGCAAATTTTTGGGAATTTGTGGACAAGAATCTCCAAAGAAGGGTCAGCTTCTTTGGAGAAGACCTTCAAACTGATGAGATCACAGATCTGTTTTCATATTGTGTTTGAGTATAACTGTGGGTAGTGTTTACTAATACTATTATTGATTTCCTTTGTGTTGACCACCTGTTTCTTTATTCAGATATTCAGGGAGTTGAATAAGATGAACTCAAATGTCCCTTCAAATTTTAAAATTCTATGTAACACAGCTCTGAATTTCTGAAATGCTTCCATAATTTTCTCATAGTCTTGAGATAGTTCTCTGTTTTATGCTTAGCACAGCACCTGGGACATAGTAGGCACTTAATAAATGTTTATTGATTTATTGCTTGATTGATTCCATGTATATACTACCACTATGTTTCTCTACCAGTTTACTCCTTGATGCTGGCTTTTCCTTTTCCCACTTTCTTCTTGATTTTGACCATATGGCTAATGTGGAGGTTCTTAGCACTGTGGCCCTGTTTTCTTCTGAATAGTTTCTTTGCTTTCTACATCCCAGTGACTAAAAATTACAGTGGAAATTCTAGTTTCAAGAATTGTACATTGCCATCCTTATGTCCTTTCCCCCCCCAATTTGGTTTTCCTAGCTAGAAATACTTGAAGAATTTATTTCCTAAATAAGAATGAATTTATTTCCTAAACAAGAATTCTAGAGTTCTGGTAGGTACAGAAAGGCTTTTTAGAACTAAGGATATGGAAGTCATATCAGAGAGGAACACAAACACAGTGAAGAGCGATCTGTGGCTCTGTAATGGAGGGATAGGCATCTTGGACCACTTTTCTATCTTTTAATTACCATGTTGTTCAGGAAATAGTAAAAATGACAGAAATTTAATGTATTAATTAAAGAAGTAGAAACTCTAACGGTATCTTTCTACATTGCTCATGAGAGCTTACTATCAGATGTGTACTTCTCATACATATTTCTTTTCATATCTGAATTAAAGAAGTGTGACAGAATAATTCAGTAGGTATTAAGACAACCAAGAAGTTCTTCATGGTCTAGCTAAGTTAAATAGATAGAAAAATCTAAAATATACAAGCCCAGGAATTTCTTTTGCATTGTATTTTAGGTCTCTGGAAAAGTCCTTGTAGTTAATTTTAAGAAAACTATAGATAGAATAATGTTATTTCTTTTTTTCCATTAGGATTTGACAGGATCTGAAATATATTCCCAGTCAGCTGATCTATTACATCCTGTTGTATATGCCACTTCTATAATTCTTCTCTTAAATCTGTTAATAATCAATGTCAGTTATATGTACCATCACAGGTAAGAAATAAAATTAACAGCTTGAGTTATGATTTCACATTTGTTTAGATAGAGCATAACTGACAAATATAAGTTTTTTGGTTAGCAGCTAATACATTATATTATGCAAATTATTGTTCCTTTGCAGAATTTTAAACTTAAGTGAAAAACAAGTGCAGCAAAAAAGTTGGTTAACCTCCAAAGGCACATTCCAAACTTCACTGAATTTGGGAGTACCAGATGCAGGTTGGGGGCCCTGCCCCAACTTACTAGCTTACTAGCATACCCTAAAATACCTAACCTTTAGGTTCTCAGCATTTTAAAAAGCTCAGCAGATTTAGCTCAATAAACCACATGGTTGGGAATAGAGTATTAAATATGGGAAGAGACGTTAACCTTACTGATAGTTAAAGTGATAGAATATTGCCAGGCAATTTCATGTCCCTGAAGACATTAAAGGTAAACTTGTGGTGTTTGAAAAAGGATTTTTGGTTCCTACTTTTATTTACCTGCTATCTCTTCATGTCTGAGGGATATGAAAAGTGGAGAAGGAGAAAAAGGATTTTTAGAAGCCTTTCACCAAATTGCTAAAAAATCACTAGAATTACTAATTCTACAGAGATAATGCTATTTGAGGCAAAATATAGCCCAAAGTTCATGGTACTATAGTATATCATGTTTTTAGTATCTTTACTTTCTGATTCACTTTGAATTTAGCAATAGTATTATTATTATCTTTGTATGACTCTAGATATTATGATCTTTTTTCCCTTTCTAAAGGTCATTTTAAAAGATTTGTATCATTGGTATATGGAGGGGTTTGTGCTTATATAGCTAAATGTCAAGATGAGTTATAGGACAAACACACCTAAATTTATAATAAACTATAATAAAAACTATTTATAACAATAATCATAATCCTTGTTTTAGAATTTATTTTTCCTTCTAAATTTTAAAAATCATTTTTTCCTGATATATAATAGATTATTTTTGTGCAACATTGAATCCAAAAGAACTATGCTGTTGAAATATATATTATAGAATTTTTATTAATTTATATATTCCCAAGTGAAGAAACTCCACCTACAAATACATGTTTGTACTTTTGTGCAATGAGAATTACCTGAGGCACTTTGAGATTTAAGTGATAGACACTATTAAATAGCCTGTATGTGTCAGTGGTAGGACTTGAACCCAGGTCTTTCTGACTCCTATAAAATACCTTTTATAACTTTAAAATATAAAACATAATTTCTAATTTTATGAAGTGGGAAGTATTCCCTTTTAAATGAATGATGTTGGTAAATTTGATATAGTAAAGGATGTTTATGATTAATGTCTACTAAATGAATGTTTTCAATGAATATTTTAAATGTTGTAATGTTTTCAATGAATGATGTTGTTTATGATTAATCCTTACTAAATTATGTATTAAAATGATGCCTTTTTTTAAAACAGTTTAATTAGGATCAGCCTTAAAAGCTGGCACATGCTAGTGAACTTGTGCTTTCATATTTTCCTGACATGCGGAGTGTTTGTTGGAGGCATAACTCAGACCAGAAATGCCAGCATCTGCCAAGCAGTAAGTTTATACAAAAATATGAAACTCTGGAAGCAACAAAATATAATACAAAAGAAACAAAACAGTGGACTCATATTAGAAAATTAATTTCCCACATTTTATTAGGCCCAAATTTTAAAAAAATGAGTACCACTGAACAAGCATTTATTCTGAATACATTTTTTATGCAGCTTGTATAATGCATTTTGATGAATCATAGTTGCCTGCTGGACTAGTTTTGTTTTGATTCCAAATAATTAATTCAAAGGATTATTAAAAGATTTTGCTTAGAATAAAAATACTTCACTAACATGAGCCACATAGAATTTCATAGTGTTGTGTGTTCCTCAGTAAAGAAAAGAATTTGTGAGATTGGAGAGGGCAAAAATCAGGAAGTATGAAATGTAAGGAAAATTTAAAACCATTAGTAGTTGTACTTTTTAAAGACTTATCTTTTTATTACACGTATATTTCATTACATAGAGCCGTCATATAGCCACCTCTGCCAATTACATTCTCCATTTTAAATAATTTTGAATGTATTTGAAAGGTTTGAAACTATTCACTCCATTCTCAATTGTGTTCTGTAGAACAGTAGTAATAAATAAGATGAAAAGAAAGAATTCCATGAAAAAAAATTTGAACCATAACAATATTTTCCTTTCCCAAATACCACATATTAGACTTTGTATGCATAAGACCAGGGGTGGGGAACCTGCCACCCTGAGGCTACATGTGGCCCCTCTGGATGCCCAAGTGTCACTGTTTGACTGAATCCAAACTTCACAAAACAAATCCCCTTAATTCAAAGATTTGTTCTGTACAACTTGGACTCAGTCAAAAGGCTGCATTCAAGGACCTAAAAGGCCACATGTGTCCTTGAGGCCACAGGTTCCCCACCTCATATAAGACACATATAATGCTATATAGAAATTTTTTTTGGTGGAAGGGGAATGAAAATAGATTTAATTCTCTCTGTAGTGGTACATAAATTTTGGCCATTCTTTGTTTGGAAGGTGTTCAATACTCACAGGGTCCTGGATCAGTATTTATGTATTTAGTAAATATATTTTAAGTCTAAAATGTTCTGACACCAAATTAGTTTTATTATAATACATAAAATAATATATTGATAAATTCATTGAATTTAGTGCCTAATGTATACTATGCCAAACTGTCAGTTTATAGACATGGGCCACATTTAATTTTCAGGTAAGACAGGTCTGAAAATAACCTTGAACTTAGTATGTAAATCAGATCAGACTACAACAGGTCTAAAAATGTAATAACACTTTAGGAATGCAAATACTTATAATCTGTTCCCATGAAAAGGTATTAGAAAGAGTAGCATTAATAAGTAATTACAAAACCATTATACAATTTGCAGACTTAATAAAATTTTGCAAGATTGAAGAGATTTTGAATGCATTTATAAGACATTACTTAGGGCACTACTGTATGCATAGTGGTTTTATTAATTTTGTTGAACAGAATTCCATTTGATTTCATAAAAATTATTTCATTAACCAATTTTGTTATTCTGGAATAAGAAAATTTTTAGCCTGAACATATGTGAGTACCTAGTATATCAGAACTGCTAGGTACAAAATATGATGGAATCATTGAATTTTAGAGTTGCAAAGGACCACAGTAGCCTCCTAGTCCACACTTGAAAAGAATCCCTATTGTACCATATTTGACCAGCAGCCATCTGGCTCTGCTGGAAGATAATCCAGTGAGAGGGAAGCCATGAACTGCCTCCAGAAGCAGCCCATTATACTTTTTTAAGTAGTTCTGATCATTGGGAAATTTTTCCTTATATCAAGCCTAAGTTCAGTTTCCACATCCTTCTCTAAGTTCTGGCTTCTGGGGACAAACAGAATAAATCTGATCCGCCTTCCACATGATAGTTCTTCGGATACTTGAAGACAGATGTTTGCTTAACCTTTCTTAGTTTCCACATCTCCAGTTCCTTCATCCTCTTCTCATTTGACACAGACTTAAGGCCCTTTACCATCTTAGTTATTCTTTAGGTTCTTAATGTCCTTAAACTGACTTTGGCCCTCAGAACTGAACACAATCCTCCAGATATGTTCTGGCCAGGGCAAAGGAAAGAAGGATTCTTCTTCCTAGAAGCTGTGCTTCTCTGAATGTAGCCCAAGATCCCATTAATGTTTTGGACTTCCACAGAACACTTTTGATTACTGTTGAGCTTGTAGGGCCACTAAATCCCATGAATTCTTTTCAGATAAAGGCTATCCGTCCAAGCTTCACAGTTGTACTTTTATTAAATTCTTGAGCCCATTTAGACTTTACATTTATTGCCGTTGAATTTCATCTTACTAGACTTAACCCATTGCTCCACCTTGTCAAGACATTTTTAGGTCTTGATTACCATCCAGTGTATTAGCTATTATTCCCCAGTTTTGTGGCAACTGCATATTTGATGATCATGCCTTTGTCTGGGTTATTGGTTGTTCATCTGTTCCAACCCCTTCATTTTGTTGGTTAAAAAATAGAGGCCCAGGTGGTTGAAGGGCGTTGCTCAAGATTATAACTAGCTTGTGGTAGAGTTAGAAATAATATAGTAAATATGATAATAATAATAGCAATGATAACTCATTTGCATAGCACTTTAAAATTTATAGAGCACTCCTCACAACAACCTTTTTGTGCATGTAATTTTGTTGTTCTTTGTAGATGAAGAAACAGACTCAAAGAGGTTATTAGCCATCTTGACTCCCAGTCTAGTTTTATCTTCAATATATCACATCATTTCTCATGCTTCTGTCCCAGTTAAAGGAAACAGGGAAATACTTGGACTTATAGGAGTATATGGGAGTTACCTTAGTTTTTCAACTTCCCTCATTCTGTTTGAATTAATGCCAACTTAGTATGTAGTAATAGAAGTATCATATCAAGAATAATTCTGCTGTACTGTGTGTTGATCAGATCACATCTGAAGTGTAGGCCTACTTCTCTCTATGTCTTAACTTGAAATACTTTGACAAGCCTGAGTGTGTTCAGGAAAGGGCAGTTAGGATGTTGAAATGAGGCCATGTTATTAAAAAGAAAAAAAAAAATTGAAAGAACTGTGGATATCTAGCATGAAGAAGGAAAGACTTAAGGAAGTGAATGATCGTTTTCAGAGATTGGCATGTTCTGCTTAGCTATGGAGGGCTGAATCAGGACTAATGCATAGACGTTACAGGGAGGCAGTTTGAATTCTGTATTAAAATTAGGGTTTTTCAAAAGTGACATGAAATGCTCTTAGAGGTAGTTAGTTAGATAACCATTTGTTGAGGATGTTGTAAAGGAGATTTAAAATTCAGGAAGGGATTGAAATACGTGATCTCTGAGATCCCTATAAGTCTTTGAACATGTAGTCGAGTTGCTATGTTATCAAAACTCTGAAATAACCACTGCACTCAGAGTATCTTTCGGATCTCAATTTTTGCGACACATTTAACCACCATTTTAAAGAACCACCCTATCAAATTTTGACATGTCTTAAAATTGCCCGCTATTAAAAAAATTCCATATTATGAAATCCATTGAAATTAAACAAGATTTTTTCTTTTCTAAAATTTTTTCTTTTCTAAAAAATTCTGATTTTTTAGATTTGCTTTAAAAAACTTTAATAATACCATAGGAAATATTCAGTACTTTGAAATCTTAAAAACTAGGGAAGTATTTTCCCTCATTTTAGGAATAGGGAAGGAGATAACTATCCAAGTATTTCAAAATGAATACATGAATATTATTTTCAAATCACATCATTATGGATATATGGTATATTTCACGTTGGCTCTATTCTTAGAAAGCTTATATAAACAATATCAAATTTTAGACATCAAGATTTGTTTCAGTTTCTTTAGACTGGAGTAGTTATTATTGGTATATGTGAACTGAGACTTACTCCACTCTACACATCATCTGGAGTCAATGTGATATTCTAGTGCTTAGGACAGAGACTAACTGTTTTAAACGACAATGCTTGTTAAACACTCATTTTGTTCAAGGGTACTAGGAACCGTTCAAAAGTAAATAATGCTTATTTTCCTAAAATAAACTTTAGTGCTTGAATTTCTATTTCTTACTGATAGCAAAAATCCCAAAATAATAGAGAGACTACTCATTTTTTTTTATTGTTGTACTGAAATTTTACTGTCTCAGGAAAATTGATGTTTTTTAAATCAATGAGCCATCTCCTGGGAATAGGAAGTTTCTTTCCATGTAGGAATTTTCTTTAAAATAAAACTGAAGTTAGGAAATAGAAAAAGCAAGCAACAAGCACTCCTTCAAGGAAACTTGAACATTTTATTTTCTGTCTAATTTCCCCATCATAGATGAATTTTTAAACTTGAGAATACATTTTAAAAAATTATTTCAGCCCACAGAAATTTTTAGCCCTCTCGGAACCAGTGATAAGTATGAGTTACGGGACACACTATCATTAATAGAGAATGTTATTACTGAATTTCAACAGTTAATCTCCTGTAGTAATGCTGTATATTACAACATTGATTGGTATTTTGACCTATTCCCAACTTAGTTTATTAAACATATGGGTAATTGGCACTGTTAGCACATCAAAGGATTGATTTTTATGTAGTATATTAACATACAGATAATTATTAGAAGTTAATATCATTTTTGTTCTTCTTGAAGCTAGTTCTTGAAATTTGTTTAACTTTTTTGATCTGCTAAAGTTCCCATAATGAGAACAACACTCCGTGTGTGTGTGCGTGCGCGCGCGCGCGTGTGTGTGTGTGTGTGTATACACATATATAAAGAGAGTGTAAATAAATGATTAGCTTAGAAATTGCTTAGAGAAACAAGCTTGACTATATGAATGGAGTGATCCATTTGCTGATGTTTAATTAGTTGCATGTCTGAATTAAATGAGGGTGTCAATAAACATAAACTGTTGTTGAAAGTGTAAAAATTTTAAATGATTTTTGAAGGCTAATATGCTATTCTTACCTTGTTCCTCTAGGTTGGAATAATTCTCCATTACTCTACACTTGCCACAGTACTATGGGTGGGAGTGACAGCTAGAAATATCTATAAACAAGTCACTAAAAAGGCTAAGAGATGTCAGGATCCTGATGAGCCTCCACCTCCTCCAAGACCCATGCTCAGGTATAAGATACCTTAATTTAATAGATTTTGGCAACATCCTTTCAAAAGTTCATTTACTATAAGTAACATTTAAATTGTTAATACAGTAGTGATGAATCATAATAGCATTTAAAATTTTTGTGCTATTGTTTATGACTTATAAGCCAGCCTGTTATATTTCAACCTGAATTTGTCTCTGTTTAAAAGAAAATAGGTTTTGACTTATGCTTAGTCTATTTCCTCTATCATTTAAAGATTGTGAGTATTCAGCTATGTTATATTAGTAGCAAATTGTAAAGACCTACTGTATGTGAAAATCTATTGGTGTTTTTCAATCATTCAATTAATAAACATGTTTTAAGCACCCACTACATGCCAGACACTGTTATACTAAGTGTTGGGGATACAAAAAGAGACAAAAGATTCCTGCCGTCAAGGAGCTTACAATCCAATGGAAGAGACAACATGCAAATAATTATATACAAAGCAAGCTATATATGAGACAAATAGGAATAATTAACAGGGGAAAAGTACTGGAATTAAGAAGGGTTGGCAAAGGCTTCCTATAGAAGGTGAGATTTTAGTTAGGACTTAAAGGGAGCCAGAGAGGTCAGTAGTGTTGGAGCAGAGGAGGAAGAGCATTCCAGGTATGGAGGACAGCCAAAGAAATTACCCAGAGCCAAAAGATGGAGCGTAAGAAAGGTAGGAGGGGTGTAGGTCGTGAGGAGCTCTGAATGCCAAACAGAACATTTTGTATTTGGTGCTTGAGATGATAAAAAGCCACTGGAGTTTTTTGAAAGGGGGGAAGAATTGGTGACATGTTCAGGCCTTCCCTTTACGAAAATAACTGAAATGTCTGAGTGGAAGACACTTGGAGTGGAGAGGAACAGACCCAGCAGCGGGTGATGGTGTTTCACTCATTGATATGTTGTTGTTGTAAACACTTCCATCGCTGGAACAGATCGGTTATTTAGTAGATCATCATTGGTAGTTTGTGGCTCTGGCTGAAAAGTGCATCGCCCTGGTGCCGTAGCCTGATGAGCTTCTCAGAATCTAGACTGTTCCTTAGTTGTTAGACACACCATATCTGAGGAAAGACGTCCTTGAAGCCTTGCCAGCTGGAAAGGATGTACCAGAGCTTGCTGTTCTGCTTCTGGGAACCAGGGCTGCCTCTGTGTCACCAGGAGACGTTGGTAAAATAACAGCATTAATAACTGACATGTATATGGCACTTCAAGGTTTGCAAAGCACTTTACAAAGATTAATTCGTTTGAGTCTCACAACCACCCTGGGAGGTAGGTATTATTAACCTCATTTTACCGATGAGGAATCTCAGGCAGATAGCTATTAAGTGACTTGTTCAGGACCACATGGTAAAGTATGTCAGGTCTTCTTCTTCAATCTAGACCCAGTACCCTATCTAGTGCCCAGTGCATGACCTAGCTTATAATTTGGCACATATTAATTTTATATGTATAGTCATTGTATGCTGATGGTCCTTAATCCCATACTCTGAAGATATGTTAGTTATTTCATTGGTTTGAGTGCAGATTGTAACCCTTCTATGCCTATACCTTAATAATAAATGGTGTTTGTGAATTCCTGTGGCCAAATGCTTTTCTCATGGGGTTGTCAACATTCTGATGATGAGACTGCTTGAATTTAAGTAGATTGATCTAGCACCCATCAGTGTCCCTTGCATATAGTGGTAGACTCTTAATAATTCATTGAATTGGGTTGATGACAGACATGTAAGCCAATACTGTGGCAGGTGCTTAAAAAGCATTTCCACTTTTGCCAGAGTTTATCCTATGTTGGCATCATCTTTAAGAATCTCAGATCACCCTCATGCCATGATG
Organism: Trichosurus vulpecula; assembly: GCF_011100635.1. Lineage (NCBI taxonomy): Eukaryota > Metazoa > Chordata > Mammalia > Diprotodontia > Phalangeridae > Trichosurus > Trichosurus vulpecula. The sequence goes on from NC_050578.1 coordinate 187,294,618, forward strand.
AGATAGTAAGACTTTGATAGAATTACTTTAGATGGACATTTTTAGTTAATATGGACTGAAATTAGTATTGCTTTTACATAGCTTGTCCAATCTTTTCTTGCATCAAGGAAGAACTGTATAGAGATAGAAGTTACTCTGACATCTGCATTAACATTTCTTTTTTATACTGGGATTCATTTAGGGATGCAGGTGACCGGGTTTCTATTTCTCCAGGTAACTACTGTGGTCCATTTGGTCTAGAAGCAGAGATATCCATCCTCTCCTTTCTCTAGCATGCTGGGCTAATTTAAATCCTCTGCTGAAGTCTGGCTGCCTCTTTCTTGTGTTGAGCACTTAATAAAATGTGTGTAGATGCTAGGTAGTTGTGTTAGTGGAAGGGGTACAGTTTCTCTGGTCAGTGGGATAGCAGAATTTTACTTCTGCCTTTCAACCCAGCCCCTACTCTCTGTCCAGTGCTTGGGAATAGGCTTAAGTCCTTGTCAGAAGGACTTTAAGAACCTCTAGGATTTCCTTAATAATAATGAATATGGTGACATATGTCCGATATCATTTCATATGTTACCTACCAGAACTACCATAAGTCCTTAAAGTTTTTGTTACACTAGGTTTTTTTCATAATTTTTTTCATAATTCATCAATAAAATTGAATCTCAACCATCTTTCCCAATGGCATTCCTATATAAATATAAATAAATTTTTAAAATGTGTAAATTTAATTCTTCTCTGGAGCCTACTGTATTCCTGGGTAATTCTTTGTTGATCTATCTTATATATAGCAAATCATGTCTACTAGCATTTATTAAGCACCTACTGTGTACCACACAGTACTGAGTGCTAGGAATCAAGGGGCCAAAAAGAGTCCCTGCCCTCAAGGAGCTCATAGTTTAATAAGGAGGACAACAGAGCAACATTTATGGATAGACAAAATATATACAAGATGAACTGGAGATAATCTTTGAAGGAAGGCACTAGCACTTAAATCCTGAAGGTGAGATTTTTAGCTGGGACTTGAAGGAAGCCATAAGATAAGAAAGCATAGAAGTCTAGGCATGGGGAACAAAAAGAGAATAATTCATTGGGGACATGGAATGTCTTTTGTGAGGAACAGCAAGAAGGTCAACATCACTAGATCTAGGAGTTTGTGGAGGGGAATAAGGGAAGACAGAAATGGAGAGCCAGTTGTGAAGGGCTTTAAAAGCCTTACAAAAGATTTTTATATTTGATCCTGGAGGTAATAGGGAGCCACTGGAATTTATTGAATGAGGATGCCACATTGTGAGATCTGTGTTTTCAAAAGATCATTTTGACAGCTTAGTAGAGGATCACCTCGAATGAGGAGAGACTTGAGGCTGGCGTGAAGTGCTGAAGGCCTGTGGTGGCATGTAAAGATAGCGAGGCTGCCGCTTTTAGAGCTCCTTTATCCCTCCTCAGACCCTGAAGTGACATAGACTTAGGAATTAGTGGCATATTCTCTTTCTGGCCTTGCTGGGGCCCTAATAAGTTCTAAAAATTCCTTCAATAAATACCCTTGGATATTAAGTTTTATGCCTGGACTTTCTCTTTCCTTTCCTCCGTGGATACTTTTACCACAAAGTTACTCATTTGGAGACATACCTTCTACCACATGTAGGAACTAAAATGGGTAGGAGATCTTGATCAATATGCCTTTTCATTTGAAGTGGGGAAAAATCTTGTGGACTCAAAAATAATATTAATTCAAGTTCCAAATGTAATATGAAATAATAGGATGAATGGATGGTTTATCCACTATTTAAGAATTCTACCTTATTTGTCCACAAGGTGGCAGAACCTGATCAGTTTTATTCATCCTTAAAACCCAAGCAGACTATTCTTTTGTCAGTTATTTCAATTTGCTTATACTAGCCCCCAAATAAGTTGGTTTTCTGATGTGATTATGTTATTGGAGAAAGAGATAGTGTAATATTCTAAATATATATGGTAATATGGCTCCCATGGCATTTTAGTGATATTTCTTTTTACTGCTCTAGAGAGAATAACATTTCTCAATTGAAATAGAATAAGGTATGTTGGAGAGCCATTGAGTGTATGCCCAGGGTACTCTGGAGGTGAGAGACTGAGAAAGTGGAATGTCATGGGAAATTATCCCTCTAGGAGCATCAGAAGAATGACTAATGCCCTTTTTTCATACTTATTCTAGATTTTACCTTATTGGTGGTGGTATCCCTATCATTGTATGTGGAATAACAGCAGCAGCTAACATCAAGAACTATGGCAGCAGGCCGAATGCACCATAGTGAGTACCTGTAAAAAATACTTGTGTTCCGTGTAAATTGAAGTGATTTTTTGGGAAGGATTTCCACAAGCACTAATATACATTTCAACCCTTTTAAAACTAATTTGTGAAAATTTGTGCTCTCTGAGAATATCCATCTTGATCTGTTTTATGTTCTTTTTTAGTTGCTGGATGGCTTGGGAACCTAGCATAGGTGCCTTTTATGGACCTGCCAGCTTTATCATTTTCATAAACTGCATGTATTTTCTGAGCATATTTATCCAGTTGAAACGACACCCTGAACGCAAATTTGAACTTAAAGAGCCAGCTGAGGAACAGCAAAGATTGGCAACCAGTGAACATGGAGAAGTAAATCATCAGGATTCGATGTCATTATCATTGGTCTCCACATCAGCATTGGAAAATGAGCACACTTTTCATTCTCAGCTTTTAGGAGCCAGTCTTACTCTGCTTTTATATGTTGCTTTGTGGATTTTGGGAGCCTTGTCTGTTTCTTTATATTACCCTTTGGACTTGGTTTTTAGTTGTTTTTTTGGAGCCACATGTTTAAGTCTTAGTGCTTTTGTCATGATGCATCATTGTGTTAATAGAGAAGATGTTAGACTTGCTTGGATTGCCACATGTTGTCCTGGAAGGAGTGCATACTCAGTGCAAGTCAACATTCAGCCTTCTGGTTCTATTGGGACTAATGGAGAAGCTCCTAAATGTACTAATAGCAGTGCAGAATCTTCCTGCACAAATAAAAGTGCATCAAGTCTAAAAAATTCTTCACAAGGCTGTAAACTGACAAATTTACAGGCTGCTGCAGCCCAGTGCCATAGTAATGCTCTCCCACTGAATACTGTTCCTCAGCTTGATAACAGTCTAACTGAACACTCAGTAGACAATGATATTAAAATGCATGTGGCCCCAGTAGAAGTTCAGTTTCGAACAAATGGACACCCAAGTCGACATCATAAAAACAGGAGTAAAGGACATCGTGCGAGCAGACTTACAGTCCTGAGAGAATATGCCTATGATGTCCCTACCAGTGTGGAAGGAAGTGTGCAAAACGGCTTACCTAAGAGTCGACCAGGCAATAATGAAGGACATTCAAGGAGTAGAAGAGCTTATTTAGCTTACCGTGAGAGGCAGTATAACCAGCCTCAACAAGATAGCAGTGATGCATGTAGCACACTTCCCAAAAGCAGCAGAAATTTTGAAAAGCCTGTTGCTACCAGTAACAAAAAGGATGTATTAAGAAAGCCTATAGTAGTTGAACTTGAGAGCCAACAAAAGTCATATGGCCTAAATTTGGCTATCCAAAATGGACCACTTAAAAGCAGTGGACAGGATGGACCATTGCTGAGTACAGACAGCACTGGCAATATTAGGACTGGATTATGGAAGCATGAAACTACTGTGTAGCATTGCTCTGCTTCGGTGATATAAGTTTATAAGAACTGTGATAGACATTCCTTTAATCTATAAACATTTTTTTAAAAAAACTGTTTACAGGCACCTTAGGGTGGAGAAGAGAATTTGTGAATAAAACTTTTATAATTTTGGATGATACTTATAAATGTTTTTACTTTAAAAATGTTGTTCTTCTGTGAATTTTATTTTTTTAGCATTGTTTTATTTGGCAAGGCAGAACAGGACATTTTGTAAATCTGATTCGCAACTTCTTGACATAATGTCTATATCTTATTTCAAGTCTGTATTTAAGTAATAAATAGTGCTTGGTTTTTTTTCCTGTTGTTTCAATTATTATATTTTTATATTTCAGAATATACTATCATCCTTATTGTAAAAATTTAGACAGTTGATATTTTTAGAAGATTTTCAGCAGAAAAAATTGCACATAAGTAAAAAGTTGGTCTGTAAAATGGTTTATGCTATGACTTTCACATTTGAATCAGATATATTTGTTGAGAATCTTTTAAAAATTTGTTGACTTTAGGAAAAGCAATTTAAGCTTAGTAAAATATTTTCCTTTCTGGTATAGTAATACTCTGTGATTTGATTTGATTTTTTTCATTTATTTTGCTGTGTCACCTTGGTTGATTCATTGCTTCTGATGCTTTGTGATTAACTGGTTCTTAGGTGATATTCTGTTCATATTTTATTATATAGTTAAACTGATGGTCCCATCACATAAATTATTCCCTAAGAATCAATTAGCAGTCATCTTTTAGGGGAGACACTTACTTATGGTAACTTTAATACTGGCCTGCAATAATAATTCTGAATAGATAAGGCGGTACTTATAACTCAGTATGTTCTGTTTGTTTCCCTGTTCAATACAGCAGAGAATCTGGGATCTAAAAGGCACAACTGTTCAGTGGGCACATATCTATTCTGGAGTGTTCTCTTAGGGTTTTCATGGACTTCCTGAGGATAGGTTGCACAAAGAATAAATGGGAATTTATTTGCAAAACCAATTCCACCTGCCTCGCTCCTTTGGTCGTTTAGTTCCTTTTGAAATTGAAGAGGGTAACCTCGCATCATGAAAGACTGGCAGAGATCAAAGTTCATCATGATCATAAAGCATGCCAAAATACAGGCTTTGGGCATAGATTAGGGTGTCCCAGCAACCCAACATCTAGAACATGAAAGAGTTAATTTATCTGCTATAATTGCTTCTCATTGATTAAAATATACACACAGAATCAGATTCATGGTGGAGGAGAAAGAAAAGCCAGATATACTATACCTTAGTTTTTCAATTTTCAGAGGGTTAAGAAAAAGGTAGGTAGTTCTCCCCAGACTAAATTTTTAGTGTGGGAAGTCAGCCCAGGTAAGATCTCAAGGATTAAATTTTGAAGATTAAAAAAAGAAACAGTCATCCCAAATACAGTGCCATAGAAAGGTCACTGTCTTTGGAATCAGGGTTCCATCTCTTGTTATTTACTGTCTATATACAAGCCATATAACCTCTCTGGGCCTCAGTATTTTTCACCAATTGGATGAGAGCAGATAGATTGCTTCAGAAGTCCCTTAGAGCTTTAAATTTATGCTCTTGGGAGGAAGGGGGAATTGTTTAAACATTATTGTGGCTGCACAGGGAACTCATTAACTAACTTAGTTTTAAAGAACATGTACAGCAGACGGAAGCAGGAGGGTAATTGAAGATGAATAAAAAGTGTAGCTAAGAACAGGGTCAAGATCAAGGAAGGTTCAGCATAAGTTGAGGCGTTTAAGAATGCTAGAACAATAAAAAGAGGATTTTTTAAAAGCTATATTCAAGAAGAGAAGAAGTTCAAAGATTGGATGGAACTACTAGTTGGGTAATTGGGACAACAGATGGTACGATGAAGGAAAACTATTGAGCTCTTACTTTGCTTCTGTTTTCTCTGCCAAGGAGAATGAATTTTGGACTAGAAAGGATAGCACAAAAGTAGTTAATAGGGATGTGGTAGTTAAGGAAGAGAATAGTAATGGCCATTCATGTGTTCAAGCTATGAAGCTTAGATCCATTATGTCCCAGTTTTGAAGTTATGATTGCTTATCTGTGATCTTGGAAGTATCATGGAGATTTAAGTGAGGTACCTCAAGAATCAGTGGTAGATATCCCAAGTTCCAAAAAAGGTTGTAGGTCAATGTCTATAATTACTTAACAAACTTCAAGAACATATTTAGGGGATGGCTAATGAACATTTAAAAAGGAACCACTGATAATCGATTCACTAAAACTAACTTTAAGAGTAGGTCATCTACAACTAACCTCATTTCCTTTATTGCCAAGGTTATTTGATTGATAGATCAGGGGAATGTTGTAGATAGTCTGCTTCGATGAAGCATTTGACAAAAATCTCTTGCATATACCTGTGAATAAGATGAAAAAGTGTAGACTAGACAGTAATGGAGGTACGTTTCACAATTAGTAGAGTGCTTGGACATAGTCTCCAATCTATAATGTAATGCTGCTTCAGTGTCAAACTTGGATCTCCACTGGAATGCTCTTGGTGGTTTACTATATGCTGCTTTGCATTTTTTGACTTAGATAAAACTTACCAAATTTGAAGATGATACAGTAAATTAGGATCCAAAATTATTTCATCTGGCTAAATGTTGGGCTGAATCCAAATCAAAATTTAATAGGGATGAAAGTAAAGGTTTACACTTAAGTTCAAAAGTTCACTTCCAAAAATACAAGATGGAGAGACACATAACTAGATGTCAGTTTGTCAGAGATTCTGTGGTTCTGTGTACTGAAAGCTTCATGTAAATCGACTGTTGGCTCAAAAAGTTAACTTGACCTCAGGCTTCATTAAAAGATATTGTTCCAGATGAGGGAGTTCCACTATATTCTCAATTAGACCACTTCTTCAGTATTTTGAATAATGAAAATGCCAAATTTCTTAATGGATGTTGATAAGGTAGAGAACATCTAGAATAGTGCTTTCCAATTTTTCTTTAATTGCTTACCACTTTCATTAAAAATTTAATGCGAAGATATATGTAGCAGATGTATCATATTCCGTGCCATCTTGGCGAGGGAGGGAGGAGAAGAAAATCTGAAACTCAAAAACATGCAGAACTGAGTGCTGTAAACTAAAAATAAAAAAATTTTAAAAAATTTTATTGAGCATATGTCCCCAGCATATATACTTATATATAAATTATATGATTTCATATAATTATTCCCACTAAAATATTGTTAATAATGATTTTAGGAAAAGCAATGGAATTGACTTTTATTTTTTATTTTTCAACATTCATTTTTTTGAATTTTGAATTTTCCTTGCCTTTTGCCCCCTAGCACCCATTGAGAAGGCAACCAATGTTATAGCCATTAATACATGTGAACTCAAACAAAACATTTTGATATTAGCCATGTCGCAAGAAAAATAAGAAAAAATAGTTAAAAAATGATTCAATCTGCACTCAGAGTTTATCAGTTCTCTTTGTACATAGATAGCATTTTTCATCATGAGTTCTTTGGAACTGTCATGGATCATTGTATTGATCAAAATAGCTAAGTCTTTTACAGTTGGTTGTTGTTACTATAACTTGCTATGTACAGTATTCTGGTTCTTCTCACTTCACTTTGCATCAGTTCGTATAGGTCTTTCCAAGTTTTTCTGAAATCCTCCTACTCATCATTTCTTATAGAGCAATAGTATCTCATCACAATCGTTTACCAAAACTTGTTCAGCCATTCCCTAGTTCATAAGTATCCCCTCAATTTTCAATTCTTTGCCACCACAAAAAGAGAAGGTATAAATATTTCATTTTTCTTTGATCTCTTTGGGATAAAGACTTAGTAGTGGTATTACTGGATCAAAGAGTATGCACATTGTTATAGTGCTTTGGGAACAGTTTAACATTGTTCTTCAGAATGGGTGGACCAGTTGGACCAAAAGCACCTTAGTAACCTTATTTTTCCATATCCCCTCCAGTATGTCATTTTCCTTTTCTGTCATGTTAGCTAATCTGATAGGTGTAAGATGGTAACTGTTGTTTTAGTTTGTTTTTCTCCAATTATTAGCAATTTAGGGCATTTTGATATGACTGTAGATAGCTTTGATTTCTTCTGAAAACTGCCTTTAGTATCTTTTGACTTTATCAATTAGGAAGTGACTCTTTTTCCCCCTAATAAATTTGGCTCAGTTCCCTACGTATTTGAGAAACGAGACCTTTATCAAAGAAAATTGATGTTAATTTTTTCCCCTGGTTTCCTGCATTGTGTCTGGTTTGGCTATATTTGTTCCATGTATGCAAAACTTTCTTAATCAGAATTATCCATTTTGTCTCCCATGATCTCTATCTCTTGCTTAGTAATAAATTCTTCCCTTATCTGTAGATCTGACAAGTGTTTTGCCCATGCTCCCCTAATTTGCTTATAATATCACATTTTATGTTTAAGTCATACCCATTTTTACCTTATCTTGCTATATAGTGAGGTATTGTCAATACCTAATTTCTGCCAGACTGCTTTCCAGTTTTCTCAGCAGTTTTTGTCAGTAAATTTCTTGCCCTCAAAGCTTGGATCTTTGGATTTCTCAAATACTAGATTACTATGGTCATATACTGCTGTGTATTGTGTACCTAATCTATTCCTTTGATCCACCACTCTCTTATCCAGTACAAGATTGTTTTGATGATTGGCATATTGTCTTGTAGTTTGATATTTAGTACTAATAGGCTGCCTTTCCTCACCTTTTTTTTCATTTATTTATTTGATATTCTTGACCTTTTGTCCTTCCAGATAAATTTTGTTATTATTTTTTCCAGTTCTCTTAAGTAATTATTTGGTAGGTTGGAATGGCACCGAATAAGTAAAATAATTTACATAGAATTGTCACTTTTATAATTACAGTTATCCCTTCCACATCATGGGGGTTAGGGGCATAGTGCTCCCACCATCTGGAAGATCTGCAATTTTTTGGCCCACCTTTTGTACCAGAGAAGTCTGATTTTTTTTTCTTTTTCTTTTATGGGGTATTTATATTACTTTCTTGTAAAATTTGAGTTAAGTATTTCATCATAGGCTCTGTGTCATCTGCTGGCCTTTGTGTGTCATCTGTGGTTTCCTCAAAATTCCCCCCAAATATTTAATATCTTATGCCCATTCATGATATATAGAAACAGCAATGAGGAAATTCAAGAAATGGAAGGGCTTCACCTTCACATGAGCAATTAGTATTTCTCCAAGTGTTTAGATCTGTCTTTATTTGTATGAAAAGTGTTTTGTGATTATGTTCATGCAGTTCCTGTGTGTATCTTGGTAGGTAGACTCCCAAATATTTTATATTGTCTGAAGTTGCTATAAATGGGATTTCTCTTTCTCTTTCTTCCAGCTGGGTTATATTGGTAATATGCAGAAATGCTGATGATTTGTGTGGGTTTATTTTATATCTTGCAACATTGTTAAAGTTAATTGTTTTAACTAGATTTTTAGTTGACTCCTTAGGATTCTTTAAGTATACAACAATATAATTTACAAATGATATAATAGTTTTGTTTCCTCATTGCTTATTATTTCTTCAGTTTATTTTTTGTATTGGTATAGTTTGCATTTCTAGTACAGTGTTGTATAATAATTGCAATAATGGACATTCTTCCTTTGCCCCTGATATTACAGGAAAGCTTTCTAGTTTACCTCCATTACAGATAATGCTTGCTCTTATTTTGAGATATGTACTACTTATGATTTTAAAGAAAGTAACATGCCTGTGCTTTCTAGTGTTTTGTATAGGAAAGGATATTGTATTTTGTAAAAAGCTTTTTTTGTATCTATAGATATACTATGTTTTGTATTGTTTTTGTTAATGGTATGGGCAGTTGTGCTTATACTTACCATAATATTGAACCAGCACATTCCTGGTATAAAGCTAGTCTGATTATAGTGTATGAACTTGGTGATTTTTGTTGAAATATCCTTGCTAGTATTTTATTTAAAGTTTTTGTATCAATATTCATTATGGAAATTAATCTGTAGCTTTCTTTCTGTTTTGCTCTCCCTGGTTTAGATATCAAAACCATATTTGATAGTACTCTTTATACTTTTTTTGTATAGTTTGGATAGTAGTAGGATTAATTTATCTTTAAGTATTTGGTAAAATTTATTCTTAAATCTGCCTGACCCTGGAAACTTTTTCTTACAGAGTTCATTTATGGCTTGTTCAGTTCTTTTTCTAAGATAGTTATCCATGTATTCTGTTTCCTCTGGTTAATCTAGAAATTTATATTTTTGTAAATATGTATCCATTCCATTTAGATTGTCAGTTTTATTGGCAAATAATTGGGCAAATCGACTCCTAATTAATGCTTTGATTTAATCTTTATTGGTAGTGCATTTACCTTTTCATTTTTCAGACTGGAAATTTAGTTTTCTTTCTTTGTAAAGTAAATTAACCAATGGTTTATATATTTTATTCTTTTTTCCTCACAAAACCAACTCGGTTTTCTATATTAGTTCAATTTTTTTTTAACTTTCAATTTTATTAAACTCCCCTTTGATTTTCAGAACTTTTATTGTGGCATTTAATTGGGGATTTTTAATTTGTTCTAGGATTCATAGTTGCATGACTAATTCATTGATCTACTTGTTTTCTCTTTTATTAATGTATGCATTTAGAGTTATAAATTCTCTCCTAAAACCTGTTTGTTTGTCTGCCCTCCCTTCTATCATCACCCCTTTTTTATCTTCTTCCTCCTTCTTTCCCATGGGGTAAGTTACCCAATTGAGTGTGTATGGTATTCCCTCCTCAGGTCCAATCTGATGAGAGCAAGATTCACTCATTCCCCCTCACCTGCCTTCTCTTCTCTTCCTACAGAACTGCTTTTTCTTGCTACTTTTATGTGAGATAATTTACCCCATTTTATCTCTGCCTTTCTCCCTCTCTCAATATATTCCTCTCTCATCCCTTAATTTGATTTTATTTCTTTTAGATATCATCCCTTCATCTTCAACTCACCCTGTGGCCCCCCCCCTCTCTCTCTCTCCATATATATATACATATACACACATATATATACATATACACACACATACATATATACATGCATACACACACATATACATATATATATACATACACACACATATATGTATATATGCATATTCCCTTCAGCTATCCTAATACTGAGGTCTCATGAATTATACACATCATCTTTCCATGTAGGAATGTAAACAAAACTGTTCAACTTTAGTAAGTCCCTTGCGATTTCTCTTTCTTGTTTACCTTTTCATGCTTCTCTTCATTCTTGTGTTTGAAAGTCAAATTTTCTATTCAGCTCTGGTCTTTTCACTGAGAAAGCTTGAAAGTCCTCTATTTTATTGAAAGTCCATATTTTGCCTTGGAGCATGATATTCAGTTTTGCTGGGTAGGTGATTCTTGGTTTTAATCCTAGCTCCATTGACCTCCAGAATATCGTATTCCAAGCCCTTTGATCTCTTAATGTAGAAGCTGCTAGATCTTGGATTATTCATTGTGTTTCCACAATACTCAAATTGTTTCTTTCTGGCTGCTTGCAGTATTTTCTCCTTGATCTGGGTGCTCTGGAATTTGGCGACAATATTCCTAGGAGATTTCTTTTTGGGATCTTTTTGAGGAGGTGATCGGTGGATTCTTTCAATTTCTATTTTGCCCTGTGGCTCTAGAATATCAGGGCAGTTCTCCTTGATAATTTCTTGAAAGATGATATGTAGGCTCTCTTTTTGATCATGGCTTTCAGGTAGTCCAATAATTTTTAAATTCTCTCTCCTGGATCTATTTTCCAGGTCAGTGTTTTTTCCAATGAGATATTTCACATTGTCTTCCATTTTTTCATTCCTTTGGTTCTGTTTTATAAGATCTTGATTTCTCATCAAGTCATTAGCTTCCACTTGCTCCAATCTCATTTTTAAAGTAGTATTTTCTTCAGTGGTCTTTCGGACCTCCTTTTCCATTTGGCTAATTCTGCCTTTCAAGGCATTCTTCTCCTCATTGGCTTTTTGGAGCTCTTTTGCCATTTGAGTTAGTCTGTTTTTTAAGGTGTTGTTTTCTTCAGTATATTTTTCAGTATTTTTTGGGGTCTCCTTTAGCAAGTCATTGACTTGTTTTTCATGGTTTTCTCGCATCCTTCTCATTTCTCTTCCCAATTTTTCCTCTACTTCTCTAACTTGCTTTTCCAAATCCTTTTTGAGTTCTTCTATGGCCTGAGACCAGCTCATGTTTTTCTTGGAGGCTTTTGTTGTAGGTTTTTTGACTTTGTTGACTTCTTCTGGCTGTATGTTTTGGTCTTCTTTGTCACCAAAGAAAGATTCCAAAGTCTGAGACTGAATTTGGGTGCGTTTTCGCTGCCTGGCCATGTTCCTAGCCAACTTACTTGACCCTTGAGTTTTTCAGTGGGGTATGACTGCTTGTAGAGTAAAGAGTACTATGTTCCAAGCTTGGGGGGATGTGCTGTTGATTTCAGAGCTATTACAGGCAGCTCTGCCACACCAGCACTCCTCCTTCCCAAGAATCCCCAACCCAGCCTGGGCTTAGATCTTCAGCAGGCTGTGCACTCCTGCTCTGATCCGCCACTTAATTCCTCCCACCCAGTGGGCCTGGGGCCAGTAGCAACTGCAGCTGTAGTTCCTTTATCTGCCCCACCTCTGCTGCCCCCAGGGTGGTGGCTGAACCAGGAACTCTATCAACCTGTCCCCAGCAGCTTTTCCCACTAACCTTGTCTGTTGTCTTTGGTGTTTGTGGGTTGAGAAGTCTGGTAACTGCTGCAGCTCACTGATTCAGGGCACTAGGGCCCGCTCCGTTTGGCTCCTGGTCTGGTTGGTCCGCGTGGCCCATGCTGGGCTCTGCTCCACTCCCCTCCGCTCCCAGCTCCGTGCACGAAAGACCTCACCCAGCAACCATGCAGGCTGTCCTGGGCTGGAGCCCTGCTTCCTTCTGCTATGTTGTGGGTTCTGCAGTTCTAGAATTGGTTCAGAGCCATTTTTTATAGGTTTTTGGAGGGACTTGGCGGGCAGCTCACGGTAGTCCCTGCTTTCCAGCCCCCATCTTGGCTCTGCCCCCTGACTCCAAAATATTTTATAATGTCTACAGTAATTTTAAATGGAATTTTTCTTTCTATCTCTTGCTGTTGGGCTTCGTTAGTAATATCTAGGAATGCTGAGGATTTATGTGGGTTTATTTTATATCCTGCAACTTTGCTAAAGTTATTTATTATTTCAAGTAGTTTTGTATTTGATTCTCTAGGATTCTCTACGTATACCATCAGATCATCTGCAAAGAGTGATAACTTAGTTTCTTCTTTACCTATTCTAATTCCTTCAATTTCTTTTTCTTCTCTTACTGCTAAATCTAACATTTTAGTACCATATTGAATAGCAGTGGTGATAATGGACATCGTTGTTTCACCCCTCATCTTATTGGAAATGCATCTCTCTTATTCCCATTACATATAATGCTTGCTGATGGTTTTAGGTAGATGCTACTTATTTTAAGGAAAGTTCCATTTATTCCTGTGCTCTCTAGTGTTTATAGTAGGAATGGGTAATCTATTTTGTCAAAAGATTTTTCTGCATCTATTGAGATAATCATATGGTTTCTACTAGTTTTGTTGTTGATATAATCAATTGTGCCGATAGTTTTCCTAATATTGAACCAGCCTTGCAATCCTGGAATAAATCCTACTTGGTCATAGTGTATTATTCTTGACATAAGTTGCTGTAATCTTTTTGCTTATATTTTATTTAAAATTTTTGCATCTATGTTCTTTAGGGAAATTGGTCTATAATATTCTTTCTCTGTTTTGATTCTTTCTGGTTTAGGTATCAGTACCATATTTGTGTCATAAAAAGAATTTGGTAGGACTCCTTTTTCACCCATTTCCCCAAATAGTCTATAAAGTATTGGAATTAATTGTTCTTTAAATGTTTGATAGAATTCGCTTGTAAATCAATCTGGCCCTGGAGATTTTCTTCCTAGAGAGTTCATTGATGGCTTGTTCAATTTCTTTTTCTGAGGTGGGCTTATTTAAGCATTTTACTTCCTCTTCTATTAACCTGGGCAATATATATTTTTGTAAATATTCATCTATTTCCCTAACATTGTCAAATTTATGGGCATACAACTGGGCAAAATAATTCCTTACTTTTTTTTAAATTTCCTCTTCATTAGAGGTGAATTCATCATTTTCAGTTTTGATGCTGGTAATTTGGTTTTTTTTCTTTCTTTTTTTAAATCAAACTGACCAAAGGTTTATCAATTTTATTGGTTTTTTTTTTCATAAAACCAGCTTTTAGGTTTATTTATTAGTTCAATAATTTTCTTAATTTCAATTTTATTAATCTTTCCTTTGGTTTTCAGTATTTCTAATTTGGTATTTAATTGGGGATTTTCAGTTTGTTCTTTTTTCTAGCTTTTTTCAATTGCATGCCCAATTCATTGATCTCCTCTTTGTCTATTTTATTCATTCATTTATTCATTCATTTTATTTATTCATTCAGAGATATAAAACTTGCCCTTAGAACTGTTTTCACTGCATCCCATAAGTTTTGGTATGTTGTTTATTGTTATTTGGTATGTTCATTATTGTCATTCTCTTGAATGAAGTTATTGATCATTTCTATGATTTGTTGTTTGACCTTACTCATTCTTTAGGATTAGATTATTTAGTTTCCAATGAATTTTTAGCCTATCTTTCCATGGTCCTTTGTTACAAATAATTTTTATTGCATCATGATTTGAAAAGGATGCATTGACTATTTCTCCCTTTCTGCACTGGATTGTGAGGTTTTTATGCCCTAGTACATGGCCAATTTTTGTGTATGTGCCATGGACCTCTGAGAAAAAGGTATATTCTTTTCTATCCCCATTTTGTTTTCTCCAGAGGTCTATCATATCTATCTTTTCTAAAATTCTATTCACCTCCTTAACTTCTTTCTTATTTTGAAGTTAGATTTATCAAGTTCAAAGAGGGGGAGGTTGAGGTCCCTCACTAGTATAGTTTTGCTGTCTATTTCTTCCTATAACTCACTTAACTTGTCTAAGAATTTGGATGCTATACCACTTGGTGCATAGATATTTAGTATTGATATTACTTCATTGTCTGTGGTGCCTTTTAGCAGGGTATAGTTTCCTTCCTTATCTCTTTTGATTAGATCTATTTTCGCTTTTGCTTTGTCTGAGATTAGGATTGCTACCCCTGCTTTTTTAGTTCAGCTGAGGCATAATATATTCTATTCAGCCTTTTACCTTTACCCTTTGTGTATCCCCCTGCTTCAAATGGGTTTCTTGTAAATAACATAATGTAGGATTATGGTTTTCAATCCATTCTACTATTCACCTCTGTTTTATGGGAGAGTTCCTCCCATTCACATTCACAGCTATGTTTACTACCTGTGTCTTTCTCTCTATCCTATTTCCCACCTGTTTAATGCTCTTACTTTTCCCTTCTCCCTTCCCCTCCTCAATAGAGTTTTGCTTTAACCACCACCTCCCTCAATCTTCCCTCCCTTTTAAGAGCCCCCTTTCCTTTTCTTTCCCTTTTCTCTTACTACTTCTTCCCTCCCTTCCAACCCCACCCCCTTTTCTTTCTTTTTTCCCCTCCTACTTCCTGTAGGACAAGTTAGATATCTGTACTTAACAGAGTATGTTTTTTCCTTCCTTGAATCAAATCCAATGAATAAAGCTGAAACAATGCTCATCTCCCTCCCTTCTTTCCCTGTATTATAATATGTTTTTCTGCCTTTTCTTGTGATTTAATTTATTCTTTTCTGCCTCCTCCTTTCCTCTTCTCCCGTTACAATTCCTTTGTACCCCTTAGGTAGGTTTTGTTTATCATCACATCATTTAATATCTACGTATATCCCTTTTAAATGTCATAACAAATATGCAATTCTCAAGATTAACAAGTATCATCCTCCCATATAGGAATGTAAACAGTTTGGCCTTATTGAATAACAAAGTTTGTTATTTTTTCTATTTTTTTTTCCTGTCTAGCTTCTTATGCCTCTCTTGAGTCTTGCATTTGAATATCAGATTTTCCATTGATCTCTAGTCTTTTCATCCAGAAGGTCTGAAAATCCCTCATTTCATTGAATGTCCATCTCCTTGCCTGAAAGATTATGCTCAGTTTTACTGGGTAGTTTATCCTTGGTTGTAGTCCAGGCTCCTTTGCCTTATGGAATATCATATTCTGATTCATCCTATGTAGAAGCTGCAAGATACTGTGTGACCCTGACTGTAGTTAATCAATATATGAATTTGGGAGGCGGGGGGAGGTGGCTGCTTGCAGTATTTTCTCCTTGACCTGATAATTCTGGAATTTGGCTACAATATTCCTTAGAGTCTTTAATTTGGGATCTCTTTCAGGAGGTGATTGGTGGATTTTTTCGATGACTATTTTGCTCTGTGGTTCTAGGACCTCAGGGAAGTTTTCCTTGATGATTTCTTGGAAGATACTGTCCAGCCACCCCCCCCCCCTTTTTTTTCATCCTGGCTTTCCAGTAAACCAATAATCCTTAAATTTTCTCTCCTGGATCTATTTTCCAAGTCAGTTGTTTTTTCCAATGAGATATTTTAAATTTTTTTTCTATTTTTTAATTCTTTAGATTTTATTTGACTGATTCTTGATGCCTTGTAGAGTCATTAGTTTCTACTTGCCCAATTCTAATTTTTAACAAATTATTTTCTTCAGTTAGCTTTTTTACCTCTTTTTCCATTTAGTCAATTTTTCCTTTTAAGAATTTATTTTGTCCAGATAGGCTTTGTACCTCCTTACCTATTTGGCCAATTTTACTTTTTAAGGAGTTGTTCTCTTCAGTGAATTTTTTTTCATTTTTTTCAATTGTATTTTTAAAATCATTGGTCATTTTTAGTTCTACCTCTCTAATTTGGATTCCAAATTCCTTCCTGAGCTCTTCCAAAAATTCTTTTTGGTCTTGAGACCAGTTCATATTCCCTTTTGAGATTTCAGATATGGGTATAGTGTCAATGCTGTCTTCTGAATTTGTGTTTTGATTTTCCTTGTCCCCGCAGTAAGATTCTATGGTCTTTACTTTTCTAGTTTGCTTCTTATTTATAATTGTTGCCTTTTTCCTGGCTTTTAAAATGGATCTCTGTTTCTGGGACACAGGGAGCTCTGTCTCATACCTCTTGTGGTGGGAGCTAGGGTCCTAGTTACTGGCTTTGTGTGCTGTAGCCTCTGGTTCTGTCAGCTTGAAGCTATATAATGCTGCAGCTTACCTGGTGCTGAGCTGGAGCTGGCTGGTGTGTGCCAAGGCCAGGTCTTTCTGAGTTTCCCTGGCATTACACTGAAGCTCACAGCATGAGGTCTGGAGAAGGGGTTGCCTGGCTGCTGGAGGTCACTTCCTCCCCTAGGGCTGCATAGGCTCAGCCTCTGGTGGATGCCCACACTGGCATCTGCTGATTCCCCTGGCTATGCAAAAGCATGCCTGGGGTCCTGGTGTTGGTGCTTGCTGGCTCCACCTCTCAGGGCTCAGGATCTCCTGCTGGTCTGCTGAGATGGGGTTTGCTGGAATGCCTCTGTTCTTGCACTTGACCCCTTTAAGCACCACAGGAGGGACCCTTCCCTTTGATCTCCCTAGCCTCCTGAACTAAAAGACTGCTATACCCCTAGGTTCCACTGTTCCAGGATTTTTCCTGGGGCAATATTCTCTAGGTTTTTCAAGGTCAACATTGACCTTCCAGGCTGTCCTGGGATGGAAATCTGCCACACTCTGTCTCTCAGTAGATTCTGCCATATTCAAACTCATTTCTTAGAGGTACCTGAAGGAATTTATGGGAGGGCTCTAGTGAGTCGCTGCTTTCACTCCACCATCTTTGCTCCACCCACTGACTAATTCTTTAGGATTAGATTATTTAGTTTCCAATTAATTTTAAATCTATACTTCCAAGAACATTTATTCAATATCATTTTTATTGTGTTATAGTCTGAAAAGGATGTATTTAACATTTTTGCTTTTCTGCATTTGTGAGGTATTATGCCCTAATACATGGTTAATTTTTGTGAAGTTATGGAGTCAGGAAGAATCATTTTCCTGAGTTCAAATCTGCTCTCAGAATTTACTAGCTATGTGACCCTGAGCAAGTCATTTAACCTTGCTTTTTTTTTTTCCATTTCCTCATCTTTAAAATGAGCTGGAGAAGGAAATAGAAAATTACTCCAGTATCTTTGCAAAAAAAAAAAAAATCCCAAATGAGGTCACAAAGAGTTGGACATGAATGAACAACAACCATGTACATCTGAGGAAAAGTATACTCCTTTCTATTCCCATTTTTATTTTCTAAGATTCTGTTCGTCTTCTTATTTATTTTATAGTGAGATTTATCTACCTCTGAGAAGGGAAAGTTGAGGCTCCCCACCAGAAGAGTTTTATTTCTTTTTCCTCCTTTAGTTCATTTAACTCTTCCTTTAAGAATTTGAATACTGTGCCATTTGGTGCATGTATGTTTGCATTGCTTTTATGTCATTGTCTATGATACCCTTTAACAAAATGTAGTTTCTCTGATTGTATATTTTAATTAGGTCCTCAAAACTTTTGCTTTGTCTGACATCATGAATGCTTCTCCTGCCTTTTTTTTTTACTCAGGTAGATTGTTTTCCAGCACCTTATTTTAAGTATTTGTGTGTATTTCTCTTTCAAATGTATTTCATGCAAACAACATTGTTAGATTCTGGTTTCTAATCCATTCTACTATTCTCTTGCACTTAATGGGTGAATTCATCCCATTCACATTCATAGTTATGATTACTAGCTGTGTATTTCCCTCCATCCTGTTTCCTTCTATTTAGCCTTCTCTCTTTTATTTTTGTCCTGCCCCTCCTCAGATTTTTTTTTTTTGCTTCTGGCCACTGCCTCCCTTAATCTGTCCTCCCTTTTATCATTGTCCCCTTTCTCTTAATCCATTCCCCTCCCACTTCCCTGTTGGGTAAGATGAATTTCTATCCTTTACTGAATGTGTGTGTGTGTGTGTATACATATACATATACACATATATATATATATATATATACACACACATATAAAATCTATTCTTTTCTATTTGAATCAGTTCAGATGAGAGTGAAGTTCAAGCCTTACCCACTGACCAACCTTTCCCCCCCTTATGAAAAACTTTTCATGGCATGCCTCTTTTATATGAAGTAAATCTTTTCCCAATTCTTCTACTCCCTTCCTCCCTTCCCCCTTTTCCTGGTACATTCCTTTTTCTCTGCCTTCTACTTTTCTTTTACTTTTATTCCTTGGCTGGAAAAATAGCAAGAAATTTTGGGAGAGCTGGGCTAATATGCTTCTTGGTCCTATTGGCTGCTTCATTACTCATTAAAATACTGTTTTAATACTGTGATACAATGATTCAGTGTCCTGTGTCTAAACTTAGTTTTAATGTCTTTAATAGTTGAAAAAGACACATCACAAAAATAGAACCAAATAGAAGGAGTTCACTTTTTGGTTGTGCTTATTAAGTAATGCTACTCATTTTTCAGACCATCCAACACTTATAACAACAGTTTTATTGTAGTTTCACTAGCATATTTCTGTCTTCCTTGATGTTAGTCCCTCCTTTAAAAAAATTAGAAAGTATTACATTTTTATATTAATATAAATGGGTTCAAAACCCCTCCAAAACTGTCTGTGGAAGATTGTTGAAGTGTTTAGTAGAAACTTATTTTTCCAAGTTTTTAAGTGCAATTATGAGAACTTTATAAATGATATCTTTTTAAGGAAGCCAGTAGGAGAATCATCAGCAGTGGTCAGATGTTAAACAAAAGTCAAGAAGGTTGAAAATTGGGGAAAGGTAATCAGATTTGAAAATTAAGAAATTATTGCTAACTTCAAAGAGAGCAGATTCAGTTAAGTGAGGCGTCAAAGATAATGTTGAGATCTGAAAGACTGGATTGTTGGTGGTTCCCTTGCTAGAAATATGAAGGTCAAAAGAGGGGTTGGTTTGCAGGGGTTAGGATAACATGATAAACTCCGTGATGCCTATTGTAACCCCATCATATCTGCCTATATTGTCCTATTCACTCTTTCCCACTAAAAATGAAAAATGGGCAGGAGGATTGAGATCTTAATTCCTAACCACTATTGTGAAGTGTAGGGCTGGAAGTAATCTAATGAAGCAGCATATGGAATTGCTAAGGAAAGAATGTAGAGACTTTTGTCTGCACGCCATGTGCCTGTGTTCCACCAAGTACATCCACAAGAGCCCCTGTGGGAAGGAGAGTGAGGAAATGTTGAGTCATGCAGGATGAAAAGAGTGATGTGGTTGTGTTAAAAATAAGCCCTTGATTGGCCATTGCAGGCAGGGTGATATCCAACCCACAAGCCCTTGATTGGCAATTGCAAAGAGGGTCAAATGTAACCCATTTTCTGGTTCTTTCTCACTTCAGAGTCTGCTTATCTAGATGGTCTCAGGACCATGTCATGAGGATTGTCTGAAGAAACAAGATGCTAAACCTGAAGGAGAGAAGGCAGGGTAGGGTACATGACTACTGTCTTCAACTGAAAAAAAAAAAAAGTCACGTGAAAGAGGCATTAGACTTCTGCTTTGCACACTTTATAGAATCTGGGAAGAATTAAATTTAGGTTAGAAAGAAAGAAGATAAAGTTCCTAATAACTAGAGCTATCCAAACAGTGAAAGGGCTATCTTGGGGGATAATATGGTCCTTTCGTAGGCATTTTCAAGTTGTGTTGTGAAGTGATTCTTTCATTATGTATAGGTTGAAGTAATTTGCTTCAGAGTCATCTTCCATCTCTCTGTTATTGTATAATAGTTATACTAAACCACTCAATAATTTTTATAAAGAATCATGGTGTAGAAAGACTAAACTTGGAGTCAGTAGATACTTGGGTTCAAATCCTACCTCATATGCTTCACATTTTTGTAATTAAATACAAAGGGCAGCTAAGTGGTGCAGTAGATGAGTCCTGGGCTTGGAGTTAGGACTTCTTCCTGAGTTCAAATCTTGGACAATTCCTAGCTGTGTGACCCTGGCCAAGTCACTTAACCCTGTTTACCTGTTTCCTTCTCTGTAAAATGAACTAGGGTAAGAAATTGTGAATCTCTCCAGTGTCTTTGCCAACCAGAAGTTTTACACAACTGAAATGACTGAACAGCAAGACAAGTCATTTGACCTTTTTCAGTGTCTATTTCCTTCATCCTTACAAAGAAGTTAATATAACTATCATCTATAAATAGGTAATATGTGGAAAGCACTTGGTAAAGCTTATTATTATATATCAACAATTTTAATGTTAATTCATTGTAATTTAAAATCACAGTATGTTTCACAAAAGTGTTGCAGATCACAGAAAGTTCCTTGGGAATGATATTATAAATGAGTCATCAGCCACCCGATTTTACAGTGGTCTTTGTGACTTTGTGTTGGAGTTTTGTTGGGGTGTATAATTGATAGGGTTCAGGCAAACTGGAGTATTCCTGCATGTTATACCCTAAAAAATCCAGTGTTTTCTCTACTGGTTTGGTTGTTATGTAAATAGGGGTAAATAGAATACAGATAACAACCTATTTGTGACTATATATAAGTTGCATGTGGTACATAGAGAATAAATGATACATCCAGGGTTTTACATCTAGTTAATGATAGATGCAAGATTTAAACCCAGGTCATCCTAAGCCTGACATTTTCTCTACCATGCCATACTACTTTTTAAAAAAATTACATTAGCTATTATATATATCATATTATATGTATATGATATATGTATATACATGTCAACTTAGCAGTTTCCTCTCAAATCATACTTTGCCCTCACTCCACCAGTCTGTAGTAACAAATAACAGACTTACGGAGGAAAAGAAGATACAGTTCTTTCTGAGGCAGTAGCATTCGTCCAGATAACTAAATAACAGAGGAAATAGGGAAGGTGGCATTAGCATGTGTAGGGGACTGTGTCAGGACTGTGAGTGATGTCTAGCTTTAGCCAGTTCTGTGGCCCCAAGGGAATGAGGCTGGTAAAAAGTGAACTCCCCAAAGGGTGAGTCATCTCTGAGGCAGAGACAACTTTGAGATCCATCCTGTGCAAAAACTAGTAAAAGGAAGGCACTTATATGGTCTAAAACATCAACAACAAAAGGTCTTGTGAATTTTTTCTAGAAGTACATTAAAGGAATACAAGTTACAGTGGAGGAATAGGCCTGAAACATCATGGACTGAACCTCACAATTGCCTCCTACAAGAAGAATCATGGTTCTGATGAATTCAAAAATTATCAAAATTTTGGAGAACAATTAATGTCAGTATTGCACAAATTATTTCCAAAGCAGAGAAAGTAAGCACTTAAATTATTTAATGAGATAAATAGATGCCTAATATCTAAACCAGGGAAGAATAAAACAAAGGAGAATATAGATTGAAAAAATTTAAGTACTATGAGAGTGCAGCAGTTTGTCCCAGAAATCCTTAATGTTGACCAAGTTGGATTTATACCAGTGATGTGAAGATGGTTCAACATTAGAAAAACAATCAACATAACATGTTAAGAACAAAAATCTAAAACCACGATTATCTCTATAGATTGCTTTGACATAGTGCTGTAGCACTATGCTAAAAAAAATCCTAAAAATTTTATCCCTGGGGAGATATTTTTAATTTCACAAAAAAGTGTCTAAAATAAAACATAGGCATCATATGAAGTAGGGTTTTACTAGAAGCTTTCTAAATATAGGATTAAAGTAAGGATATCCATTCTCCCTGCTATTATTTGGCATAGTTCTAGAAATACTAGTAATATCAGTAAGACAAGAGAAGAGAATTATAAGCATAAAGACAGGTAAAAAGAAAATGAAACTCCCCATTTGCATAAGACATAATGGTTCATTAAGAAAGTCCTAGAGAATCAGCCAAGATACTAATTGAAACAATAGTTTCAGCAAATTTGTAGGCTATAATATGTATGTGTAGATAGATGGATGGATATAGATATAAATGTATTCACATATGTATATAATATGCTATCTATAGCTCTATTATTTTCCAAAAATATTAGTGCAGTTTTAAATGATTAAAGATTAATGCTGCACTAAGACTTTTTGGACTCTGTGTGTGTGCGCGCGCGCGCGCGCGCATGGTAGCATATATACAGCTAGAGATACAGAACAGTGTCATATGTACATATATGCTGTGCATATAGATATCTCTCTATGGATATCTACGTGTATGTATACATGCATAAAAGCAAAAGTCTATCCTCAATAAATAAGTGGTCAAAGGATATGAACAGGCAGTTCTCAGAAGGATTGCAAACTATTAACAACTGTAGGAAAGATTGTTCAAAATCACTAATAATAAAAGACATGAAAATCTAAACAGCTCTAAAGTTTCACTTCATATCCAGAAAACTGGGCGGGGGGGGGGAAGGGATTCTACCTTAGAAAACGATTAGAAATTATGTAGAAGAAAATTGACTAAAATGTCTATACCTTTTGATCTAGAGATTCCAGTACTCGGAATTTGACCCAAGGAGATAGAACATAGCCCCTCTATTAACAAAAATATTTATAGCAGCACTTTTTTGTGGTAGCAAAAAAGATGGGAACAAAGTAAAAACCCTTCAACTGGGGAATGGTTAAACAAATTATAGTACATGAATGTAAGGAGCTCCGTATATTACAGAGGCTGATCTCCCTTGGTAGGTGAAGTTTTTTCACCTGTGAGTTCCCTATACCAGTGAAATCATGGGTCCAATCTCTATATAAACTCAGATGCTGAGATGGTGGATTAGAGGTAGTAGCCCACCCATGGAAAGATAGACTAAAGATTAATTGGGAACTAAATATCTAATCCTAACAAATGAGTGGGTCAAACAACAAATTGCAGAAATGATCAATAACTTCATCCAAGAGAATGACAATAAGGAGATAACTTACTAAAACTTTTGGGGTGCAGCCAAAGCAGTTGGACCATATATGTGTGTCCAACACATATACATACACACACACACACACACACACACACACATATATATATATACTTATGCACATAAATATATACATGTGTGTATGTATATATATATATATGCATATATATAAAACATAAATTTTATATCTCTTAATGCTTATATGAATAAAATAAAGAGGAAATCAATGAATTGGGCATGCAACTAAAAAAGCTAAAAAAAATTTAAAATCCCCAATTAAATACCAAATTAGAATTCCTGAAATTCAAAGGAATGATTAATAAAATTGAAATTAAGAAATTGAACTAATAAATAGTTAACTAAGAGCTGATTTATGAAAAAACAATAAAATAGTTAAACTTTTGGTTAATTTGATTGGAAAAAAAATAAATTACCAGTATCAAAAATGAAAAGGGTAAATTCACCAATAAAAAGGAAATTGAAACAATAATTACCTATTTTGCCCAACTCTATGCAAATAAATCTGACAATCTAAGTGAAATTGATGAATATTTACAAAAAATATAAATTGCCCTGCATAATATTCTTCTACATTCAGATATTATAGGTTTTTGATCCGTTCCCTTTGGTTTGGGACCCCTTTTCTTTTAGAGCCCTTTTAAAATGTTGATTAAGAAGCACACATTCCAAATCAGTTGGAAAGGCAGTGTTCTCACAGATGAGGAAATAAAATATTTAAGCTCATTTCAGAAAAAGAAATTGAACAAGCCATCAATGTCCATTATCACCGCTGTTATTCAATATTGTACTAGAAATGTTAGCTGTTGCAATAAGAGAGGAAAACAAAATTGAAGGAATTAGAATAGACAAAGAAGAAAAAGAACTATCACTCTTTGCAGATGATATGACGGTATACCTACAGAATCCTAGAGAATCAACTAAAAAAATACCTGAAATAATTAACAACTTTAGCAAAGTTGCTGGATATAAAATAAACCCACATAAATCATTAGCATTTCTGTATGTTACTAACAAAGCCCAGCACCAAGAGGTAGAAAGAGAAATTCCATTTAAAGTAACTGTAGACAATATAAAATATTTGGGAGTCTACTTGCCAAGACAAACCCAGGAACTATATGAACACAATTAGAAAACACTTTTCACACAAATAAAGTCACATCTAAATAATTGGAAAAATATCAGTTACTCATTGGTAAGCTGGGCTATTATAATAAAAATAACAATTCTACATAAATTATTTATTTAACGCAATACCAATCAAACTACCAAAAATTATTTTACATAGCTAGGAAAAAAACGGGTAGCAATCATGATCTGAGACAAAGCAAAAGCAAAAATAGATCCTAATTAAAATAGTAATCAGGAAAACTACATACCGCTAAAAGGTACTATAGACAATGAAGTAATATCAAAAGAATTTATAGCAAGTTTCCCTGATAAAGACCTCTTTTCTCAAATAAAGAACTGAGTCAAATTTATACAAAAAAAAAGAGCCATTCCCCAATTGATAAACTGCCAAGGAATAGAAATAGGCATCTTTTTTAGAAGACATCAAAACTATCTGTAGGCATATAAAAATGATCTAAATCACTATTGGAAAAATGATTGGAAAAATGCCCATTAAAACAACTCTGAGATACCACCTCACACATCTATCAAGAAATGACAAAGGCTGGAAGGGGTGAGGAATATAAGTACACTAATAAACTGTTGGTAGAGTTGTGAACTGGCCCAACCATTCTAGAGAACAATTTAGAATTATACCTAAAGGGCTATTAAGCTGTATATACCCTTTCACCCAGAAATACCACTAGGTCTGTACCCCAAAGAAATAAAAGGAAAAGGATTGGAATGTACAGAAATTTAGCCATTTTTTTTTGCGATGGCAAAGAATTAGAAATTGCAGGCATGCCTATCAATTGCAGAATGGCCAAACAAGTGGCGTATGATTGTGATGGAGTACTATTGTAATGTAAGAAGTGATGAGGGGGTGGTTTCAGAAAAAACATGGAAAGACCTATATGAACTGATACAAAGTGAAGTGATCAGAACCAGGCAATCATTGTGCACAATAATAATAATATTGTAATAATGATCAATTGTGAAAGACTTAGCTATTTTGATCAATACAAAAATCCAAGAAATTCCAAAGGACTCATGATGAAAAATGAATGCTATCTACCTCCAGAGAAAGAACTGATGAACTCTGAGTGCAAATTGAGGTACAGTTTTCTCACTTTATTTTTTCTTGCTTTTTTGGTGTGATATGGCTAATATTGTAATATATTTTGCATGATTTCACATATATATATATTGATATCATATTGCTTGCCTTCCCAGTGAGTGGGGGAGGGACAAGAAGGAAGAAAAGAATTTGGAAGTCATTTTTTTAGGAGTTTAAATAAACATTAGAAAACTGTAAAAAAAAATGATAACATCGATCAATTTCAACTCAGAAAAAAATAAAGGGATGGCATTACTTGCACTGGAGGAAAGACAAGACTTCTTCCCAATACAAGGGATAAATTGTAGATGTCCTCTCTTTGTACTGTTATATAACATTTTAAAGATACACAAAATTATCCCTGTTTCCACGTTATTGCTTTACGTAGAAAGCCCCAGAGAAGCAGCAAGAAACTGAGTCGATAGATTCAACAAAGTAACATTACAAAATAAATGCACAAAGTTGTTCTTATTCATTTGTGACAATTAGAAAAGTCTAGAGGAAAATGACAGAGAAAACATGTTTTAAATAACTGCAAAATGCATAGATTATATGGGAATCAACCTAACAAGGTACACCAAGACCTTTGCAAATACAAATTTAAAACACTTAACAGAAATAAAATGCATGTTGATTTCTTATGGTTGGTATACCAATATATTTCAAGTGATGGTACTACCTAAAGTAAGTTATAGACATAGTGCTATAATTCTCAAGCTACCTTATTAAAAAATATGAAATTTAAAAGAGCAAAGATTTAGAATTTAAAGGGGAATAATATGGGGAGGGAGAATAGGAATGAAAGGTAGATAATAACACTTTTAAACCTTAAACTGTATTATAAAATATTAATCATTAAAACTATTTGTGTCTGATTTAAGAATAGAAAAATAGATCCATTTGGCAAACAGATTAGATAAGCATAAACTCAGTCTCTCATTGTTCAGTAAACCCAATGATGTGAACACCTTGTTAGAGGATACTTTTTTAAAAAATAAGAACTGAAAGACAGTTTAGCAAGAAATAAGTTCATACTAATACCTTGTACCATATACCACAATGAGCTCCACATAGATACTTAGATACATAACAACTGTAAGACACCAGATCATAAATAACATCCATAATTATGGCAAGGAGGAGAATCTTTAACTAAACAAAGTTTAGAGGAGAATCAAACAGATTAAATAAGACAATTTACTACTATATAAAAGTAAGGCATTTTTTCAAAAGCTAAATTAATTCAGCTAAGATGAAGGGAATATAATTGGGGGAATAAATAATCTGTCAATATCTCTGATCAACTGCTGAAATCTAAGATGTACAGGAAAGAAACAGAAATATATGAGACCATGAGCCCTTTTCTCAATAGAAAAGTTGTCGAAGGATATGAACAGTTTTGAAAAGAATTGTGAAGTATTAAAATTATATGAAAGATTTATCCAAAACTCTATTAATAAATAATTAAAATTAAAACAACCCAGATTTTGACTCATAGCCAACAAATTGATTAAATGACAGGAGAAGAAATTAGTCATTTTTGAGTGGCTTTGCTTAGGCACACAAGTGACACGGTTGGTGAAGTGATGAGTTATTCCAGTTGTTTTAGAAAACAATCTGTACACTATGAAGCTACAAGTTGGCCCAGTGCTCTAGAAAATAACTTGAATACTGTTGGCTAAGCTATGAGCTGTTCCAATTGTTCTAGAAAACAATTTTGGATTTTGTGCAGAATATCTAATTGTTCAAAACCATTGAACCAGAGATCCCACTGCTTGTTAGAGTTCTCCAAGGAGATCAGGGGCAGAAAACAAAGGTCCACAGACACCAAAATATTCCTAACAGCACTTTTTGTGGCAACAACAACAACAAAAAAAAAAAAAACTGGAAAAAAAAACTGGTATCCACCAGTTGGGAGGATGAATGAAAAAATTATAGTATGTGAATATAATGGAATACTATTTTGCTCTAGGAAATAAAAGAAATCAGAGAAACATTGGATAACTTTATAAACTAATACAAAATTCCACAGAACAGAGAAAAATATAAACAGTGCCTACAAAAAATGTAAACAAAAAGAATGAGTGAGCAGTATTTATTAATTCCGAACTCTAGGGCTACAGTCTCTTGGCCTCAAGGAGATTACATTCTAATTGTCCAAATATTATGCAAAGGGGAGTGATGGCTAAGGAGAGTCACTTTGTCCTTAAAGTTACAGAGATGAGTATGTTCAGAAGGAAATAGACTGATAGCCAGGAATAATGGCAGAGATTACATAATAGTGGTTCATTTTTCTAGAAGTAGGGGTAAAGTAAGTTGCAAAGGAAGTAGCTAGAAAAGACACGTGTTTGGGGCTTTCCTGAAATGGTGTTCTAGGAGAAGCAAAGTGAGGCTCCAGGGTGGAAATTTCTTCAGGACATCATCTGGTATTGGAAGCAGAGTAGTTGTGGAGGAGATTATGGAAAAGGCAAACCCGAGAAGAGAGAGTGAAAAGAGCACAAATTAGGCTATGTAGAAAGGGAATTTCATTTCAGTCATGACTGACTCTTCGTGACTCCATTTGGGATTTTCTTGGCAGAGGTACTGGTGTGATCTCTCATTTCCTTCTCCAGCTCCTTTTACAGATGAGGAAACTGAGGCAAACAGAAGTTTGCCCAGAGTCACACAACTAACAAGTGTCTGAGGCCAGATTTGAACTCAAGAAGTTGAGTCTTCCTGATTCTGAGCCCAGTGCTGTATCCAAGAATGCTGGGCTTGGGGTAAGGAAGACCAAAGTTCAAAAGAGCCTAATGCTCAGTAATTGACTGATTGACTTAGTTTAGAATGTTCACCACCTTCCCAAATCTCTCAGCCTCTTCTTCCCTGCTGTCAAAACTTTTCATTGTAGAGGACGGGATTTGGACTTTAAACTGACTCTACTTTCCATCTGAGGCTCTGCTCTATTTAAATTCCACACAACTAGATTGCCCATATCCCATCCTGCTCCCTGAGCCAGGTACCTTCTGGTGTCCCCCACCCCTTTCCAGCTTCTTTTGTTTGTAAGCTCCTCGAGGGCAGGGCCTATTTCTCTTTTGATTTGTATCCCTGGCACTTAGCACAATGCCTGCCTGGCACATAGTAGGTGCTTAATAAATATTTATTGAATTGATTCTGTAATCTTGACTCTAGATGAAAGAAAGGAGTTGAATTTGCTAATCTCTTCTTGTAAATTCATCTCCTTTCTTTCATTTAAGAAGTGAGTGGGAAGGGACTATGGGCACAAAATGCCATATAAGTCACTGCCAGTTGGCTATGTTTATTTTCTTGTTACAAAAGATTGTTCACTTAGTTTCTGTGGGTGGTTGGCTGAGGTGGGGAGGGGTGTTAAGGAGGTAGTGGGGTATATCCAGAAATGTCAGTAATATAAAAGAAATTTAAGACTCGTACATGATCAGAAAGATATGACAGTAACAAAATTAGCCCTCTTACAAAGAGTTTTCTGTCAAAATTACCTAGGCTTAGATGACTAGTAATATAATACAAATAGTAATGAATAATAACTTATATAGTATGCTTATGACTGTCAATTGTCTTACATATATAGAATTTTGCATACTTTGGATTTTATTTTTAGCTTTGCAGATTTGGAAGCTGTATAAGTGTTATTATTTGTGATTTATTATTTACATGTTACTACTATCTTTTGTTTTCATTCATGTTGTTAAAGGTATTAGCAATTTTATTTTTCATATTACCTAAGTGACTAGATTTCTATACCCAATTATTATTATTCCATCAGATCATCTTTATCTCTTCTATTACCTAAAATAAATATTGCTCTGCATAAGCATTTTAACTCAAATCTTTAAAAATCAGAAATTCTTTTCCAGAGACTAAAGATTTTATGAGCTCTGTGAACATTTAATCAATTTAGGGTATTGTTGTGTCAGCAGTTTTCAAGAGACCACACTTCAAGGTGCTCTTGAATTTCCTATTCTACAAAGTTTGTCATGAATACTAGGTGCTTTATTTGCAAATAAGACTCTTCAAATTATTTGTATGTTTTACAAATACAAGAAGGTACATTGCCTCTACCTCCCATTAATAGAGATAAAATTATGAAATATCCTTTTTGTCCCATTAATAAAAGCAGTTTTTTTAATCTATATTTTATAATATATAGAGAGAGCGTGGAACAGCTGATGGAGAGCTGGCCTTGAGGAAGATATGGTCCTACTTCTGTAATATACTGGCTGTGTAAACATGAGTAATTCTCATCCTGATAGCATCCCAGGCAATGAAATTCCTTAATAGGTCAAATTATAGATCTAGAACAGGAAGGGATTTTACTAATTAGTCATCATCAGTCAACTCTGTATGAGACTCTAACAAAAAAACGAAAAAGTCTCATCACCTTTGAAATGGCCTACCTTCTGGTCATGCGCCTGCCTGAATTTAGCAAAGCTGGTCATACTTGGCCTGTTCCAAGGCTCATACTAAGAACTTTTCCATTTGGGCAGAACTTGCTAGAGAGTTTGTGCTCATCTGGCATTTCCTTTGAGAGCTAAAGCCATCTCTTTGCCACAGTGAAGCATCAAAGCAGGTTTTTAATAGAGAACAGGCATATATTTAAAATCATAATATTGGGCTTATTTAATGTATTGGTCACTTTTGCTGAACTGTTCCTATCTCCCCTCTCCCCTTTCTCCTTTCTATTCTTATATATGAAATTGTTCTTTGGGGTGGATAAAGCAAGGAGGCATATTGGGAAATAGAAGTGATGAAAAACAAGGTATCAGTAAAAACTTTAAAATTAAAAATTGATTTTTAAAATAATTTAAAAATTTTAAATGTAGTCATTGTAGGTGACAAAAATATTTTAATCTCTTCCTTAATAGATCTAATGAGCAAAAGGACATCATCTCCTAGTAGTTATTCTGTAAAAGCATTCTATGGTTGGAACTTTCTGCTTAATCTACATTTTTTGACTTGGAGTCACACAAGGCCCCTTTTATTCATATCATTGAAATTAAAAGGCAGCTATTGAATATGTATTGTCATTGTGCTTTTTTCTTTAATATGTAATTTGTAATACTATTTTCCCATTTTCTACATTCTAGGGGGAAAACAGACTGTAATAAGAAATTGTAGTTGCATGTGCCCTACTGCAGATGGCAGTAGATTAATTGCTAGTACAGCCTGACTCTTTGGCACTGCTTTTTTTTTTTAATTTATTTGTTTAAATGGTTGAGTTATAATAGTCATTTTGAAAAGTTTAGAACCATTAGAGTATTGTTAACTCAATGCTCTGTAACTTGGATACTTGGCAAAGGATGTATTCTTAAAATATATCTGAAATATGTACAACATAAAGAATGTTTTAGAAAGATGCATTGCAATATAAGAACTTCCAGTATTCTAACACTATGCATCTTTCTAAAATAGAGGGAAAAGTTGTTAAACATATCTAGTATTAAGCCAAATGCAACTGACTGCTTCATAAGTTTAACTGACATTAGCCTTTTTTATGAAGCTGTTACCAAGAGGTTTACTAGGAAACATTATTTTGGCAATGTTTGGAAAAAGGGTACTTACTTAATATGTTACAACTGAAGTCACTCTCCAGCTAAGATTAGTTAACAGCTTAAATACTTTCTTTCCTAGGAAATATAATTTTATGTGCATTATCCTCGAATCAAGAAGCAATTTCAAAACTGCAGCTTAACAGCTAATACAGATAGCAAAGTTTTTCCTATCATAAGATTATTTTTGTGTCATTGAATGTATTATTCACTTGATATCCAAGGCCATCTGTAGGCCTTGGAATTTCTTTTGATTTTATCAAGTACATTTATGCTATCATGAAATTGAAGGCATACTTTAGCATTTTAGGAATTCATGAAAACCATTTACAATATTTTTCACATTCCCACTTTAGTGAGGAAGTTATGAACTGTGTTACTACTTCTTCCAAATCAATGCCTTGACATAAAATTTCAAGGACATGGATTAAATATCAACTAAGAGGTTTTTAAGGTATGTTTCCAATAAAATATGAGGAATAAAACTTGCTAGATAACCACAAAAGGTGTGAAACTTCCATACTAAATTTGGAAAGTTTAGTATGTTTTATTTCTATTATACATTCCTTGGAGGGAAGATTAAAGTCATGATACATGAAATCTAATTACTACATCCTATCTAATACACCAAGGGTTCTAAACCTGGTGTCCATGAGCTTGTTTTCTATTATTTTGGTAACTGTATTTCAGTATAATTGGTTTCCTTTGAAATTCTGTGTATTTTATTTTATAAGCATTATTTTGAGAAGTGGTATATAGGCTTCACCAAACATCCATAAGTCCAGGATACAATGTAGTTTTGAATTGGGATCCATTGACATAGAACCTACATAAGAGCTCTGCACCTAGTCAGTGCTCATTAAATTGTGCTATTATTAATGCTACTTTTATATACCTATCACATTGACTCTAAGGAATGAGTTGAATTGTAATGAACATTCAGGTTGTAAAGTTACTCATTATGACCCAACTTAGGTGAAAAAGGGTGTGTGTTTCCACATATGCTTAATTTCCAAGCTCTAACTTATATGCATATTCACTGGCTAATCCTATACCTAGTATTCTTAATACTGATTTAATAATAAAACATTTCTAAATACATTTCTTCTTCCAAGATATACTTTTTAAAATATTAATTTTGTTATAAAAATCAGATTGTATTAATCATTAATGAAGCCAACAATTCATATCATTCAGCTGTTGTTACAGTAGTGCACATTAGCAAACCCTTGGAGTAGGTTTTCTTTGTAAATACCCACAGTAGTTTTTGGTGTTTAGTGGAGGGTTATGAATTTGCGTGTGTGTGTGCGCGCTTGTGTGTGCTTTGGTGCGTGTGCATATATACATGAGTGTCTTGGGGAAGGTAGAGCATTTTGTATTTTACCTTACTAAGATTTCATTAGAAAAAAACTAATATAGTAACTAAACAAAAACCTCAACCATTAGGTTAATTGGAAAAAGGATCAATTAACCAAAATCAGAAGAACTTACCTTTAGAGATATGTGTAATGAATAAGAGAAAGGGACTTCAAAGCAATTAAAGGCAGAATTATGTGTCGAGCCCATGCAAAAGTTTCAAGTTAGAGGTACTTTGTGAGGACATGAGCACTACACTGACAAGAGTTCCCTGAGAATTTAAGGAGAAATGTTTGTTAGATAGTGGCAAATTATAGTTGTGTTCAAAACTAAAAAGTGGAAAAAAATGCCTATCACTGCATCTGACAGGTAGACAACTTTCAAGTATGCCTATTGGCAGAGTGGACTTACAATGTAAGAATCCTTAATAAGTGATAACTCAAAGGCTCTTTGATTTTGCCTTTTAATGTATCATGTTTGTTGAGGTGGAAATGGTAATAGGTAGACAAAGGAATTAACTTCCTAACATATTATATTATATTCCTAATTTCAGTGGATCACTGATCTCACAAGTATAGGTTATTCCTGCAACAGTACAGATTGCAACCCTTCCACATCCTTTCCTGTGCAATTCTTTTCCAAATGCTTCTGTAAGTTCTTTATAGAGGATCTTCTCAAAAGGCTAGAGTCCTTCCTCTGGTTCTTTACATTTTTAGTGGATGCTTAGGCTGTTGTCTGTAGCCCACCTCATATGTAGTCTAATACCTCCACATGAAAATCCTCCATGAGATAAGGTAATCCTGTTTATACCCACCATGTGACTCTCCATTACCCAGGAGTCCCACTGAAATTGTGTTTCTGCTGAAAGGTACTGGTCCATGATATGAAGCCAGATAGATTCACAGAGAAATAATGGAGTTTTAAAAGATGGACTTGGCGTGGGCAGACTTACAAAACTAATGTAAAGTGAATAGGATCAGAGAAACAATAGACACAATGACTGTTGTAGTAAATGTAGATGAAAAGGATCAAAAATAAACACAGAAAACAACCCTTATTCTGAATAATAATAATGACCAGGTTTGTGGGGGGAGTAGAACAACAGAGGCAGGGAAGGTGGGAAATTGATCTTCACTTTGCAGAGGTTTGGGAAACGTGGGTATAGAGTATTGCATATACTTTCAGATTTAATGGATATATTGATTCATTTTGCTGAGAGTTTTTTTACCTATCTTTTTTTTATTATTCTTAGAAGGGAGAAATGAGACTAGAAAATATGCTGTATGACCAACTAAACCAGATCATCTTGAGAGTATATATAGTTGTTCTTTTTTTGGGGGGGGGTGATTTGCTTTGGTGTGTGTATGTGTTCCTCAAACTAGTATTAAAATGTCTAGTTCCCTGCAGATATGTTGATGGCAGTGAGTGGTGTGCAAATATAAACCCAGAGAGAGGTCAGCCGTCATGGATGAAAAATATGTATGTTGTAACTTCCTTAAATAAGGTTTACTATTCATGAAGCATCTTTTTATATAATTACTGAGGAACAGTACAGAGAAGAATTTAGCTTAACTTTTTTTTTAAAGAGAGAAAACAATGCTTATTAGAATCAGGTCTAGTTCAGTGGAATCCTCCTTTTTCCTGAAATTTTTCACTGCCAAAAAAAGTAGCACATGCCAACATGTACTTACTATATTAAGCTTTGAGTTGGTGGTACGTAGACATTATCATTTTGCTTTCTGAATATTGATGAATGTATTCAGATTCCAAAACTTACAAATACACAAATGGCATTTAAAATATTTTACTAAGGGGCTGTTTTGTGTGCATCTTGCACCCCTTTGGCAGTCTGGTGAAGCCTTTGGGCCCCTTCTCAAAATGATATTTTTAAGTGAAAAAAAATACATAGGATTAGAAAGAAACCAGTTTTATCGAAATAAGTAACAAAATATTTTAAAACTTTATAGACTCTGGGTTAAGAACCCCTGCTATAAAGTACTGTTTTTTTCTGAATGCCTTTTTCTCCTAGAGTTTTAGTATATTTGGGGGTAAGGGATGCTTGCTACCATGAAACAAGCATAGCCCACTTATTTTTCTGAAAAAGAAAGGGTAAACAAACTTGGAAAAATATGACTGCTTAAAATGGTGCAATCAGAAGCAGAACAGCCAACTAAGTGGTACAGTGGATAGAGTAACAGATCTGGAGTAGGGAAGACCTGAGTTCAAATACAGCTTTAGATATAATAGATAAATTTATATAGGCACTCACTCAAAAGTAATTTATGTAGGCAATTAGTATAATGCCTGGCACAACTATATAGATGTTAGCTATTATTATTTCTCATGACTATTCGTTCAAGGATGGAAAGAAGAGCCACAGACCAAATAAACAATTAAGAAATCCCAGAAGAAGCTACAGGAAGTGCTTTTTGCCCATGCATGTCTGTATAAAGAGATAGACAGAAGCTTTCTAGCACTAGGGAAAGGATCTAAATATAAAAGGCTTGCCCAAGAGTTCAGCTCACAGAAGACTAACAGCTTGGAGGATCGTGGGGTAAGCCAAGGAAGTCTATTGCCTGAAGCTATATAGGGAGAGAACTGTAACATCAGGAAATTGAAGCTGTGTTTCTCTGACCTCAAATTGGGCCTTGGGAGCCTGAGGCTTTCAAACCATAAGATCAATGGTCAGCCCGCCCCAGCATCGATCACCCCTTTTAGACTGCCCTCCATGCAGTGCTGACTGGGACCACCTTGAGGTTTTTTAAAAAATCCATTGCTCACTAACTATACCCCAGATGATACAAAAAAAGACCCTAACATTCCTTCCAGAAGTGCACAGAGCCTATTCCAACACAAAGTCCCACTTCAATAAGTAAGGCTAGAAAATAGGTAAACAATAAAACATTGATGATAAAGAAATAGTATGTACCCAAGCATGCTCAATTCAAAGTCTTACAAAAAGAGAATGATTCCCCATTATCTGCAAGAAGACTTCACAATAAGTAAAGGAAAAATGAAGGAAATGATTAGAAACTATTTCACCTAATTACATGCCAACAAAACAGACATGGAGAAATTATATTAGAATTAGGTTTAGAATGCTGCATGTTCAGAACTGAACTCACTGCATTTCCCCTCAACATTTTCTCTTTTCCCAGATTTTCCATTTCTGTCAAAGGCATCACCATCCTTCTAGTCCTCCTAGGTTATAACCTTGGAATTATCCTTCACCCCACACTCTCCCTTACTCCAGTTGCCAATCTTGCAGTTTCTATCAGTTAAGCAGTCAGTCAATAAACTATTGAGTACCTCCTATGTTCCTAGCATACACTGGGAATACAAAAAAGAAGCAAAAGATAGTCCCTGCCTTCAGGGAGCTCACAATCTAATGGGAATAAAACAAGCAAATAAATATGTATAACCAACTAAATAAAGTAAAAATAGGAAATAATTAAAAGAGGAAAAGCCCTAGAATTAAGAAGGATTAGGGAATCCTTCCTATTAGAAGACTGAATTTTATTTGGGTTTTGAAGAAAGCCAGGGAAGACAGTAGGCAGAGATGAGGAAGAAGAGCATATCAGGCAGGAGGCGGGGGTCAGCCAGAGAAAATTTCTAGTGCTGAGAGAAAGAATGTCTTTTTCACTCAGTGGTAAAGAGGCCAGTGGCTCTGGATCAAAGAGTACATTGTGGAGGTTGGAGACGGGGGTGGGGTATAAGGTAGAAGAAGATTGGAAAGGTTGAGGAGGTTTGGTTATGAAGAGCTTCAAATACCAAGGAGGATTTTATCTTTAATCTGATAGGTGATAGGGAGCCACTGGAGTTTATTGAATAGAGGAGTGAAATGGTTGTACATGTGTTTTAGAAAATTCACTATGGTGGCTGAATGTGACTGGAGCGGACTGGAGTGAGGAAAGACTTGAGGCAGGTAGACCCATCAACAGACTATGGCAATAGTTCAGATTTGAGGTGATGAAAGCCTACACTAGGGTACTGGCAATATCACAAGAGAGAAAGGAACACATTTGAGAGATTTTACCAGGGTGAAATAGGCAGGCCTTGGCAACAGATTGAATATGGGGAGTGAGAGATAGGAGGAGTTTAAGATGACACCTAGGCTGTGAGCCTGGGGGAGTTGGGAGGATGGTAGTGTTTTGATAGTAATAGGGAAGTTTGGAACAGGGAAGGGTATAAAGGAAGAGATGATGAGTTCAGTTTTGGACACGTTGAGTTTAAGAAGTCTACTAGACATCAAGTTTGAGAAGTCTGAAAGGCAGATGGTGATTCTAGATTGGGGATGAGCTGAGAGGGAAATGAATTGGTGATGACTAGAAGATGGAAGGATTGGGAGAAGAAAAGATTCAGGATGAAGAAAAGTTTGTTGCCTATGGAACAGGCATTACACAGGGCATAGTGGAAGGAGTGGGTGGCATTTGGCTGGACTTTGGGACAAGAAGCTGAGGGGCATAAGAATAATGTATTGGGAAGTGGGGAAAGGGAAGCTGTTTTTGGGTGATGACATACAGGGGTTCAGAATCACTGGGATATGTGGGATATGATCAAGAATGAGAGTGTTCATTACCGAATGGAAGGTACCAGTCCTTTTTCCAGAGAAGACTGAAGATCAGACAAGTGAAGAGCACAAGATGGAAGATATTGTATTCTTGAAATATTTGAGATTCATGTCTGGCACTATCAAAAGAATGAGCTATTCCCTCTTTAAAAAACTTAATTGAAATGGGATAATTAGTGCAAAAAACATAATTATATTTATTTTTCCCTTATTCCTTTGCCATTAAAATTTCATCACTTTTGACATGACAGATTGCATCTCCTACAAATACTAAAATTGATGATCTGTTTTCAAAATTGCAATTTCTATCTAGGAAAACTATTTTTAGCCTCCTATTGTTGTCCCATACATTATTTCCTATAAATTGCATGATCTCTGGATTGTCCATCACCCTTGCTGGATATCTATTCAATATCTCCTCATGCAATTAATTCCCCTAGTATACTTACCATGCTTGACCTTTCTTAGAGTTCCTCACTTGTTATGTGATTTCATTTAAAAATTTCATTCATCATTCTTGTCTTTATATACTCTGTTTGCTTTAATTTGTGGACCAGTATTCCAATATGCAGATTATGGGGAGCAACACTGTGTAGTTAAACACTTTGACTGTCACCATGCCTTTGCTCAAGGTGTTCCCCATACCTGCAATTCCTTCTTTCAGAAGAATAATAACTTTATGCCCTTAAGCTTCTTCTAGCATCTGGCTTGTATCTATCTAGGACATCTCTTTAAGATATCTTTAAAGGGATGAATGACTAGAAAAGAAGGTAGGTCAAACATGTAGCAAGAGTAAAGAATAATAGATTGACAGTAGTACTCACATATTGTTAAGAAATGTAGAGGCAGGTCATCAGCTCGTATTGTGGACATCTTGGTGATCGATAGTCACAGGATAGGAAGTTGTGGATTATTATCTGTACCATTATAGAAAATAACTACATTTATAAGATCACAGATACATTAAAATATTACTTTATGCCTTTTTTTGTTTTTATGGTGTATGTATGTATCTATCATATCCCACTACTAGACTGTGAGGGTAGGCACAATATGTTACCTAATCTTTTGTATCTCCACAAGGACCCAGCTCAGTCTTTGCACAGTAAATTCTTCTTTTCTTTTTCTTTTTTTCTTTTTACTTTTAGTACTACGTAAGTTATTTTATGCATTTTTCCAGTAACCCAATTCTATTTTAGTTCCAAATTATTTTTCTTCCCCTTCCCCTATCCTACCTATTGAAGGCAAGAAAAATACAATCCATTACAAATATGTATAGTCATGCAAAACACATTACCTCATTAGCTCTGTCCAAAAATAGAAAGATTAAAAAAAGAAGAGGAAATATGTTTCAGTCTGCACTCTGAGTCTATCATCTTGCTATCTGGAAGCGGATAGCAAATTTCATCACAGATCCTTTGGAATTGTGATTGGTTATTATGTTGATTAGAATTTCTAAGTTTGTTTCTAAAATAATATCTTTACAATATTGCTTTTCCTGTACAAATAGTACTTCTGGTTCTGCTTACTTCGCTTTGTATAATTTTATACAAGTCTTCCCAGGATTTCTGAAACCATCCCCTTCAACAATTCATACAAGACAATATTATTTCATTGCATTCATATACCATAACTTGTTCAGCCATTCCTCAGTTGATGGACATCCCCTTAATCTCAAATTCTTTACCACCTCAAAAAGTGCTGCTATACATATTTTTTGTAGTGTAGGTCTTTTCCCTCTTTCTTTGATCTCTAGGGGTATAGCTTTCACCTAGCAGTTTCACTGGGTCAAAGGGTATAGACAGTTTAATAGCTTTGGGGACATAGTTCCAAATTATTTTCCAGAAGACTTGGACTGGTTCACAGCTCCATGGACAGTGCATTAATATCGCTGTTATCCTAAATCTCCAGCATTTGTCATTTTTCTTTTTTTTTTTGTTAGCTTAGCCAATCTGATGGGTGTAAGAAAGAAGCTTAGAATTGTTTTTATTTGCATTTCTCTAATTGTTAGTGATTTAGAGCATTTTAAAAATGGCTATTAATAACTTAAATTTCTCCCTCTGAAATTTTTCTTTTCATATCATTTGACCATTTATAATTTTGGAATAGCTCTTATACTTGTAAATTTGACTCAGTTCCCTATATATCTTTGAAATGAATATCAGAGAAACTTGCTGAAAGGATTTCCCACCTCCACTCCCACCCCTAGTTTCTTACTTTTATTTTAGCTGCATTGGTTTTATTTGTTCAAAAAACTTTCTAATTTTATGTAATCAAAATTATACATTTTGCCTCTTGAGAACCTCTCTATCTCTTGTTTAGTCATGAACTCTTCCCCCATCCATTGAACTGACAGGTAATGTCTTCTGTGATCACTAGGATTGCTTAAGATGCTTAAGATGTCACCCTTTATACCTAAATTCTGTACCCATTTTGAGCTTTTCTTGGCATGAAATGTGAGATGCGGTTCTATACTGAGCTTCTGCCAGAAAATTTTCTAGTTTTCCCAACAGTTTTTGTTGAATAGTAAGTTCTTACCCCAATAACTAAGATCTTAGAGTTTATCAAACACTGGGTTACTGTGATCTTTTGCTTCTGCATGTTGTATACTTAATCTGTTCCACAGATTGACCTCTCTTTCCCATCACCAAATTGTTTTGATGATTATAGCTTTGTAGTCTTTGTAGTTTGAGATATAGTACAGCCACTTCCTTGCCATTTTTTTCATTTTTAAAAATTTTCATTTCATTCATATATTTGATTTTTTTCCTCCAGAAGAATTTTATTATTTTTTCTGCCTCTATAAAATAATTCTTTGGTAGTTTGATTGTCATGATCCATAATAAATTAATTTAGAGCCATCATTTCTATTGTATTGGCTCAGCCTATACATGAGCAATTAATATTTCTTCAATTTTTTAGATCAATCTATTTGTATGAAAATTATTTTGTAATTGTGTTCATATAGTTCCTGTGTGTCTTGGCAGATTGACTCCTAAGTGTTTTTACTGTTCATTGTTATTTTAATTGGAGTTTCTTTTTCTATCTCTTCCTGAGTTCTTTTGGTAATATACAGGAATACTGATTATTTAGATAGGCTTATTTTATATCTATCCTGCAATTTTGATGAAGTTGTAAGTTATTTTGATAAGTTTTTTAGATGACTCTCTATGGTTCTCAAAGTAAAACATCACATCATCTGAAAAAAATGATCTTCTGTTTTCTCTTTGCCTCTGCTTACTCCTTCAATTTCCTTTTCTTCTCTAATTGATATAGCTAGCATATATTGAATAGTAATGATGATTATGGACATCCTTACTTCATCCCCCTGATCTTACTGGAAAAGATTATACTTTATCCTCATTACAGATAATGCCTACTCTTGGTTTTAGGTAAATACTAATCATTTTAAGGAAAACTCCATTTATCCTTATGATTTTTAGTGTTTTAAATAGGAATGGATGTTGTATTTTATCAAAAACTTTTTCTGTATCTGTTGAAATAATCATATTATTGTGTTTGATTTTGTTATTAATCTAGTCCGTCAAGCTTATAATTCCTTTAAAAATTATTTATTTATTTACATTTAGTTTTCAACATTCATTTTTATAAGATTTTGAGTTCTAAATTTTTCTGCTCCCCAAGATGGCATGCAATCTGATATAGACTGTACATGTAAAATCATATTAAACATATTTCTACATTAGTCATGTTGTGAAAGAAGAATCAGAGCTAAGGGGAAAAACCACAGGAAAGAAAAAAAAGAGAAAATTGCATGTTTTGATCTGCATTCAGACTCCTAGTTCTGTATCTGAATGTGGACAGAATTTTCCATCATGAATCCTTTGGAATTGTCTTAGATCATTGCATTGCTCAGAAAAGCTAAGTCTAACAAAGTTGGTCATTGCGCAATGTTGCTGTTACTATGTACAATGTTCTCCTGGTTCTGTTCACTTCACTCAGCATCAGTTCATGCAAATCTTTCCCAGTTTTTTGAAATCTGCCTGCTCTTATGGAGCATTATATTCATATACAACAACTTGTTCAGCCATTCCCCAATTGATGGGCATCCCCTCAATTTCCAATTCTTTGCCACCACAAAAAGAGCTGCTATAAATATTTTTGTACATGTGGGTCTTTTATTGTTTTTTACGATCTCTTTGGGATATAGACTTAGTAGTGGTATTCTGGATGAAAGGGTATGCACAGTTTTATAGCCCGTTGGGTATAGTCCCAAATTGCTCTCCAGAATGATTGGATCAGTTCACAACTCCACCAACAATGCATTAGTGTTCCAATTTCCCCACTTCTTTTCCAACATCAAGCTTATAGTTTCCCTGATATTGAACTAGCCCTGCTTTCCTGGTTCTAGTATGTGGTCTTTGCAATATATTGCTGTAATTTCCTTTCTAGTGTTTTATTTAAACTGTTTGCATCAATATTCATTATAGAAATTGGTCTATAATTTTCTTTCCTGTTTTGACTCTCCCCAATTTAGATAGAAATATTACAAATATTGTTATATTTGTGTCCTACCCTAAGGCCTGCTCTGCCTGACTCCTGGTCTGGTCTGTCCTGGTGCAGCCCCATGTTGGGCTTGGCTGCGCTCTGCTCCCAGCATATAGACCCTTCCCAGCAACCATCCAGGTTGTCTTGGTCTGGAGACTTGTTTCCCTCTGTTATTTCATGGGTTCTATAGCTCTAGAGTTTGTTCAGAGCCATTTTTGCAGGTATTTGGAGGGATTTGGGGGAGAGCTTAAGAGAGTCCCTGTTTTCCAGCCACAGTGTTGGCTCTGCCCCCCTCAAGAATTCACTTTTAAGTCCATCTGGTCCTGTGTTTTTTTTCCTTGAGAGTTCATTTATGGCTTGTTAAATTTATTTTTATAAGATAGTTATTTTAAAATTTTAGTTTATGTTCTGTTAATCTAGGCAATGTATATTTTATTTGGATTAACAGTTTTATTGTAACATAATAGATTCTTCTCTAGCCCATTATTTTCACTCTATGTATATTTCTGTTTCAAGTGTGTTTCTTGTAAGGACCACATTGTTGGAGTCTGGTTTCTAATCTAGTCTGCTAATCTCCATTTTATGGGTGAGTCCATCCCTTTCACATTCATAGTTGTGATTGTGAACTGTATATTTCCTTTTATTTCATTCCCTTATGTTTTTCCTCCTCTTTTTCCCCTTGTCCTCTCTTTGAGAGTCTCTTTTGCTTCTGACCACTGCCTCCCTTAATTTACCTTCCCTCTTATTCCCTGTTTCTTAACTCCTTTCCCTCCTATTTTCCCATTGTATAAGATGAATTTCTGTATGTGTATGTATAATCTTCCTTCCTTTTACCAGTTCAGATGAGAGTGGGGTTCAATAGGCACCAAACCTTTCCTTGTGTGCCTCATTTATGTATGATAATTTCCCCCATATTTCTCCCTTCCCTACTCTTCCAGTATATTTCTCTCCCCACCCCTTCCAATGTTCTTTAGAGACCATCCAACATACTAGAATCATACTAACATACTC
The DNA here is from genome assembly GCF_011100635.1 of Trichosurus vulpecula. Classification (NCBI taxonomy): domain Eukaryota; kingdom Metazoa; phylum Chordata; class Mammalia; order Diprotodontia; family Phalangeridae; genus Trichosurus; species Trichosurus vulpecula. The sequence continues at coordinate 187,337,465 of NC_050578.1, forward strand.
TGTGTAATCAGATTCTCTTTAATTCCTTTGGTGATGGTATATTGTTCTTAGAGGTTACATATATCATCTCTCCACATAACAATGTAAACAATTTAACTCGGTCTAATCCCTTGTAGTTTCTCATATGAGTGAGTTTACTTTTTTATGTTTTTCTTAAGTACTATTTAAAAGTGAAATTTTCTAGCCAGCTCTGTCCTTCTCATCAAGAATGCTTGAAAGACCACTCTTTCACTAAAGATTTCCCCTGTAGTATTATACTCAATTTTGCTGGTTGTAAACCTAGATCTCTCATCTTCTATAATACCATATTACAAACTCTCTACTCCTTTATAAAATTGTGACTTCTAAATCTTATGTGATCCTGACTGTGGCTCCTCAGTACTCGAATTCCTTCTTTCTGGCTACTTGCAGTAATTTTTTTCTCTCAACCTGAGGGCTCTGTATTTTGTCTGTAACATTTCTTTGAGCTTTCGTTTTGGAGTTTCTTTCAAGAGGTGACTGATGAATTCTTTCTATTTCTACTTTGCTCTCTTATTGTAACATATCTGGACAATTTTTTTTCTGGTTTTCTGAAATATGATCTCTAGTCTCTTTTTTGTTACTGTTCATGGCTTTGAGGTAGTCCAGTGATTTTTAAATATCTTTCTTTGATCTATTTTTCAGATTAGTTATTTTTGCTATGGGATATTTCATATTCTCTATCATTTTTTCAGTCTTTTGATTTTGTTTTACTATGTTTTTATGTCTTATTGTGTCTTTATCTTTCATTTGGCCAATTCTAATTTTCAAGGAGTTAATTTCTCCAATAAAGTTTTTGTAACTTTCTTGCATAGCTTTCATTTCTTTTTACTCTTTTTCCCCTCTACCCCCTTTGGTCTTAAAAATCATATGTTTTGCTCTTTTTTTGAAACTTTTTAAATCTTCTAGAAATTCTCATTGGGCTTATGCCCAATTTACATTTTCCCTTGAGGGTTTCTATGTTTTGTTTTGAACTTCCCTATCACTATAGTAGCTCTTTATGATTGAGCTCATTTTTTATTTGCTCTGTGTGCTTCTGGGAGTAGGGGACTGTCTGCCCTGAACTTCCATCCTTTTACATCTTTCTGCTCGCTTCACAGCTTAGGCTGAAGGCCTTAAATTTTTCAGTGCTCCCAATATAATGTGATCCAGGGTGGGGTCTATTCACTGCTGTCCTGTTCTGAGCTCCCCATGTTTCTGACTCAGATTGGTTGTATTTCAGTAGATGGATGTTTGACTCAGTCACTGTTAACTGGTTGGGAGTTTCTACTGGTTCAGAGCAACTCAAATGCTGGCTTCCCTTTGGTCTTGGACTCTTGCCCTGATTATTCCACTGTAGGCTGGACTAAAGGCTGGTGAGTCACCAGTGCTCCTGAGCTCAGAGCCACATGGCTAACTTTCTGGGATTTGTTTCTTACTCAGTACTCAGCTAGTGTCCCACTCACATACAATCATTCTGCTGTGCCCTAGATCTGTGATCTGAAATTGGGTAATGGGCGACAGATGCTAGATAGCCCCTTTTCCTATACCATTTGCTAGTTCAGAGATCACCTGGGATCTCTTTCTCTCCCATGACTCCTGTCCTGGTGCTCTATCTCAGTCCCCGGGCACTGTAATGTTCTCTTACTAATGCCACTGCTGCTTTTGCTGCTCTTGCTTCTGATTAGTTCCTGTCTCAATGTCCACAGACCTCTGTGTTTCCCTGAGTTGTCCTGGGCAGGGAATGACTGACTTTCTTTGCTTTCCTGATCAGAATTTGATCTGGTATATTTTCTTGTTGACTTCTTACTAGAGCTTAGTAAAATCTCCTTTTTGTTAACTGTCAAATGACCTATGAGTATCTCATTTTGATCCAGTGTCTAGCCTAAACTGTCAGGGGACTGGTCTAAGCTAAGGGAAAAAAACAAATTTATTTAATTTGAGTCTTGATTCTATTTTTTTTTTTAAATCAAGGTACCAGAACAACATCTTTAAAGAAGCCACAGCTAGCTTTGGGTCACCTTGTCAAATGCCTCGGTGGATACTGATCTTACAGTTTTATAAATGGCTTTATTTTAGGTCTTCATCTGATATCACTCTCAAGGATGTCTATATATGTTGGATTACCTTCACTGTCATGTAACTTATTAGTTATCCCCATCAATTCCACTGACTGAAGTGCGTATGTATATATCATTAAGAAATGCACAGCAAGTAGAGACAATATTTTGTGTATGTGGCCAGTAGTTTAAAAGGCCACCTATTAAAACCCACTTACTTCCAGGTGGTAGAGTTTTTTTTTTAAATCTGTAATATAATGCTAATTGTGAAACACGTTTATATTTAATAAAGAACAGTGAGAAGGCAGTAACAGCCACGGTTTTTCAGATTATCCTACAAGAACTTGATTTTTTCCATGCAGAAGGGACATGACAGAATGACCTAATGTGTAAATTTCTCTGCCATTGCATTGTAGACATGTGCCTAAGACAAATTCTGTAATATTCCATGCATTCTCAATTTTGCATCCATTTAACTAACCATCACTTCATCCCACATAATCTGGAAAATTTTAACAGTTAAGTGGTATGATGTTTTATTGGTGCATTGCTAGCATTTAAACATAATTTTAAGGTTTGCGAGTTACTTTACACATGTATTTCATTTAACCTTCATGACACCTATGAGAGGTATGTGCTATTACCACCCCCATTTTACAGATAAGTAAATTGAGGCCAAGAGAGGTAGTGACTTGTCCATTGTCACACAGTTAACAAGCATCTGAGGTAAGATTTGAACTTAAGGTCTTTCTGACTCCAAATTCACAATTCTTTCCACTACGCGCATAGCTGAGAGGGTAATATCACCTCACACAGAGGTTCAGATGGTTTTCCATAGTTCGGTAGATCAGTGAGGTTTCCAACACATTGGCATTCAGATAACTAATTTCAGAGAACTTGTTGTTTAGCTTGTTTTGTTGGTTCCATCAAGACCAACCGCCTTAATAACATAAGAAGGTCCATTTTAATGCATAATGGGCTGAAAAAAAAAAACCTGAGACAAGTCTATTTCTGTAAATCCCACATATTTCTTCTGGCTATTCTCCTCCAACTAGGCAGCAGCCACCTACATATTTTCACAGGAAATTATATCTAGTTTCATAAATCATCAATGTAGATCAGTGTGATTAGCATAACTAGTTTGCTGAGCACAACAAGAAATATTCATAAGTACGAAGAGCATTTTCATAGTGTCAGCTTAAGGTGCTTCATCAGAGTGTAGGTATGTAGACTTAGGAACCAAAAACTATTGATTGCTATTTCCCTGATTTTGCTTCTATAATTGGTTACCCTATATATGAATATGTGTGCAAAGATCTATATCTCTGATTTAAGGAACTTACTCTACCAGGGCCAATCTGCCACTGTTTTTCAGTGTATATGATCTTAGAAAGTGCCTAAGCCATTGAGAGATTACATGACTTGCCCGTGGTCATATGGCCAGATTGTTTCAGAGATCAACGTGAACCTAGGTCTTCCTGACTCTAAGGCTAGCTCACAATCCACTATGTGCTATTTTATATATATACATACATATATATATATATATGTATATGTATATGTATGTGTGTGTGTGTGTGTACGTGTCTACGTGTGTACGTGTACGTGTGTGTGTGTGTGGGGTGTGGGTGTACGTGTACGTGTGTGTGTGTGTACGTGTGTATGTATGTGTATATGTGTGTATATGTATTGTGGAAAATATTATACTATTTTATATCATTTTTAATTTCAAGTAGACCCAGAGCCTGAATTAATGAGTAACTGGATGAAGATCCAGGACCTGGGCTTCTTTGTTCTCTCTAAAAGTTTGCTCAGGGAATACCCTTATCTGTGTCAACAAAGCCAGACTAGGCTGACCCTTGTTAGTCATTAAGGATGAGACCCTAATCCCAAGAGAGATCACCTTGCTTAATATTCTACAGGTATATACTATGTTATGGAATGTAATGAGACACAGAGACGCTAGGTTGTAGTTTTAAATAACTTTTGTCAGCATCATTTACAACTCTATTCAAATAAGGGAAATCCTTGTCTTTATGGTCAAACATACCTGAGAATCGTAAAATTAAGTAACATGCTGAATTGTGATTGTTCTAAAGAATATAAAACCTGTTCATGTTTCTGTACAAGCCAGTCAGACATTCTCTGGCTCAATCTCATACATGTATGTCTGTTGGCTATGCTTATGGGAATTAATATATATAAATAATACAATCTTTTGATTATCTAGTCTGTTGTTTCCTTTAACCAACATCCAGGTTCACAGTATGTACATATACATACATATATGTGTGTGTGTGTGTATATATATATTTTGAATAGTTTCAAAAGATGACTTTTTAAAATTGCAAAACACCTCAATTTACCAAAAGAAATGAAATTTGATGTGATTTTTTTTCAGTCAACATCCATGAATCTGGTTACTCTGTATTTATAGGATGGAGCAATGTTGATATAAAAAAGCCAGTCCAGTGTTTTTGTTGTAACAATTCAGTTAATGATTGTCAGGTCAGCTCTAAGCCACAAACATCGACTGGAGAGAAATCAATTGTTAAGATGGCTGGAAAAAAATTCACCTCGGGACCTTGTTTCTTCAATTATCTTCACTCTCCAGGATCTTCAATTTCTCTTCAACCATTCTTTTCCTCTGCCTTCAAACATTCATAGGTTCTCCTTATTTTGAAAAAAAACTTTCACTTGACCTTACCACCTTCTTGCAAACCGCATCTTATTTCTTTGCTTCTTTCGCTTCCAAGCTTCTCAAATAAGTGTTATGTACCTGGTACCCCCGTTTCCCTACCGCCCACTTTCATTTTAACTTACAGCAATGGACTTCCACCCTTCCCTCTCTCTTGAATCTCTACTCTCAAATTGCCTTGTCCTGGTCCTCATTTTCCTAGCCCTGTTAAGCATTTAACACAGTTGAAGATCATTCCTTGAAATGATTTCCAGAACATTATAATACCCTGATCGTCCTATCTCTGATCATTTAGCTGTCTTCTTTCATGACTCTAGACCCTTAAACATAAGTAGATCACAGGGTTCTATCTTTGTCTTTTTTCCTTTCTCTTTCCCCCTACTCCCTTTAAGATCTAATCCACTCTGACAGTTAAAATCATCACCTATATTCAAAAGACTCTATCCCCAAGGAGTACCTTTAGTGCTAGTTTCTTTAATAGTAGCCTAGGCGAGAGAGGATTCTGGGAAGATGGAGGAGTAGGTCAGAAAATTCCAAGCTCTTAAGATTTTCCCCCCACAAAAGAGATAAAATAGCATCTTGGGGCAAACAAAGTGAAGGGAAAAATAAATACGAATAGGGGCACAAGGAGGGTCTTCCTGGGACAATGAGAAGATCAGAAGAAAAATCCCAGGATGAGGTTTGGTCCCAGTGAAGAGTAAACGCCTCCAGGTTAGGGTCCACTTTAACAACAAGCGCTAAGCCCTGGGGTTAGTTGGTTTGAGAGGCTGCCTCGGCCCCAGCCACAAGAACTTTTAAGCTTGGGATAGTGAGGAGAGTGGGATGTCTGAGCCCGGAAGATCGAGGGAACCTCTGCTGACGAGGAACGCCAGACCCAGCTGTGGGAGTGGCAGTGCGAGAAGGAAGCAGTACAGGCCAGGTGAGTGCAAAAGAAGCAGGGCAGGAAGCCTCTGGCTGTGGGTACTTACAGGAGTCTGGAGGTTTGGCTTTGGTTCCACATTAGAGGGGAGAACTGAGACCTGGGGCAAGAGGCAGCATCCCCCATACCCCAGGACTAGAGGTGATCACAAAAATTAAGCTATTACCACAAAAAATGCTCAGGCAAAGGAGAAAGAATCCAACCATAGAAAGCTATTACGGTAATAGCTTCAGAGGAGGATATTGAAGTAAGAAACCCACTTCTACCCCAAAGCATAATGTCAAATGGTCACTTGCCCAAAAAGAATTCGTAGAAGATCTTAAAAAAGACTTTAAAAATCAAATGACAGAGATAGAGGAAAAACTTTAAAAAAATAAGAATAATCCAAGAAAAATAAGAAAATTATGAAAGGAAAGTCAACCAATCAGAAAAGGAGATCCAGAATCTTAAGGAAGAAAATGACACCTTGAAAATTAGAATTCGGCAAGGTGAAGCCAATAAAATTTTAAGTGATCAAGAAATAATTAAACAAAACATGAATGACGAAAAAAATAGAAGAGAAAGTGAAACATCTTATAAGAAAAACAACAGATCTGGAGAACAGATCAAGAAGAGAAAACATAAAGATAATTGGACTAACTGAAAGCTATGATCAAAAAAAGAATCTTGATACAATAATACAAGAAATAATTAAAGAAAATTGTCCTGAAGCATTAGAACAGGGGGGTGGGGAGTAGAAATGGAAAAAAAAAGTCTATCCATCACCACTGAAAAGAGATTCTATGAGGAAAACTCATAGGAATATTATAAACAAATTCTGAAATCCCCGGCTCAAGGATAAAATATTAAAAGCAACAAGAAGAAAACAATTTAAATATGGTGGTGCACACGACCTAGAAGCAGAGATATTAAAGGACCACAGGTCTTGAAACACTACATGTCAAAGAGCAAAAGAACTGGAGGTCTAGCCAAAAATATCATACCCGGCAAAGTTAAGCATAATCCTGAATGAAAAAAATGGACATTTGATCAACCGTCAGACTTCCAGAACTCTGTTAAAAAAAAAAAAACTAACTTATTAGAAGATTTGACATACAAGAACCAAGAGAAATATAAGATACATACTAAAGACTGATTACAAGGGATTAAATAAGGTTAGACTGTTTACTTTTTATACATGTAAAATGCAAAACGTATGTCTAAGATTCTTACTAATAATTGGGTAGCTCATAAGAAAGATTGGGGTAAACCTGAGTATGATATAAATTTAAAAAGTAAAACCATTTAGGAACAGCTAAAAAGAGTAATTGTTTTATACAATTGAAGCGCGAAAGGAAGAGTCGATACAGAAGAAATAGATGGGAGAGGAGGGCTGGTAGTTCTGGTAACCTACTTTCATTGGAAATGAATTTAAGAGGAAACTATATATATTTAGAAGAGTATAAAAGTCTTCTAAATTCAGACGAAATAAAACAGTAGGGGCATAGGAATGGGGGAGAGGACAATGGAAGGATCTTCAGAGGGGAGGGTGAGGGAATAGGTGAAAGAGGGGTATAGAATGGTGTTTATTGGGGGGGGATAAGGGAAGGATCTCTAGAGGGGAGGGTGAGGGAATAGGTTATAGGGGGCTATGGAAGGGTGTTTAAATTTACGGGAATGGGAGGATAGGGGAGGGATCTTTGGAGGGGAGTAGGCAAGTAATAGGAGGGCAAGGTAGGCTAGAAGTAAAGTAGAGGAGGCAGAAGTGACAGGAAAAAAGAGATATGCACAAACATAAAAACAAAGATCAAGAATAGAATTTGTTTGGGAAAGTATATGTCTATATATGTATGTAGATATGTATATGTATATATGTATATATATATGTATATGTGTGTGTATATATATATATATATATATATATATATATATATATATATATATACACATAGTTATAGAGGCACTTAATTGTAGCCTTCTGGACGCAGGGGGAAGAACAAAGTAAAAAGTGCACGGAAGAGAACAAAAGAAAACTTATAAGGAAGCAAAGATAGCTCTCAACACAATGTGTAATATTTATCATATAGGCTTTCTTGAAATGAAAATTTATTGTTACATATTTTGAATCTTCTCTTATGTTCTGTTATGCACATGATGTGCTTTTTTCCCCCTTTCTTACTTTGTACTTAAGTTCCAATATTTAAATTTATTAGTTGTTTTTGCTTCTTTTCTCTATTCTGTATTTGTGTTCTGGTGTTTGAGTCTAAAATAAAATTAAAAAAAATAGGATCACAGGACTTAGAGGTGTGTGGGACCTTAGATATCATCTAGTTCAATCCAGAAAGGGGAAGTGTTTATTCCACTTTCAGTCCAGCTTTTTGGTAGATATCTCTTTGTGGGTGATTTAGCTCTTACCTCAAATATAACTCCCCCAAAGTTTACTCTTCTGACTTCCCTGCTTTTGAATGGTGCCACAGTTTTGCCAATTACCTCGGTTCATCCTCAAAGTTCTCTTTGATTCTCCAGGCATCTCTGATACCTATATTCATTTGTCATTCATATGTTGGGCCTGTCAATTGTTTTCCTTTGGAATAATCCATTCATCCATCTATCTATCTATCTATCCATCAGTGGATATATTCCAAAGGAAAACTATATAAATATATATATATATATATACACATATATATGAAATATATGTGTATACACATATGCATATGTATATATGCACATATATGTGTACATATACACATACATGCATGTATCTATATCTTCACCTTTTCCCCGCTAACCAATTATCCTAGTTCAGGCACTTAACCTCTCATACCTAGATGTAGTATCTCACCTAGTCTTCCTGCATCCAATATCTCTGCCTTCCAGACCATCCTGCATCCTGGTATCAGATGCACAACAATTCACAATAACTTTATTAGATAGTACAAGTATTGTTTTCCCCCCAATTTTATAAATAAGGAAACCAGCTCAAAGAGGTGAAATGATTTCTCCATGGCCACATGCCAAGCAAATGGAGGGACCAATTTAAGAATCCAAGTTTCCTGACCTCATTTCCTAAAAATTCCTAAAAATTTAACCATATTACTTTACTTGAAAAAAACAATTTCAACAGCTCTTGTCTTTTTAGCCTGGTGTTCAAGATTATTTCTGTATCCCAGAATAGTCCATAGTAAGACTCATCTCTTTCCTGATGTGAACTCTCCACTCCAGATAATTCATTTATCTTCTCCTCCAAACTCCTTGAATACTCCTCCTCCAAACTCCTGGAATGATATCCCCCTTCCTCTCTTCTCCATCTGTCCAAACTCCGCTGCATCTTTAGAGCACAATTAAAATTTATGTATGTGGAGCCTTCCCAGACTGCTTAACCTCATACTGATCCTTCCCTCTTTTGTGCTCATAGCACTAATTTTTTTTATCCATTTGACAGTTAACTATGCATTGTCTTTTGATAACTCTCCTACTACTGTGCTGCTGTTTAATTCTGATTTAAATTTTAGCTTTTTATGTACTTATGCCTTGTCTCTTGAATTAGAGAGTAAGCTTTTTTAGCTAAGAGAAACCCCTAAGAATTTGTATTCCTAATAATACCTCACCCACAGGGGATATTCAAGAAATGTTTACTGAATAAATGAATGAATGAATGCTTCTTACTACTTTTATCATCCCTACTAAGTTACTTATCCTTTCTAAGCTTCAGTTCCTTTTTCTGAACACTAGTATTAAAATTATTACTGGAACAATGAGAAAGTTGGACTGGATGATCAGTAAAGTCGATTCCAGTTCCATATTCTATGATCTATGACTTATGCTGAGGCTTCCTCTGTTAATTATCTACCATACCAGGAAACAGAGAGAAAGTGCTGGAAACTCATAAGTGTTAGTGAATATCATACCTTTTTTGTTTCTTTTAGGCTACTGGCTCAACCACTACTTTCACCTTAGGTAGTAATCAAGGCATAGAAGGATGTTAGCAAATATTTGAGTTAAAAAATTAAGCTAACAAATATTATTTCTCTGTTGTATTATTAATGCAGTATTCTAATCATTCTTTCCCATTTACTATAGGCATGTTCAGATTGATGAGTAGGATGTAATTTCCATCTCAAGGGCCCACAGCATCTTTATAAGTATTTTTATGTACATAATCATTTTCTAAATGATATAATTGGATCTGCCATATATAAGAAGAACAAGAATAGTTAGTATTTATATAGTGCCTTAAGGTCTGCAAGATGTTTTACATATCTTATTTGAGCCTCACAGCAGTTCTGAGAGATAGGTGCTATTGTTTTGGGTTTTTTAATAACATTTTAAAGGTGAAAAAAATGAACCTAAGAGATGTGTAGTGCCTTCCAAAGGTTAGTTAGTTCCTAAAGCATGATTCTAACTTAGGTCACAGATGTCTATGTGTTTATGCAAATGATTTGATCAATATTGTTTTGCTTTTTTTAGGAGAAGACTATTGAATTTCAGATGTTTAATTTTTATTTTTATATTGGATCCCAAATATTGTGAATGTACATTTTTGGTATTTTTGAGTTAATATAGGTCAGCTAATTCCATTTACTTTAACAATGAAATTGCCTTCAAATATTTTGTTGGAATATCAGCATGGTCCATTTATTGATTTCCCAAACTGAGTATGTTCTGTGTCCAGAAGGATTATAGTTATATGAGAGATTCTAGGTGTAGCACATTTGGAGCTTACCACTATTTGAATTCATGGATGTTTTTATTAGCTCTGGCCCTTCTGGCAGTCTGAGGCACCAATTTCTTTCAGACTTAAACCAATGTCCCCTTAATGATCATTTCTTTCCCAAGACAAGTGATACCAATGGTTCATTTCACTAGAATATTTCTTGAAAATAGTTATGACTTGAATTCTTATTTGTGCAAGGTTCAAAAATTAGGAGAAAATCAGCAACTTTGACCATTTGTTAATCTGATTGATCTCACCTCTAGTAAACATCTTAGATTTCAAGTATTAAAATTGGGGTGGCGGAAGAGATTTCCTACAACTGCATAATAATTCACTTATGTGAGTGATCAGAAAAAAGGGGTCTAGTAGCAGACAAATTAAACAATATTCTTGTACATCTGAGGAAAATAGAGATAATCAGAAAATATTTTAGGGATAATAGCAGATTTCTTCTCATTTTTAATCTCTTCATTTCTTTCAATTCTTAATCCTAATAAAACATATGTTTAAAAGAAGTAAATTGGAGGCTACATAGTTCATATTTTGATCAAGTTGAGGATTTATTAAATATTAGTGATTGCTAAACTAAAGCTTGCCAACTTAAGGGAAAAATATACTCATTTTTTAAAAAAAATGACTCATCACAATCAAATCATTGCCCATGTCACTCATCACAATCACTGCCCATAGACTTTGAAGATATGAAAAGATATAAGAAACACCTCCATTCTCGACACTATTGTGATCTAATTTAGATAGGTAAGACATATATGTAATATATTTCTATACATAAAGTGAAAGATAAATAATACTACAAGAAACTATATTATAAATATCAAATGAGCAGCAGAAACAGTAGCTAAAAGTAGTAGCTAAAAATCCAAAGGACTTCAGAAGGAATAGGTAATTGGGTTAATTAATGTAGACTTTGTTTAGGAAGTAGAATTTGAGGTGAGACTAAAGTAAGGACAGGGAGATGTATCTTCCAAGTAAGGAGAATGATATAAATAAAAGCTCAAAGGTTCAGCAATTCAAGAAACATTTAACAACTCTCTGAGTCCTTGATTCCTTGTCTATAAAATGGATGGTAATAATATTGAGTTACTGATATTACAGAGTTGTTGAGAGAAAAATGCTTTGTAAATCTTAAGGTGCTATATAAATGTGAACCTTTGTCATTCTTACTATTATTAGTAATACTAAGTTCAAGGCCCTGGTGATACAAGATAGTAAGGCAAAGACCTTACTTTCAAGGAATTTTCAACCTAATGGGGGGAAGGGCATATACAAGAATAACAAGTTTATGAACACTATGATACATGGAATAGTGAGATTAATACTAGGGCTAGTCCCAGGGAAAGCATTATGAGAAATTTGAGGAGAGACGCTATTTTATTTTTCCCTCAGGGAGAGAGGGAAGGAAGGCTTAATGGAAGACATATCCTCTGGATTGGGCGTTAAAAGAAGAGATAGGTGTTAGTAGAGATGGTGGTGAGGGAAACCTATTTCAAGAATGAGAGATAGTGTGAATAATCAATCAACAAGGATTTATTAAGCACTTTATATGTACCAGGCCCTTTACAAAGCACTGGGGATACAAAGATAAAAGTATAATAGTTTCTGTCCTCAAGGATCTTACATTCTAATGGAGCAATGGCATGGGAATTGTAAATGGCAGAATAGGAGAAACACAGAATACTCCAAATGGGCTGGAATGCACACTATGTAAAAGAGGGGTGGTATGAAATGAAGCTGAAATGAGAGTCGGATTATAATAGGTCTTGAAGCATATGATCATAGAATTAGAATTAGCAGGGAACTTGAAAACCATCTATTCCAATTCCCTGATTTCCTACCTTCATTAATAAGGAAATGGAGTCCTAGAGATGGGAAGTGTCTTGTTCAAGGTCACACAGGTAGTAATCAACAGATTTGGAAATTGAACCCAGGCCCTCTGGTGCTCCAACTGTTGTTCTTTCCACTGCATCATAATTACTCACAAGTAACCAGGGTGGTTGCAGTAAGGTTGAAAACAAGGTACTAGACACAAGTAAGATTGCAAAGATAAGAAATGGTAATAATAATTAAAAGCCTGGGTTCTAGAAGGATGGTGATGCTATCAACAGATTAGAGGGTCAAGTAACTGAAATGGCAGAGTAGGAGTTTTCAGTATAGCTCCCCTATCCCAATGTCCTCGAAATAAACAAGAAAGTAATTAAATCTATAGTAATCAAATCTGAAACAAAAAGAAAAGTCCTCCTCTGAACCATCTAACTCATGTGCACATTGGCACAGCCAGTGCAAATAGCCTGAAAAGTGTGTGTTTCAAGCTCTAGATGTGGTGAATGATACCCACTTCCCTTCTGGCAGTGATTCAGTCTGAAAACCCCATGGAACGTAAGTAGGAGAAAACATTGATCTTGCCCAGCCACACCATGGGATGGAGATATATGTACCATTGCAAAGCCTATGCAAAGTTATAGGGAAAAGAACTTTGAAATTTAGATTCAGTAATTCTACTCCTAGTGGAATTTATACAAACTCAAGGATTTTTAGGCCACCCCTTGAGGGTCTATGTAGGAAAAATGTACGTGGAAGGGGAAAAAAAGCCAGACAGTGAGGAGGAATGCCAGAAAAAAATACTAGGAATAAAAGAAAAAGCTAAAAAATGAAAAGACTAAGAGAAAAGGGCAGAATATAATCCTAGCTCCCAAACAGATAAACCAACAACGAAGTTTGTAAAAACAGAAGCAAAGAATGACCAAAAATTTCTAAAAAGGACAAGACAATGATTATGTTGTTGCTCAGTTGTGTCTGACTCTTCATAGCTCTGTGGACCATATGTCCATGGGATTTTCTTGGCAAAGATATTGGAGTGGTTTTCCATTTCCTTCTCCAGTGGATCAATGCAAGCAGAGGTTAAGTGACTTGCCCAGGTTTATGTGTCTGAGGTTAAATTAGAATTCATGTCTTCCTGACTCCAGGCTCAGAGCTCTATCCTCTGACCTATCTAGCTGTCCCAATGAATACGTAGTGAACTTTAAAAGAAAGAGAACAATGTCCCCAGAGAAAAAGAGCACGAAAAATTCTGAAAAGTTCCTAGCGGTTGATTTGCTTTATGAAAGCAAAAGCATGAAATTCCAGAGAAGTTGAAAAGAGAAATTTAACTTCTAAAGATGATATAGGTACAAAAATTAGGCTGTAAAGAAGCAAAAAGACAATAGAATAGGCAACTAGAACTCAAGATAAAGACTCTCTGGCATAGTAGAGGCTCTGAAAAATAGCAGCACAAAACAAAACAACTTTGAAAGAAGACATGAATCCTTAAACAAGTCAAAACAATTGACTTTTAATATAGACTATGCCAAGATAATTTAAGGATGAAAACATAAAAAATTTGATAAATTTTCAATCTTGAGTACCATATGTTAAGAGTAGTACAGAAAATCTATCCAGAAGTTTTAAAAAGAGATAGCAAAGTGATAGGATTCATAGTTCTTTGACAGAAACAACAACAACAAAAAACTACAAGGCCTATTGTAGTGAAATCCCAAAATTACAATGCTAAAAAACACATTCTCTAAACATTCAAGAGGAAGGTCTTCTAGTGTCAAGGAAAATCCATTTTAATAGTACAGGATTTTTCTACCTCTACAGGACATCAAAGAAAAGATAGGAATATAATATTCCAAAACTTTTGTTCATGTCACACCTTAAAATGGAAGCTGCAAGGCTGATCCAAATCATCAATGAAAAAATAGTTGCCTTTAACCAATGATAGGCATGTGATTAATTCTTGCAAAAAAGACAAATGGTTTTGACTTGCAAACACTCTAAGTCAGAGAAACACATGAAAGGTAAATAAGGACAGTTATCAAGATAACAAGTAATGAATTGAATTCTTTAGTATAGAACAATTTAAAGAAAAAGAAATCTGATTAAGGATTAGGAGAAAGAACAAAGAAAATTTGCCAAGAAATAAAAGAATCTATGGCTAAATATTTAAGGGAAACTTCGAACCATGAGAAGAGAAGTGGGAGAATTAATATTTCATTTACTAAAGTGAATAGTCCCCTATTAGTGAATAAATAATAGGATGCATGTCAGACCATGCTAGATTTCTCCTCCTTCTCTATCACCAAGTCTAGGAGAGTGTTTTCCATTATTTCAAACCCGGTTCTCAGAGGAATAAGTATATCTCTGGAAATACCATGTCAATTGAAATAGAAAAGCTTGAGGAGAGAGAGGAAAGATTTTTTTCCCCTGGGATAGAATATTATAAATTTAGTTTTAACCCAATTTGAGGTCCTAGTTGGACATACAGATGGAGCTATCCAGAAAACAATTGAAAATACATGGCTATAGCTCTAGGATGAGGATAGGAACTAGAGGTATAGATTTGGGAGACATGTTCTACATAAATATGATAATTGTTGACATGGGATCAGGGGGATCCCACACAAGAGAGAGGAGGACATAGAAGAGGTATGTAGCACCTCAAAATGAGGTAGAAGGACAAATGAGGAGCCAGTGAGAAAGACATGTAGAGAAGCTAAAAGAGAATGAGTGCAATGTCAGGGAAGTAAAGGGAGGGCAAAGAAGGAGTAGAATGGTCAATGATATCAAGAAAGAGTGTAGTGGTCCATGTTTTCAAACTCCTGGAATATCAGGGGAGGAGGACAGGAGGAAAAAGCCATTAGATTTGCAAAAGAGGTTTTAAAGGCCTTGGAGAAAGGTGTTTTGTTAAAGTCTGTTCCCTTCTATACTCACCCTCCTACTAACTTCCCCAGTTCAGCACTGCCCCCTTTATGCCCTAGATAATTTAATCACCCCCCCAATAGAACTTTTCACCTCTAGTCTATATTTTTTCCAATCCATCCTCCACACTACTCTCTTAATAATTTTCTTTATACCCTATTCTGTTCACACCACTCTTCTATTAAACATTCTTCAGTTACTTCTCAGTGCTGATAGGATAAAATAGAGCTTCTACCTGTTATTCTTGCCTGTTATAATAACCTAGTTCACAAGTCTTACGGTATCACTTTTGTGTTGAAAAACTTTCAGTAGCTCCCTATTTCCTTAAGAGTAAACCTCTGTACATGCATGATGCTTCCACGTTTTCCCCCAGCTAATTATCCCCTCTGTAACCCCTATTCTGTCACTAGCTTTAGTTTCCATATCTATTGTCTGATTCCCTGTAATCTTACAAAACCCTCACTTGACTGGCCCATCCCTGCTAGCCAATGTTCTCTATCCCTTCACTCCTTCATGACTAAACTCCTAGGAAAGGAATTTATCTACAACTGCTGCCACCATTTTCTTCCCTTCTCTCCCTCATTTCTAAACCCTCTGCTTTCTGGTTTCCAACCTCATCATCCAACTGAAACTTCTATCTTTGTAACCATCACTGATCTCTTAATTACCAGAACTAAAGACCTTTGCTTTTTGTTTGTTTGTTTGTTTGTTTGTTTTTTGGAGGGGGGAAGGCAGGGCAATTGGGGTTAAGTGACTTGCCCAAGGTCACACAGCTAGCAAGTGTGTCCTTCCTTCCTTCCTTCCCCCTCCCTCCCTCCTTCTTTCCTTCCTTCTTTTCTTCCTTCTTTCCTTCCTTCCTTCCTTCCTTCCTTCCTTCCTTCCTTCCTTCCTTCCTACCTTCCTTCCTTCCTTCCACATCTTCAGCACTTGACAGTGCCTAGCACAAAGCACATGCTTAATACATGCTTATTGACTGATTGACTAAAGCTTCACATTATCAGCCTTCAACGTGCCTTTAAAGGCTTATTTCATATTATTCCCTTTCCACATTCTGTGTTCCGACCAAATGATTAGCTGTTCATTGAACTTGTCCTACACAGACCAGACTCAATGGAAGCACTCCTCTCTGATGTCAACCTATTGAAATTCTTCTCTTTCTTCTTCAAAAGTCAGCTCAGGTGCCACCTCCTTACATGAAGTCTTTTCTGGTTCCGCTACCACCTCTACCATCACTACCCCTATCCTCAACCTTAAATGATATATTTCTTCTGATATTTTCCTAGATCGTTTTGCCTCATTTGTCCCAAACACACTTGATGCCGTTTTATAAGAATGGTAGTCCAGGGCAGACAATTTGTATGTAATGATCACTTGCTATTTGTACGGCTGCTATTTGGAGGTGGGGACTGTCTCTTCTTACCAAAATGGAATGCTTACTTTTAAGAATCCAAAAATGTTCCCAAGGTTTTCTTAAAGAAGAGTCTTATAGAATATTGACTTTAACAGGATAGAAGGGGGACGAAAACAGCAGCTGTCATTGCAGAGTAAGTCAAGCAATAGAATGTGTGAAAAATAGCCCAAAAAGTTGAGGAGAAAATCAGAAGATGGGGCAAATTAGGCCATAAAACAGCAGGCCAGATTTTCCAGAGGAGCTGCTTCTACTGCAGACTGCTTTGAAGTATAAGAAAGAAGGCAGATAAAACTCATGTGGCCAAGTAGAGGTGAAAGATGAAAATTTCGAAGAGTCCAATTAGCCCCAAAATATCCTCTTCCTGTCGATAGATCTAAACCCAAATGTGAGTAATATAAGATAGACCTTGTCAGGAAATATACATCTCATCCAGACTTCCTGTCAGCCTAAGGCTGATTCTGCGCTCTAAGTAAAAGAAGTTAAAGTACTTAACTAATTTGAGTTTGCATGTATGCTTCGAATACTGGAATGGGTAAAAGATGCTGCAGCCTGTTAGCCCTGGTACAGAGGAAAGAGTAATGGATTTGGAGTCACAGAACCTGGATTCAAATCTCAACTCTGCTACTTATTACCTATGTGACATTGGGGAAATCTCTTCGGTTCTCTAGGTCTCAGTTTCCTCATGTATAAAAGGGGTCAGGCTAACCTCCTTCTCTAAATTCTATGATCTTATAAAAGTAGTGCAGAAGAAAACCAAAATGAAAAGAAGGACTATGGAAAACTAAAGAGGTAGGCCCAGAAAGTTAATGAATGAAAGTTAATGAATGAAAAAGCTAATGAAAGAAGTTAACGAATGAAAGCAACACTACTCCACATCACTCTCTGAGGTACAAGAAAATAATTTAGTGTTTAAAATGTAACCTTACATGGGGGAGGTTTATGGAAAAGCTTTTTATATATGTGAAAATAATACAGAATGTATTATGAGTATGTACAAGAGTAATACTGAATAGGAATTTATGGATTATTATGCTTTTTTTTGTTTTATTCACTGATACATTTTGTTGTGACATATGGGTTAACTCTCAACATATGCCTTCTCCCACCCTCAGTACATTTGGTGTGAAAAGCATTGAATAAAGTCACCTAATATAGTGAGTGCTATAGCTTTCTATTTCTTGTAGTTTGTTGTTTGTTTGAAAGGGTGTACGCTTCACCCATGACCGTTTGGAACCAACGAGCCATTGTGCTTTCTTTATTCTGCCTCAGTTGATCGTTTCCCCCATTTTATCTCTGAATTCTTCATTTTCACGTTTCCTTGTGGTAAAGTAATACACCATCTTATTCCACAATTCTTAAAAAGCTGGAGTTGGAGTGTAGAAGATAGGTACAAATTCCTCATCCAATACTTATTAGCTATGTGATGATAAACAATAATAAAACAAAATAAAATAAACAAATTGCTTAGTCTCCCTGAGCCTAAGTTCTGTAAAATGAGGGAGATAATACCTGTAGTAGAAACTTCACAAGAATTTTTCAAGTAATGAGCTAATGGATTAAAGTTTCCTTCAAACCTTAATATGCTCTTAAGGTTTAAACTGTACTTAGAGTTTTGGAACAGCAATTGTAAATGCCAGTTGTTATTGTTTAACTTTATTCTCAGAGTTAGACCTGTGATATCATCTGTGTGAGGAAAGTCCCTGAGGCACTGGGGATCATGAGATTTGCCCATGGTCACACAGATAAAATGAATCAGAGGAGGGGGTCGTGAGCCCATGTCTTCCCACATTTCCAACTATGCTGACCCTCTATCCTCTATGCCTTGCCTCCTCAAGACATCACTAAAATTTGTTCAGCCATTTTTCCAGTGGTTGCATATATAATTTATTAACAGTTTTTTTTCTGATTAAAAATAGTGCTTCTGATTGTCAAAAACAAAAAATCCAAATGGAACATGTGAATATAGTGCTGGAGTGATGGTAGAAAGATAATTGTAAAGAGTGCACAGTGCTTGGCACACAGTAAGTATTATATAAATGTTTGTTTTTGTTGTTATACTGCAGTAGTGAACTATGAATTGGCATAACCATTCTGGAAAGTAATTTGGAATTAGGCTAGAAAGTGATGATAATGTTCATACTCTTTGACCCAAAGATTTCACTGATAGGCATATACCCTCAAGAAGGTTAAAGATAGAAAGAATGATCCCAGATGCATCAAAATGTTCCTAGCAATACTATTTGTAGAAGCAAGGAATTGGAATCAAAGTAGGTGGTTATCGATTAGTAGGTAGCTTAAAAGATTATAACACATGAATGGAATGAAATGCAATAGCACCGTAAGAAACAATATGAAAAATTCAGAGAGAAGAATGGGAAGACTTAGACCAACTGATGCAGAGTAAAAGAAGCAGAATCACTAAGACAATTTAAGTGGAAACAACAACAACAAAACTGAATGTTCTATGATAACCAAGTTTACCTGAGAATAAAAGATAAGGAAATGCATCTTCCTACCTTCTTTACAAGGGGCTGTGACAGTATAGGTGTCAAAGATTGTGCATCCTGTCAGACTTAGCTGCTCTGTTGGTTAGTTTTACAGTACTTCTTGATTTTTTATTTTCTGTTACAAAGGAGTGTCATTCTGGGGAGATGAGCAGGGAAGGTGATGGTCATGTAAAAAACAAAAGATACAAAATTTTTAAGTGTTTTAATAGTGTTGCTATGAATATTTTGGTACAAATTGGACCTTTTTTCTGTCATTGACCTCTTTAGATTATAAACAAAGCAGTGAGATTGCTGGATTTATGGGCATGAATAGTGACTGTTTTCCAGAAGAGTTACTTCAGTTTGCAGCACCATCAACAAAAAATTTGTGTGCCTCTGGACCCTCCAGTTTTGACTATATTAAAAAAACAAACATCATTACAGGTTGATCGATAATACTCAAGAATCGCTTTAATTTGTACTACTTTTATTATTTAGTGATTTGAATACTTTTCATGTGCCTACTGTTAATATATATTTTATTTTTGATAATTTGTATTTCTTCCTTTGATATGAGCAAATCATCTAAGAAACAACTCTTATTCTTATAAATTTGTAGCAATTCCATACAGATTTAGAATATTCAGTGTTTTGTAGAAATATTTCATGCAAATATTTTTTTTCTCACTCTCCTTTTTTCTTCTGATTCTGGCTCCACTGATTTTGCCCTATTTTAGTCTGATCCTATGATTTTGCTCTTATAGGGATTCCTAAGGAAGAATCCCTACATGTATAGAAATGTAGCTGGTTTGCTACTTATGTCCTTAGATAGTTGCCCAGATTCACATAGCCAGTATGTGTCAAAGGCATGACTTTAATCAAGGTCTTCCTAAAACTGAAGCCAGCTTTCTATCCATCTTGCCATACAGCCTGTTTCACTTTTTTTTGTTTTTCGTACAAAATTTTTCCCAGTTTTACATAATTGAAATGTTATTTTGTCTTTTGTAATTTTTTGGCTATGAATATCTGGTTATAAACGTTCCTCCTATGAATAGCTATGAAAGAAATAACCTTCTATTACTTCTAATTTTTAATGATGTAGCTTTTATTTTTAAAGTGCTTATCCATTTGGAATTTATTGTGGACTATGTTATTAGATGCTAATCTAAAGTTATTGTCTGCTAAACTGCATTCATACTTTCAGACAGTTCTTATCAAATAGTTATTGCTCCAATAATTCAATTTATGCTCTTAGATTTATCAAACACTTTGCTTCTAGGTCTTGCCTAGCTAGCCTATTCTGCTGAATTTTTTTTATTAGTACTATGTAGTGTTGATAATTACTACTTTAGAATTTAATTTGAGATCTGGTAATTTTAGGCTTCATTTATTCTAATTTTTCATAGTTTAACTTGCATTTATCACTTGGCAAATGGCTGAATAGATTATGTTCTAAAATGTAATGGAATACTGTTGTGCTGTAAGAAATGAGAAAAAGGATGGTTTCAGAGAAAACTGGGAAAACTGGTATAAATTGATGCTGAGTGAAGTGGGCACAACTAACAAAACAATTTACACAATAAATTGTATGCAATATCATATGCTAACATTGTAAAGACAAGCAACTTTAAAATACCTAAGAACCCTGATCAAAACAATAACTAAGTGCTATTCTCAGAAGATAGATGATGAAGCTATGTACACCCTGCTAGAGAAGTGATGGTCTCAAGATGAAGAATGAGACATATTTTTGGATTTAGACAATAGAGGAATTTATTTTGTTTGGCAATGCATGTTTGTTAAAAGGGTTCTATTTT
This sequence comes from Trichosurus vulpecula, assembly GCF_011100635.1. Taxonomy (NCBI): domain Eukaryota; kingdom Metazoa; phylum Chordata; class Mammalia; order Diprotodontia; family Phalangeridae; genus Trichosurus; species Trichosurus vulpecula. The sequence goes on from NC_050578.1 coordinate 187,358,307, forward strand.
TATTTCTTTTTATTTTCAATAGGATGCAGTGGGGACATGGGAAGAAAAGGAAATAAATTCTTTTTTAAAAATATTTTTATTTTATAAGACTCAGTTCCACAAGTTTCTGAGTTTGAAATTTTCTCCTCCTCCCTCTCCTCCCCCATCCCCACCCAAGATGGCATGCAATCCAAAATAGGTTCTACATATACCTTCACATTAAACTTATTTTCACAGTAGTCAAGTTGTAAAGAAGAATTATAACCAATGGAATGAACCATGAGAAAGAAGAAACAAAACCAAAAAAGAAAAAAAAAGAGGGAGCAAACAGTTTGCTTCAATCTGCATTCAGACTCCATAATTCTTTCTCTGGATGTGGAGAACTTTTTCCCTCATGAGTCTATTGCAACTATCTTAGAACCTTGCATTACTAAGAAGAACCAAGTCTATCAAAGTTAGTCATCACAGATACTGTGTATCTGTAATTGTGTATAATGATCTCCTCATTCTGCTCCTTTCATTCAGCATCAGATTATGTAAGTCTTTCCCGGTTATTATGAAGTCCATTTTCTCCTCGGTTCTTATAGCACAATAGTATTCCATTACATTCATATACCTCAACTTGTTTAGCCATTCCCCAGTTGATGGGCATCCCCTTGGTTTCCAGTTCTTTGCCACCACAAAAAGAGCTGCTATGAATATTTTTGTACACACAGATCTTTTTCCCATTTGTATGATCTCTTTGGGATACAGCCCTAGAAGTGGTATTGCTGGGTCAAAGGGTATGCATATTTTTATAGCCCTTTGGGCATAGTTCTAAATTGCTCTCCAGAATGGCTGGATCAGTTCACAACTCCACCAACAATGAAATAATGTTCCAATTTTCCCACATCTTCTCCAGCATTTGTAATTTTCCTCTTTTGTCATGTTAGCCAATCTGACAGGAGAGATGTGGTACCTAAGAGTTGCTTAGATTTGCATTTCTCTAATCAATAGTGATTAAGAGCATTTTTTCATCTGACTATAGATATCGTTAATTTCTTCCTCCGAAAACTACCTGTTTATATCCTTTGACCATTTATCAATTGGGGAATGACTTGTATTCTTATAAATTTAACACAGTTCCCTGTATATTTTAGTGATGAGGCCTTTATCAGAGATACTGGTCGTAAAGATTCTTTCCCAATTTTCTGCTTCCCTCCTAAACTTGGTTGCATTGGCTTTGTTTATACAAAACCTTTTCAATTTAATGTAATCAAAATTATCCATTTTGCATTTTGTAATGCTCTCTATCTCTTGTTTGGTCATAAATTCTTCCCTTCTCCATAAATCTGACAGGTAAACTATTCCTTGCTCTCCCAGATTGCTTATAGTATCAGTTTTTATATCTAAATCATGAACCCATTTGACTTCATTTTGGTATATGGTGTAAGATATTGGTCTATGCCCAGTTTCTGCCATACTATTTTCCAGTTTTCCCAGCAGTTTTTGTGAAATAGTGAGTTCTTATCCCAGAAGCTGGACTCTTTGGAGTTATCAAAGAGTAGATTACTATACTCATTGAATACTGTGTCTTGTGTACCTAACCTATTCCACTGATCTACCACTCTATTTCTTAGCCAGTACCAAGTAGTTTTGATGATTGCTACTTTATAATACAGTTTAATATCTGGTATGGCTAGACCCTCTTCCCTAGCAAATAAATTCTTGTTGATTGAAAACATCAAGTTAAAATAAAACCCCAAACCAATAATTTTCTTCATGTTTGACCTTTTCTTCTTTCATGTGAATTTTCCTATTGCTTTGTCTAATTCTACAAGTTATCCCCTTAGTAATGTGATTGATAATAGAACTAAATATAGGTTTATGTGAAGTTAGGACTCCTTTTCATTAATATATGGAAAGGGTCTCTTCCTCACCACTTGAAAGATTTTTTTTAATGTTGAAGATGTTGAACTTGATTACTCTATTTCCCTATGAGTTTAACATTGTGTTCTTTTCAGCCAGAATGCTGTGGATCCTATCAATTCATATTGAGCCCTCTATTTTCAGTATGTTTCTGGATAATTTCTTTTATAATTACCTAGAAAATGAAAAATTTTCAGGTTGCCTTAACATATTCTCTTTGAAGTAATTTGTTTTGCCTGTATGTCCTTTGTCTTTTTATATTGCTGTATTTTGACTTTTCTCTGATGCTTTTTTATTATATCACTGCTTTTTTTGCATTGTTTCAACCATTCTCTTTTCTGCACATCTTACCACTTTATTTAAATTCTGTACCTGTTGTTCTAAGTCATCAATTCCATTAAAAAAATTGCCCCTCTAATTTTGCCCTTTCTCTTTTAAATTAAAAGAAATCTAACTTCTCAAATACCTCAGGGCTTCTTGCATTTGTTCTAATCTAATTTCTGTGGATTCAGTTGTAGTTTTATCAGTATTAGTGCCTTTTTCTGGAAATTGCTTTCTTGCATTTATTTCCCCCTTTATATTACTTCATTGTAAGTTTTTGTTTGTTTGCTCATTTGTTTAGTATCACCTTTGGTTTTTCAGTGGAAGTTCCTTTGTGAGGATTTTTTTTCTTTTCCACTCAGTTTGTTGTGATTGCTACTTTACTTTATTTTGTCCACGTCTTGCTATTTTGATATGATGATGAGGAGTTCAATACAGACATGACTCTTCACTCAGCTATCTTTCTTATGATCATTTTAAAAGATATTTCCATATTTGTAAAATATTTTGATTTAAAGTATTCAAGTTTATTAAAAATAAATTCAGGGTTACATAACTTGAGTTGAGTGATATTTTCTTTGCCAATCCATTCAGGATAACAGATTCTAAATAGTGTTTATGCCAAAAAATAAAGTTGTAGCCAGAAAAACACATTTTTGCAGGAAGTACTTTTAAAGTAAGGCAATAAGACTGAGGGTGTTAGGAGCAAAAAAAAAAAAAAAAAAGAAGGAGAAATTTTTGGCTTAGAAAGTAGATCTTTAAAAAAAATAGAACACGAAATGAAGCTAAAACAAAGACGATATTCTTGGCTCTTGGGGCCTAGAATCTGAATATAAAAACAAAAGAAACACATTTTAAAGTTGGTCTCATTATGTTGTTGAAGTTGACATTGGTTTTATAATTTGGCAAATCTTAAAGTATGTGCTATGTGAGAAGAGAGAGTCACAAACTGCTTTCTTTGAGTAAAGTGTTTGTTCCCATGGTGGAGTTCACTGCAGCAACTGAATTCATTAGTTTTTAAAGGTGACCTGCTGAAGATTTGGGGGAAATTAAAGTGTTGTTTAGGAAGATCCCAAAGGAAAGAAGGTATACAGTTGCTAAAATATAATTAAACCTATTTTTTTAACTACAAAATTTGAGATGAGCATTTACTCTCTCTATTCTCATTTTCAATGTCATGATCCGTGCAAATGTGAATTTGCAAATATCTTCTCCTTTCTCCAAATAGGTACTACAGGGGATCTCTCATTGTTGTCTCTAGTATTTTTCCTCTCCAGTCCCTCATGCTGCCAAACTAATTTTTAAAATGTCACATTCAGCGTATTATTCCCTCCTTCAGAACCAAGCATAACTTCATGATTTAAATTTTACCCATTTTTTTTCATTTATTTATTCAAGATGTGCAGAGTTTTTTACATACTGCATCTCCTTTAAGTCTTATAACATCTCTAAGAGGGAGGCCCTAAAGGTATAATTATCTACATTTAATTTAATTTTTATTTATCACCATTTTATAGATGAGGCAACTAAAGTTTAGAGGGGTCAATGATTTTCTCATAGTCATATTGTTAAAAACTGGAGGCAGGATCCAAAGCTAAGACTCTGCTGACTCTAATATCAACATGCTGTCCATGTAGGCATGACATAGACCATATATCATCCTATTTGTTTTTGAAAGTAAAGTCTAAATTCTTCCTCATTCATGAGTTTTTCCTAAAGTTTTATGTCCAGTTACGAGTGATTTCATTCTCATTTGATCCCATGGCAGCCAAATTTCTCTTTTGCATTTCATTTTCTTTTCAAGTTAGACAAATTTTTTCTGCTTATAGCATTTTCAGAAGTGAGCCAACCTTGGCATAATAGACAGAGAGCTGATCCTAGAGTAAGGTGTTCCTTTGTTCAAGTCCCACCTTGAACATGCAATTTGTGGAATTCTTCCTATGTTACTATCACTATTCCCTAATAAAAATCAGACAAACCACTTTCTCACTTGTGTTTTGCAAATGCCATGTATATTCCCTCTTCTGTTACTTTCCCCATGCTCTTCTTACTGATTGGAACAATATTTCCCCCATTTTCTCACTCTATTCCATGGGTGTCTTTGAGATGGGTCACAATTCCAATACAACCTACTTTAATAAGTGTCAGTAATAAAATGGAGAAAACATAACATAGTAATAGCTAGCATGTACATTGAATTTTAAGGTTCATAGAATACTTTGCATATATTATTTGATCCTCACAACAACCATTGGAGGTAGATACTATTATTATCTCCTTTTTATATATGAGGAAACTGAGGCAGACAGAGCTAAAGTGACTTACCCAGGGTTACCTAGCTAAGGCTCTGAGGCAAGATTCAAACTTAGGTCTTCCCAAATCCTAGTTTAGCAACCTTTTCACTATGCCTCTTAAGTGACTCTTTCTAAAAGAAGTTTAACCAGGAAAAAAGGCACCACAACAAGGTGGCTGAAAAACAATTCAGAAATCACTTCAATCATCAAACACTTCTTGCCAAGTGAAGACATCTAAACCACCAGGAAGAAAATAACTGAAGATTATGACCAGTGTCTCCTAAGAAGACAGCAAAAATAACTGAGAAATTAATCCCATGGGAATTAGAATGCAAGTAAACAAAGACAGGTGATCTTGAGAGTGTGTATATACAAAACAGGAGGGAGGACAATAAATAGATGTAAAATGGAACAGTACTGCCAGTGTTTTATACTGATCTCTTTTTCAGTAGTCATGGAAATAAAATGGCCATACTTGGACTCTACAACCTCAGTACCTGTAGTCTTATGTGATGAAGTATCAATAGCACTTAAGAAGATAGTGTTGGGAAGAGAGGCTCAACCTGATCAAATAGATACAAAAGGTACCTGTGCGATAGGCAGCATATTTTTGAAAGACCTCAGGGATAAATTTCAAGATCTTAAGGAGGGGAGTATTTCAAAAGAGTGAACGAAGATAATGGATAGTGTTTATACACACATGGGAAACCAAGAAGATATTAGGAAATAAGGAATCATATATAAAATCTTTATGAAAATGCTTCGTTAATTTATTGAGGGCATTATTGTTTAAAATTTGGGAAGAGGCTTTGAGGAATTATTTTCTACGTCAAACTTGGTGTATATGATTTTTAGTAGCCTACCTCCTTAGCCACCATTGGATATATTTTATTATCAATGGATTCTAAGTTACCTTCCATTTGGAATTGAGAGGAGCAGATATATTAATTCATCTGTGCTCCACTTGGTTCCACCCGGAAAAATAGTGGTCCCTGCCTTCATGTGCCTGGATCGAGAAGGAGGCTTTCTACTAACATGGCAGACTCTTATTAATTGAAAACCAATTGATCCTTTGAAATAAAACACCAAATAGCCCTTGTAGTTTGGAACAAAGGTAGCCTTGAACCCATATAAAGCCTTCCTAGCAAAAAAAAAAAAAAAAAAAAACCTCCTTAAGAATTTGTCTAGGAGAACAGAAGTAGTGAGATAATCCTAAGAATGGTCTACTAACACTTTGTGGTAGCAAAGAACTGGAAGCAAAGTTGGTGCCCATCAATTCAGCATCACTGACTAAGCAAAGTCTGGCACATTAATATAATGGAATATTTTTGTGCTCTGAGAGATAGTGAGCATAATGGAGAGGCATGGAAAGAAAAAAGACTTGATGCAAAATTAAGTAGGGTTGGGAAAATGATATACAAGATGACTACAAAAATGTAAATGGTAAGAACAACTACAAAACAAAGAAACCCCCCCCCCCAAAAAAAGTTGTGAAATTATAAAGAGCAACCAGAGCTAAGATAATTTATCTTCTGCTCCTCATTTGTAGAAGTTGGGTCCACAAATATAGAATATTGCATATACCATCAGATCTTATCACTGCCTTCATTATTTTTAATGTTTTTTTTCCTCTTCCTTTTGTTTCTGTTTTTGAAAAAAAATAATCCTTTGTTATAAGGAATGACTCTCTGGGAGAGGGAAGAGAACAAATGCAGGGGGAAATCTAGTAAATACTAAAAAAAAAAATCTAAATAATATATACATATATATGTGTGTGTATGTATATATATATGTGTGTGTGTATGCATAGATACACATGCATATCTATACATACACATACACATACATATACATACATATACTAATCTGTAGTCATATCTAGTTAACAACTAGCATATGTCCCTAAGCAACCTGGGTTACCAAAGAAAACCAGAAAGTCTTGTTAACAAGTCATACAACTGATTGCAAGGTATAGAGACCATAAAATCATGTATTTTCTATTGTTTTGAAAAAAAGCGTTTGGCTTAGAATGAGGTACATCTTGGAAAGTTCTCCTTAAACATGATGTCTCCCCTGCGCACATTGAAATTATATATGATTCTGTAATGTATGTAATAACTATAATAGAGGAGATAACTGTGTCCAGTGAATTACTGTGTGTTGATATCAAAGGATAAAAATTCAATTTGATAAAATAAACATTCATTATATTGCAGTGATCTGTGCATAGACAGATAGATATGTAGATACATTAATATATAGTTATACCAACCTCTGCTCCCAAGGAACATATATTCCACTTGGAGGATATATCATATATAACAAGTAAATTCAATCTTTCTATCATTGAGAGATGTGTGTGTGTGTGTGTGTGTGTGTGTGTGTGTGTGTGGTGGGGCAAAGAGAAGCAAAAGAAACTAGAACAGGAAAGATTTCCGGTGAATGTGAAGCTCTTTGAAGTTATAATTCTCTTATATTCCCTACAGCTGTTTAGAGGGTATTTAAGAATACTTGGTTAATTTATGTCATGGAATTCATCATCACAGATGTATGTCACTTTATAGGTCAGTCAATCAGTCAACAAATACTTATGGAGGATTTATTAGGTGCCAGGAACTGTGATAAGTATTGTGGATACACACAAAAAAAGGCAAACGCATGGTCCCTGCTCTCAAGGACCTCATATTTTAAGGGGAAAGGCAATATGCAAGCAGCAATGTGCTTACAAGATACAGTATATACATGGTAAATAGGATTCAAACATGCACCATTACATACTATTTTTTCCCCATTGGAGGAGTGTGTGTGTGTGTGTGAGAGAGAGAGAGAGAGAGACAGAGAGACAGAGAGAGAGACAGAGACAGAGAGAGAGATGAGAATCCATATATCCATAGAGTATTGCCATTTTGATCTTCATTTCATTTCAACAAAATCTACAGCATAAATAATGGATTTTATATAAGTCTATGATGGTAGATGTTAACAAAAAGCTATCTAAAGAAAGGATGCACAGCACACTTAAGTTTAACCTTTATTATTAGCATTTCCCCCATCATTTTCTTAAATATAGATATCAACAAAACAATAAATCAAACCCTGATTTGTAGTACTCGGCAATTTCCAAGGTATAAATACTCACACTGAAAATTCAATAATTAGTGTGAGCTGGCTTTAGCACATCCCAATGAGGGAAATTATTTTTCTATTATATTAATAACACTTTTAAAAAATTACCCATTGAGAGGAAATAATTTTCTAAGGAAACAAATACCAAATGAACTTCCATACTTTCCTCTAAAAAGTGAGTCTCACTCCTGAATCAACATCTCATGAGGTATCCGAGGTCATCAGAAGCTCTGAAGTGAGCTGCACTTGTGGCTCCACTCCTAACTTCCTGGACTCTTCCACCTCCTTGCTAGTAGCCTGCTCAGGTACACTCACCACCCCACCACCCTTTGTAGCTCTCTTTCATATTCTGTCTTCACCCATTAAAATGAATGCTTCTTTAGGGTTGGCACCCCCTCTTTTGCTTTTGCTTGTGTTTCCAGCACTTAGCACTATACCTAGCACATAGTAAATCCTTAATATGTTCTCTCTGTGTCTTTTTGTTTCAGTCTCTGTCTCTGTCTCTTATATATATATATCACACATAAACAGAAAATATTCTTACAAACTATGTTCCTTAGGGTTAAATTTTCATGAGTCTGAATAAGGTTTTTCATTTGTGAGAGTCTTTGAATCCGTCAGTATTCATAAAGACCTTTCAACTGTTTACCAGTTTGTCCCAGAGTTTCTTCTTTATTTTTGTTAAATCAACAAACCAAATTTTCTTTCAAATATATCTTCCTTTTTTCAACAAATATTTCAGGATTCTCTAATACTGTTTATATATAGCACCTTGCTAAGTCCTATGGGCAATACAACATTGAGCTTGCTTGGTTGTCTTTATAAACAAATTATAACTTAACTATCTTCTAAACATTGATATCTGTATAAGCAGGAGGATAAATTAATAATACTCCTTGGGTTGCAACTTCAATACTGAAGTATTGACTCTTACTAGTAACTTTTGAATAGTAGCCTGGGAATCTCCTGACCAGTCTGCCATTCTAAAGTCATTGTCTTCAGTATTGACGTCAAAAGTCAATCTTGAAAATAAAATGCTTTACACACCTGGATGGCAGGTGATACTTTTCTAAATGAGTGAATGAAATAAAAGTAAGCTCTAACTACATACAACACACTATTAAAACCCAGGAGATGCATACAGAAAAGTAGAATAGTCCCTGCTCTCAAAGAGATCACATTCTAATTGAGAAGTCACATAAAAGGACTTTCAGCTGTAAATCACATGGAAAAGTTTCATGAACCTTGGAGTGCAGTGGCAAAGCCGATGGTAATTATCTTTAATGCCATTTTTTACTGATAAAATAGGATGATGAACCATTTAACATTGCTAAAGACTTTGGTGGCAAGAACAGTCTTTTCCGGGTCTTCAATAAATGTGGCTACTAGGGAAGTAGGGTTTGTAACACCTGCAGAAGCAGTTGCTTGAGAGCTCTTGAAGAGCAGTGACTCTGTCATGTTTTCAGTTTTCAAAAATCTCCCCAAAGTCACTTCATTACTTTAGTAATTGCATGATAAAAATGTATAGCCAGTTGTAATGCTTAAATGGATACTTTGAGATAATTACATTAAGATTGTGTCTATATTAAGCAAGAGTTTCCATGATAGACAGTAGCAGCCCACAATTGTTAGTTAAAAGGGAAGGAGTTAATGTAAGATTTTAATAACAACTTTATTAGTGACCCTAATAAGGTGCAATTTACTAGCAACTAAACATTAGCTTTGGACCTGGGAAACTGCCTTCAATTTAGTAGAACACAATCAATCTCTCATCCTCTCCTCTACTCCCTTTCCTCCTCCTCCTCCTCCTCCTCTTCCTTCTTCTCTCTGTCTGTCTCTCTCTTTTTCTCTATCCCTCTGTCTCTATCTCTGTCTCTTAATTCCTGTCTGTCTCTGTCTCTCTTCCATTTCCCTCTCTCTAGTCCCTCTCCTGTTCCCTCTGCTCTTCTCTCCTTACCCTCATAAGCAAGTACTCCTTTTACCAAATTATTTCTCTTCTGTTGGCTCTGAATCAATGAAATCACAATTGATAATTGTAAAAATTTTTCATGCTCTTCCATACTGTGACTGGATAAAAAGGTCACTAAAAGCTAACTGGGAAATACATTTTGCAAATCTACCAGGACCTAGATGAGGGAAATAGGTAAGTAAGCAAGGGGAAAAAAAAAACAAAATAAAAACCCCCAAACCTATCTTCATGTTACTAAATCTTTTCATTAAAAGGGTTATCAAACCATACTTCACACCACAGCCATTCTTCCCTGAGCATCTTCCCATCTAGCCTGATGTTTCCTCCTTCCCCTTCTTCCATCCCTCTCCCCAAATGTGTACCTAGAACAGTCACTCTGGAATAGAATTGTAGAGACAATGTTTCCTCATCATACATTCCCTAGGTATTTAACCCATTCAGTTTTAGCATTCCTGCCCTTTGGGCTGAGTGTTCCAAACTGGGGAGTAAATGAATAAAAATTCACCTAATCCGCTGTTTAGCTGACGTCACACCATGTTTGGTACCTCAACTAGCCACCCACCCAAGCATCTTGCCTTCTGTCCTACCACCTCCCCTGATGTGCATCCTCACCCCACTCCCTTTTACACCTTTTGCTCTGGGGAACAATAATCAAATCAATATTGTCATTTTTTTTTCTGGGAAGGGCATGACAGTCACTATTTATGATTCCTGTCACCATTCTTGTGACCCACAAAAGTCCTTTCTTTAGCCACCGCCTCCTCCAGAGAAATATGTGATTTTCCCCCGTAAGAGAATGTAAGCTGCTTGACGTCAGAGAAACTAATTTTTGCTTTTGTATTCTCAGCACCTAGAATAATACCTGACAGTTCTTCCCTCCCTCCACCTCTCCATCCTGTCCTCCCTCCCTTCCTTCTTTCCTTCCTCTCTCCTTCTTTTCTCCCTCCTTCCATTTCTCCATCCCTCCATCCCTTCCTCCCTCTTTTCCTCAGAAGGCAATTATTAGTACAAAACTATTACATAATTGGGAGACATGTTCTATTCTTAATCATTTAGGATTTTCCAATATTTGTGGCCAATGTAAATAGCTACCATCTTGCAGTCCCTGTTTGTCTGCGTTTCTCATAGTGAGGGATTGATATCCCCCAAATTTGGAGGAACTATAAGGAGATTGTGGAAACTAGCCTTCCCCACACCAACAACATTGATCTCCCTGTTTGACTGTAGAGCTGGGATTTGTACTGCCTCTGTACCACCTTAATGAGGGGGGATCTCTCTCCAAAAATTAACATTTAAATATTCCAAGGGTGTTGAACTTAACTAGAATAATGTTCTTCTGATGACAGTAATATATAAATGCGGTTATCATCTAGAGTCCTCATTATCCTGTTTTTCTATTCTAGGCAATAATTAGCAATTGCTAACTTTTTGGCTTCTATGAGTTTCATAGATTTGTTAATGTTTCAGAAATTGTTGGTATGATACTACCTCCTAAATTCAATATAAGGAAACATCACTCTCCACCCCTTCCCCAACTCTGCTTCTCTCTAGTCTTCTACATATTGTATTCATGGAATCATAGATATACACTGTTAGAGCTGGGAAGGACCTTTGAGGCTATTTAGTCCAATCTAATTAATACATCAGTGAGAAAACTAAGGCACATAAAGACAAAGTGACTTATTCATTGTCACAGCCAGTAAG